>NC_066838.1:18948971-19548971 GCF_001640805.2 Lates calcarifer | reverse complement strand
GTCACCCACAGCCGAACCAACACAACACAGTGAAGTCAGGAACCTTCCAGGCGCTGGAGAAGGAGCTGGTGTTTGATATTGATATGACAGATTATGATGATGTCAGAAGCTGCTGCAGGTAAATGGATTATGTGGTTCATTTTGCTGATGTGTCAGTGTCTTATTGTACACTGAGGAGTGACTGTAAACAGCCACATAATTCCGCATATCCTGATAGCCACATCACTGAGATAACACAAACTCTAATTTTAGTGCTGCAGACATTTGCTCCAAGTGCTGGACCCTGATGACCATCGCTATTCGTATCCTGGATAGAGCTCTGCGAGGTTTGTTTATCATAGATTCTGTGTAAGCCATCTGTTCGTGTTATCCTTGATTTTTGGCACAACTTGTTTTTGTTTTATGTGATATTCCAGAGGACTTTGGCTTCCAGCACCTGCTGTGGGTTTATTCTGGCAGAAGAGGAGTGCATTGCTGGGTGTGTGATGAAGCTGCCAGGAAGCTCTCTGTAGCTGCTCGCTCTGCTGTTGCAGAATACCTGAGCCTGGTGAAGGTAATTTTAGCTTTTATTAGATGATTATGACAGACTTGGGCTTTCGTCTTCATAACTGTGTATATCAAATGTGTTATATTTAGTTTAGCATATTGAAGGAGAGTCATTTTTTCAAAGCCGTTAGGAACAGGGTAACAATATTTTGGATCTGCAATGCCACAGATTACTTTTGCTGCATTTGTGTCGTATTGGAGTTATCACAAGTACATTTTTTGACTTGTAAATCACATTAATATCAGCATCAAAGTCATAATTACAATGGAAAAACTGTTTTTTTCTAAAAGCTGAATAATCTGTAATTGCCTGCAAACCAAACATGGATGCCTCACATCAGCCAAAGTTGATGGCATCACAACAACTTTGGCATCACAAATGTCTGTGAGCTGTAAACACGGGAATCCTTCCTATCTCGTCCATTGATTCCTTTTTTTTGTGCAGCATTTAGTCTCCTGCAAAAAAAAACTTATTTGGTCTGTTATGTTTTGTTAGTGTTACTGTGCCTGATCCAAGGTAATCAGTTTGCATTATGTTATATACATATATATAACTATTCAATTAATCAATGGGTATAGCTTGGAATTTCAAAACTGACTTTGACTGTCAGTCAGTTAAGTACTTGTATGTAAGAATCAGTAAGGTTTTTTTTTTTTGAGATGTGATGTACTGTGTCATTGCTGATTGACAGGGTGGTGAGGAGACAGTGAAGAAAGTAGTGCTTACTGATCCAATTCATCCTTTTATCAGGTAAGAGTGAGATCATTTTCTGTGTGACGGTTAGTTTGAATCTGTTACTGCGTTTGTGTCTAATTTCACTGATTGTTCTTGAGGTTGTTGCTTCTGTTGGATATAGACTGTTTAAAGAGTCTGTGCCTGTATTTCAACAGAGAGTCTCTGACAGTGGTGGAGAATTACTTTTCCCAGTACGCTCTACAGGGACAGGAGATACTCAGTCGCAAGGAGTCTGTAGACAAAGTGCTGGCACTTGTGCCTGAAGATATCCTTTCTAGAATTTCATATGTATCTCAAGAACAACTGCAGTAGAGCTGTTGTTTAATGGAAAAAACTGCATTTTCTTTCTTGACCTTAACTCAGTTCTTACATGTTAGAAAAGAATTGCAGCAGCGCTTCCAAAATGAGAAGAAACCTGAGAGCCGATGGAAACACGTCTTGGATGAAGCGAGCAGGAAGCAGGTTGGTAATTCTCTAATTGTTTTTCTACACATTCCAACAAGAGGGCTTATGATCAAGACAGAGGCAGTGATGCGTCTTTCTTCTTCCAGTCTACTGCAAAGAAGGGCCAACACTTTGAGAAAGAAATCATGCTGCAGTATTGTTACCCACGGCTCGATGTGAATGTCAGTAAAGGAGTGAACCATTTGCTGAAGAGCCCCTTCAGTGTCCACCCCAAAACAGGTGAGCATAGATCTAATGAGATCTGATCAAGGCCACATGATGAATATGGCACTGACTGTGATCTCTCTCTTTTAACTCTGGCCAGGACGCATTTCTGTTCCCATTGACCTCACAGAATTAGACACGTTTGATCCTTTTGCTGTGCCCACAATCAGGTAAGTGATAATTTCATGTCTCATGCTCTTTTGCGTGCAGTGTTTGATGCTTGTTAGAGCTGATGTTGTAACTTTTTCTTCCAGTCTGATCTGCGAGGAGCTGGACCGGCCCAGAACAGGAGAAGAGGAGTTAGAGGACACGAAGGAGAAGGAAAACGAGATGGATGCAGCAGAGAGACGGAAGATCAGAGGTGAAATTCTGAAGCAAGCTTTAGATTTCTCTGTCCTTGTGTCAAAGTTATAAGCAGGCTGATACAAGGTAATCTGGTACATTCCTCCTGCATAAATTTGTTTTTCTTTGATATGAAAATATCCCCAAAACGTATTGCAGGTACTGAGTAGATGCAGAGGGCCTTATCTGCTTATTCCTCCTATAATAAGAAATCATAGGAATTGCTGAATCGCTGTGAACCTATGAGTTTTTTAGTTTTTGCTGAATAAGTTTTCTTGTGAACAACAAGACACATTTATCAAGAAACCTACTCTTACCTACAGCGTAGTGTAAGATCGGTTCTCAAGGGATTATGTGATTAATTACATGTATGAGCGCAGCAGGAATAGCCAATCAGAAAACATCTGCCATATTTATTGTTAAGTTTGCAAGTAAGAATAAAAGTATAGTGCTTTTACTTTTAAGTCCAAAATGTCACTTTCAATAGTTTGATAAATTTAGGTCCAGTACAACTGAACATTTTATCTCACTGATGACCTTTCTTCACAGATTTCAAAAGAACTAGTCTGGCAAAGTACGTGAAATGCTTTGATCGGTTTCTGGATGGAATGGCTCGCTCATGGAAAGGAGAACTTCTCAGAAAGAGTGGTACGTTGTAGTTTTGGTAGATTCAATGATGACACAGCAACTTTTCAGCTTTGTCTACCTTAATTTTCTTTTATCCTTTTTTCTTGTAGATCTTCAGAAAGAATTCTGAACTGGATCCACGATCAGAAAGTCAGACACAGACACACTGAAGTGGCACTGTTAATACCTCTCTGTCTATAACTGTCCTGTTTTGGGGGCTTCATGTTGTGGTTGAATATTACTATTTTTCTGATGACCAATTATTAAATCCAAATCTGTTTTATTATACTTTTAGATTTGATAATTTAGATAATCCTCTGCTTAGTGTAGGATTTTCCTAATACAATGTTTCTTATATTTTGATACTGTACAGTCATTTGTGAAAATAAATTTGGTATTCCTACTTTCAAAATCTTGTATTCTTGTTCCACTTTTAATGCAAAAGAGGTTTTACAGATTTAGTTTTAACAGTCAAGTCTAGTTATCTGAGGAGCAAGTAGTTTGATGTAGCAGTAAAGGGCTACATAACTTAGAGACAATAAAGTTTTTTAACAAGAAATATAAGATTTCAACTGATACTTATTTTGAACAACAGTGTCCCTTTAACTAGTCCTAACTGTCAGAACTAGTTTTTAAAAATTTGCCCACATTTTTCATTTACAAATATACATGTGGACCCACTTTTACCAGCTCCCCTGTTTGTAGCATTTCATTAAGTCTTTTTTTAGAAATCACTTTTGCAAATTTCCTGAATGTGTTATTTTAAGTATTATTACATTATTAATGGCCAACCCAGGCATCTGTGACAAAGAAAAGATAGAACATTATACAGTACATTGTATTCTCCACCTGAAAGTGCATTTATTTTTAATCTCAAACAGGTGTGTCAAAATCTAGTTTTATGACTTAAACTTGTATTTTATATTAGTGCTTGTAAAATGGCTGAGAAACAGTATTCTGATAATTCACGGAGCAGACTCGCTCTATAATTGGGGGGGGGGGGGGGGACACCGACTATGTCTTTAAATAACCCGGAAGAAGAAAACACGCCTGTAAAGCGGATATTACCGTGAAGCGGGGGTCAGAAGTTCTCTCTCACAGCCATCTTGGATATAGCGTCCCGAGTCGGTAAGTGTCTCCGCTGCTAATCCAACATCATCCAGCCGTTTTTAACACATCATCGTCTGGTTTAAAGGTTTCAGATGTTTGATTAAAGTTCTCTTAACATGCCGGTACAGCTATTGCTCCGTTACCATGCTTCTGTTCCGTAATATATGTGTCGTTGTGTCACCGATTACCGGCTCAAAATGGGGGAACATGATGTCTACCAGTTTACACTAGCAGCCTGTCAGGGCCGCAGTGAAGTGTGTGGCAGGAGATGTAAGGTTTAGTGGTGCGACAACGAGCTGATCACTTTAAAGACGTTAAACCGGAGGAGAACGTGTTGGCTGTCGTAATTATTTGTCGTTAAGCTGTTGAGGCTGACAGAGCTCAGTTAGCTCACCCGAGCTAACGTTAGCCAACCGTTGCTTCAATTGAGAGTAATGTTACAGACGGAGCTCACAAGCTAAAGCATGGGCTCCGTCACCTGTTCAACCGGTTCTGACAAATGCAGCTCAGTTGGTCAGAGTTGGTTAACCAGTCCCGTAGTGTTCCGTTCTGTGCCAAAAAAGCTAGACCAATTTACTTTATCTACAACGACACTGAAGTTAGCTTCCGATACGCGGACTTCACTTAACAGAACCTGTGTTTTTAACCGTCCGCAACTTTTTGAGGGGGTTAATAATGTGGTCGGGATTTGACAAGGGTAAGCATGGTGGATTTCGAGCTAGACCTGGTCTCATGGTTTAAATGAGCAGGGGAGGACGGTGAAATCACCCTTTTAATTCTTAGCATGATTTTATTTAGACAAATCTGAAACTTGAGTTCTGTATGTACACAGACAACTTTGATCAAGGTAGTAATTCATCAGAAAAGTATTGTACGGCTGCTACCATTATGCTCTGAAGTCCATGTGAACGTATTGTTGTCTGATCAACAGTGAAAAAATTCAAGATGTTAAGTCTACTATTACAGGAAACCTGCAAATATATACATTTGCAAAGTTGTTACCAGAATCTTTCTCTGGCATATTTACTTATAAATGACACAATCAATAGCTGTAGGTTGCTTTCAGAGTGTCAGGGGTAATAATGAAACGTATAGTTTGGGGGGGGGGCAACAAGGACAAAACAAGAAATCACAACTTGAAGTTTGGTTGAGCTTATAAGTTGTCTTTTTTTTCCTATGCTTTTTTTCTCACCAGCAACCATGCCTGGTGAAGCCACAGAAACGGTCCCAGTTACTGAGCAGGAGATGCAGCAGCCTCAAGTGGAGACTGGTTCGTATATTTTAACTACTCTTGAACAAGCATGCAATACTTTACAAATAGAGGGGTCCTTGAACTCACAGAACTTGTGAACTGGTCAACAAATAACCCTATGTGGAAGATTATTTGTTGAGTAAAGGATCAATATTGGAACATTATTTGGTTCATGGAGTTGACTCAGCTGGCTCGACACTGAGTTGATGTGACAGGTGTCAGTTATTTTGACTGTCACCAACCACGCGTTAGCACATTTGTAACAGTAGTTTTGCTCACTGAGGAATTTGCAATGGCAATATTGCTTGGCTTGCCTTGAAAAGAGTAATTCAGGACCCCTCTTTTTATTTACACAAACTCACAATGGAGTGTGGTGACTTGCACTGACAACTGGATTTAGCACACAATGCATGGTGTTCAGTGTGGTTTTTCCTGCCTTGAAAACCCACTTTGCATAGATTGGAAGTAGCCTTGTTGGTAATGGTACAGATCATTTCTGTGTTGCATATTTATGCTAGTCTAATCTTAAAATACTTTTGTAGCAGTTTTTAAACCACTAGCTATATTGATACAAACTTTGGTTGTTTCTCTTTAGCCTCCAATTTTTGTTGTTTATAGAGTAATGAATGAGGTAACACAAGTGTTGTTATGCTGGTGCTGAAGAGCATTAATTTTAACTAATACCCATATACATTTTAGTTGAGCTTGTGATCTCAGGAGTGTCACTGGTTAAGTTTAAATCAAACTGAATATCTAGCTGGGTGGGGAAGAGTAAAATCTATACCGCCATTTTAACACCTTCATTAGCCCTTTTCCCAATATCTTGGCCAATTTCTCATATTTGTCTTGATATGTAGTCCTTGGTTTTAATTGTGAATTCTTAAAGTGTGATTTTTTTTTTCTTCCTGTCATTGTTCATAGTGAACTGGTATTTATAGCAAAACTACAGTTTAAAACCACTGTGAAATCCACATTTTCAATAGTGGTCTGATTTTGTGCACAGTCATAGATGTTTGTTATGCTTGTAAACCAGGTAAAATATGCACAGGCCAATATTTTACATGGCCACATGTGAGGGCTTGGGTAAAAGAATTATCCTACCAGTGGTAACTGTATGCACTTAGTTTGGCTTTACATTATCTGTGGAAGTACAAACTTAAGGTACTGCAAGACTGTGGAGCAGATCCTCACAGTGATGGCTGATCCTGTCATATGGCCATCATCAGTTACCAACAATGTTTCAGATGACTTTCAAGAGGGAAAGTCATCTCATTTCACTGGAAGTGTTTTTTTGATTCCATTGTTGAAAGTGGTTGGGGTTAATACTGATGCACACAAATAAGGGCAAGGGTTTCATTATTTCACAGGGATGCATTTGCTTGCCATGTCGGCAAGCACTCTGACCACAATCCTTTCATCTTTGAGTAAAGGTTATTTTGGATATTACTTTAAAGTAATTACTCCACCTAGACATTGCCAAGAAGTGGTACAATATATAGTGAGCTGCATAGCTAATTCAGAGAGTCCAATATTGATTTAAAAAAAAAAAAAAAAAGAAAACATGGATTCATAGCTTATTTTCATGCACAGGCTGCTGTTTTGGACTATAGAAGGTTTTGCAGTGTTGACCTCACATTTGGACACTGCATGGAGTTTGGGACACGGGCACTTTTTCTTTTTTTTTTTGAGTGCACCCTGCACTGCCTTTTCTTATGCTGGCAAATCAAGAGCCAGTTGCACATCGCTGAACATTCTCACAAACTCATTGTTTTGTTCACGTGTGGAGCACAATTTCTTTTTCACGTCATTGTATTCATGACGCTCTTAAAATGTGCAATTCGAGCCCCTGTTACTCCTGTGACTCTTTCATCAGCTTCAGGAGTATTGAATTCTTCTTCTCCTCCTGAGATGGCTGTTCCCACAGTGAACAAAGCAATCCACTGGAGATTCCTCCAGAAACCTCTCTTCCTGCTCAAGAGATCAGCTCCCCAGAAGAAACTAGCATTCAGACTAGTTCTGATCAGCCAAATGGTGTTGCTGCAACTCAAGAAATGACCAAGCAAACAGAAGAGGGTAGGTTGGAAGCACCACCTGTTTCACCAGGGGTGACTGCTGACCCAGCAGGGGCTTCAGCTGGTTTGCCGGTTCCTGAAGAGTCTGTGCCTCCTGCCGAGGTTCCAACTAAAGAGGTACAAAGTGACGAGCCAGTCGTTGCTGCTGAAGACATGACTGGCAAAGAGGTGAAGCAGATTTCTGTGGAATCAAAGGCCTCTGGAGAAGAGCTGGGAACAGCGGCAGAAAAAGTTCTTGATGATCCAAAACCATCTGCTCCTGAAGATATCAGTGCAAATAGTGAAGATGGGAAGATAACAGTAGAGGGTACAGATGAAGTACTGCCCAGTGAAGTGAACATCAATGTGGCTACTCAAAATGAAAATCTTAACAAGAAAGAGCCTGTTATACTTCTCTCCAAGGCCATTCAGTCAAAGGGGACCTCTAAATGTGAAGGCCCACCTGTTTCCACTCGCCACCTGTCAGGTTGGTTTCTGTAGGCTTTACTTCCTCCCCCACTTTTTGTGCCATCTCTTGTACCTGAATGCATCTTTTTGATCTAGCTGGGCATATTTTTTGTCAGCAGTAACATAATTGGTACCAGTTCATTTTGTTTTCCACCTAGCATATACTGCCAGTGGTGTTTCCTCTGCCTCTGTTACAGTTTTTGTCAGGGTTTCATAAAATGAAATGTTTCATCATGAGTTGTGGTGTAATACGCATTTTCCTTTGCATCCTAAGTGCAACCTGACCAAATACAGAATGTGGTCTTCTGTGTGGGAGCGGGTAGTATGTACTGTGCATTTTGCGTGGCAGTTTGCATCAGATTTTGAAGTTGGGCAGGTCCTTTTCCTAACCCTAAGAAAGATGGTTGTGTCTTGGTTTGTGATCATTTAACCTGCATGAGTAAGACTTACACATTCCTATCAAAAATATTTAAAGAATCTTCTTCTATTCAGCTGCACCTCCTGCCCCAGCTTCCTCCCAGCAACCTCAGGCAGCTTCTGGCCCTGCTAAGCCTAAAGGCAAAGATGCCAAGAGTGCACAGGGTTCCTCTGCCCCAAAGGCTGTCCCTGGCAGAAGAAAACGCTCCTCTTTGTCTGCCTCTTCCTCCTCTCCTACCTCACCAAAATCTACCCCCACTTCTACTCCTCTGTCACCTGTGCCATCTCCCTTAGCCTCTTCGCCTGCTAGTGCATCTGCTAATCAGGCTAACCGCTCTGCCCCAAAAGTTGTCAAGGCAGGCAAACAAGGAAAACCTAAGAAAGGAGAGGCATTTACTCCTGCTCCTGCCCCTGAGAGCAAGGTCACAGCAGCAAAAGAAAAACCAGTAGAGGCTATCCCCAAGCAAACTGTAGTTGAAGCTAAACCTGCCCCAGCTGAGACAAATAAACCCTCACCAGCTGCTGCAAAGCCTGTAGCAGCACCAGCTGCTTTTAAAGTTACCTCAAAGCCTGCTGTAGCAGCACCAGTTTCATTTTCAGATACTCTTGCTTCTAGCCCTCCCAAATCATTTGAATGTAAGGCAGCTCCAGTAAAAGCTGTCCCTGTTATTTCTGCTGCTGATGATGATCTCCCTCCACTTATCCCACCTGAGAAGCCAATTAAAATGCCTGTAATTGTACCCCCTGTTGAGAAAGAGGGTGTAAAACCTGCCCCTGTTGAAGCTGCCAAACCACCAGCCCAGGACAAACTGGCTCCTGCTGAAGCTGCTAAGCCAGCTGTCAAGGCTAAACCTGTTCCTGCTGAAGCTGCTAAGCCAATTGCAAAGGCCAAACCTGCCCCTGTTGAGGCTGCTAAGCCAGCTGTTGTGGCTGCTAAGCCAGCTGTTGTGGCTGCTAAGCCAGCTGTTGTGGCTCCTGTTGAGGCTACTAAGCCAGCTGTTGTGGCCAAACCTGCCCCTGTTGAGGCTGCTAAGCCAGCTGTTGTGGCCAAACCTGCCCCTGTCGAGGCTGCTAAGCCAGCTGTTGTGGCCAAACCTGCCCCTGTCGAGGCTGCTAAGCCAGCTGTTGTGGCCAAACCTGCCCCTGTCGAGGCTGCTAAGCCGGCTGTTGTGGCCAAACCTGCCCCTGTCGAGGCTGCTAAGCCGGCTGTTGTGGCCAAACCTGCCCCTGTTGAGGCTGCTAAGCCAGCTGTTGTGGCCAAACCTGCCCCTGTTGAGGCTGCTAAGCCGGCTGTTGAGGCCAAATCTGTCCCTGATAAGGCACCCAAACAAGTTGAAGAAACTAAAGCTGCTCCCTCTAAGATTGCAAAACCAGATGCAGAGGTTGTCAAGCCAGCTGCTGAACCTAAACCAGCAGCTGCTGAGGTTACCAAGCCAGCACCTGTTGAGGTTGCCAAGCCTGCCAAACCAGCAGCTGAACCTTCATCCGTTCCCTTAAAACCCAACCCAGTTGAGCCTGCCCCAGCTCCCCGTAAACTCACATTTGCTGAGGCAGTTGCAAAACCTGCCCCTGTTAAACCTGAGGTTGAGGTACTCAGCACAACTCCTTCTGAACCTGTCTCAACACCCAAACCTGCCCCCACACCTGCTAAAACACCAGCCAAGGTGGAGCCTGTGATCAAGAACGACAAGGGTATTTCCTCCTTTCTCTCCTCTTTTGTGCCATCTGTTTTTCCAACTGTCACTGCAATCTGGGAACTGCCCGGGTGCTTAGATATACCATTCTCCATCCTACTCATGCACTATAAATTAGCTTTGTTTTAAATCTTAAACTGAGATGCTACCTGGTTGTCAACACAGATGCTCCTGTTTTTGGAAACAAGCCAGTCCTGTTGTTGCATACTGTCATAATTTTGTATAGTTTCATTTATGTGAACACATGATCTCTGATGACAGTTTTTATTTAATTAGTGAAATTTTCGTGTTGGTCTGATAAATGGTATTGGATTTGAGGGTATGTTCTCAACACACACAGTAGTTTGGATTTGAGTTTAAAAATCTCTGTGACTCTGCCAGTATTTATAAGTTTAGGCAATGCATTGATATATTAATTTTTATTCCCCAGGAATGATGCAGCTTGTTTGCAGGATAATTTTCAAGTGTACACCTGTGCAAAAGGCACCATGTTGTGACTAAATTTTGGTTCTTGCTGGTGGTTTCTATAGGATCCGGCACTGAGTCAGACAGCGATGACTCAGTCCCCGACCTGGAGGAACAGGACTCTGCACAGACACAGACACAGCAAGCTCAGGTGAGAGACAAACAGACAAGACCATCACACCATCTACTGGTTAAAGTCAAAGGTTTTGAGCCAATTTTTTTGGTCTGTGACTCTTCTTTGATGATTTGCACAGTGACTTTCGTTCTTCTGAGCCTACTGAAGCCAGCCTTTCTGTCCTGAGAAGAGAAACTGTTAAAACCAGTGACCAGCACCACAACTTTTATCAGGTCTACATTTGCTTATTAACATTGTATATGGATTAATCTCTTATAGCTTGCTGCCGCTGCAGAGATAGATGAGGAACCTGTCAGCAAAGCCAAACAGAGCCGCAGTGAAAAGAAGGCACGGAAGGTAACAATCTTAACTTAATCACAATGGTTTATTTTAATGTAAATGTTTTTTCTTATTTCTTTGTAATGGTCAAAATTGGTCACATTTGTAAAATGATTTCTATTTTCTTGCAGGCAATGTCAAAGCTTGGTCTCAGGCAGGTAACAGGGGTCACCAGGGTCACGATTCGCAAGTCAAAGAACATCCTGTTTGTCATCACCAAACCAGACGTCTACAAGAGCCCTGCATCAGATACATACATTGTCTTTGGTGAGGCTAAGGTATGTAGTCAGTAACAATACAAGCCACATTAGTCTGTGTCCCTTCTTGAGGTGTCCAGTGATTACACTTTTCCTACCGTGATTCTGTTCTTAGCCTTTTGTAAGGCAGCAGAACAGAATCACTGAGAGATTCTGTCAAAATGTTAGAGAATGTCCTATGCTGAAATGTTACTGCCAAATGATTTAGTGTCTCATTTTGCGGTCTCTTTTGCACCCCAGATTGAAGATCTTTCTCAGCAAGCCCAGCTGGCAGCCGCAGAAAAATTCAAGGTACAGGGAGAAGCTGTATCAAACATCCAGGAAAACACACAGACGCCAACAGTACAGGAGGAGAGCGAAGAAGAAGAGGTAAGAAACCATTTTATTCAAGTCAAGACCGACACAAATGATTATGTATTCTTGTTTCACGATACGAGGTGTTACAAATTTCTGCCCATATTTATATAGGTTGATGAGACCGGAGTTGAGGTCAAGGACATTGAACTCGTCATGTCACAAGCCAACGTGTCGCGGGCGAAGGCTGTACGCGCCCTGAAAAACAACAACAACGACATTGTCAATGCTATTATGGTAAGACTTTAAAACCTTTCCTAATGTTAGAAAAGATGTTGGAGTCATTATTCTCAACAAGCCATTTTAAGTGGTTTATTCAGATCTCTAGTGATACATGTGCATGGGGGACTCTTCAGTGATGATTAATACAGTGACTTTCGTTCTTCTGAGTTTACTGAAGCCAACATTTCTGTTCTGAGAAGAGAGAAACTCTCCAAACTGGAAAAATATTTATTAAAGTGTACACTAACAAATTTTTCTTGTTCCCTTTTCAGGAGTTGACAATGTAATGGGACCCTATCAACGGGGAGTTGAAGAAAGGTTGCTGATTTAATCTAAGCTCGTTTATACAATTTATACCCAAGATGGAAATAAAGTTGTGGCTTGACGAAATTAGATTTTGAGTTTTCATTGGGAAATGTGGTGAAAATTTTTGTTGTGGAGCGATTATTGGCTTGGCCTGGTCGGCAGGGATTGGGCAGGTATTACTAGATGGGGGACTACATGCTAGTTTGGATTTTTCCTTCCTTCTTGTATATGCTATGTATGTATGTACCCTGTTGTTGTTTTGCAGTCAAAACTACATATGTTTTAAACTATGAATTATCTGCCCTGTCACCCACAATCAGTTCATCTGCATGAGGATAGAGACATGACTTGATCATCAACACATTGCTGAACAGAGCAGAATAGACTTGTCTTAATCAGCTGGGATAATTAATTTAGAAGGCAAGTTTATTTATATGGCTCCATTCAGACACAAGGAAATTCGAGGTGCTTTACAGTGAAGTAGAAATACACTGAAAATTAAGACATGAAGAAAACATTAAAATTGCCTTTTAAAAGACAATAAAATTAAAACATTAAAAATATAACTGAATTTACATATACCAAAGTATATTACTGCAGGCTACTGTAGGTAGACTGACTTGCCTGTGACTTGTCAATTCTTATCCTCTTTTTAATTTTTTTTTTATGTGAAATATTGGATAAGTTGAGTCACATAGTAAGTTTTGAGGGGTGAGGTTTGACCTGGTAGAACAACAAGGAACCCAAACTGGAGACTGCATTTTCTCACCTGAAAAGGATGCTATACTACTGCTAATGTCTGTTTAGTAAGTTTGTGACACAGGCTAATTTGTTAACATTTGCAGTCCCAGAGTCCAAACTGAGACACCTGAGTGACACTTCAAATATTTCCTGCTATTTGATAGACTTCCTCTCTGAGTTGCAATAAACACACAGCTGTGACTGGTAAAATGACTTTGATGTGTAAAATTGGCAGGGACCCGTTAAAGACACTTAGGAACCTCGACACACCCATCCTACAGCCACACAGATTATATATATTTAGACTAATAACATCAGGTTTCATTACCTTCATATGAAGTCTGGTAACTCCCCCAAACTTCCAGCATGGCTGCACCCACCTTCTACCCAGCTGTGACTGCTCCATGCTACACCCCCGCAGACCTGCCCTATTTGGAGATGGCACAAGTATGTAAGCCTGGATTCATTAGATGAATGTTGGCAGGGGAGTGAAGCCAAAAAAATGCAGCTTCATTTTTAATATAATATCCCCAGTGAAACAAGGTCAAATTATTGTGGCCATCTTTGTGGTTTTAGACTGATAATGGAATTGAAGCAGAAACTTTGTAAAGAGAAACAGACAAAAATGTGAAGGCCTGCAGTTGATTGGAGACAGAGTGGGAGGTATAAACTGCTTATTGTTGCCTGAGCTGGATGTTTGACCTTGACTGTGCAGGATCATTTATGTGCGGTTTGACTTTAGAAGGCTGTTTTCACATTCATCTGCTGAAGGAGGAAAGTTTATTTGTGCTCCCCTTAGATCACAGTTAAAAGCATATACTTAGAAGCATGTGGGAAAAAAAGAAAAATGATTCATCATTGATGATTGAATCACTCAGATTACATTACTTTACAACCTGAAACCTTTAATGATTACTTCTGTATAGGTTGATAGAGTTGAAATGATTAGTTATTTAACCACTTAGCAAACAGACAGAAAAATAATCAGCAACTACTTCTTGATCGTCTTGCAGCCTTACAAGTGGAAAACACTAAACAGTGCATTTAAAATTTGACCAGTATGATTATTGGTACCACCCTCTGATAAACACTTGATGAGGTTTAATTAATGGCTTTATTAATGGTTAGTATATTGTTAATGCTTTACAGATCAGATAAATTTCATACATAATGACAACGAAAGTCCTCCTTCACCATGACACCTTGTTAGCTCTTAAATACATTGAGGAGAGCCCTCCATGCCATCAATTATTAAGTTATCATGTATGTTATATAAATGTTAGTACGGCATTAATCAAACGTAATGGGTAATGGTAAACGTAACAAGCCTCAGCAGAAGTCAGGCTGTTGCCTTTAAATGTCAATAAATTATTAATAAAGGGTTCTATAGTCCAACAAGTCTGTAGTTAAAAATGTTAATAGGTTGGGCCATATGTTCTACAGCTCTTCTCCAGAGGGTGAGTGATCAAACTGCTTTCCTAGAAAATTAAACAGCTTGCTAGAAAAACAAAAGTTGGAGGAGGATTTACCCCAATCTGGCAACCCAAAAGTTGTGCTTATGGCTTTTAAGTGATTCATAAATCATGAGTAAATGGCTTATTAGCCAGTAATAAAGACAGTTTTTACACCCTTAATAAATGGTGCCTTATCAGAATATATCTTGATTACTGTCATATATTTCAGATGTTTACCTGTTTGTGGTACACTTGGTAAAAGCACCTATACTGACAAGAGTTCTAAAAGCAAACAAAAATTTAATAAAATCATTAAAAATTAATAGAATTTTATTGTATTGTCATCAATTCGATGGATGGATTAGGCTATTTGAGGTGCTCATCCTGGGTGGCCCGGGGACCGTGGAGAATCTCATTAAATTTGTGGCTGCCTTCTTTACATCACCCGCAGCTGTGGCTGAAAGCTCTAGAAACGTCTAGTACGCTCGTGCTGCGTCAAGACTGAAATTCTTATCCCGAGATACGCAAGAAGATCCGGAATCACTCCACAGGATAAAGGCGTTTGCATTGGTTGTGTGTGAGTGTGTGTGGGCAGCATTCCTTCTTTTTTTGCAGGCATTACCATTCTTCTCACAAGACTGTTTTATCTGCGAAAAAGAGGCTCACTTCACGCCTAGACATGTAAGTTGTGGGAAATTAACGAGAGCGTACAACGGAGGGAAAGTGCGATAGTACAACATGCATAGCTAGCTAGGTAGCTAGCTAACGTTAGCCGCCTGACAACATGCTTTCGCAAAGGCGGGAGGTTGGCCTTGCCGAGGGGAACTGTAAGCTAGCGGTAACTCGCTACCTAGTTAAGAGGGATAAATAACACGTTAACCACGGCAGGTGTTATTGCAGACACGGATACCCCACATTAGCTGAAAAGGCAGCTACTTTTGCCTGTGGATTGAGTCAGGTGCACCGCATGGCAAAACTAACGTAGCGGCTAACGTCAGCGTTGTTAGCTTCGCTAGCAGAGTGTTCATTGATCATTAGGTTAACATCATACCTGTGTCAGAAGTCACGATATTCCCATTAAATAGGAGAAAAGGGAATGTCAACATCAAAGCTGGAACTATCAGTAATTAGTAGCTTGATCACAAAGTTGTGAAGAGAGTGAGAAACAAACGTGTGTTAAACGCTAGCTTTATATTGGTCCACGATCATTAAGAGGATTTGTCCAATGAGGCTATCAGTTTAATACTTACAGGAGTGTAGTATTCGTAAACATGCAGTTGATTAAATCACTCTTAACTACATCCAAAAAAATCCAAACTCTTCGCAGAGATCAGTGAGTCGGTATTGATTAGTTTACTGGAGGTCTAACTGCTCAGTGATAGAGTTAACAGTAAGTTTGTGTAACAATCACATTAGCATTTAATACGTTTTCTTTGGTTTTAGTGGGGTAAAAAAGACAAATTCTTCCCTGTTCTTCTGTCATGTGTTGCTGCTGCACCTGTCAAGTTAAGATTGATCACTGAACTTACCATATCAGTGGGTAGAGCTGCTACAGTTCATCCATTAACAGATCAACATGAAATAAATAAGAAACTACTTTGACCGAATAGTCATCTTCAAAGCAAAAATGCCAAATATTTGCAGTTGCAAAGTAGGGCTGTAACAAATGATTAGTGTCAGTGTTGATCATCAGTCAGTTAATTGCGTAGTCTAAGGTGATGTCATCCAGCTGCTCCTTTTCCCCAAGGAATATTTTGCATTTTTGCTTGTAATTGCAAGCAAAACTGAATTTAAATCATTAACCAATTATTGTAAAAAAGTTCTAATTAATTTTATATAAATATGCATGTATTTTTGTACAATATGTGTATTTATTTATTTTACTGTCTGTTGACTATTTGATTAATCCACTTATTGTCTCTGACTCAGTAATATGTGTAATGTATAGGAAAGCTTGAACTCATCCAAAACGTATTGTTAATTCGACTTGTCACGTTTTAGTATGCAGAGATGTTTCACTTTCAAGGCTTCTTGATACAGGAGCACTCTGAAACTGGATGCTCTGTTGCAACCTGATACATGGGCTTTTTGATGGCAGGCTGTTGCGCCTGAGGACTTGCCCACCTCGCAACAGAACTGATGTATTATGTATTTTTTTTTACGTAAATAGCAGATCTGATGAGCTCTACTGTTTTACAGCAAGTGGGAAAGAGAGGTTTCTAATGTCACTGCTGTCTTTTTTTAAAAATCAGTTCTACATTGAAAACCATTACTGATTACATGTGTTCATGTTTTTGTGTCTTCTGTCTTTTCACAGGCATCCAGCAACTGCCAAGTGGTACGACAGGAGGGACTCTGTTTTTATAGAGTTCTGTGTAGCAGACAGCAAAGATGTTAAAGTCAATTTTGATAAAACAAAGTGTGGTTTCAGGTATGTTTGCCTCATGGCTTTTGAAACAGTTTAAAGTAGACTGCACTCCTGTCCATCACAACAGGTCCTTTAGCTCAAGTGACTCTGAGATCTGTCTTCACCCTGTCATGAGATGTTCTTCAAACTGTTGTCAAACATGTTTGATTTTATTATAGCCAAAATATGGATATGTTTGAAGTTGGAACACCTTGGATGTGTCTGAGACAAGGACAAAAGTAGTGTCCAATTGGGAGTGTAACAGGAAACTGGATGCCGGGAGGGAGGAAGGCAGCAGAAACACACACACATCCAAGTAAAAAGAGGGCATGTCACAGCCCGTAATTATTTTAATAATAATACAGGAAGCTTGGAACAGGCTTAATTAAAAGGGGATTGATGACATAGTAGGAAATTGCTGCAAAAATGCTTTAACACAATGTAAATTGAAATAAAAGAGCAGGTGCAGTTATGGCTTTATTTCACTCCAAGTGTTTTCTGTAGTTTTCTTGTATATTTCTTCAGGTGGAGTAAAATTATGGCTTGAGTAACATGGTAATTCTGAGATTTTCAGAGTTTGAATCTGCACTTGGCTTAACATATGGCATATATGTTTTTGTTTTTGTTTTTTTTCCCTTCACAGTTGTCTTGGAGGAACTGACAATGTCAAACATGAGAACGAAATAGACCTTTTTGAAGCTATTGACGAAAATGTAAGCTACACTGGCTGTCTGAGTCATTGCTTTCATATAATACTGCAGATGGGATTGTACAAAATGTAGCTGGAAATTGATCATACACTGCTGTGTTTTCTGTTCACAGGAATCCAAACACAAACGCACAGATCGCTCAGTGTTGTGCTATTTACGAAAAGCACAGCCGGGGAAGGCGTGGCCAAGGCTAACAAAAGAGAAGGCTAAGGTCAGTCATACACAGACAAACACGATCATTAAATTTAAAGGACATTGTGTCATTTGAAATACTAACAGTTAAAGGTAAGATGATGCACAACATTAGAATAATTAAAATTAGATTAATTGCATCAAATCCATCAAATAAGAGACATTGATTTTGTGTTTTCATAGCTGAGTTGGCTCAGTGTCGACTTCAACAACTGGAAAGACTGGGAGGATGACTCAGAAGAGGAGATGGGCAACTTCGATCAATTCTCAGATGTAAGCGCTATGATTAACATGAGTTATAAACATGACTGAGAGCTTTTTCTGAATTGTTTTATCAGCTTTAATACAGTCAGTAAAAATTACACACACTAAAAACCCACAATTGGCATGTGGCCAAGAAGATGGTAAAATTAGCATTTTTGACTGTTTTTTAACATTGCATTTTAATGTAACCTGATGATACCAATCTTAATTTTATATGTATATTTTCCAGTATTACTGATCATTGCACACTTGGCATGAAATAGTCCTAATCTGTGTTCAACTGAGATACTGAGAATGAAAAAAGGAGAACACAGTTGACTATGAATGGCAGCATCTATTTGCATCATTTTGCATCAGACCGGGAACTATTGTCGCTCCTCATCTCGCTTCATTTCCTGTCAAAAATGCCTCCAAAATAATCACTTTACCAAGACAGAGTAAAAAAAATGGCAGCTGGTATTGAGTTGGTACTTGATATTGGCCAATAATCACTAACAGGAAATAAGATTAGTGCGTCCCTACACTCTAGTATTGCCTAGATCTACTACTAAGGTGATGTGGAAAATTCAATTATACAGTTCTGCAAAGTTTGTCTACCAGCCAGCTTCTCAAATGCAGACACCTGTCCTGTCATTCCGCCTGTAACTGAGTACCAGCTTGACAAATGAGACTATTGACTCATGAACCTTAAACTGAGAAAGATGTAAAAGATTAAAAGCGATAACATGGCTTTAACACTGTTGGTGTTGTATGACAGATGATGAACAACATGGGAGGAGAGGATGACCTACCCGATCTAGATGGTGCAGATGACGTAAGAATCCTTTTCTTTTTTCCCTCTTGGACTTCTAAGCATTAAAATTATATTTGTGAATAAAAACGAACCATAAAGCAGTTGATATGTCATTGTCCGTAATCTTGTAGTGAACTCTTGTTGAAACATTGCACCAGATGCTCTTGTGTAACATTTTTCAACCTTATCTTGTAACTTTTTGTCTTTGCAGGATGAGTCTGCAGATAGCGATGATGAGAGTAAGTGTTGATGAGCCTTTAGAACAAACACAAATTACAACCGTACATGTATACGCTTGTTTGGATGGAAGGCTAAATGTTACTTCTGTTTTACTTTCAGAAATGCCAGATTTGGAGTAGAAGACTGTAAGACTCTGGAAAGAAAATGGAAGAACAGAGGGCAAGAGGAATCTTAACAAATGTATATCTTGAAAATTGAAGGCAGTGACAAACAACTGTACATATGAGTCAGTAGTCATATTTAAATCCATAGCCTCAGCTCCAAACTCTTGACCGATCAGTCCACTGAAGGTTGATATGCATGGTATTGTACAGAGCAGCTATCTCCACTTCCATTTGCTGTACTGCACCTTTTGGGTATCTTGTTTTACTGTTAAATATTACAACTAAGCACACATTATTTGTCGGAAAAAGCTGTATAGTTGTCCTCAACTGAGCAATACGTGTTAAGAGATTTAAAATTTGTTTTCAAATGAATTGTGGTTTAAAATGATTAGGCCCACCCATTCCCAATGTTGTGGTTTTAAGTTAGTTGACCAGTGTAGTTTATCTCATGATTTGATGAAAACACTAGCTATGTACATCAGAAGAATTAGATGCATTTATTGATTGGGTTCCTCTAAAGCCTTCCATGTGCCGTGAATTAGATATCCAGGAAGCCAGTCTTTGTTTCCGTAGCTTAACCTTCCAGCTTACATGTTTCCCTTTACTTCTTGTTTAATGTTTGTAAAATTGGAATATTCTGACATCTTTGCAGAAATATTTGCATCTTCCCAGTGATCACCTACTTTGGTAATCTGAATGAATTCCACATATTAAGTATCTTTAACAGTTCTTCTCTCCATACCCACCTAACATGTACACCCATGTTAGACTGCAGAAGCAAGGTGAAATGTTTTGCAGCTGATACAGAGGCTTGAAGCTTGGTTGGGCCTCAGCATCATGTGGTTTGTTACTATCCTCCAGGTTCTTTCTGTTTGTTCATCCGGAATATACCCTTCCCTGTTGGCGAGGGAGTGTCAGGAACGATATGGTGACATGTAATGACCAAATTCTATTTGCACTGTCAATAAAATGTAAGGGGAGACAAGTAATGTTGAATTACAGTGGAAATTCTTTTTTTATTGTCTACATCTTTCTAATAAACTGTTTAAGAATCATTTTAAATGCCTTTTTTTGTAAATGGCATTTGACTTGTGTTTTATTCTTGTAAGGTTTAACCCCCAGTATCATTGGAAAAGATAATTTGGGACAGAATGCAAAATCACTCAGGGAGTTGAGGGAGCAAGTTTGGCTTGCACCCTTAACTTTGCTTTGTGCCTGCTGACAGATGAGAAGTAACATATTTTGCACTTAAGTCAATATACAGGTCCCCATCCCAGCATCTGGATTTTTTTTCTATTTGTTTTTGCATCTTTTTAGATTCATTTTTTGTGTCTGTGGTTGCTTTGCTTCTTGTGTGGTTTTACATCTTGTAATTGTTTTGCATTCCCCTGTGGTCATTTTGCATTTCTCTGTGGCCAGATTGTGTCTTCTTCTTGTCATTTTGCAGCTGTCTGGTTGTTTAGTGTCTCTGTGGTCATTTTGTGTTTCTCTGAAGTTGTGTAGCATCTCTTTCAGTGAAGCACACAGGGCCCATTGTCCATGTCATAAAAGACTCAATGGTAAATAGCTGCTTTGGATTTCATCGGATTGCACAGGTGTATCTATTAAAGTGGCTGTTAAGTGTGTTTTGTGTTATACTTATGGTAAGTTTGAACTTCATTCTCTTGTAATATTCAAGAAACCCTTAAGCCCAAGGACCTTCAGAGATCATCACTGCGCTGTAGAGGAATTGATATCATATTGGTGTGTTTGCTTTCATAATGAAATGGTTCTCAGGATCCAGTATTAGCCAGTTCGTGTTGTCTAAGCTCGAGAGCAAGTAAAACAGTAAAATGTGTTGTATTTACTAGAAGTAATCATACTAATAATGCAGTATTTATACTTGAGTAAGATTTTGTAGTAATGTAACTTTCAATCCTGCATCTGTCGGCGTTAGGACCCAGAAGCCTACAGGCTCCGCGGCCCAGAATATTAGCATACTTCCTCTTCAGGCCTGATTTCCTCACTGTCATTTCCGAGAAGGGGACTGTAACCAGCAACATCAGTTTCCTGTTGTCACCTTGAAGCACATTAAAATAAAAGCGTAGAGATGACAGTCGTTATGTATCTATAAGAGGGTGACTCTGGCTCGGATTAATCTGATAGCTTTTATTAAAACCCGCTTCATTATCGACTGTCTAACTTAGTCACACTGACTCATTTTGAAATGAATTCAACGAGGAAAGTCCCTCACACCTGATTTATAAAATCAGCATATGAAATGCTATGTTTAATTACAGTTTAACAGTGGTGGAAAAAGTTTTCACTCCTGTAAAGTAGTTCTGCACAGTGTAGAAGTAAACTGCTAAATGTAAAAATGTTGCATTCAATATTTTTCTCAGGTAAAAATATTTTATTGTTAGTATCATAGACTGTCTATGATTAGTATCAAAATACACTTAACCAAAACTAATTATGCAGAATAGTCAATTTTGGGATATCCATTTTAATTATTAGATAGTAATTACTGATGCATTAAATCAAATACTGCAGCTTGTAAAGGTGGGGCCACTTTAACTACTTAATATAGGTTGTAACGACACAATTATTTATTTGTTGATTATATTTTGTATTATTAATATGTTATATTGTAGATAAATAATTTGATATTTACTAGCAAATCTATTTGTCAAATCAATGTAGTGAAGTAAAAACTACAGTATTTCCCTCTCAATTGTAATGGGGTAGAAGTATAAAGTAGCATGAAATAGAAATTCTCAAGTAAAGAACAAGCATGTCAAAATTTTACTTTCCACCCCTGCTGTGCAACCTAAGTATTTCAGTACAGTTCTGAGGTACTGTAGCCAACTTAAGTGTTTTAATTTCATACCTACAATTACTTCATTTGCAGATTAAGATGTAAAAAATCTAATAAGAATAAGCATGGATAACTCCTGCCAAAGGAGGGTTTACTAAGAGCTGGCTTAATGGGGAACATCAACTTATACACATGCCACAATTGCTGTTTCTTAATATATTTTTATTTTATTTTATTATAGTTTATAAAGTAAAAAGTAACAGTGATTTAACGTTTACTGCGGGGATTACTTACGTCCTTTCACTTCAATCAAGAAAATATGTAATTTGTTGAGGGGTGCCCAAGCTTTTGCACACAACAATATAATAATATAATAATACACATCTGACGGGTCATTCTTCCTGCTTAATAATTTTACTTTTGATACTTAAGAAGTACTTATACTAGTAAGTACTAGTAAGTACTGTAGAGCCATTTTTCGTTAAACATAAAGTAATAATAGTAAAAGTTTGTGATTATCGCCATTATTATGAATATGATTATTAATGGGTGTTTTCTTGTGAAGTGTTCTGAAGAAATAAGACCGGATGTGTCTGTAGTTATTGTTGGGCTGTTTACACACCTCGCTCTGTTCTGTGATCATGGCTGCACTGGACCACACCAGCCATGTTTGCTAATTTAAAACCCAAAGGTTAGGGAATAGTTGTTTATTATTTATCGCTGTGCCATCTTCACCCGCATATCCGTTTAAGACGAAGGTTTAGAAGCATCTGCGCCTTCGAAATCCAAGGACTGAAAGGTTGGATAGCTTTGAGTGAAATATCAGCGAAAACTTTTGATGGTGGCAGTGTGGGAGGATGATGCTCTGCAAAAAAATTGTCTTGTGTGCGTGCAGCGTAAACAATGTAACTTCATCTGGCTGCTAGCTAACGTTAGCCCGTGAACAAAAGGGGAGCACGCCTCCATCTGTTAACAAGCGAGTCTGTCTGAGTTAACGTTAAGTCACTCTCGTCTGAACCGGCTGGTATTTATTTTCACCCGCGGCGCTCTCCATAGCTGATGGGCATCATGGATCCAGACCAGCGTGGTTGCGGTACCTGCTGCCTGGCTATCAGCTAACATCGCAGCTTAACTACCGTACTTACTCCGGGTAAACGTAAAGGATGCTACCAGTTAGCTATCTAGCTAGCGTGTGTTAGCTAGGTTCTATTGTGATGCTTTAGCTAAATAACCTTGGAACTGAAGCGGGGAATATTTAATGTCTGGTGTTTCACGTTAAAGTAAACCGACCGTTCAGCTTCTAAATGATATATATCTAACGTTAACAACATCGGTTGTTAGCACA
The DNA here is from genome assembly GCF_001640805.2 of Lates calcarifer. NCBI lineage: Eukaryota > Metazoa > Chordata > Actinopteri > Centropomidae > Lates > Lates calcarifer. Next base: position 19,525,954 of record NC_066838.1, on the reverse strand, counting down.
GCGAGCTAGCAGCGATTTAAAGTGAATTGTTTGTTTGAGAGCACAGCTAGCGCGACTTAGCTAACGAGGCGCCTGCTTTTTGCAACGGCCTTCCTGGTTGAATTAGGAAATCAAGTATCCATAGATGGCTACTTTGCGTTACGGAGGGTATGGAAGTGTTACACAGCGAGCGGTGTGGTAACAGTTCCTCAGGCCTCGGAGTGGCTGTAAAATATTCTCGCTAATCCCTCCATTGTTAGGCCGCCGGGTCTTGCCTGGGCCGTACGTTTATCATGGTAGATTTGAGGAGGCTGAGCTCATGTTTTAGCAGCGCCTCATCAGCGGTAATGATGAGCTTCTATCGTAATATTCCGGTTGTCCATTAAGGCTCGCTAGGGCCTGGCATCTGCTGTTGCTGGCTGCGACATTTTGACGGTTGTTGTTGGAGCGAAATGGTGCTGTCACAAGCTGCAGTTGGCAAAAATATTTAAGATAGACATTTCACGGGGGAAATTGTACGTATTGCGTAGCGTCGACTGTCTTCAAAACTGCATGAAAATAAACGAAAATGAATTAAATAATACATTTGCGATTCATATAGTGACGATATCGTTCACATGCTTCTTACCCATTTTAAGCAATCACATAACCTATATGTTTGCAGGAGGAGGTCTTTGAATATTAGTGTAGATTTGTTTATTTATTTATTTCTGTTCTGTTGTTTTTCAGATGGAGTCAAATAATCATTTCAACTATGGCACCCACTCCTCAGCAAACTCAGGACTGAAACTCTCCTCAGGGGATTCTCTTTATACTAACGGGTCCTCCATGAGTTTTCCTCAGCAGGGGAAGAGTAAGTATTTTCACAGCACACTATCAGTACACAAAATAAAATGAATGTTATTGTGAAAAGACACTCTCTCCTCCTGACTCCTTAATTCTTTGATTTGATAGTTCAACCTAGCTCTGTATTAAAGTAAACAAACACAAAATTTTACTAATGCAAGCTGTAACTTAATCTTGTTTCACAGATATGAATGGCGAAATGAATGTGAATGGCGCCACTACTGTACTTGGGTCCGGTGTGCCTGGTTCCCACCCACCAACAGCTCCTTACCCTCACATGAGCAACCATCACCAGAGCAACATGGGCTATGACTACTTGTGGGGCAGCCACCCTCAGTATGGTCCAGCCATGGGCGCCTCTCCTGGGCACGGGATGCACCAGAAGCAGCCTACACCTGGGATGGTGCAGCCTCAGTCACAGCACCACTTCCAGGGTCATGGACAGTACCAACTGAATGGGAGTATTGAAAGCTCCCACCAGCCCCCTGTGGCAGGCCCACCAAACATGCCTATTACTGGGAGTCAGTACTGGAACAGGAGTAACCCTGGCCCACAGCAGATAGGTTATAATTCCCACAGTATGTATGGGACCTACCAGAGTCAGGCACATCCTGGGATTTCACCATCACAACATCACCAGCAGCAGTCCTTACAGCCTCCCCCGCATCAACCGTCACAGCAGCACCTCCAATCCCACCGCCACCCTCACCACCAACACCACCAGCAGCACCAGCAACCACAACATTATGGCATGATGCCTAATGGGATGCCCTACTACCAGCATCAGCCCCAGCACCCAACCCTGCCATCTTCGCAGCAGCCACAGCCACAGCCACAGCAGTCGCAGCCTCAAGCCCAGGCTCAGATGATGCCTCCCACTGCCCAGAATTTTACTCCTCCACGTGGCAGCCCACAGCACCACAGTTTAGGCAGAGGGAGCACTGGCAGCCCTCTCCCTGTGGGGATGACCTCTGCATCAATGATGTCACCATCAACAGTGCAGGATAGTGCATCACCCAAGAGCCACAACAGGGACAGCAGCGTGGGAATGTCCTCTGTCATGCAAGGTAACCACCTTACGCTTACATATTTTTGGCTTATATGATTTTGACAGAACTGCATTTCTGTTGGCTGTCTACTTACTTTTAATTTCCTCTTAAATCAGATTGTGTCTTTGATACTTACATTTGCTCTTTCCCCTAATGCCACCAGTTAAGTGGCATTAAAAGCAGTTTTATAACTGGTTTTATAACTGGTTTTAATCTTGCGGCTGAATGGCAAATATCCAAACTGTCTTCTTCCTCTTTGGCCATACTTGACATAGCTAAACAACCAGGGCTTTCTGTGGTTGCATTGCAGTTTCATGTGACATTTGTAGAAAATTACATTGTTGAAATACAGGTATTATTTAGCTAAAAACAGCTACGTGATTACAATCAATGTCAGGGCATATTTTCTTGCTCAGAGGTTGGTCATCTCTGCTAGTTAGTTGATTTATCAAGTAGTTGATTGACAGTGAATTGACTGGTATTCATACACATTTGCTAGTTCCAGCTTCTCTAATGTAGAGATTTGCTGTTTTTGTCTAACCTGACAGTCATCGGAATATGATTTCATTTTGCACTTTCGGTGAGGCAAAACAAGATATTTGAAAGTGTTGGTTTTGGCTCTTCTTGTCTTTGGGAATTGCGATTGGCACTCTTCACTATTTTATGACATTTTATTGATTAAACGTTACATCAAGAAAATAATTGACAGAGGATTTATTATAGAAAATAATCTCTATTTGCATCCCTACCACTCTTGCACATGGGTATGTGGTACTGGGTCAGCCTCACATCCACTGCTTAATAGTGGGGTAGTGCCAAGATTTAACCAGCAGATGCCACTGTTGACTATGTGTTACAGTGTGTGAAACCTTTGGAAATAAACTGTCAGTGGCATTGTTTGCCAGGGATAGCTAGTGCCTACTGTAGATTTTTATCTATAAAACATCATTATTTCTTTTGTTATCAGAGTGACGAGCATGCGCTTCAGTATACAACACCCTGACTCTCAATTTATCATAATATTGACTATATTGTTGATTGTCTTTCAGGGCATACAAGGGAAGCTGTCAAGGAGGTAGACACAAGCTATAATGGCAGTGAAAGGGCACCTGTTGCCCAGAGGCTACCCAAAGCTGACAGTTACCAAACCAAACCCTCTGCGGCCCATGTGGGATCTACCAGTGATTATCGACAGCACTCTGACCAGCCAGCAGCTCAGTGCCCAGAGATGGCTTCTCCTGTCAGAGATGCAGCCGTTAATCCACCTCCCCCGTTTGTGTCATCTCAGCTCTCTGCGTCTCCATCATCTGCACCAGTGTCAGCGTCTCTAACCAAGGCCTCTGCAGCTTCCGCTGTGTCTGGATCTCCCATATCTGCCCCTGTGCCCCCAATTGTTTCAGCCCCTGATGCAGAATCTACTCCATCACAAATCTCAACACCTTCCAGTGTGTCCTCTACTCCATCTCCAGCTGCTCCTTCCAGGCTTTCCTCACCTCCCCTACTGGTGCATGGCCTCAGACCTCCATCTTCTGCTGCAACTGAGATATCCTCTGTTGGAGCCAAGCATCTGCCAGCAGGGTCTTCTCCCTCCTCCCTGCCAGCATCACCTCTAAAGTTGTCTACATCTCTAGCTTCAACTAATAGTGAGTCTAGACCGGCCGCAGCTTCTTTGGTCCCTCCAGTCTCTTCTTCATTGGAGTCTGTGGCTTATCAGTCAGCACTGCCTCCCACAGCTTCTGGACCTCATACAACTGTCCCCCCCCCCTGCCATAGTGTCCACATCTTCTAACTCAGTGTCTGCACCCATTGCATTTCTTCAGCAGATGGTTCAAGGGTCCAAGGGATCTTGCTTTCCCAATACATCTGGAGTTCAGCTTGAAAAGCCTGGACCCCCAAAACCAATGTCTGCCACTTCACCTGTGGGTGCAAATTCCTCATCAGCTGGTCTGGTTCCGTCTCTCATGTCAATATCAGGACCTCCGACCTCAACACCACCTGGCTCTTGTTTATCAACATCTGTGTCACCCATGTCTGTGTCAGTTACTCCTTCAGTCGGCAGTAAGTCCTGTGAACCAGCACCCACGCCCCAGCACCAGACACACACTCCCTCAGCTGTTGACACTGGTCTTTCATCTGCCTCTGCAGCATCATCATCACCAGGAGGGTTGAATTTACCCTCTCTAGCAGCCCATGAAAGTCCTACAGTCCAACCTCTGTCTACCCTACCTCTTTTAACCACTCAAGCCTCCAGGACTGCACCTGTGTCCACCCCTCCTGCCTTGGTGTCTGTGCCTCCTGCAATGGGTACGCCTTCTGGAGTGGTCCAAAGTTCTGACTCTGAGCAGCATCCACCTAACACCACTCCTGCTCCTGCACTAAAGCAGTCGTCTCCCAAGCCAGAGCACCATGGCCGTAGCGAGGATATGAAAGCATTCAGTAATACAAGAAATGGTAACCAAGAGGAACACCCCCCTCAGCTTGTTTCAGGCACAGTAAGGACACCACAGAAGGTGGAAGTGACTGAGACTCATAAATCATTCACTGATCTTCCTGGGAAACCTTTGCAGACCACAGTTGCTTCTGATCAAAAGGCCAAGAATAAACAGACGGACTTTGTCAGTGACACCTGTGAGGCAGATGACTCCATGGTGGAGCAAAGTCCAATCAGAAAGTCCCCACAGCGTCACAGCACGAGGGTAGAACATCTGACTGATGAAGAAAGTTTTGACAACTCTTCACGTGCTGCTTCTCAATTTGATGGCAATTCAACCTGCGACACCCCCTCTAGGATGGAAGTCAGCTCTGTCTTTGGAAAGAGCTCTCTTTTAGACTGTGACAGCTCATGCATAGACGACTCCACTCACTTTGATAACAGCTTTCACCTGAGGAAGGACACGTCTCAGTTTGACAGCACCTCCCATGCTGAAGGGGAATCTTCTATTGTGTTTGACACCACTAGAGACAGCAGCTTCTCTGCAGAAGAATCCAGGGATGACACGCTGGACTCCACCAGAGAAGGGGAAACCTCTGAGGCAGAAGAGACCAAGAGCAGTTGTCAAATCACCGGGGAGTCCATGCTGGAGTCTCTTAACAACACCTCTCAGATGGAAGAACCCTCTGTTGACTCAAGTGATGTGTCCAACTCACACTCATTTGTACAATCTCAGCCTATTCATCAAGGTACAGTTCATGATCATTGAAACTATTATTGCATGGGTTGACAAGCAGTAAATATTAGTTAATATATGTAGAACAATTTATCGTAACATTCTCTTTCTTTCCCTCTATAAAAATTAGATTTCTTTTTTCTCCTCTCATTGTCACCATATTGAGTTATACAGCTCTTCCTGTCTTTCTATGTCATTATCCTATAATTGTAATTTATGCTGACACAGTTTAATGTCATTTTTTCATCTTTAATCAGGACCTGAAGCAGAGTGGGAGCCCAAAGGACATGATACACCAGACTCAGCTGGACGGATAAGCATTAAGACCACTGTTAATGAGGCAATGACTCTGCCGAGCTTCAATATGAGAGACGAGAACTTCATTGCCTTCAGTACCCCAGCAGAGAGCCCGGCTGTACATCCACTTCAACCAATAACTGATCCAATCGTATTAGCTGAAGGAGGACATCTAAAAACCCCAGGGAAACAACGCAAACCTCGAACTCCAAAGGCAATATGGATTAAAACCCCAGGTATTCAACCTTATGATTTCAACAAAATGTTATGTCAAAAATATTTGATTTTACTTAATATATATATATATATTTGTATTTTTTCCCCTTTTTATTTTAAGTTCCTGAGGAGGCCCAGCGCAAGCCTCGTGTCCGAACCCCTAAAGTGGAGAAAGTCAAGACTGATGAAGAGGGAGGCAATAAAGTGGAGTTGGCTACAGGCAGAAAGAGGAAGAAGTCCCTCAAAGTGGATGTCAAAGAAACATCAGGTGCCTCTGGAGAGGCAGGGCCTCCTGCTGTAGAGGTCGATTCAATCACAGCCACAATTGAAGCTGTTCTGGCCAATGCCTCATCTCTTAACACAGCAGTCGACAAACCCAAGAAGGCGAAAAGGGTCAAGAAGCAAGACCAAGAAGGAAATGTGGCAAAAACACCTAAACAAGATGCCGAAACAACTGCTGATGATGTTGATGAAAATGATGACGACAGCTCTACTGCAGGTAATAAATGTTAAGAGTTTTGGGGAGGGGGTCACACATCTTATGATGACATTTTGCAGAAACATGATGTCACAGTTTATTGCAGTCTATTGCTAAGTCTGGGTGCGTGTATTTTTCTTAACAGGTGAATCTAACAGACGGAGGGTTGCAACGGAGGATCAGGTCCAGTTCCCTCTGTTGCACGGGTAATTATTCCTTAATATGACATCTCAAAGATCTTTAGTTTTAGTTTAGTTTTCAAATGTGTGCAGTGTTTATACATAATTCAAACTCTAGTTTGTTTGCTATAGTTAAGTGTCTAAAAAGCTACTGTCTCTTGACCGTAGGTGGAGGAGGGAGATTCGAGTGAAGAAAACTGAGAACCGCATGAAGGGTGAAACATGGTATTACACACCTTGTGGAAGAAGAATGAAGCAGTTCCCAGAAATAGTCAAGGTAAGTATTGTGGCCCAAAAAACAGAACCAAAATGATCTCTTTAAGTTGTGGCAGTCTATGCATTTTATGACATGTACCACAGATGATGTCTGGGTTGTTAAAACAATTGCCATTATTTTCTTTCTTTCTTGCCTGTCCTACCATCTTCTAATTGCTTTGTTTAGTACTTGAAGAGACACACGGACAGCGTGGTCACCAGAGAACACTTCAGTTTCAGCCCACGCATGCCTGTAGGAGATTTCTATGAAGAGAGAGAAACTCCTGAGGTCTGTGTATTTTGCCAAGTACAGCTCATTTCTTCATTTGAGCATTATGTATACATAACAGCAAACTTCATTTGTTGTTCTCCACAATATGTTACAGGGTATGAAGTGGGTCCTCTTGGCTAATGAGGAAGTTCCTTCCATGATAATGGCCATAACTGGCCGGCGAGGTCGACCTCCCAACCCTGATAAAGAGAAACCCCGCAGAGTCCGTGGTGTGAAGGGAGGGCAGGCCCGCCGCCCCGGCAGGCCTCCCAAACCCAAGATGATTGACCTCCTTAGCAAGGTTGACGCCAAGCTGTTGAAGCGACTTGAGGCCAAGGGTAAGAGGATGTTGAGGAATTATGGGCATAGTTCAGAAATGGTCTGGAAGATCTGGAAGATAAATTTGTAATGTGGGTAATTGTTTCTACTCATGTTTTATAGAAGCACTTACGGAGGAGGAAAAGGAGAAACTTGCCAAAATCAAAAAGAAAATGAAGAGAAAGGTATGTAGTCCAGGCTGTTTGTAATTTTGATCCATAAAATTCATATCTCATATTTATTGTGTTGCTGCTGTTCATTTTTTTAGGCAAGAATGAAGAGAAAGGAGGATGCTAAGATCAAGAAGATGAAAGAGGAAAAAAAGAGAGCCAAGGTACAGACAGAACTCCACACTCAAAAACATAAACTAATTTATCAGCAGTGTCCTCAGCACCACCTCTTCTTAACCTCCACCTGTTCTTTCTTTCCTTTGTCGTTACAGCTTGAGCAAGAGGCAAAGGGCTTGGAGATGAAGGGTGAACCAACTGACCCGGCAGCCCCACAGGTCACACAGCCAGCATCAGAGTCTGCCGCGGAGCTCAAGAAGCCCGGCCGCAGAAGGTCAGTCAAGGTTGAGGCTGCTCCACCGGTGCGGCAGACGGACGAGGAGAGGATAGCCCAGGGTAAGAGGGTGCTGGGCGCTCGGAGTAAAGCGAAGGCTCTGGCCAAAGCTCAGGCAGAGGCTGAGGCGGCAGCTCAGGCTGCTCTGTCAGCCAAGAGGGCAGCAGAGAGAAGAGCGCAGGCCCAGAGACGTCTGGAGGAACGAAAAAGACAGCAGTTGATCGCAGAGGAGCTGAAGAAGCCGACAGAGGATATGTGTCTCACTGACCACAAAGTGAGTTTTAATTTAAATCCAATCTGCTTAGATCTTCTCTGTTAAAATTGTGATTGCAGAGTTTTTGGCAGTGTGATCATGGCCTTCAAACTTTGTCTCCACCAGCCCTTGCCAGAGCTATCACGTATCCCTGGTTTGGTTCTTTCCGGCACTGCTTTCGCGCACTGCCTGGCTGTGGTTGAGTTCCTGCATGGCTATGGAAAGGTGATTGGTCTCAATATACCCAAGGACATCCCCAGCCTTTCTACCCTGCAGGAGGGCCTCCTAGGTCTGGGCGACAGCCAAGGAGAAATCCAGGACCTACTGATTAAGCTGGTGGAGGCTGCACTCCATGATCCAGGCCTGCCATCATATTATCAGGTGTGGGATTAGAGCTGAAATGATTAGTCAACGAATCGCATAAGTCTTTTTTTTTTTTTTTTTTGCATATTTGCAACTTCTCTCTGTGTGTGATAGTAAATCTTTGGGTTTTGAGTGTGATGTAGATTTTAATCTAGTCTCCTCCATTTTTCTCCTCTAACCTTCAGTCTGTAAAAATCCTTGGAGACAAGCTGGTTGAGTTGGAGCTGTCCCGCAGCACGGTTTCAGAAGTACTTCGCATCTTTTTGGAATCTCATGGTTATGAGACAGAGGTGTGCAACACACTGAGGACCAAAACATTTCATGCCCTGCCTCCTGACACCAAGGCAGCCATTCTGGGTTTCCTGGTGGAAGAGCTTAACAGCAGTAACATCGTGACAAGGTTAGAACAAGATGTTACCATTTATTCTAAGGCCACTCGTGAACCTTAAAATGTATTACTTCCACATTTCTGTTGCTTTATTAATGTATGCATTTTATATTTCAGTGACATTGACAACACATTGGAGAACATGGCAACCTACAGGAAGAACAAGTGGATCATTGAGGGGAAATTGCGCAAGTAAGATCATGGTTTTGTCTCTTAAAATGCAGAATGATTAAATATATCACACAGATCCTTTATTAGTTAAAACACAGAGCCATATATCACATTGATCCTGATTGTTTTCTGCCTACTAGACTGAAGGCGGCACTAGCGCGTCGTACAGGACGGTCAGAGGAAGAGCTGTGTTTTGAGGAGAGGAGGCGCAGTGCCAGAGTGGCCGAGGAAGAGAACCTCAGTCTGGAGGAGAGCGGTGTGGTCCTGGAGAGAGGCAACCGTCGTGTACGCAAAGAAGAGCCAAAACTCAGTGATGTATGGTTCTGCTATTCTAATCTGTTTTTATTTGAATGAGAATCTGATCATTTCTGCATTTGATGTAAATGTATTTTTTTTTCCTGCTACAGAGCGAAAGTCCTACCAATGCCAGCATTCCAGAGCTTGAAAGGCAGATAGATAAGCTAACCAAGGTAAGACTGGTGCTATGCAGAAACAGAGCTTTGTACATTTTTGTTGTTTTATATTAAATATTCTTCTGTCTTTGGATCTCCGCAGCGCCAAGCGTTTTTCCGTAAAAAGCTGCTACAGTCGTCTCATTCCATGCGGGCCACGTTGCTGGGCCAGGACCGTTACCGGCGCAGATACTTGGCTTTGCCTCACCTCGGAGGAGTTCTAGTTGAGGGGCCAGAAGAGCTCTTGAGTGAGTCTGAGAATAAATTTGAATTTTTAGACTTTACACATCCTTGACCTGTCCATCTTTATCTACTTTTTCTTTGCATTTCTATCTTGCAGCTTCAGGAGATGTCCTTGTAGCGGAGGTGCCTGTCACCTTCCTCAAAAAGGAGCCCAAAGTTGAGGAGACCCCCATGCCTACCACTCCCCCTCCTACTCTACCTTCCTCTCCTTCCTCTGCCACCCCTGCCCAGGCCCAGACCTCGTCTCCAGAGGAGGACCCCCTTCCAGGCACTGCATCCCTCATGAGCAGGCCAAGAGGACGCGGTCGCCCCCGAAAAATCAAACCAGAGGTGGAGCTTCACCTCCGCACAGCAAAGATCCGCCGTCGGCGTCGAAGTAGCGTCAGATCTTGTAGTGAGGACTTGCCTGGGTCACCGAACAGCGGCACGCAAGACCTCACGCAGGCTGCTTTCCAGAACTGGCTAAGCCAGTCACAGGAAGCAATGACCAACGGCACATGCTCAGCAGCAGGGGAAGGTCCAGAGGGTAATCGACCGGAGGAGAGTGTAAAGGAGATGGCAGAGAAGCAGGGGCAGTGGTTCAACCTGCTCCCCAAACAACCATGTGACGATAACTCTCTCACTGAGCCTCAGATGCCCACCTCACCCAGCTCACCCCCCAAACTCCTCCCTCAGATCCCGAGTACTCTGCCTGCACTCGCTGCTCCACTCATGCAGGTTTGCCCACCACAATCAATACAAATACATTTAATTATATTATAGAAATGCACTTAAAGCGTTATGTAGAACATATTAATTAATAATCTCTCCCCACCCTTCAGCCGGACCCACTCCTGCCTGGCTTGGCTCCTGCTGACCCCGTGACCCCAGCAACAACACAGGACATTCCCTCTACAACCCCTGTTTCTGCTGTTCCTGTTGGTGCCTCACCACCACCACCACCACCACTCCCTCAGCTTCTTCCAGCCCCCATTTCTCCTGCTCTAGCCGCACCTACTACTGCCCCTACTACCCCTGCCAGGCCAGTTCGCAGGCGGAGGAGAGGCAGCAGAGGTAGTAGTCCTGCCCGCAGAGGACCACGAGGGGCTGCAGCTAAACGCCGCGGACGCCCTCCCAACTCTGTGTTCCAGGAGCTCGAGCAGCAGTACTTCACACAGCTGGTGGTCAAGCCCATTCCAGCATGTAAGTTGTGGTTAAAAAGAGCATCAAAATTAGGCAAGCAGTCTGAGAGGTGTTTTTGATGGCCATCACTTTAACAATTCCTAAACTATATAACAGGTCAGAGATGATCCTGGGGACTATGAATCCCCACTTCTGACCTTTAGTCTACCAGAATGTACAGGAAGCAGATATATCATGGTCAGTCAAAACACACGTAGTCTTTGTATTATTTTTAACATCATGTGTAACTTGTATCTTTCTTTTCCAGCAATGGTGCGTGGCTGGTGGTGGATCAAGGATCCAGAAGAACTGTATAACACCTTGCAGGCCCTCCATCCAAGAGGCATCAGGGAGAGAGTGCTCCATAAGCATTTGGCCAAACATATGGAGAGCTTAGCTGAGATGTGCACCAAGCCTGTCAGCGGTGAGTGGTGTTGTGTTGTGGAATTTGTCACTGAGGATTTTAACTTTGTCCTTCTGCATTTTTCCCGTGTTGCCCTGAGTTCTTTTTAAAACTGCTCTTATGTTGTTTCTGGATAGACCCGTTGTTTGAGTTGAAGGTAGAGGACAAAGATGTGCTAATGGAGGCTTTGCAGCAGCCGTGGCAAGTGCAGGAAAAGGCCATGGAGACTGACATCAGTGCCCTGCAGTGGGTGGAGGACCTGGAGCAGCGAGTCATTTCTGCTGACCTCCATCTGAAAGTGAGAAAGCACCTCATTTAGAAATCTTGTTATCACAGAAAAAGTAGGAAAATTGCTGAAAAAAATTGTGTGCCAGTAGGGGATTTTTTTTGCATCTCATAACCCATCTCTCTCCCCTTATTCCTATACTACTGTTATACTAATACTATACTATATACTATTCGTATACAACAATATGTAATTTACCATCATACAAACTCCTCTCCCATTTGTTTTTCTTCCAGGCACCGCCTCAGAGCGCAGTGAATGACACTGAATCTAACACAGAGACACCAATGGCAGAATTTCAGGTAGCTATTAAAACTCTTGATAAAACTCTTCCTCACAATAATTAGTCTAAATAATAAATAAAAAAATAAATAATTCCTGCATAGTTATTGCTTTGACTGATACGTAACCTCTCCCTTTCTGCCTCTTTTTAAGCCCTACACAATCCCAGATCCAGACTCCACACGGGATGACCTCCAATACTACGAGCATGACGCTGACCCGCGTGATGACTGGATCGTGAGAACTAAGAAGGAGTGGTCCGGCCTGCCTCGTATTGCCACACACCCCCTGGACCTGGCTGTGCTGCGACTGGCTAATCTTGAGCGAAACATCGAGAGACGCTACCTGAAGGAGCCACTGTGGAACCCAGCTGAAGTCATGCGCCTCGCACCTCTAACCCCTACCCCAGGAGAAGAGCATCCCATGGACGTCATTAGGTGAGGAGAACAGCAAGGGTTTGGGATGTGTTCTTTTGCATTCACATTTATAGATATTTTTGTATAATCATTTTACTCTGTTCCAGTCTGGAGAGTGAAATCACCTCTCGACTACGAACGTGGCGGCAAGCTCTGGATCGATGTCGCAGCGCTCCCCAACTCTGCCTGTGTTTACTTCAACTGGAGAAGGCCATTGCTTGGGAGAGATCTGTAACTAAAGTGGTGGGTAACTCTATCTCACTGGGTTGTTCTTTGACCCTGTTGTACTTAGTTTTTTGGGAGCACACTGCACCCAGTAACTCAGAAAGTAAGGATTTCTTTCCTGTGATCTCTTTTTGTAGACTTGCCAGGTTTGCCGGAAGGGAGACAATGATGAGTGCCTGTTGCTGTGTGACAGCTGTGATCGTGGCTGCCACATGTATTGCTTGAGGCCCAAAATCACCCAGGTGCCAGAGGGAGACTGGTTTTGTCCTACCTGTGTTGCTAAGGTAAGAACCAACCCTGTCATTTTGAACCTAAAACATTTTCCAGCAATTGTTTCCTTCCAAGCAATTTGCTCTGTGTTAAATTTGTCCCTCGTTAGCTCAATCTGCTTCCTTCTTCGTTTTTTCTCTCAGGAGGAAGGTGAATCACTGCGCGCGTCAAAAACGAGGACCAGGATGAAGAAGAGAAGATATGAGGATGACAGCTCTGAAGATGAGACGACAACACGGCGTAGTTCTGGCATGGCAACACGGAACAAGGATGCTGCTGCACCCTCCTCATCCTCGCGTTACTCTGGAGAAGGAGGCGGCACCACTAAACGCCGTCGCATGACAACCCGCAACCAGCCTGACCTCACCTTCTGCGAGTGAGCCCCACCCTCATCACCTATGAGCTGATCACATGTAGAACGGTCTTATTAACATGAAGCAACATGATATTAAGTCTATTGGGCACCATTTGTTGTGGTAGTACTTTAATTTAATCTTGTAATTTGGATTAATGTTAATCACTTTGTTTTATTTCCTGCCAGGATCATTCTAATGGAGATGGAGGCTCATGCAGATGCCTGGCCATTCCTTGAACCTGTCAACCCCCGACTGGTGCCAGGCTACCGCCGCATCATTAAGAACCCCATGGACTTCCTCACCATGAGAGAGAAACTGCTACAGGGAGGGTAAGAACACATCATATTGTGCATTTAACTACTTTTTTTTACCTGCTCTCATGGAACACCTGAAAAAAGCGGAAATCTTGTGTTTTTTTTTTTTTTTTTTTTTTTTTTTTTTTTTTTTAGGACTTTCAGTTTTAACAACGTCAATACTACAAATCAGAAAAACAGATACAGCTCATTTTGGAATAGAACTTCTCCGTTTTGCTCCACCCAAACGCAGAAACAAGAGTTTGAAGTATAAAATATGAAGAGCTTTTCTTAGAAATAAAAGAAAAAAATATTACTCCCACATGTATTTGTATATTTACATGTGGGAGTCAATACTTCAAGAAAGTTTCAAGTTTAAGAAAAATGTATATCAGTTGTGTTTTTTAAGCATCTTGTTAGTCTCACTTTTTCCTATTATCCAGTGATAATTGTTTTTAAGTTTTATTGGATAAATTTGGGCTATAATTCACCTTAATAATTCATTTTATTTCCTTTGTTTTTTATTTGCTTTGTTTATTACTTGGTCCTTATGATTTGGATGATTGTTCTGCACTTACACATTAATACGAGAAATAAACATAAACCCACTTCAGAGCATATTTTTCTGTCCTGTTCCATCCTGTATGTTTTCTCTTAACTCTATTATCCAGCTCCATGCAGAATAATCTTTCCCTCTCTGAGACATTTAAACGTCGGCCTTGTCTCTGTCCTGTCTCCTTGCCTCAGGTACTGCAGCTGTGAGGAGTTTGCGGCAGATGCTCAGCTGGTCTTCAACAACTGTGAGCTGTTCAACGAAGACACGTCAGAGGTGGGAATGGCCGGACACTCCATGAGGCATTTCTTTGAGAGCCGCTGGGCGGAGTTCTACTCAGATAAGGACAAATAGGAGCCTACGACGTTCCCCCTGATGGTGGGGCTGTAGACTGTTGGTGCTTTCACCGTCCCAGTCACACTCTCTCCATTACTGCTAAGACTGTCTGGAGGTTCTTCCAGCCATGTGTATTCTCTCATGTATAGGTATATATGTATAGATTTTGGCTATTTGTCTGTTATTGTTTCCTCTCCTGGCCGAATCTTTTCGAGGCCCACAGCTGAACTGGCTTGAACCTAAACCCATTCCCCACCACCACAGAGAGTGGGAACATGTCTCTCCTCACTTTTCCTCCCTCCTTTCGTGTCTCCTCATCTTCACCTCAGCACCTCATCTCCTGTTTGCGTTTCCCTGTCATGTCCTTTCACAAAGCCCCATGTCGTAGCGAGGCCTTCGGTCAAGCCCTGTTGTGGGGTGATGACACGGTCTCAGGCCCTGAGTATTTTGGCTCTCAGACTCACACTGAAGGTCAGGGACTGATTACACTATCGCAGCCTAAGCGCTGCATACTGGACCTGCTTAGCACCGCTCAACGACAAAATGGATCAAAACTCTTCACAGAGCTTGGGTCATTTCTTACCTGTTCAATGGAAATGTAATGTAACGTGGTCTTATGCCTAGAAGTAATTTTTTTGCTCAATATATTTTTATTATATATTCTATATATAAATATATATAAAGATTACAATAGCTGGGATTATTTAATAGCAATAGCTTGTAGTGAATGTGTACAGATTACCTTATAGAGATGTCTAGACGATTTATGAAAAGGCCAGTTAAACTAAAAGGAATCTGTTCTTGGACTGTCACAAGTAGACTTTGTATAACCTCCACTTAAAGTCTTGCACGCACACATACACAGTTTTCACCAACACGCATACACACAAACATGCACATGATTTCACACACATACCCACCTTCTGCTGCTGTGTGAAAGACACTGGTTTCTGAAACTGGAGGATTTTTTAATGTTGGTCAGTCAGTCAGGGCTTAGACTCTTTAATATTTCACTGTCCCTCCTGTTAAAGAGTAAATAATCAGCGTAGTTACACCAGATCTCGGTCACAACTGGGAGGATGCTAAGTAGTCTGATTAGAGAACACAACTTACACTGACGTTTTGCTCTTCTATGTTAAAAAAATTGCCTCAGCTGCAGCTTCAAAACTGCAACTGAGCAATCGATCTGTGTTCAGAATGAAATGTTTGTAGCTTGTCTGACCAGGTGAAAATATCTAAAGGTGGTCACATACAAGGCTAAAATCCTCTCATTTTTAAGACTAGAAATGCAGAGTTCTGATAATGAAGCACTGGGCTCATCGCTGCCTAGTTTTCTGTCTTACATTCCTTTTATTGTTTGTTCATTTTGTTTTGTTTTTGTTTTTTTTTCCCGCTGTACAAGGGCCAATGTACGATGTTGCGCGGCATGGTTGGTGTGCTATGAAGGCGACAGGATGACTCCACAGTCCGGGTTTTATTTAAACTTGTTTCTTACACTGAACTCAAATCCGTTGATAAGAAATAAACTTTGATGTTCCTTATTACACTTAAAGGGACAAGACGTTTTTTCAAAAAAGAAAAAAAAAAGACATTAAAACCAAATGTGGTGTTAAGTGAATTTTTAATAATGTACAGTTTTGGTGACTTTAAATTTGTTCCTTTATATTTTTAGGACCAATTCATCATTTTTAAGAGGAGGTATTACAAGACTCTGTTGTATTAAGGTGATGTAACACGTGTGCATCTGTAGAATGTACTGTGAGTTGAATAAAAACCACATCTAGTAGAGAGTATTTGTTTTGTTGCCGCATCTTTTGTTTTACCCTTTCTGTTTTTTCTGAATCCTGTATATGTTTCCTCTCCCTCTTTATCCCAGATGTTGAGTTTCTCTTCAGGTGCTCCAGTTTCCTCCCACAGTTTGAAGACCTGTAAAGGCATTTGGCGATTCAAAAATACTCTCACCTGTGGAGGTATGTGTCTGTGGTTGTTAGACTTGAGTTAGAGTGAGTCCAACCTCTTACTCAATGCATGCTGGGAGAGGTAGATTGATGTATTTTAGTGTATATAGCTACAAGATACAAATCCAGTGACATTGAGAAGTTAAGAATATATTATTTTTTATAAATGTATGTTATATGTATATGTTAACAGGGTGTGAAATACATTTTTTTTTTTTTTTACAGAAAATGAATACAACTATTGCAGTTAAGCAATGGATCTGGATAGAGCTGCAACAATTAATTGGTCTGAATTAAATCAGCAGCTGTTTTGATCATCGATTAATTGGTTCATACATTTTTCAAGCAAAATTGTCAGAACATGAGAATCTGCAGCTTTTCTTTGTCATATATAATTGTAAATGAAATACCCTCTGACTTTGGACTAATGGTTAGACAAAACAAGTCATTTGAAGATGTCTCCATGGGCTCTGACAAATGGTGTTCAGCATTTTTCACAATTTCTTTTGACATTTTACAAATTAAAAAGATTGATCAGTTAATTGACAAAATAATAGGTAGATTAGTCAGTACTAATCCTTAGTTTAAGCACTGGAAAAGGATATAAATGAGTTCTGAAAGCATTATTTTGGAATGGAGTATGCAAGGTTGAGATAATTCACAATAATTTGATATATATTCACTGCTGCATCATGAGCAATATTGTGAACATTAGTGACTCCAGTGATATACGCATGCGAGGACGCATAGATGCACAACTGGCAAAGGAAAATCCTGAATAAAACAAATAATGACTGAAAATAACTTAACAGACACAGTTAAACACATCTAAACAAGCTGCATATATGTAGTTTATTATATGTGATCAGAATAAAAAAATCATCTTTAGGAATTTGTGGTATGTTTATGATGTGGACTCCAATTTAATTAAGTGATTAAACCACTTTTCTGTCACATTTCAAAGCCATTAACAGATATGAAACATTAGTATTTGAAAGAGCAGCACACGTGAAACAAAAGTAACACTGCAAAGACACCATTGGTTTTGGTTCCACACACTTTTACATACAGTCTGTTTCCCTCCTCCCTCTACCATACCACACTATATGTATTTATATGTACTACCACAGTGCTGCAGTATTTTGCGTTTCAGAGCAAAAAAAGAGCTCAGCAACGATGGAGATCTGGTGAAGTGTTTGGCAGGAGCTCTGCAGCTCCCTGGAGAGTCCTGTCTGAGGCACATGCTGCTGGGAACATCCTGCCATCACTCCCAGCTGCTCTACAGTGGTAGACTCAAGTACAGCACACACACACTTATAATCTACACTTAAATCTACATGCATCAAAAAACACAAAAATATGTGGATATACTCAGAATTTAAAATGATAGAATGTGCGTACTGTGTCTCTTAGTGCATCTCTCCCTCTGTCCTCTATCGCTCTCTCAAATCCCTTAGCTGGCACTTTGTGTGAGTGTATGTGTATATTTGTGTGTGTGTGTGTGAGTGAAATTGTGTCTGTGTCAGCACTCTGGGCAGAGGGGGGCTGAAAACTCCCCACGCCAGCGGGTTCCAGCGTGCCCCCCGCCCGTCCCGCTCCACACAGTTGGGCTTAGCCCCACAAAAGGGGGGATAACAGTTACACAGTTGCCGTGGAGAGGAGGGGGTAATCCACGGTATAATGGGGCACACCAACACTACCCCCTCCACCCTTCCATCCCGCTCCCCCCACCCCAACCAACCAGTTCATTCTGGACTTGGTCTGAGGGCCCCTGATGCCCAGGAGAATCAGTCCGATCTCTAAACACCTCCATAATCACTGTGAGCATCATGTCAGCTGCCTCCATCCTGCTGCTGAAATGTGCATATTGCAGTAAATTGAAAAAATAATGTCATAATGCAAAGCAGCTCCAACTTGTTACACTTCTGACATTTCCAAATTCATATCCCCAGTTTTGCGTTAATCAGAGGAATTCTGTCCCTTTTTTGCGAAACATCTTCACAAAGGTGTGTGCTTGTTTGATGTCAAAGAGTGAAAATGAAAAGCATGAACAGATGGAGCATCACAATAGGCTCTATGGCAACAGCATCATGAAACAGTTTGTCCCCATGGTGATCAGAGCGATACCTCACAAGTAGTTTGTGGAGGGTGGGAGGACAATATATTCCAGTTCTTTGGGTAGAGTGTCAACATAACACAGCAGGGAAGTCTTACATTCGACTGTACCTTTTCACCTTGCTATTTTCTCCATACTTGTCTGTTCCACAGTGTACAAAGCCTGTCGATCCCACAGCAAACCTGGACCTTTTGAGGACCTAATTTACCTCCTGTAGATGAAGCATTAGAGGAGAGAGGGAAAAGCCATGTTTATCTCATATTTATCTGCTGCTGAAATACAATATATGACCCATTGGATCGTTTCAAAGCAGACAATGTGATGTGGTCTGTTCTTGTCTCTGCTCACTGATGGCCCCTCTCTCCTGTGAATGATATGAAAATCAGGCTGAGCTGCAGTAATGGGTGCCAGGTGCTCAGGACACGCCAACGCAGTTCAGCCCAACAAGAGACAACAGAACAATTCATCACAACATTTCTATGTTGTGTTAATGTAATACTTTTGTATGTACATATTTCATATTTTTAAATGTTAAGGCAGTTGAAATTCTTATTGTCAACAAATCTCATGAAAAGAGCAAAATCAACAACAGGTTACTCTGCTTCTCAATACTCGTGGCTCTTAGTCCCAAACCCTTAGATATTTATTGAAGAAATGTATTTAACAAGACTTGAGAATCATTGTAGCAGCTTTGTCCTGATGATTAAAGGAAAAGTCAGGGATCACCAACTAATCGCGAGGGCAACATGAATGTTTGTACCAGATTTCATATGCATCAATTCAATAATTGTTGAGATATTTCAGTCTGGACCAAAGTGGTGGACCATTGCCTTCAGAGAGTGATGCACCTGAAAACTGGTCACAAATACATAGTGCCATTTTGAAAAAAAAGCTCAGTGATTTCCTTAAACAACTGGCAACAGCTGCAACACAATCTATATATAATGTATTTGGACACCAAATGGAGCTCTGTGGCACAGAGGAACAAGCAACAAGAGGCCATGCATTTAAAAAAAAAAAAAAAAGTTTAGAGGCTGTAGTTAGTGGTGGTGTTGTACTGGACTTTGTATTTATATTGAATTTAATATTCTTACCCACCCCTGTCTGTAAATGGGATGAACAAAATATAGCACAGTCCAGTTAAGCACTACTTCAAACTAGCTCCACAGTAATACGTAGTATACAATAATTTAATACAGTCAAAACTGAGTATTGTCATATTTGTTAAGGTAGAATTGATGGCTGAGTTGTTAGATTGCCTTTTTGGAATTTGGAAAGATGATTTCACCTCTTTTGTTCAATGACTTCTATGTCATATTTGTCCCAAAAAAAAAAAACCCTACCTGATCTGAAGCTGACAAATGCTACTGTGTGGCATTTAACTGTAACCGTAAATGGCCCTGTGCTTATACTTGTGATCAAGTCATTTCAGTCACTTTCCATTAAGTGGTTGTATTATTTTGTGTCCTCGCTGCAGTGTATTTGATTTATCCAGACATCGTGTGACCCTCTGAAGTGGCCACAATCACTTCAGTTTGAGGATAAGTGAAAGGATCCATTTAGTTTTATTGGAGATGTATTAAATTGCTCAAGGTCAGTAGAACCTGTTGGAGGAAAATTGTGAGAGTATGGTGTTGCGTGCACAAGCTTCAGGAGGCATTTTTTCAAGGTTACTGGGCAAAGTTTCTGCACAGGAAGACTTGATAGGGCCTGAGGTGTAGGGTAAGGAGAGGACGAGGAGAGAGAGACAGAGGGGGAGGAGGCTGCTCTCATCAAAGGACCTCTCAGACTCTACAAGTTAATGAGGGATGTAGCAGAGACCCTTAAGTCCTTAGACCCTGACAGCTATACACAGGCAGAGGGACAGGCAGGCAGACGGCGGTACAGAAAAAAAGAAAGGAACTGAGGACAACATACTCATTGAGTCTGAAATGACGTGGCGTGAGGTAAGCATCTTATTTTATTGTATTGCTGTTAAAATCCCTAATGATTTTGTCTCACGAGTTCTTAAATATCCTGAAACAAAAAAGTGTTTCTGTACTGTGTATTTTATGGGTGGTTGAACTCCTGCAGTAAATACAGCACTTTGTTGGTAATTAGGTCAGAGGATTTAGAAATGTTATCACTTCACAAAAACCAAAAGCATATAAAACCTATCAGTAATAATCACTGCATTTGTGATGTCGCTTGTGTTAGCGATACAGTAAGTGTTGTCTGTGCCTCATTTCATGTTTTTAAGACCATTTTATTACCCTTGACCGTTTTTATAACTTTCCTTTTTTTAAATAGCTTTTTAAAGTTAGATTTTCAACATAAGCAGCATTTACAAAATAAACACACTTGTAAGTTTTTTTAGCCTCTGTTGGCAGTGGAAAGATTGTCTTAGGAAGTAGGTAGAGAAACATAATCATCAGCATATTATATACAGCCTTTATTAGGCTCTGTGACTAAGGAAAGTATATGACTGAGTCACACAATTTAAAATTTATAATCATGGAACCAAGAATCATTTGATTTTTGATTCCAGTTTTTCTGTTTTAATTTACCTCACATTTAAAATGTTTGCTTGACTAAATATAGCCCATCTTTGTTTACACCACTTTTTTCCGAGGAGCTACGGAGTCGGCAGTTCTGGAGAGCCACGTTAGCAGAGCTGCTTGGCACCCTGGTGTTAGTAAGCACCGTGCTGGGTGCCTCTGTGCCAGGTCCGGGAGAGACCCTTGGGGGACCTCTGTACCCAGCTGTTGCAGTGGGGGTGGTGATTATTGCACTGGCACACTGTTTTGGAGAAATAAGCGGGGCACAGGTGAACGTCCTTCAGTCACATGTTGATTTTAAAATGTTATTTTTCTTTTTTCTGATTGACTTGAACTTGATGGAAACTCTCTGTTGGTGGTAACACAGCAGCTGTCAGTGGTAAAAGAAGTACTAAGAGTCCTCACTTAAGTATAAATCTTTTTTTTTTCTCACCTGCTCTCTGATCAGGTGAACCCAGCAGTGACTCTGTCTCTGTTGGCCACTCGGAGGGTGGACGTTGTCAGGGCCCTTGTTTACATTGCTGCACAGTGTTTGGGGGCTTCTTTAGGAACTGGAGCCCTCTACCTGGCCCTGCCGCTGAAAACCACAGCAGAGCACTTCGTCAACAGGGTCAGTTCTCAAAATATTGTGTCACCTTTTAAAGTTTGAGAGACATGACATCTTCACTGAATATTTCTGCTCACTTATCCTGTTCCTCTTCCTCTCTCCTTGGGCCTTTTTTTTTTTTTACATCACTCAGGTGCCTATAGAACTGAATGCAGCTCAGGCTCTGGGCATAGAGGTTTTGTGCACCTTCCAGATGGTGTTCACTGTGTTCTCAGTGGAGGACCAGCGACGGAGGGACTGCCCAGAACCAGGAAACTTAGCCATTGGATTAGCACACACCGCTGGAGTGTTAATAGGGGTAAGCTTAGCTTTCATACAGATTTATGTTACTTCCATGCAAATGTAATTGACTCAGTAATTCATTTCCTGCTTAGTTTTGCTGCTGCGAGTTGTTGATTTCCAGTTGGGCTTATTATTTGCTCCCACTTCCCCCTTGCACAACAGTGCCCCAACACTGCCCATTAGCTTTCCTGTGGGGTCACAGTAACCCTGACCTTTGACCTTTAACTACCAAATCCTAATCAGTTTTTCCTTGAGTTCCAGTTTCCACTGATCTATAAAAAATATCTATTGTCCTTTTTTACTTGTTACTTCATTTTGAAAGTTAGAACTTATGTCCCTGCCAGGATCCTGTATTGATGATGACTGTGTTTCCCGTGATCTGATTGGTCAGTAGTTGGGCTGTGGGCAGGTTTTGATCTGACAGTCTGATGTTAATCTACTCCTGGCCCCATTCGTTGTATGATGGTTTGATTTGTTATGAGATTTATCTTATTAGATATTTTTGGTTCTTAAAAGCTGATTTAACATTTGTCATTGCAACAAGTCCTGAAGGCCAAACCTGGGGTTTATTGACAGTTAGCTGGATCATTATCAAGATGTTCTAGGGTGAATTCTATAAGTTAATTCATTTTCAGATACACATGTCTTGCTTTTGTTGATCCCTTGCTGATCTGATGACTCCCTGATGGTATTGCATGATAAATGTGTGTATGTGTTGTTCTTCTGTCAGGCAAGGTTCTCTGGTGCGTGTATGAATCCTGCACGTGCTCTGGGTCCCGCGATCATCACTGGTTTCTGGGAAAATCACTGGGTGAGAGAGAAATCCAAAACCTGTCTCCATAGTAACACTCCTCTGATTGTCTAGTGCTACTGTCTTATAAATGTTGTACAGTTTGGTTGGAATGGCTCATGATATCAGTATTTCCAGAATCTTAATGGCCCTGGAAAAAACAACCTTGTAATCCTGTGAAACAGTGATGTTCATTCATGTGTTTTAAATAGATTTAGGACAATGGAGGTCTATGGCAGGTTACCAGGTTTTGGCTACATAGGTAACAGCTGATAAAAGGATCAATTTATTGTCAGTTTTGCTCTCTTCATGGGATTTGTTGACAGTGAAATAAAAATATTTAATATCACCAGACTTATCCTTTTAATTCCTTCAAATGTAAAATCCAACTGATAATCAAGTTAAAGGATGGTTTTGGGCCATTCAGATAAACTAAAAGCGTCTCTCCGTCCATAAACTTATATCTAAACATAACCTATTTTTCCTTTGCTCTCCTGCAGGTTTACTGGATCGGACCAGTGCTCGGCTCTGTACTGGGTGGAGTGTCCCATGAGTTCTTCTTTGCACGGAGTGCCTCTCGCCAGAAGCTGGTGGCTTGTCTGACCTGTAAGGATATTGAGATCGTGGAGACAGCCAGTATGACTGGATCATCACTGTCCACGGTCACACAGAATGCCATGCGAGCCAAACAGGCCAACAAACAGGATAATAACTGAGGACACATGCATTAAAAAAAACACATAGAAACACACACAGACACACATTCTGCAATACTACAGTGATTTTTATGAAGATGCATAGTGTACAGTTCAGCTGTGTATACTATAAGGTTAAACTTCTGACATATGAAAACTCCATACATGATTGATTATGTCTTGCAATATAGAAAGTAATACAGTGGCTGCCAATGAGGTGGGTTATCATACAGGAATTTTAAAACACTTGATAAATTGTAGGTCTTGATGAAGAAATATTTAAATTGTAGGCAAACCACAGTAGAGGATAATCAATCAATGTACCAGCAACTCAAAACATGAATGAATGTATTGACATTCCAATTTCCAATGAGTTTCGGAGGCTTTTTTCACTTCACACATTTTGACCTGGTGGTACCAGTAGGAACGCGCAGGTGTAAATAATTAGATTAATGATGCTGAATTCAGTGTAGCTGCTTTGGTTTCAAGGTCCTGGTATTGTTCATGCTGGCATGACTGTAACAGAGTCACCATTAATGTTACTAGTAACACCTTTGCTTTTGCTACTATGACTAGTCAAAATGTCTGCTGTGAAAAAGCTCCATAATACAAGATTTCTACCCTAAAACAGCCTTTGGTAACTGGTAGGCTAACTATGTACATGTGATTGAGGGAAAAGTATAACGTAAACAACATATACAAGGTAGCACAGAAAAGGAAATAATCAACTTTAGCACCAGTACTTCAAAACTTGTTTGTTACTTCCCACCTCCAATGATCTGTAACTTCAGGGAGTAAAAACAAATCTGGTAACTTCAGATGAACACAATCATTGTTGCCACAAGTGACATTTAACATGACTACAGTTAATATTTTAACCTTTTATCTTCTTTATGATAATAATGTAGGCTATCAAGTGACAATATAAAAACAATGTGACAATGTGAAATTTGTCTCATGTAGTGATAAACCTGCAGAGAATGATCACCTTAATCTGCAGCTTTAAAGAGTTTTGTAGTGAGTCTCAACTCATTTTTATTCTGCCTCAGTTTTACTGTTTATCCTTTCAGTGTCTGTCCATTGAAACACTGTCAGGCTCATAATGTTCAAAAAACAAAATCTGGCTCAAATGAGTTTGTTTCCCTGTTGCTCTTTACTGCCCATGTGGAGAGAACTCAATGGTGAAGCTGCATTATAAAGGGGCTGAGTGTGACCTTTGAGGTCCTAGCTGCCTGTCATTAGTGTATGTAAAAGTGTAGCCAATATTGTGAGATTCAGTATTGTTACTTTCACATTTGCACATCATTAGAATATATAATGGAGGCTCATTGAAATCCTGCTGAAAAACACCCTTATGTTCACCATTTTTTAGTTTCATCTCATGTTTGTGAATGCTTTGAAATGCTAAATAGGTCCTTGCCCCGCACTGCAGGTTCAATGATGCTCTCAATCAGCCCAACATCTCTCTCATGTTTGTGCCTGTTAGTGTCTGTCTCTTCTCCGGGGGCGCCTATTCACAATCAAATGGACCTTCATATCTCTGTAACGGCTCTGCAGAAAGAACACCGTCAGTGGAAATAAGCTTTGTAATTTGAAATGCATACAACAAGCGTACTCGTGTGTGTGTGTATGTGTGTGTGTACATGCATGTTTAGGTGTGTGAGAGACAATATTTTTTGCTTTCCTGAAACCTTTATTCATATGTTCATGATTTTTTTTGGCATAAATTGCTGCATGTCTTGTCCTAAAATATATTTTAAAGGGTCACTTCACTCAGCTCAACTGGTATTCAGTCATGCAGACAGATGTGGTTTCACAATATTATGCCTCTATCCCAGTACACTCTGTGCACCTAGTGGTAAGTGAGAAAAAAATTTTGGTTTTTCTTTTGTGATTTGGATGAACTGACCATTTAAAATCAACATGTAACATTCTAAACATTATATTTATTGTGTATCAACATTAATATTTTGGGTTCAAAAATACTGTACGTTATATTATCTGGACTCATAAAATAAAACCATGTTAGTGATCAGTATCACTGTAGCAGTATAATTGCATGCACAGCGCACACATACTCAAACATGAACACAATGATCTGCAATAAACTGTTTACACACACACACACACACACACAGACACAATAGCTATAACTGCCACGGTGCCGCCAGCATTTTGCATTGTGTGTGTTCTTTCTAACATGTATAAAAGGGAGTTAAAACGGCAAGCTCAGCGCTCTGCTTTCATCACCCCCCCCCCTTCACCTCCCTCAACAGTGATGGCTCTCGACTGGTCAGCGTGATGCCCTGGTGCTCCTCAGTAACCCCATCATCCACCCCTCCCTCCCCCCTCCCCCCTATACCCTCCACATCCCTGCTACTGCACTACTGCACCTCTGCCTTTATCCAGCTCTCCACACATGGGGAACATTCAGGGCTTCGGGTATACATCCTCCTGCAACACACACACACACACACAGGCAAACACACACTCTCACACATTGCAAACCTCTGCCAAGTACCTCCTAGAAGCCCCTGACACAATCCGCTGTATTATGTAAATTACTGTTGGTTCGCTGCTCGTGGATCTCTGTTTTTTCCCGCACTTTCATTTTCATTGTTTTCCCCTTGCATTGTTGCCTTTCTCCTTTCCTCACATCAGCCAGATTTACTACTTCTTCTTCTTCACCTTTCTCATGCACCCACTACATGGCGTTGGCAGTGAAGGCTCTGAGCTCTGAGGCAATGCCAAGTTCAGGTTTTAGTGTTTGTAATTGCAGGCCTCAGCAATGACCACTGCCACCACAAATAGACATTTCTCCTCTTAAAGATAACTAATTATCATCAACAGTGTTTGGTGTTGTAACTTTCTCCAGAGCAATAAACAGAGGCAGTAAATGTGATCCTGAACTCAAGCCATGGCTTTAGCTTTTAGGCATAGCATTTAACACCGTAGATTTAACACAATTCTCTGCTAGCTGTTGCTTCTGTGCTTTAGTTTAATATGTATTTTTGTCTTGTCTCTGTCCATACATAGCCCACATGCTTGTTACAGACAATGGTTTCACAGGGTCAGGCATTTCAGTGTATGGGTCAGTTCAGCGCTGTTAGCTTTAGGCACTTCCGTCCGGGGCCCCAACTGTATTATCTGCATGTGTGTATATGCAGGCGTGTCTGTATGTCTGTGTGTCTGTGTGTGTGTACGTGTGTGTGTTGTGTCCATGTCTTTGTGCATGCATGTGTACTTTCTGTCCTTGTCCATCAGCATTTGTGTCCCCTGATTATGACAGTTATGATATGTCAACAGATGACATACGCCCCAAAGAAAATGTTCTCCTCTCGGCTCCAGCTGCTCTTCGCCGTGGCTGTTCCTCCTAGTCCCCCCCCCCCCCCCCGAAAATAAGATGCAAACCTTTCCAGTGGTTTCTTTCTCTTTACCTCCCGTTAAATGTCTCTCGTGGATTTCACTCTTTCTCTCTCATCTGTCTCAGATACACTGCCTCTTTTGGCCTTGGTTTGCTATGGGGGGGCGACAGAGGGGTTAAGTTTGTTTGATTTAGGATGTCCCGCACTGCTACCCCCCGCCCTTGGCCCTACAGGGGGATTATGGCGTCACCTGGGGCCCCTGGGGGGGTATTATAAAGCCCCTGACTGGCCCTCTCCCCTCCGTCAGAGAGGCTAAAAGGTCCAACGGACACTCTGTCTATCCCCGTCTCTACTTTAGAAATACCCCTGTAGCATTGATGCCCACCTCCTCTTGACAACTCATCCCACCTGAGATCTCCACCAACACTCCCACATTATCTTACACCTATGTCTTTGCGACAGGTGGACAGAGGTGGCAAGCGAACGCAGCTGAGTTGACTTTAACAACCCAGTTCACGGCTTGGTAAAGACTCGAGTGGATTCGTCTGTTGACGTTCTGAAATTCTGTTTTGTCTTTGAACAGACTCTCTAAGTGTTTTTGGTCAGCTGAGTTAGCTGACAACAAAAGGAAGATCCTTTTTTTGTTATTTTTGGCATTTGAAGAGGACTGAAAAGGTACACATTTACCTTTTCTAGACTCATCCTGATTTAATATTTTCTTCATCTGGTGGAGAGCCTCAAGTGAACAGTCACCATGTGGGAGTTCCGGTCCATGAATTTTTGGCGGGCAGTCTTCGCAGAGTTCTTTGGGACCATGTTCTTCGTATTTTTCGGCATGGGCGCTGCCTTGCGCTGGACCACCGGGCCTCACCATGTCCTTCATGTGGCCCTGTGCTTCGGGCTGGCAGCTGCCACCCTCATCCAGTCCATTGGCCACATCAGTGGCGGCCACATCAACCCTGCCGTCACATTTGCCTACCTTGTTGGCTCTCAGATGTCTCTTTTCCGTGCCATTTTCTACATGGTCGCCCAGTGCCTGGGTGCTGTAGCTGGGGCCGCTGTGCTGTATGGGGTCACACCCGGTAACATGAGAGGCAACATGGCGATGAACACGGTAAGAAGATGGATGCTTCAGATGAAAAGAAATAGAAGTTTTTGGGGTGACACAGCATTTATTTTAGAGTTTAGGAATTTGTCGAATTTAGTAAAAGAGGATTTCACCAGTGGTATCAATTCAGGTTCAACCAGGCCATCCATCCAGGCCAGTCATTTCATGTAACTCTTTTCTCAACTCAAGTAATTTTCTTTAATGTTTTTCTGTCATCTATCTTCAGCTGCAGCCTGGCATCAGCCTGGGAATGGCCACCACTGTGGAGGTTTTCCTCACCATGCAGCTTGTGGTGTGCATCTTTGCTGTGACCGATGAGAGGAGAAACGGACGTCTGGGATCTGCTGCCCTCTCTATCGGCTTCTCTGTCACCATTGGACATCTCATGGGGGTGAGACACATGGAAAAACAGTGACAGATACAGATACACATGGTTAAGTGTGAATATTTTTAAAACACAATACAGTAACAAATGCTTTGTGTTTCAGATGTACTACACCGGTGCTGGAATGAACCCCGCTCGGTCCTTTGCCCCTGCTGTGCTCTTCAGGAACTTCATCAACCACTGGGTAAGACCTCAAATCACTCTGAGGGGATCAATCACCCCCTCAGCTTTCACTTCACTCTCAGCAGGAGTCATAAATGACTGATCACTGTATGGGCTGATAAATGCTAACGCTGATGTTTGCTGCCGGTAGGTGTACTGGGTTGGGCCTATGATAGGAGGTGCCATGGGCGCCCTCCTGTATGATTTCATGCTGTTCCCACGCATGAGAGGTCTGTCTGAGCGCCTGGCCACACTGAAGGGCAGTCGGCCCCCCGAGAGCGAGACCCAGCAGGACACCCGCGGGGAGCCCATTGAGCTCAAGACGCAAGCCCTATAAACCGGCCCCTGCCCCCTTCTCCAATTGGGGCTGAGGGATGAGGGACAAGGCCCTGAGCTACGCCAACCCCACCTCCACTGCCCCCCCATCACCCATGTCTCCACACACCATCACACAAGACTAACCCAAATACTCACATCTAGACTAACACATAATATGATTCTCCCAGTGCCACTGTAAAAACCGACACACATACACATACAGGTTCACAACCTTCAACCTCAACACACAACAAGACTCCTCTATCCCAAGTCCTCACTCTGTATTCTGAACTGGACATTGTGTTTTTGATAAGTGGTGACCAGAACCTGAACCAGCAGCTGCCTCATCTCCCCCTCCCACCATCTCACCCGCCTGCTTCCTCCTCCCAGCCAGGCCTTCATCTGCGATACAAAGAAGGAGCGTGGAAAACATGAATTCAAGCATAGAGGTTTGGGGAGGCGGGTGCTAGAAAGAGGGGGAGGCCATGGGCAGAATGAGGGTGAGGCAGGGATGTGGGTATAAGGGTAAGAGGGCATGGGGCAGGTGAGGGTGGAGCAGAGGGGTGGGGATTGGGGTTTGGGTAGGGTAAAGAGGGCAACACTCTGGGTTTGTGGTCGTTTCAAGTTGGGTTAGACCAGTGAAGATGGGCATGCTTTACATTATTCATCTGATTTATCTCCATTTAAATTTTTTTTAGGTTCATTTTGTTTTCTGCACTTCAGACACAAGACGTGGATGTATGATACCATTAGATTTTACCAGGGTTTCACTACTTTCAATCACTACATTTTATCTGTGGGTTTGTGTTTGTGTGTGTGTGGATACCTCTGCAGTACATGTGTGTGCGCAAGTGTGTGCGTGAGAGTGAGCGCGTGCATGTGCGTGTGCCTGCTCGTATGTATGAGTGTGTTTGCAAGTGAGTGTGTATATGTGTGTATGTGCGTGATCAAGATTGCAGATACAGTACTTTTTATTTCGTTTTATTTTCATTACCGCTCTCCTGTTTCGTACCATTGACTGTTTTCATTTTGTCATCAATTTTTAAGACACGATCATTTCTCCTCCCCTCACTGTGGTATTTGCTATGATATTCATTTTTACATAAACCATCTGCTTTTTTTTCTTCTTTTTTTTTTGTTCTGAACCAGCGCAATCCAAAGGAAATGTTGTATCCCAGGCTTTGATAGTAGGTCTGTTCACTGCAGATCAGCTGTGCAAGCTTTACATTGAGTCTCCTTTTATTATTTGATCCTTACTGGGAGCACAAGGCGTTTCAATAAAATTTCAATGATAATAAACATAAAAACTTGATACAAGGTTCGGGTCATTTTTGTTCCTTTAACCTTTGCACTTTTGAGGAGTTGTTAAGGGCATGGAGGTAAGTGTAAGCTGCAATAAATAGTTTCTGACCAGAAGATGGCGAAAAGAGCACATTACAGACACATCTAAAATTAGAATTAGTTGAGGGAACCTCTGTGATTATTGGGTAAGAATGAATCATAAAAGGCAGTAGTTCACAGTAGCAAAGTGCTATAATAGATTAGTTTGGTGTTTGTAGGGAGGAGTTGTTTGGGTAAGACAGGGTCCACCCCACCGAGGACTATTGCTCCTCTTTGATAAGAAACGTGGTTAAAACTGACACATACATTTATCTTCCACTGTGTTCTCTTCTTGTACATCACAGCTGATAACTATAGCATGACTCCACCTCGACCTCATCTACGGTGGCCTTGAAATTCAAACCACAATTTAGCCTAAATAAACACAGCAGAACTGATATACAAAATCATCTCACAATTCACAAAAACATTTCAGGTTATAGTTACAATAAGACAACACTTATTGTTTGCTGTGATGTTAGGGAAAGGCCGCTGGAGACCCAGGAAATTATTCTCTACGTAAGCGGTGTAACATGTATGTACGTCCATGGAGGGCAATCACAGGTCCTCAACATGCCTGCGGTTTGCATCGTTTACGATTGCTCAACTCGATCAAACCGAGAAATCACGAGAGGCTTTTGTTAAATACCGAAAGCTGTTGTTGTTGTTGTTGTTGTTGTTGTTAAGGAGGACAGACAAGAAACCGACAAAAACGACGTTCAAACATGGATTCCAACCGCAGGTGAAAGTGAGAAGCGGAGTCGGTTAGGCCTCGTCCATGCAGTCATGACCTCCTCAAAGGTAATGTAGCTAACCAATGTGGCTATGTTTCTGTCGCTAACTGTTTCCTTAGGTCACTATGTAGCGTTAAAATATTGTTTTTCTTTGTGGTGTTGGGGTTTGTGCCGCTGTAACTGAGCAACAACAGTAACGTCGGTAATTAACTGGACATTTTCATCGTTAGTGAACTTATAGAGTACTAATATGTTGTCGATTTCAGGTTTATTTGGCTTCTGATAGCTAAACAGATATTTACATTTAGATTACTGTTAGTGATACTTTGTTTTTTGATTCAATAGTGTGGTTCTTGTCTCATATGTTGCACCTTGTTCAAACCAGTTGATTTAGCATTTACACCCAGTATCAGTAAAACCACTGAAGACCAGCCAAATTATTTTTCTGTTCCTGTGTTCTCTCTAATTAAAACCATCCTCCCTCTCTGTCCTGAGTCCTGTGTGACTCATGTTAATTGTGATTTGTTGTTCTCTCTAGGCTGCCACTGTGCTTTAACATTGTGTCTGTTGACTGGGCTCCTACAATTAGCCTTGGTTATCAGAGAGGTCAGCTCATGTCGGATACACTGTTTCTAGGAGAGGATGAAGTCCAGAGATATTCAACAAAGACAAACAGATGGTGCAGAGGTCTTGCTGGAGCTCCATGAGTCAGCCCAGAACCCAGAGCCAGAGAACATCACTGAGAATTTACGTGATATAAGGTAAATTAATTGTATTAATACGTGTAGCCAGTTTTTGGACTTTTTCTCTAATGTCCGATTTTTGCTGAGATTCTGGATCATTTTAATATTTATTGAAATGAAACCGTGAGAGAAGTTTTGAGAAAAAAAAGATGATATCTGATATCTGAAATGTGACCCTGCCTACACGCTGCTTTTTGTAAGATGTCAGAAACCGAAAAGGTTGAAAACCCCAGGTTTAATCCTTAATAATGTGTTGTATGTAAAAGCTTGTTATATTACTCATTAAAAAAGACAGATGTGAAATTTTGTGTAAGACTAGCACAATCAACATCTTAGGCTTATAAGGTAAAATGATTCAATCTTTTGCATATTGTGTCTGTGTACTGTTTACAGTTTGCAAACATGAGGCACAAGCCAGAGAGAATGAGTCTGAAGCTGATGGGTCTGGAGCATGAGGACTTCCCCTGGGTGCAAAGTGGTCCTTGCCTGCATTCCTGGTGGCCATAAATAAGAATCTTGTCTGATGGGATTGACACTCGAGACGTGTGAGATAAACATATCCTAAGCTTCACTAAAAACAAGCTAAAATATTCTCAGTGTATAAATTCTTAATTTCACTTTAATTTAAAGACAGAAAGCATTTAAAGCCTGCATACTTGTTCACTGGTTTCTCCATTAGGTGTTGTTTTTTAACTGATATGTTCCAACAGCCAAGCCTGCAGTCTTCATCAGAAATATTGCTGACGCTTCCTGTCAGCTGATTTATGTGGTAACAGGTAGCACAACTATGTCCACATAAATCAGCCGACAGGAAGCTTCAGCAGCACCTCTGAAGACTGTCGGCTTGGCAGTCGAAACATGTCTGGTAAGGAGCCATTATATTACTTGTGACTCATGACTGTATCTTCATTTTTGCATAACTGCTTTGAAAAATTCTGAAAAACATCCAGTATTCAATATTTTACTCTTTTGTTAAGATTACACACTTTTTGTATTTTTATGTTCATGAGAGGCTGAAATGATACATCTTTAGTAGTCTAATATATTTGGATATTAGATTTAATTAAATTACACTTTTTTATTATACCCCTTGCTCCTGACTCTCTGACAGACCCCTACCGCCACAATCACTGTGAGGCCCTTTACTGCTCCAGGTCCTGGCAACAAACAGGATTTGATCCCTTATACTTTGCACAGTAAGCCACCTTACGGTCTCTGCCAATCCCACTGCACCACCAGTCCACCTCACATTTGGAGTAACTTTCAGAGTGCTTTTCAGTCTTCACTTTGGGTGTTTGACTTCAAAATAATTACTGCACCTGGTTGGATTCAAACCTGCAACCTTCACATTGCTAGGCAAACATCTATCAGCCTGAGCTATTCAGTCAGATGCTTGTTAGCTTTTTCTTCTAGCCTTTGAGTGTTTGAAATTGCTCTTGGAAATTAAAATTTACTACACCTGGTTAGGCTTGAACCCGCAACGTTCACATTCCTAACCAAGCATCTATCAGCCTAAGCTATTCAGTCTGATGCTTGATAACTTTTCCTTCTAGCCTTTGAGTGTTTGTAATTGGTCTTGGACTTCAAAATTTACTGCACTTGGTAAGACTCAAACCTGCAACCTTCACATCACCAAGCAAGCATCTATTAGCCTAAACTATTCAGTCAGATGCTTGGTTGCTTTTTCTTCTAGCATTTGAGTGGTTGCATTTGGTTCTAGGACTTAAAAAACAATCATTGCACCAGGCAAGAATTGAACCCACAATCTCCAGACTACTAAGCAGACATCTTATCAGTCTTAGCTATTTAGTCAGATGTTTGCTGGCTATTTCTTCAAGGCTTTGACTGTTTGCATTTGTCCTTAACTCTGTATCCAAGTTTTTGACTTCAAAATTCAATTGTGAACGCACAACCTCTAAACTGAAGAATAACATTATTAAAAACTGTATATATGATTCAAAGACAATCAGAAAACAATAGCATGTTTTTTCTGTTTTTTTTTTTTTTTTTTTTTAGAAATATTCATTTTATTTTGCATATTTCTTTTAAATGTGATGTATGGCTTGGTTTATGACTACTAAGGTGGCACCACAGCACCGAGAGACTCCAGTATTATCGCTAAAGCATCTGTCTCTATTCTGCAGCGGGGGGTGGGGTGGGGGAAGAAAACAAAGAAACAACTCTGACCAGTACAATGGGTTAGAGAAGGAGCTTGGTCCTTACACTGGCTGTATACTGCATCGCTCTATTTCTCTGTCACTCACACACACACAGAAACAGACACCAAATACACTCACACATATTCAGCAACAACATATACTTCTTGACACCTACACCCAAATACATTTACTTGATATGTATCGACAGCTATGTAATTTAAGTATCATAAAACCAAATCCAGACTCTTGCTCCAAAAGTTACAGGTGAAAAAATCCTAATGAAGCAACTGCAGGAATGTTATGTGATGACTTGTGTTTTAAGTGTTAACAAAGTCTGTCTCTGAGTAATGTTCTAGCAGTAGCAATATAAAAACAATATACCAGTGTTGTCTACCTTACTCATGCTTATCCCTCATCATCATAATTGCATATTCTGATAAACTGTGATTATCACCTTGTAGTAACTTGACAGCGCTAGATAAACGGAACAAAAGGGAATACAATAACCATTTTGTTCATTTGAGATGAGAGACTAATAAAAATGACAAACTGAACCAGGTATGGAGAGAGAGAGATCTCTAAGGCCATAGACAGAAACGTAACCTTGACGAGGAGGTAATTGGACCTGCGTTTCTGAAAGAGGAACTGGCTCCCAGCTTGGCTAATATCCAGCATTCAGCTCAGTACCTTTGGGGAAACTGCAGCCACAGCATCATGTCAAACAGACATATTTCTCATAGTCTCTTTACTCATGCACTCCCTCAGCAGTCAGACTGCCTCGCACCTCTGCACTGAGGGTCAACAGTAAGAGAGAAACGTCCAGAAAATTACCAGCCATCTCTTTCCAGTCCCTGACTTCTGCCATTTATGAAAAACATTCAGATCGTATGCTGATGACAATAGCAATAAAACATTTATTACAACAATAATATATATAAAAAAAAACAGGAATGAGAGTGCTTTCTAAAAGCCCTTTTGATTACATCACACTCTCTTCCTGGTTTAACCAGTCTCATCCTGATGATGCCACAGCTCAACAGTCACGCTGTTTTGAATCATCATTTCGGCATGCTCACTGCATGCGGTCAGGCTGGTGCAGAGGGTAGTGGAGGAAGGCCTGCGGGGCGGCAGACATGGCGGTGAGTGCAGCCAGAGGAGGATGGATGGCAGCCGGAGGGGTCGGGGAAGCGGTGAGAGCCGGCCCCGGCGTCCCGGGGGAGAAGCTGTAGCTGAGGTAGCCAGCAGAGGGCGATGGTGAGGGGGTGTAGGGGTACTGCTCCAGTCCTGTGGGGGCGTAGTGACTGTAGGCAGAGCTGTAGTCCAGGTAAGGGGAGGTGAGTGCTGCTGCTGTAGGGCTGAGCTGGGACTGCAACACCAGGCTGGGCTGAAGGAACGCCTGGGGATAGACGTACTGCTGGGCGAGCCTGGACAGACAGAGGAACCGGGGTTAAGATCAGAGAACATTAACCGAGTAAAAAAAAGAGCTGCAACTAACATTTATTTTCATTATCGATCAATTTGTTGTAGTCAAATGTCTTTTTTTTGTCTGACTAGCAATCAAAAACTCAAAGAAAATCAATTTATCACAATACAAGATATGGAAACAGCAAATTCCCACAGTTGAGAACCCGAGACCAAATGTGTTTGACATTTTTGCCTGGAGAGTGACTCAAACTATTGAAGGATTATCAAATAGTTCAACTAATTGTTGCAGCTCTATTAGAAAGCATTTTGAATTTTTCATGGTACAGCTTCTCAAAAGTGAATATCTGCTAGACATGACAGGAAATGTATATATGTCAGCTTGGACAGCAAATTCTGACAGTGTTTCATAATTTTCTGTCATTAACAGACCAGACAATTAAACAATTAATCAAGAAACAATTCTGCAGATTAATCATCAATGATGATAGCTGACAATCTAACTGAGACCCAAGAAAAAGAGTGATAGAGGAGTGTGTTTCATTTTAAAAAATTGCACATAGACACACACACACACACACACACAGCCTGACCTCATTCATATCTGTGTTTGAATATCCGATGGCAATGTCAGAAAAATCTGATTTGTGTGTGTTCAGAGCTGCCACTTGGTGTGTCTTGGTGAGATGTGATCTGATTATTTGGTGTCATTTATACAACAACAGTAACAGTAAGTAAATGTTGCACATTTAGCATAAACAAACAGCAACTGCTCCCTTTCTTTATATCCCAAATATAAAGGTATCCTCCTTTAAGAGCAATTAGCAGCACTGTTGCTGTTGCCTTAAAATAGACCTTCTCCCTTGTGTTTAAGCTTAATTAGCACACTGCCTTAGAATCGTTCAAAAAGAAACACTTTGTTCCAAATGAATTATCAATACGGTTAAAAATTAAACACTAAATAGAGATTACTTTTCATCACAATTGGTTGTGTTTTTGAAATAAAAAAAGCAGTCTGTGAATTGAATGGCCAAGAGCTCACATACACACACGCACACAACCTGACAAAACAGATGCAGTGTAGGAGATCGTTGGTACTCCGAGCCACAGCAATAATGAGAGAAAAAAGCGCTCTACTGTCCTCCTGTATTCAGTCATGCCCTTGCCTGCGGCTGCCCACTTAACCTGAACTGCCTCAGTTACATCTGGCAACAGCAACAGTGATCATATCACAGGAACTAGGTTACACTGCTGCGCTTAAGTAAAAACAACAGAACATGACAGTACTTAACACTTACACTCCCATGATCAGCGCCTACAGTCAAACCCATTAACCTGACAGTAACCTTGTCACCGAGTCTGAACAGGTGATCAGAGTAACGAGAAGCGGCTGCTGCTTACCCCTAAACAGAGTGAGGGCAGGGATCAGGTGTGCATACACAACAAACACAGAGACTGGGCCTGTGCACACCCACGCTGCTGTATACACAACACACACAGCCACACACCAGTATGTCAGCAGTCTGTCTGTCAGTGTATTCCAATGCCCATATGTTGGTTTAACCCCAAAGTCCCAAATTTTCTTGTGAAATTTCACCTTCACTGACTGAAGTTGGAGAAAACATTTCGCCAATCTCTGTGTTTCATTTAAGCCATACTGAATCATATTTAATACTATGTGTATTTAAGTATGAAACCAGTAACATCTTTGCACTAAGCTCACTGGCCGCTGGCTGTAGCTATACATTTATACATGACAGTAGTATCCATTTTTCATCTAACTCTTGTCAAGAAAGTGAATGAGCAAATCTCCATAGCTTTCCATTCAAACTTCTGCATTTGCCAACTACTAAGCATGGGGCAGGAAATATACTACTTTGGGACTGTGTTGCACTGAAGTAACACTGAACAGATCAAGGGAAGAATGCATTGGCTGGATGGCTGCTTTCTACAACAGGCCAATGATACAAGGCAGACTTCAAAATGAATCATGAACTACTTCAAGAAGCAAGTGTATTACATTATTAGATTATTAATACTGGTGCATCAATGTGTAAACAGCATTTAACTCTTGTAGCTGCTCAAGGGTGGTTCCCAACTCACAGGATGGGCCCCTCCAAAGGGTTGTGAGATAAGTGTGAGGGGTCTTGACATTCTTTCTAATCTTTACCAAGCCCCTACATCTGCTTTTGTGTGAGAGTGAACGATCCAAAGAGGTGAGAAACCACTGGTTCAGTATCTAATAATGCAGTTTATACGCTTGTTACCTGTTTTGTCTGTGAAACTTGAATAAAGTAGCATCTATGGCTGTCAAATAAATGTAATGGAGTAAAAATAACTATATAACTCTAGTTGAGTAAAGTACAGGTACCTCAAAATTGTACTTAAGTGCAGCAATTGAGTAAATGCACCTAGTTACTGTCCATCTCTATTGACTAAAGCACAGAAATATATCAAAATCACCTTTTCAACCGAGCCTTTAACACAACAAAAACACAACTGCAATCTCTCATGTCAAATAATTAAAACTTATCTAAAAGTGGCAGCACTTTTGCGTAAGACTCCATCGCTTACAGTAAAAAGTTCTTTGAGAAAATATGTTTTCAGGGACTTTAAAGGAGGTCCTGCAGAAAGGCAGCACCCTGACGAAGATAAAATCGTCAGACTGATGACATACAACAACATACAAAGTCAAAACAAAGCTGAAGCTAAAAACACCCCCTCTCCTTCCCCAACTCCTCCGTATCCCGTGTCTCCTTGCTCACTCCGTTAGTCTCTCCCAGAGCAGAAGTGCAGTGTCATTCCCACGGCTGTGTGCCGCTGCCTGCCTGCAGCGGCCTGACTGATGCAATGTGACAGTGGCATCGTACGAGAGGGAGCTGCGCCTCGCCTCTCTCCTCCCCATGCCTGGCATCATCGCTGGCTGTCAAACACACATTTATACATATATACACACACACGCACGCACGCATATATATATATATATATATATATATATATATATATATATATATATATATACATACATACATACATGCACGCGAACACACTCACACGACGTAAATTACAAAGTGCACAGGCAGAAAAAATGAACATGCAAGCCTGAATGAAAGGAGTATAATAAACATATGCAGTTAACAGGTTGTGTTAAGCAGCTTAGAAGAGGATGTGGATAAGAGCGAGTGGGGGGTTCAGGCATGGCAAGGCTAATTGGCGCAGCTGCATGGGTGTACACTCACTAACAGACCCATGAGAGCAGAATAACCTCCACTGACTCCCCTCTCCCTCCCCTCTACGGGTTTACTCCCTCGCAGTCAGCTTCCTCTGCTGCACTCCCCCTCGCTGTCCTTCCTCAGAACCAGGCAGCAGGATAAAAGAGATAGGATGCACTGAGTAAAAAGAATAAAAGAAAAAAAGAAAACATCCGCACATTTTTTTGGTAAGGGTCGAGGTCGGGACTCCTTGAGCGAGGAGTAAGCGAGGGAGGAGAAGAGAAGGGAGAGATGCTGAGAGGTGAAGGATCAGCCATCATATCCCTCATGCCTTAGGACAGCCACGCTTTTAATAGTTCAGATGAGGGATGTGAGGAGGGTGAGTCAGTCAAAGAGACAAACACACACTCATGGAGATGCACACAGATGACCCCCACACCCCCACCCCCTGTCCTCTCTCCATGAACACACACACACACACTCACACACAGCTTGAGGGAGGGTGAGAGATAGAAAGGCCAACATCAGCAGTGGACACTCAGCTCTCATGTCAGCAAGCAAGAAACACATTTACATTCGATTAATACAAATAGGGCTGCGTGGTACGGAGAAAAAGAACTTTACTGAATATTATCATGGCGGTGAAGGTCATGATAATTTCAGTGTGTCTTAGATGTTTGTTTTAAAAGGGTAAATCTTGCCAATGTGCAGATTTTGTTGTCAGTGTAATAAAATCTAAATAATATCTGTTTCACTTTCACTTGTTGCATGTTTGTTGCTCTTGAATGAATAATACATTAGTGTAAACAAATATGTTACATTGAGCATGTGCA
Source organism: Lates calcarifer (assembly GCF_001640805.2). Taxonomy (NCBI): domain Eukaryota; kingdom Metazoa; phylum Chordata; class Actinopteri; family Centropomidae; genus Lates; species Lates calcarifer. Next base: position 19,487,081 of record NC_066838.1, on the reverse strand, counting down.
CTATTTGCACTTGATTTGAACAACTGATAAAATATTACACGTTAATTGCTGTTGGAGATATTAAGGGTTTCACACAATGAAAAATAAAACTGCACACATTTTTGCAGAATAACATGTAGATGAAGACTGCAGATGATATGGGACATTGTTGTCCCCTGATTGGCCCCTCCCCCTCTGATTAGGGCCAATATTAGTAATGGTTTTCCTCCATTTGTCATTTTGGTCTATAAAAAAATCACAGAAAATAATGAAAGACATCCTTCACGTCTTACTTTGTCTGACCAACCCAGAAACAATCAATTCACACTGATTTAAGACAGAGAAAAGCTCACACAGGTAATATTTGGCATTTTTGCTTGATAAACGACTTAAACAATTTATCAGTTTTCAAAATAGTTGCAATTTTTATGATGATTGTATGGTGACTCATTGTAACCTGTTAGCTCCAGCTCTGATCCTACATGTGATTTACCAGTCAATCGGTTCAAACAAAACAATCTGCTAATCTTGGGTTTAGACCAACTTTCATTCAGTTTTGAGGAAGCAGCTGTTAAACATCAAGCTTCTGCACCTGCGTCACAGTAAAAGACTTCTACCATAGCCAAAAATGCCAAGTCACTGCTGGTTAAAAGTTGGTCTCAATCTATAGTTGGAAGTCTTTATGCACTTTTTTGTCTGCATCAGTCAATGGCTCCTAAAAAGCACTGCAAAATGGAGGAGCAGGAGCTGAGTTTAGTGTTGAAATGCACATTAAAAAAAAAAACAACAAAAGCTAGAAACTGAAGAACTGAAAAATGCAAATGCAGATCAAAATGTGTCATCTTTTAACAGACAACTGAACAAAATGGCAGCTTTCTGTGCTATGAAAAGCTTCTAACGTAATCTTTTTTCTTTTTTTTTTCAAATTAGGTTTTTCATGCGACAGAAGTGCCTCTTCTAATTGGGTCCCTGGGTAAGAGGAATATACACCTGAGGGTTCGCCATCTACCTAAACCCCCCGACAGACAGAGTAATAACTACAGGCTTTGAGAGAGGAGAAAAGAGCGAGAAAAATAATTTAGAGGGGGAGGAAGGGAGACAAAGACGAAACGCAGGAAGAGTGAAAAAATTAGAGACGTACTGTAGAGAGAAAACAGTTGAGGATGTGAACGTATTATAGGAGTCGACATGTTGGCACCCACAGAGGTTGTTTTATGATTCACTAATGTTTCACTGAGGAACATTTTTCACTCGACCATAAATGCATTTCACACATGAAAAAAATAAAAAAAATAAAAAAACTAGCACCGGCGTCACATCTACCACCGGCCTTAAAGCTCCACTGAACCCATCCGCAACTACACAAGGCCACAGGTGTGCTGTTAGTCTGTGTGTCCCTCCACCCCCTATCCCCTCCTCCCCCGCGCGCGCGCGCACACACACACACACACACACACACACACACACACACACACACACACACATACACCATAACCTCCCTCCCTCCTCCTCTCTGTCTATGTTCCACTGTCTCAACAGGAAGTGCTACCCCTGCCGCAGCTCCTCCACCTTAAACTGTCTCACCACACATCCATCTCCTCCCTCTCCTTTCTTTCTCTCAAAAAAGAAACACTAGAACATCACAACAACAACAACAACAACAACAAAAAAGAATCACACTTCTGCCAAGCAACCACGCCAATGCTGGGTGCTAAAGGCAGACAGCAGGCAGCTACAAGCGACAGATGCCCCCCCCCGAATGAGAATCCCACCCCCACCCCCACCCCGACTCAGCTGTATCTCAAAGCTACATTTGGCATCAGCCTGTCCTCTGTCATCTTAAAACTTAAAGCAAATACGCCAAAGCAGCAGACAGAGCTCTGCTTTGTTTGAGTTTATCTTCTGTTATTTGCTGTTTACTGTCTGTGTGTGGAGAGGCAGCGCCATGTGTGAGTGTCAGAGCCAGAGGCCCCCTGGGAACCCTCACAGCAGTGAAAACAGAGGTGAAACAACAGCAACAGAAAAAAAAACCTTGCAGACACATTTAGAGAGATTTTATGTTTAAAGGAATAGTTTGACATTTCAGAAAACGTGTTTCAGTATCAACTTTTTGTGAGTTAGAGGAGAAGACAGAATAGCTTAATTTAAGGGGAAAACAGCTAGCATGTCTCTGCCTGAAAGTGACAAAAAATCAGCCTCCAAGCACCTCTAAAGCTCACTAATTAACACACTGTATCTCGTTTAAAATGACAATCACGACACAAACAGATTAAACACAAGATATAATATGTTAATTAGTGAGTTTCAAAGGCGCTGTGAGGTGGATTTTGTTATCTTTGTGCAGAACCAGACTAACTGTTTCCCATTCCTTCCAGTCTGTATGCTAAGCTAACCTGCTGCTGATTAACCAGTAGCTTTATATTTAACATAAAGACATGAGTGGAATAAGCAAGACCAAAATGTGTAACTATTGTTTTTAGGTTCATACACCATTATATACTAATATAATCAGTAGAATTAGTTTATACTTCTCATAAAAATGATACCGATATGTTCCACGCAAATTAGTATAAAGATTAAACAAGGGAAAGAGCACTGGTATCAGTATGGTGAGACAAAAAATTGGAATTGTAACTGAAAAGGCTCCTCTTCTGTATCAACTGTACAGCCCTGTTTAAACCTTGAGCTATTTCTTTTAGTTGTTTCCTAAAATAAAAAAAAAACCCTCCTCTACTTTGCCAAGAAATGTTTTAAACTGACTGCAGTCATACTGATCATGTCAGAGACACATCTAGCCTCGGAGCAGAGAGGTCTGATCTGGACAGATGTGCCCTTTGCATGTACTAAAACTGAAAAACATAAAGCCTGACAGGCTGTAGGTTTATTCATCCCTTGTTCAAACGTAAGTTGTAAATGAATCTAAAGGCATCATGATTCTTTTAAAGAGTCAGTGTTATGTCATGTCTCCTCTTATCAGCTTGTTTCACTGTGCTGAATACAGAACGCCTTCACTGATTTCCTACAATGACTTTCAACAAACCACAGAGATATGAGCTCATTTTACATGTAGGTGGGTAGACAAATAATGTTGGTGGCAGTGATAGCAGTTTGAGTTTCCTGTTGTGAAGAAGTGAATCTGCCATTCACTCAAAGTACAACACCTCCTGCAGCTGTGCTGTACTGAGATCTCCTGAGGTTAAAGTTGTTAGTATCGCTTCTTCTTCTACAACAGAGTTTTCCCTAAATACACCATTAAATGATGAAACTGAACCAGACTTACATCATTAACATCATCATTGTTTGGTTAAATTTCTCCCTCAAAGTGTGTTTTGTTGAAAAGGAAAGCAAATGTGTGCAGTGCTGTAAGGATTCAACAACACACTGGAAGAAAAAAAAAGGATCTCTCTTTTTTCCGTTAAAATCTGAGATAATCTTGATAACATCTGGCTTTTTCCCTTCAGAGCCACAGATGACATTACAGCTTAAAATCTGTGGGCTGTCTTTTCTGTCTGTTAGCTGATCAACAGTTAATGGACGATATTGTTAATTAAACAAAAGAATTGCCAAACATTTCTGACTTTCAGCTCCTCAAATGTGATGATTTGCTCCCTTTCTTGCTATGAATGGATTATGTTTGTGTTTTGGACTGTTGGTCTGACAAAACAAACAGTCTGAAGATGTCACCTCTTACTCTGAGAAATCATGACAGGTATTCTTGGCCATTTAGGCCTTTGTCAGAGAGTCGCCTGGATTTGTGTGGAGAGGGAGGTGCGGAGCAACGTGTAGCAAACGTCTCCTTTGAGCTGAGGATGTTGTGGTTCACGGTTGGCACCTTAAACATCCATGATGGGTGTTTTCTGATATTTCATATATGATAAACAATTTGTCAGCTAATCAAATAGTAATCAACAGATTACCTGACAGTGAAAAATAATCAGTGTAGTCATTGCAGCAAAACCGTGATGTGCATTTGTCCAAACTAATCACAGAGATACATTGAATGTTATCAACTGTATTACTTTAAAATAAAAGATTTTATCCATAGTTAAAGAGAATGAATTATGTTAATTAATTTTTATCTGTAGCTTTGATGGTTTATGGTTTAAAAAAATGTCCTCTCAACTGTAAAAATAAAGCCATGAAGTCTGCAGTCAGTTCATAACCTGTCAGGCCAAACACTTATTTATTTATGCTTCATGACAGCTTATTACTGGTCTGCAGTGAAGCAGTAATAAATTACTTTTGAACCACTGATAAAATGACTTGTGTGCCGTGTTGTAAGAAAGCAGCAGCCTTTGGAGAAATGAGAAGTTCACGTCTTTGGTATCTCCTCTATTTTTATCAGTTAATCTGTAGATTATCTTCTAAATGTATTGATTAATTGTTAAAATGTCACTTGTATAACTTGAAATGTCTTGTCCAAACAACAGTCCACAACCCATAGATATTTACTTTACAATCACACACGCACAAAAAGCAGCAGATCCTTGATAAAACAGCTTAACATGTAACTGTTAGAACCATCTTAAGGCGTAAATATGCAGGTGTTTATACACTAATAAACAAAGTGCCACCCCGTGTGCGTGTTTGCCTTTCAGGTGTGTTAGTTTGTGCTGGTGTGCCAGGTGATGTTTTCACCTCTTTCACTTCAGTGAGGTGTCAAAGCCGTGATTCTTCCCGGAAGCAGAGATTAAAAGCGCAACTCCCTCTGCTTCTAATGTCTGCCCTCACTGTGGGAGACTTTCAATCAGCCCATCATCACTCATTCATAGACTCATCTGGGTCAGCCTCAATTCCCTCATCACTCATTCAGAAATTGAGGACTGCAATATTAATAGCACTCAGAACAGTTGAGGTTTTTAATGGACTTTTCTGTAGCCGCAAGGATGAGAACTTGTCATCCTGCAGAAAGTCAGTTCTTTTCCAAACCACTACATTCTGTATGTTCCTTTAAAATACAGAAGATTCAGTCTGAAAGCTTACAGAATCTGTTTGCATCACAGAAACCAAGCGCTCTCTTCCCAAAATAGCTGATATTTCAATATGAAATGTCACCTGCAAAGTCGGCAGCACACCCACATACATGTAACCAACAGCGATACTGTTGAACAATATCCTTGTCTAAGATCACCTAAGCAACAGTGATACACAAAATATCTGAGTCAAGCCTGAGTAAGTGTTGTCAGAGAAGCCAGCCGTGCTCGACTTACACAACAAGAAGCTGCGACCTGCGGTGTCTCTCTGCTGTCTCTAACAGCCCTGGGAGTGAATCACCCTTCATGCTGCACTCAGGAACTGAGTCATTAAGGTTTCCTTCTGTGTTCACACTGAAACTCTGGGAAACTGGATGAAGAGGAAGAACGCCCTTCACATGTGGATTACCGTGAGTTTCCAAGCAGATCCAGTTCCTGAGAAGGAACCAGCTGCTCTCATGATGCACCCGCTGCTGCCATTCAAAATCCTTTATCACTGTGGATGCTATTTTATACTGTGATACTGATGTAGGACGTTTTCTGAGAAGACTCTAATTTTGGATTAAATAACCAAAACAGGAAAATTATACATTAATCGTTTTGTCTATACAATGTTAGAAAGTGGTGAAAAACACCTGAGAAAAAGTCAGAATCAGCGAAAATACTACATAATATCGCCAGTTCATTATCTTTTAGAGAAACTGAGGCGTTACTAAGATAAGATAAGATAATCCTTTATCAGTCCCACAATGGGGAAATTTACTACTGTGACTTGGATGCATGCTAATATATGAGAGGCACAAACTGAGGCTGATATAGAATATGATCAGGCTGTGTCGTACTTTAATTAAATTGCCCACAGTCTGTTTACATTCTCTCGTCATACTACGTGATATACCACAGAGTGATGGTAGGCTGAGTATACACTAAGTCGACTGAGTATGTCCACTATGTCCACATAGCTTCTTGTCTCATTAGTGAACAGGAGACTACTGCCCTGCAGTCGCCATGTTTATGTTCCTTCATTCACTGTGACAGAAAGTGGTGATCACAATGAACAAAAGGTTTGCAGACAGCGGAGATGACTTTGCTAGATGTGTGTTATTGAAAAGGACAAGATGGCAAAGTCTTTCCTCAACTTCTTCAACCTTGGTCTCACTATCAGCATTCTTGTGTTCCCCACGCAGTGCTCTATCACTGAAGCTAATGTGGCCCTGATGTGCAGTAACATTGAGGAGGTACACTTCAACTACAGCTTAAACTATGACACAAATTTATGTCACATCGCGGTTTATATTATCAAATCACACAACCTTACATCAAATTATTGGGCACAATGTTGATGCAACAGTGTCTATGTGCACTAATATGAGAGGTAATGGCAGCAGTGTGTTTTTGAGTGTGTGTGTGGAGAGGATAAAGAGAGGGGATGCGAGGAAGTTTGACTAAATGGTTCGTTGCCTCAGTGAAGCCCAATTCATGCGTGAGTGAAATTCAGAATTGAGCTTCTCATGTGTTTAATGGACCAGAGAGACAACAGAAGACAAATCAAAACACAATGTACAGATACAGATAAAGAAATGTGCGTTTGAAGCACTGCAGAGTTTAAACAAGCATCACTTGTGCTGTGACAACCACTGGGGATTTTTTTTTTTTCCCTTTCTCTCAACGCTGCAGAGTGGCACTAACTACCACAACCTGAGTGGAGAGCAGGAGCGAGTGCTCACAAATGTCAAGGACGGAGGAGTGAAATGTATTGTGTTGAGGAGGAGGAGGCAGGTGAGGGAGAGAGGTGGAAATAGAGGTATTGATTCTTCTCAGTCTTACCCATATTGCCTCTGAGCCCACGTAGGATGGACTTGCTGAACTCCAACAGAGAGACCTGCAGACAAAGACAAAGAGAGACAGAGAGAGAGAGAGAGAGAGAATATGAGGATATTTTAGCTATCGGCAGCACACACAACAAAAAAGAGACGGGCAGACAAGGACAGAGCCGATTCACTCCCTCTCTGTCTCTGCTTGTTTGTCTCAGATGTTAGCATGTATACGAGGGTATCAGAGACCGACTGCTATTCCCTCCGAATGCACACATGCTCAAAAGACTCACAAAAATAATGATGCACTCTATTGCTCACAAACATCTGTGACCTCGCTGCCTTCAGAGTTCACCAGGAATCAGCTGAGGCTGACTAAGAAAGGAGAAACTTATCCTCCTCCTCTCTGCCCCTCCTCTGACTTCATTTCTTCATTCCTCCAGCAATTCACTCCTCTTGTTATTTCTCCTTTTACTGTACTGCCATGACTTCATCAACCCTCCTCCTTTGTTCGAACGTATATCTAAATGCACATTTTCTTTTTCTGCCAGGACAAAGAGGAGACAGACGCTCTGTTATTCCTTGCTCTTAACAGTCCCATTCCCTCTCGCTCTTCTTATTCTCTGCCTCTCCCATTCTCTCGCTGCTCTCTCAAACACAATAACAAAATACCAAGCGCTGCCATCTCCCATCAGCCGCATGCTTGGGGAGTTGCGTCGCAGCGCTGGCCCCAGGAATAGGGACACACAGTCAGTTGTTGTTGGCGCCACTGTTTGTCAATCACACCTACACTCGACAGTATTTCAGCCAGCGAGCTTTAAATGAAGTGGCAAGGGAGAGCTACTGTCAATGTCTGGTGTGCGCTGAAACGTCGGAGGGGGGAAGCATGAAAAACACAAGCGCTGGTGGTGCACTGAAAAAGCCCGGCGGCGTGAAAGCTGTGCATTAACTTGAGTAACACAAGGAATGAATGTATGGTGGGAACGAGCAGAGACAGTTATCCGGGTGATGAGCATACCAGTGGTTTTGCATGTTTTATCCCACCAACCTCAAAATTTGTGCATTTATTTATTGGTTTTTAGATTGATTTCGTATCGTCAAGGCAGCTGTGGGTTTCCATTCATCTCAGTGAAGCAACAAGGAGAGACTTCAAACCTATCTGAGATCCATCTCAGCGGCCATTTAGCTGCCTTTCTTATTTTCTTCTTATGATAAGATGAATGTTTCCATGCACATTAGTGCTCTGGATTTTTAGTCTTATCTTTGTTTTGACAGTATTCAGGATATGGTGTTTACATGGAACATGGGAAACCTGATTACTCATATCCCTGTATGAATGACTGTAACAATACCCAGATTTTTTACTGTCTACCTGCAGGTGTGAATTGACTCCACAACATCTCAACCTCTCCTTGCCTTTTGTTTTAGCGTGTTGATCATCTTTACATCATTTACCATCATATTTTTTGATGGACTAACTGACTACTATGTAACTTGAGCCAATGACACAGCTGCGGTCATAGCAGAAAAAGAACAGAAACCTGGATGAGGTGTTTACACGCCACAGTATCTTTTCCATAAAGCAGAACATTAAAAAACATGATCATACCAGGACATTGGTGCAAATGTAAACACAGTCAGTGTTGTTGCAAGGAATATTATGATTTCCCTGTTGGTGTGTTCCTGCCTGCAATTTGTGGGATGCTGTAACATCCCAGCTCCTGGAAACTAACCTTTTTACAGACATGTAAATAAATTTTTTTCATGACATCTGTGTTGTCTGTCCTTGAGGTTTAATCTCGCCAGAACACGCAGCAGTTTGTGAATGTTGTGCATTGCTGGAGCTGAAGTTTCAGATCTCAGCGTCGAGTAGGAGTATTAAAAAATGTCTTGGTGACCTCATGGTTAATGACACATACGATGCAAATTCAGTGTCCAAGGTTTGCTTTCTGCTGGGGACCATTGTTGCATGACATGCCCCCCGTCTCCTTCCGTCTTTTCTATCTGCAGCGATAGCATGAACTCTCCAATGAAGGCAAAAATGCCAAAAAATCATCTTAAACTGTCTCTTTTTTTGAATTCATGACCCTGTGTTAGCATCACAACTTTGAATCAAACACAGAAGACTAAATATTTACCATGGCAGGTCACGAGTCTCACTTGCAACCGTTAATTTCCTCTCACCTCTCACACATTTAAGAAATCGAAACACACACCATAACTGCTACCCATGCATGAGGATTCAAGAGGTTTGTATGACTCACAAACTTAAGCTGCAACTTGCATGTCACAATAATTCTTGGTATGGGAGGCATCGTAACATTTATGATCTGTGTGTGAGCTGTGCTCGTGAATCAGTACATGTGAAATGGGCACCTGGTCTATAGTCCCCTATCAAACACTCACTTTAAAAGACCAATGCCAATAAGGAATTGACCCTATGACTACAAGTTAAAGAGTATAGTCTGTGTAGGCTGATCTATCTTGTTTCATTTTTGTCCAAAAGCCATTAAGTCAGCGTCACTATTGCACTGAGCGACATGTCCCTGCATTTCTATGACTATATGAACTGCAGTTTGATAGTTGATCCTACATATGTGCAAAACAGTCCTTGACAAAGACAATATTTACTCCTGTTGGTGTAAGGTTTCCTGAAACCCATAGCTTTTTTAAAAGTGAAACTGTATATTCTTGACAGAGTAGAGAAGTCAGAAACATGGCATAAAACCTTCTGTCATGACCCTGTAGATCCTGTGTGTTTAGCAGTGACCTGACACACTTACTTGTTTGCGAGCTGCGAGGCTTTGCTCCCAGGTACGCCAGGTTCACGTTGGCCTTCCTGCCATCGATGATGGGATTTGCGTCTTTGCACGCCCGCTCCGCTGCCCCCCTGTCCACCATGGTCACCTGTTGACAATGTCACAGCATTTCTGATTAACATCACTCTGGTGAGACACTTTAGGCGACATTAATTGCATTATGCGAGAGCTTCTCTAACCAGCATGGAGGGAGTGATCCCAACACGAGCACTCTGATGAAGCAACAAGACCCAGAGCGGGGCGGCCCTGAGGGAGCTGCTGTCCTTGTCTCTCCTCAAATGATTCAATCTTTTAGCTGAATGCGTGAGGAGACATTGACTCCGCTGCATGAAGTGAGCAATCAGTGTGTTTTAATGCTTCCAGTGGAGCGTCGGCTCTGTGTAAGGTCTGGTGTGGGCTGATATGTAGGAGGCTGATTTTCTTTTTTTCCTTTTTTATTTTTTTAGACAGGGCTGCCAAGGATGAGATACTGGAATCTACCTTAAGGGAGTGAGTTGAGGAGTGGGCAGATAACAGTGGGAAGAGGGTAGTGAAGGTTAAGACACACAGAGCGCAGCCACACACACAGTCTGCAGACAACTACACCACCAATAAATGGGCCACTGGAAATGAAACTGCCACGCTTGCTTTCATTTCACAGCATCAGACTCTTGACTCTCTTATGCAAACAGAGACGAGTGGATGGTTTGAAATCGCTGGGGCTCAAGAAGCTGCTGCTGGGAATTAAGACCACTGAGGGGGGAAGTCAGGGATGAAATGAGCACCGCCGTCCCAAAGCGGGAGAAAACAACTCGACGCACACTGGTCACCTCAGCTGATTGGCTCACTGGCCGTGCAGAGGCAGAGATAATTTGAACTGCTCGAGGTCAGGCCACAACACACAAACCCCTCTCCTCTCCTCTCCTCTCCTCTCATCGCTTGGTCTCTTTCTCTTTTTAAAACACAAACTCACAATCACTCATACAAACAACCAAAACCATCTGAGCGGGGTGGGGGGGTGGGCTGGTTGGCAAGGGGCGGGGGTGGGGAAGAGCTGTGAGGGAGGAAGTCAAAATGAAACTACTGCAGCCTTATCTTGCAGAGCCAACTGACATGTCACACCTCTGTGACCAAAGAACCCCCCCCCCTTCCCTCTCTCTTTGTCACACAAACAGCAAAAAGAGAGACATCTGTCCACAGCTGCAGCAACCAACTCAAGTGTATCTCTGTTTTTGTGTGTGTCTGTGTCCGTTGCTGCACACAAACCCACACAGTGTGCCCTTACACTGTGTGTCTGTCTGTGTGCTGATTGGTACTTTGGGACTGCAGAGATAATTGATGACACACTTATAAGAAATAACCTGCTACTCATGCTCCAAGCATGTGACTGCCACCACCAGACACACTGCACATGGCTGCTGCTGCTGGAACAAAGTGGCAGTGTGTACAGCCTCCAAGGCCCAGAAAAGAGAAATAATCCTGTGATAATAAGCAGGCGATGAAAAAACAAAACAATTAACCATCATGATAAGGTGGCTTTAAACTCATTACTCGCTGCAACAGACATGATCTAGTGTGTTTTTTACCCCCTCTGACTGTCCCAATTAAGTCAGAGAGGCTGATAAAACCTTAATTAAAACCCACATTTCTCTCTTCGTGTGTTCAGTTCTTCGTTTATTCCACTCAGAAAAAACAGTTGTTGAACTTACAAAGCCGTATCCTCTGGATTTTCCCGTCTGCTTGTCCGTGATCACCACCGCCTCGTCGATGTCCCCGAAAGTCTCGAAATATTTCCGAAGTGAAGCGTCGTTGGTGTGATAAGGCAGCCCGCCGACAAAGATCTTGGTGTAAGTTGTGTCTTTCTCCATGGTGGGGTGCATTATTTCTAACGGAACCCCAACCAGCTGACCTAAAAACAGTGGCGAACTCATGCGGCTCGGGGGGGAAGAGGGGATTTAAAAAAAAAAAAAAAAAAAAGAAGAAGAAGAAGATGATGACACAAAGAAAGCAGCAGAATAACTTTACGCTCCCCGGTCACCGAGAGGGCTATAACAACGATAACAGCTCGTCCATGGCCAAGAACACGAAGCCTCCAGATGCCTCACGTACAGCTTTTTGGACGTATAGTCTTCCTGACAGGTGTCTCGGACCCTCTTGTCTCCTGCCCCGGAAAAAAAAGGCAAAGTCTTTAAGCCTCGGTAGGCGAGTCTTGCGTGCGCCCACTTCGTGTCTGGTCCAATAGACGAGCGGTGCGTCTTTTCCATTGGCGCATCCCGCCTCCTGCTCCACCCAACTGCACACACACACACACACACACACACACAGGAAACCCCCACATGGCAGCTAAAATATTTAACTGCCAGTGAAATGGAGAAACAGATGAATTATTTGAAATTGACTGTAGAGAAGAGCAGGGAAGATTCAGTGAAAGTGAAAGGAACCACGTTTGTGAGGATTATTTGAAAAGCTTTGTGAGGTTCACTGTTTGTTTCAGTGGATGGGAAGGAAGGAGGCGCTGATACCGCTGATCAAAACAGTCAGCTGATAGCAAGCCAATAAAATCACAGAAAACACTGGAATTTTCTTTAATTCCCACACTCAGTTCGAGCATTTTTGTGCTGAGCTCACCAGTTAAAATTAGACACCAGGCGTCTCATTTTTAATTTATGATCTCATGAAAGCATTATTTAGTTTTTAGTTATATATTTATTTCTCCCTTTTAACTACTAAAACTGCTGCCTTAGGAACAATAAAACCTTTATCTGTGTGGCTCTGCAGATGTCTGCTACTGTATATTTAACCATAAAGCACATTAAATATAACTTTTTGTCCAATCTGTAATGTTTCAAGGGTTGTCAAGAATAATGGAGATCAGTCCATTACAGAAGACACACTGTAAAATGAAAGTGATAGTTAGAGTCAGTGTTTGGCAAACATGGGGGTTTATAGGGGGTTTACCACCACTTTTACTACAACTGTTTTTTTGTGTTTTTTTTTTAAACAAGGCTGCTTGAGCTAAATACTAATTTCACCATGCTAACATGCTCACAGTGCCAGTGCTAACGTTGATGTTTAGCAGATATAAACTTTACCATCTTCAACCAAGGCAGGCAGGAAATTGCCATCAAACCAAAAAGTATCTGATAAATTAAAATTCTGATGTGATGATGGGCTAAATGTTTTGATATCTGTGCAAAATTTCACGGGAATCCATGTAATAATGATGAAATGTTTATCAAAAGCCAAAGACTGCATAAAATTATATAACATTAAAACAAAAGTGAAACAAAAAATTGCACCTTATCTGTATTTGGTATTGGATTATCTGATTGAGTGAGTCAGACAGTAAAACCTGGCAGTCAAGTCTTTTAAACTTACGTAATTTTATTACCAGTGACACTCCAGTCTGTAAAGAACAACTTATTTAAAGAGTTGGTATGGCCCTGGGGGGTGGTGGTGGGTGGGAGATCTCTTCAGAGGTGGCGAAATCTGTGGAGAGAAGGAGAGAAAGTGGGATGATTGATAACAACAGCTCACATGGGAGGAGGGGTTACAAGTTGCAGGAAACAAACAGCAAATGAAAGCGAGGCTGCAGACGGTAACATGGACGTGAGTGTCACTGACAGGAGCCAGTCTGAGAGGGAGCTCTCGTCTTTTTCAGCTCACCTCGGAGGATTTGTCACACAGACGTCCTTCACACACATTCTCCCCCTACATCTCTATGCCTCCCATCCACACACACACACACACACATACACACTCACCTCCCACTTCATGCAGTCTGGCAGACTCCAGTCATCATCATGTTTCTTTAATACAAAGACAAGAACCTCTACTTGCACTTGTGGGTCTTGAAAGGCAAAGTACCTGCAGTAAAAACACACTGTGTTTCCTTCCTTACAGACCAGACTGTAGCTGAAGAATCTAACATTGTCAAGTCATGCAAACAGAATCAGCAGAGACAAAGTAATGTTTAAATATAAATTTGTATTTACATCGATATTAACATCAAGAAACAAGGTAAGAAAAAAATGCAGTATTTTACATCCTGTAATAATGACTGTATGTTTCCCAGGTGTGTCTCCTTTTTTCTTTAGCTCAGTTTCTTTCCTTTAAAGCAAAACACAGACATTTTCTTATATTTGTAGATCATTCTTTCATATTCTTCATTGAGATTGGGATTAAAAGAACAGAACAGAAACAACAACTCCAAGCTATTATTCTGAGACATAATGACATCAATCGTCAATCCTCCTTTTCCAGCTTTAGAAAGTCTCGACATTCTCTGGTGAAATAACCGTTTGCAGCACCACAATTCAACTGGCCGTCAAGTTGTACAGAAAGGAAGAAACGATCACAAACAAAAAAACTCAAACCACCTCAGCAGAACCAGACTCACCTCTACTCTATGTCATACGGATGGGGATATAATAAGATGCAATTAAACATATTTAGTTCAATGTATATCATAGGTTATGTGCAACAGTAAAAGCACACGAGTACTTGCACGATCTACATCAGGAACTGTTTCTACGCACTGTGGAATGACAAAAAAAAAAATCTTTGGATTGAGCATGTGTTCAAAGGTAGATTTCTAAACAAAAGCTTCACAGGAAAAGGCGATGAAAATAAAGGCAAACTCAAATGTCAAAAAAAGAGAAACAGTTAATTAAGGGGGATTTACGCACTTTCTTGTGTTGCTTCCATTAAACATCTGTGAATGAACCAAAAAGACTGAGAGACAGTTATACAGTGGGGCTGATTTCCAAAGTCTCATATCTGAGCCTGGAAGATCAAATCAGCAAAAGCCAAAGCACAGAAATCTCAGGAGTGAAACTTATGGTCACACATGGAAGCGTGAGGTTCGATCTGGAAAATATATCAACCCCATATACTGGTAAGACATCTGGGCCCCTAGAAGCCTAACACAATCATGTGTCAACTCTTTTTGTATAGGCATATTTTGTGTTTTCTTTTTTTTTTCTTTTTTTTCTGTTGAAGGAAAGAAAAAATATTTATTTTAAAAAACTGTACTCACTAGCACCTCTTTACCTAAGACTATGTCCTTGGAAAATAAAGAAGAAATTCATGAATTTGAAAATCACAAATTAAAAGTGCTTTCTGAGAGAAAGAAAGAGGCAGTATGAAAGAAAATCTACACGTACTGCTTACAAAAAAGGAGGCCCTTTGCTTTCCAACCAATGTTTAAAGTACTGAAAATAAAAGCTGACCTATGACGGAATAAGAAAATTACACTTTTAAATATCAAGCCTTACAATCTGTGCAAAAACAGTATGTGACCTACAAAAGCATATATATATTTATATATAGTACATTTGAAGCATATTTACAATTCATATTCACAGACAAAAGGAGAAAAAAAACAGCTCCAAACAAGACATCATGTCTAATACTGCAGTACCGTTGCTTTGAGTAAATGATGCTTCAGCTTTGTCCTCAGAGGAAAACCAGAAGGAAGGATTATTGCTAGAAATCTGCACTGAATCTTCAATGAAATCTAACACTTTCTCTCAAGTGTGAGCTAATACAGACATCAATTTTTTAATCGACAATCAATTGAATTTCTGCACTTACTGTATAATAACACTGTAAATTGGTGCAAGGTAACCAAAGTATCTGCAACATTTGGATTTAAAAATTACCTCTGGAATGATAAAATGACCACCTCGTGAATCTGTAGAAATATAAGTGGAGTTTTGAACATTAATCGAAGTCTTGTTTGTTTCAAGAGTTACTTTTTTTTAATGACTTAAAAACTATGAATTTTCTTTTGTCGTAATAAATCGGCACACTGTAGAAGAGAGGATAAAATCTGTGCTTACTGCCTTTCTACTGGTTCCCACTTTAGAACAAAGATCATCAAGGTTACCCATTTCCAATCAGCAGCCCCCACTTCTCAGAGAGGAAAACTTGGAGAACACACACACGCACACACAAAAATAAACAGTAAATGTCTGCTGCTATGCATTATTTCTTGGGTAAAGGCCTCTATATTGCCACAATCCTTTTGATGTTGGCCTTTCCTTAAAGTGCAATCAGCCAACAAGTAATTCAATCGTACTTTAGCCCAGCGGCATCCTGGAGGACTGAAACAATGTGCTACTGCTTAATGACATTCATCTGAGTATCACAATCTGATGGCTCGTGGTTTAACTTTATCTTCCAGGAGCAGCAGAGAGACGGCAGATTAAAAAGAAATCCCACAGAGTTTGGAGACAAGAGAGGAATCCCACGTTTTACATCCAGACACAGCCTCGTGGTACATTCGACAAAGGAGAGGGTGTCGGCAACACGTTTGTCCAAGTCTGTGATCTACCTCAAGTGTCTGTCCACCTTCACTGTTTGGTCCAGAGAGCGGCGCGTTTACTGAGGCACTCACGCTGCTCATTAAGAGAGGAATATTAAACTACAGTCAAAGAGAGGAATCTGTCTGTTCGACAGTCTATATGTGTCGATGTGTGTAAATGAGTCACAGTGTTTCTGATTTTCATGAACGCTGTGTGCTTTCGTGTTCGTATATACGACAGTCTGTGTGTTTTTCCTCAGGTTGCCAGACTGCCATCACTGGCCACAAGTCCAAGAAGGAAGTTCACTCCCCCGGCTGGTGGGAGCGCAGCACTGCACACAGTCACACAGTCACACACACACACACACACACACAACAACTGGTCCCCCACACACTCCAGTGCTGCAGCCGTGTCCCGTCTCTGAATGGAGATCACAGTGAGACAAATGCTTCTGTCACGATGTTCAGCAGTATTTCTGGATCACAGGGAGGAACAGAGAAAAACAAGTGAGGAAGAAAAGTGCATGAAACATTAAGTAAATCTTTCTCTGCTCTCAAAACAGCTACCACTATCAGACAGGACAGGTTCACATTTTTTTATATATATCTTAAAACAGTACCGACTTGCTCAGATGTACATTTAATTCCTCTTTGTGTTTCCACAGACAGTAGCCAGGTTTCCATCCAAATGTAGCACAAAATTTAACAGAATTTCCCTGAACACTGGCAAAAGAAATATATTAGGAGTTGGTTCATTGAGATGACAGCTGGTGGAGGAGGGTGCAACAGAGTAAGTAAAAGAGTGCCAGTCAAACTTCAGACAGTGAAAAACCACATAGAAAACATGACGGACATGTGACTTTTATGTTTGTTTCATCTAATAATTTGTGGGTTTTAAGATGAAAAAAAATGTGAAGCTGCCCTTTAAGACTCTTCTACCCTTTGCACATACCTGATCAGGCCCCATAGGCATGCGTCCCATCACCATTGGGTTCATACCCATCTGTCCTCCCATCTGGCCCATGTGTCCTCCTCCTCCGCTGGCAGGCATGCCCCCATTCATCATCATGCCTCCATACTGCCCTGGATTCCCCTGCTGCCCGAACTGCTGCTGCCCTGGAGGTCCCTGTTGCCCAAACTGCTGCTGAGGGTATGAACTGATGAAGAAGAGCGACACGAAGGAGGAAGGGTTAAACTGTACACATTCAAGAAGGATAAAAACCAAAGCCAAACTCTCTCCATCCCTCTCCTCCCCGGAGAGCTTGGTGTAGTGTAGTAAGCGCGTTTGATGTTGTACCTGTTGCGTCCCATGCCTCCCTGTGACCAGCCTTTCATATCAGCGCCCTGGTACATTGGACCGCCCTGCGGGTGCTGTTGCATCATGGGGTTTTGAGGCCCCAGGCGGCCTGGCATCATGGTGTTAGGAGGACTCCCGCCTGATGGGCCGAACGAGGGGTCTCCTTGCTGTCCCATCCCTGTGGAGATAAATCATCCAGCCTCAGCTCTCTCCTCTCCTCACAGAAAATAGATAATTGATACACATGATAAATTAATATACATGACAGTTCTGTTGTCTGGGAGTGTATTCTGATACTTACTGTCCCTTCAATAACAATATTTGGTCTTACTATAAAAAAACAGAGACAAGGGAGATGTATACAGACAACCTACTGACATTTTTTTTTTTTTTGACAGAGGTCTTCCTTTTTAAATGAACCCAGCAATGCACAAACTCACCACTAGGTAGCAGTAGTATTCTATTAGGCACCTGGCTCAGCAGACTCACCATAGTTCCCACCGTAGCCAAACTGCTGGGGGCCCGGCTGCCCCATGTTTGGACCTCCCATGGGGTTGTCCATGCCACCGGGAGCCGTGACATTTGGAGGGGGACTGAATCCCCCTGCAGCCGCGGCAGCTGCCGCCGCCGCCTGCTGCTGTTGCTGCTGCTGCATCAGCATCATCATGCGCTGCCGCCTCATCTGCATGGTTACCATCTCTCTGCTGCGCTGAGCCATCATCTGAGCATTGAGGAAGCCCGGCTGCACAAAACAAACATGATCAGAGAGTCTGAGGAGCGTTTCCGTGAGACAATATTTTTGGTGTAATCATATTTAGAGCTTTCATAAAATATATGTTCTAAATTACATAATGTCAAAAATAGGTGAGTGATTAAGAAACAGTGAGGTGTGCAAGCAGAGGCTTTTATTTTGTCCTCAGCGCAGTCATAACATGGAACTGGCACTTAAAATTGCTGAGGTAAATGTATTTCACTGACCATATTTAAGACGTCATGTGGCCCAGGATAAGTCACATGTGATTCCACTCTCTCTCTCTCTCTCTCCCTCTAGCTCCAGTCTCCATCTTAACTATAAAGTGTTGACTAAAGGCACAAAGTATGCCCAAAAATTATAGAACAAAATTAACTTTCGATAGGACTTTTTGGCCACAGAAGGATTTCTGGGATCTACAATCTCCCTGGACCTGGATTTAAACTGCTAAACAGACTCTTCTGGCAGATGATCTGTTTCGTGCTCTACATGGCAGTCATGGCAATGTCTGTATGTCCGTCATAGTCTCACATTTGCCATCAAACAAGACAAAAGCAGACTGCAAAAGGCAATCCGGTCTAATCACTTTCTCACGTCATCATTTTCAAAAGGTTTACTGTATAAGTTCTGACCTTGTAAAATGATGCTGGCAATCCATTAATAACTATCAGTAATCTAGTGAATTATTTGTTAGATATAACCAAAGAGTTTTAATCATCTACCTGTCCTCCCATGCCAGGCTGCATACCAGGCCTCATGCCAGGGTTGCCTCCCGGGTTCTCCATCTTCATGCCCATGCCCTGCCGCGTCTGATTCATGAACTGAGGATGGGAAAAGACCATTAAAAGTAAGATGAAGCGGCAAATGTTACTCTGACCCCATCCCACTTGTACATTTACACATAAATCTAATACTAGCATTGGTGATATACCTGCTGTCCCTGTAGCCTCTGTTGCAGCTGGAGCCTCATGGGCTTGTTGGCACTCATCATCCTGGGTCTCATCATGTTGGCTCGAGGGTGCCCCATGCCCCCCATTCCGCCCATACCAGGGAAACTGCCACCTTGGCCCATCTGTGAGAGCATGGGACCAAACCCCCCCTGCTGGGCCTGAGCCTGCATGGGGTTCCCCCCATAACCAGACTGCATTGGCATGGCGGGAGGTCCGGGATAGCCCTGTCCATAGAGAGGCTTCTGGTCAAGCACCATGGACGGGTCCTGTCCCGGAAAAGGCTCCAGCTGCTGCTCTGCCCCCTGGGTCTGGAGCAGATAGGACAAGAGGACAAAAAGAGAAGTTTGTCAAACTTCTCCATCTCATTGATTAATTTCCAATTGGTTGGCTCTGTAATTGTCTTTTTCTAAGCAGCACAGACGGATCCCTCTGGGCTCATCTATCTCCTTTCAGTGACAGAACAGTCTGAGCATGGTGAGTCATGACTGAAATATCTAATGTGAACGTAAGGCTCACTTATGAGTCATGACATGCAGACTGATCTTTTCTACTTTTACACCACTTCTAGAGGGATCTAGAAACGGACACAGGATGTTGTTCATCCATCTTTTTTATCTTTTCTCATGACCTTACCTGGCTGACGAGGTCTGGGATGCCCAGGGCTCGGTCTATCTCCTCCAGCGCGATGCCATCTGTGTTATTCAGCAGAGAGTCCAGCTGGTCTAGGAGCGCCCGCTCATCGCTCTGACCCTCACTGGTGGTGGGGGGCACCAGAAGATCATCCAAGGTGTTGCCAAACTGCCGCCTACAGCACAAAAACTCACTATAAGGTTCGATATAAACTACTTACTCAGTTCATTGTAGCTTAATAGTTATGAATATGCACTGACCTGTTTCCCTCCATGCCCATCATAGTATCTGGCCAGGAGGGGGACTGGTTGGGTTGGCCCTGCTGGTTAAAGGGGCTCATACCCATGCCCATGTCAGCAGAGCCTCCTAAACCACAAAGATAGTAAATATTTAATTTATACACATACAGAGTGTCTGAATAGTCAGAAGATACAGGTTGTACAGGCAGCATGTGATAGACAGGGAGGAGCAGTATGTATTAATTGACATATGTAGCATCACGTGTACACACATATTTAGGCACGCTACTATAGGGTAATGTTGGTCAGTCCACCACTTTCGTCCAGATTGAAATATCTCATCAACTATTGGATGGATTGTCATGACATTTTTTTTACAAATATTCATGTTCCCCTCAGGATGAACTGTAATCGCACTCAAAAGTTTTCATCTTGTGCCACTAACAGGTAAAATGTTAGCATGCTAAAAATCTAATGATGCTAAAAACATCATCAGTGTCTGGCAGCAGACACAACATACCCATATCCATGAGCTGTTGCTGCAGCATGGATCTGGTTCCCGGTACACTGTTGGAGCGGCTGACCATGGGTCCCGACATCATGCCCTTGCCGTTGTTGTACTCCATGCCTGGACGCATCATGGACGGGTGTCCTGCCGAGCCCACAGGACTGGCACTGGAGCGCGGCATGCCCCAGTCACCCGACCCCCCCATGGGAGACCTCTGGGGAACCATGCCCCTATTCATTGGTCCTGGTGATGAATAAACACCAGATGTGCGTACGTCAGTACCATCAAAGTGCTAAAGGAGAGCAGTGTATCCCAGTCTTGGTCCTCAACAATTACCTTGTTTTAAACCTGTGTTTTAGAAGTTTATCTGATAAGAGGCTACACCAAATTCTCATAAAGTCAAGGACCTAAAGTGGGTAACACATACCCTAATAATTATGAAGGGAGGGAGGCAGAGAAAGGGGGAGAGAAAATGTACTGAAAATAAATGTTGGGCCACTTGAACACACACCCATGTTTCCTGGATAGCCGTCGGGGCTGCCCATCATGTTCTCCTGCTTGATAAGCATGGGACGTCTACCTGCTCCTCCCGGCCCAGGGGGCTTCCCATCCATGGACATGGCCCTCTGGAAGGGCCCTCGAGGTCCTGGACCCATTCCTGGACTCCCTGTATACAAAAGAATAGACTCATTGATGAACTGGTTTCTGTTTTCCTCAAAAGTAGGAACAATGTCTTTCGTTCATGAAATTAGGAATGGGTGATACAGGGAAAAAAGTATATTTCACTAACTTCTGGCATTTTGAAAACACTGAAATCTTCGAGATTTTTTCACTTTTTATAATAACATATTCTTGTGGATTCATAAATTCCTTAATATATAAAGACAACTGTCACAGTGACCAACTATAAATGATTAACAGTTCTTTTCCACAGACTCTTTTAAACACGTTGTTATGTCTTGTCACTGAACTCATTCACCTCCTCAGTCTCACCAGTGCCATCTTATGAATCATCATTTATTCAGAGAATAAGGATATGAAGTAGTTTTTTCAGGAGAAATACAGATTTAAACAGCTTTCACCATCAAGAGTTGCATTTGCATACAAATATCTGAATTTTCTAAATGTAATTAAATTAAAGTGTTATTCCCACGAGGGTGATTATAAACAGCTCTGAAATGTTTTCACTCTGAAACTGCTGCAGACATGTGGCCACAGTAAAGTGTTAGCAACTGACAACCAAAAATTTTATAGCTAAAAGCAATTTTAAAGCTAAAGTTATACTTTCTGCCACTGTTTTGCCAGAGGATCAGTTAAAAAAGGTTGCAAAGGAGAAACAGATGTCATTCCAGCTCAAAAAACAAACAAACAAAAAAACCCACTGGCTGAAGAGAGAGGGTCAGAAAATAGTGAGGCTTGTTTTTGTAGCAAAACTCAGAGATACAGCAAACAATGATGCCAGATTTTGTTTCACTGGCATTTTATATTGATATCATCACATATGATGTCATAACACCCACCCCGCATGTAACTGTCACTTCTTATAAGCTTTGGTCCTTGAAGCACTCACCCTGCAGGCTGTCGTCAAGGCAACCCTGAGGTTTGGTTCCTGCGTCGTTAGCCCCTCCACCTCCAGCCTGATCCGGGTAAAAGTCAGAGCTTGAACCCCTCAAATCTCCCAGGATAGACTCCAGGTTGTGTAACTGAACATAAAAAAATGGAAATTAGTCATCACATATATGTCTATGAAGATTCACACATGACATGTTAGTCATACCCGGTATGACTAAATGTCATTAGCAATATCAGCGTTGCAGTTATTCAATTATTAATGAACCAAGAGACAATCTTACGTCATCAGGTGGTTCTGACTTAATCTTGCTCTCGGGATGCTCGGGTGCAGGGCCAGGTCCAGATCCAGGGCCGTTTCTTGGAGGGCCACCAGCAGCCCCTGGAGGTCCCTTCCCCTCCAGCTCTTCCAGTTTGGGCTTAACATCCACTGGCTCTTTGGAGTCATCCTTGTTGAGGAGGTAGTGGAGGAGAGCATGGGTCTTCTCCTTCTTAGGGCTATGCTGCTCCTGCTTAGGCTCAGTGATCAACCCAGGCCCGGTCCCAGCCCCCGATCCCCCAGTCCCAGCCTCACCGCCTTCCTGGCTCCCGAGCGTCACCTTTCCTGTAGCTTCGGCTGTGATTTTAGCTACTTCATCTGGGGTGTTTCCATTCTGAAGAAGCTTGTGGAGGATCTTGTGCTTCTCTTGCAGCGAGCCGGTGTAGTGGGCTGATGATATCGGTGTCGATACTCCCCCTGGTCCGGTTGCCTGGCCTGGATTGGCACTAGCTGAAGAAGAGGAGGAGACCCCAGTAGATGAGGGGCTAGTCATGCCTCCAGTGGGATCTTTACTGTCTGATCCTGCAGGAGTACTGCTGCTGGGTGGTGGGGGTGGTACAGGTGGACCCGTTGGCCCACTGCCACCTATTCCCAGCTCCTCAGTTGGGGAAGTCAGCAACTGCAGCAACTTCTTATGCCCCTTGCTGTCTGGTACTCTCCGAGGGGGGTCGGCACTCGCCACCCCTGCCTCACTGCTCCCCTCTCCTGATTCTTTAGTCGCTGTAGCTGCCTGACTATCTGGTCGGTCTCCAGAACTCTCAGCCTGAGGATGCTGATGATGGTGGTGATGGTGCATGGGGTGGTGATGGTCACCAGGCCCAGGCCCTAAGCCTCCAGCTGGACTTTTGGAGCCATCTTGGCCTGGTTTGGCCGGCTGACTGGGCTGAGAAGAAGAGGAAGAGGAGTGGATACTGGGAGAGCTGTCTGGTTTGTGGGCTGGCGAGGGGGACGTTAGGGTGGAGGGGAGGGAGCTCCCTACTCCTTCACTGATGGCTTGTAGGGCATTTAGGGAGCTACTGGAGAAAGTGGTAGTGCTCCCTCCACTTCCTCCACCACTGCCAATGCCACTCATAGGAGAGTGTATGCCTGGAACAGAAACAAAACTCATAAAATCAAATGCGTCTGATCAAACAAATATATCAATCAAATCAGAAATGACACTGATGCTAAAAGTCGAGACGCTGATTGACTTACCGCCAGGTGAGAACTGGTTGGCACCCATCTTTGGGCTCCCTCGGTTCCGGGGGGACATGAGGAGTCCCTGCTGGGGGCCGCCCATTCTGGGACTCCCTGAGGGGCTGTTCATGCCACTGAGCCCGAACCCGCCGCTGCTCTGGAACGGGGGCTGCTGCGGGTGCTGCTGCATGCCTTGGCCTGGGTGATTCATGGGACCCATCTGATTCATGTGCCCCACCTGATTCATCTGCCCCATCTGATTCATCTGCATCATGCGGTTGCCCATGCCCCCGCCTCCACTTCCTCCTCCGCTGCTCCCTCCATACATAGAGCCGCCTCCCATTGGACCCATGTGACCCATGTGGCCCTGCTCGTTCATGCCGAAACCCCTGTTCATGCCGCCCATGCCCCCCATGCCCATCCCTCCAGTGGTGTTCATATTCATTTGGGAGTTTGGGTTGGGGCCTCCCATGCCCTGTTGTCTCATAGTGTTGGGCATCATGTTCCCACCCTGAGCTGAGCGGTAGCCGTTTGGTTCTCTGTGAAGAGGCAGAGAGAAAACACACACGCACAAAGTCTGAAAAATGCTGCTCTCAGGCTGTAGATATAAATGCAACTAATATAGCAGTTACTGTGTGGAGTCTTCACAGGACATCAGTGCATAAAAGCTACTTCAGCTACTACTTCAGCTATTCGTGTGGCATGAATGCCTCAGATGCCTCACACAGATATGCTGAAGTGCTTCTTATGTCAATACAGTAAATGATTCCTTTCGGTGTGTCTGAATGGAACCTGTGCGTTTTCAAGTTTTCCCAACCTCTGTAGTAGGTGAGTGGAGATGAAGCCTTGCGGCTCGTTGCTCATGGGGTGGCGAAACAGTTTGCTCTTGGTCTGGGCCGTGACTGGAGTACCATCGGACAGGGAAAAGCGGTACAGGGGCGTCTCGGCATGACCCTGCAGGAAGGCTGTGAAGACAGATGAACACCGTGAAACACTCAATCTGATAACAAAGGTCATCAATCACTGCCTTTATGTTAAAACAAAGTCTGTGTTTACAACAAGGATCAATGTTGTGGTGCTCGGACATTCATATTCATGAGATCAATACTGATACACTAATGCATGAGGTGTGTGTTTATATATTTAAGCAGCAGGTCTCATTGAGATTCAGAGTTTCTTTCTGCAAAGAAGCCTGGCTAAGATCGGCAGTGACAACAAATTAAAAACAAATAATTTGAGTCAGAGAATACACTGATCATAGCTGTAACTATAACATTGTAAGAGTGAGAGCTAAATACACAGTTAATTAAATACAGCGCCATCCTGATGCTTTTGCCTCGGGCGCTTTCATTGTGGATTTAACAAGGTGAATTCACGTTTGAAGCAAGTTTGAAGTACTCCAGTTCACTCTAGGTGTGTACGTGTTAATGTGTGACCCACCCTCATGGTAGTGGCGTTTGTGCGACCACGGCTGCCCATCGCTGTGCTGCAGGAACATCTGAATGCAACGCCTCAACAAATCTTCCCAGCCCGGACGCATCGACGCTCGCAGAGAGTTCTGGTCGATCTGGATCAGTTTACCTGCCGGGGAGGACAGAAGGAGGGCAGGAGTGGAGAGAAAAAGGACACAGGCAGATGCAAGAGGAATGAGTCAAAGTTGCTCATGGATAAAAAATTTACGTCATGGCCTGTTTCAAACTTCTGTGTTTGTTTAGCGGGCATTTAGGGTAACACAGCGCCTCACCTGAGAGATCATGCCGGGTGTTGAAACTCTCCGTTCTCTCCATAGCTGTCACCCGACGGGCCACGCAAATCATACATGACTGCAGGTCTGCATGTGAGAGGAGAGAGGTGTCAGGTTTTCACTGAAGATTTTCACAGGAGCAGATTTTAGACAAATAAATGTGAAGGTGGTTTGGGACCACTGACCTAGTCTTTTTGAAGGTGTGTCAGGTGTATGTTATCAGATGTACAGTCCTATATCACAGGACAAGTTGTGCCAACAGTGGTCCTATGATAAATATGTTCTCTTTTGGGTCACATTTTTTCCACATGTAGTAAATTGGTTCTCTTTTGATAGTGTGCAGGTATTTTTACTAAAATGTTAAGCCAGTTTTATCCAGACTTTATGTGTTCCCGCTTCCAAAAGAAAATGCTATGGAATGATGGAAAATGGGGCTAAAATTGGGGATAAAAAGAAAGTTACTAATTATGTACTTGAAAAGGACATTTCCAAAGTAAGGTTTTCAACAAGACTTTTGTATTTAAACTCTGATTCCCCCTTTTTAAAGATACCCTCCAGTTACATTTAAGACACATAAAAATGCCCTATTTGAAATAATAATTTGTGTCTGATATGTTTTTGTTTTTTTAATGAAAAAAATCTTGTTAAAGTTACATTTTCTTTTTATACCAGGTTGAAAAAATCCAGGATCTATAAACATGCAAATACTTTTCAGCTCAAACATTTAACTGTGGGACATAAGATATCTCCTCCTTCACTGTAAAGTACATTTTCAGTCTGTGTTTCCTCATCACACTTGTGTAAGTTGCAAACTGGACTATGACTGACTTTCAAACTAGTTGTGCTGTCACAAAATCACGCTTATACATATTACATTTACTCATATCTTATGCTTTTATCCAAAGCAGTAAGACGTGTAAGTTTTAGACATTTTTCATCTTGAAATGTGATCTTAAGCAATCACAGAGAAACTTTCACCCTCTCAGCCTTCTAGTGCCAAAACTCTGCACATACATCATTCTGCACAGTGAAGGTCAAATCATCCAAGTGAAGTAACAATAAGCAAAACACATTTTTGAGTGAAGGGGGGCCTTCTTGCCAGAAATAAAAAAACAGCCAAAAAGGCTGCACTTTTTTTTTACCCCAAACATATTAAACTCTCCTTATCACGAACTAAAAGTTTGTGAGTTTGTGAGACTACGCCAGCGTACCTTCCCCCTCCTCAATCATGGCCTTGGGCTGGGTAAGAGCAAAACACTGCATGGTCTCGTAGCGCGGCCCTGCTGGCCCCTCCTCCATGGGGCCGTGGACGTGGCCAAATTTGACCAGCATCCGGCAAGTGAAGGTGTGACTCTTCTGTCGGGCCGCCTCGCTTCCCCACGACACCCCATTTACTGAAAGAAAAGAAAACACAGACACAAACAAAAAACACATCATGGTGACAGAACTTTACACTTGGGAGTAAAATGGAATGAGCACAACACTCCTGAGACTGAAAAACCACATGAAACTATGAATGGATTGCCTGTAATCAAATATCACAAACAGCTCACACCCTATCCTGCCACACACACACACACACACACACACACACTCAGAAGACAACAAACAAAACAAACAAACCACACTGCAACATGAATTTTCCCTCTTAAATTGAGAAGCAGAAGCCTCTCCTGCTGTTCGGATCCCTGGCTAAATGGACCATAGGATTAATGTAGCCAAGGTGTCGATTTCCAATATCTCTCCCTCTCAGTCTGCTCTGCAGCGGGCAGAGGCCAGGGACACTCAGCCATCTATCCTCATTTAGACCCTGACTCCTCATCAAGGCACACACACACACATTTAGACGGGGTCACCTTCACAGGGGAGAGGGAGGAATAGAGAGAAAGAGAGAGGGAAAAAAGAGGAGGCAAACTTCAGAGAGACATCCAACTGTCCTCCAAGGTCTGTGTGAAGCCTTATCGTGGCCTTGAGTTGGCCGGAGGTTTCTGTCTCACAGGTGCAGCAGGGAGGAAACAAGAGAGAGCCCAGGAGAGTGAGGCATGTTGAGGGACGGAGGGGGGCACAGGATGGTAGTGGTAGAGAGGGGCAAACTGATAGTGAGAGGTGATTTAACAAGGCCTTGGCTTTCTCTCCTCGACACAGAAAATGCAGCACAGTCCCCGGGGCCGACATCTCCCCTCAGACACAATTAGCAAACAGCGAGGCAAGACAGAGGGGTCAAAAAACACACTGGCCAACAACAAAAGCTCACTCCATGTTTTTGCACCCGAGTGTGTGTGTCTGTTTTTGTAACTCTGACTGTGTGTATGTGTGTGTCATGGGTGCTTGTGTGTGTCTGTGTGTGTGTGTGTGTGTGTGTGTGTGTGTGTGTGTATTTAACTGTAGCTGGCGTGGTCAGCGGTCATCCCACAGGAATGTGCAGAGAGAGCGTATTTCATTCATGGGTCCAAAAGATAATGAAGGGGCAGAGCAGCGGAGCGAGACACAATGAGGGGTGGGAGAGCAGAGAGAAGCAGGTTGAGAAACAGACAAGCACAATATTCATCTTAGCAGGCAGCCATATTAAGTATGAATGAAGCTGAGAAAGAGCGAGTTGAGAGAGGCACGAGGGACGCTCGCAGGAAAAGTAGATAAAGATGAGTCTTAAAAGATAAAGAGAGTGAATGAATAACGGAGCATGCAACGGGAGGGGGAAGAGGAGGAATAAGTGAGAGAACGTGTCAATGACATGTCGGAGGCGCTGCTGCTTAGGAACATTACTGCAGAGTTAATCAAGTAGCAGGTTCAGTCGAGCACACATATCCATAATTAATCAGCTTTATAAATAGTGCTCTGTGCACATGCTCACGGGTGTACACACACACACACACACACACACAGACACAGCACAGCACCTTCAAAAAATGCTATCCCATTACTGACACAGGCACGTAAATATACACAGTGAAACACACATATGCACATGCAAACACATAGTGAATTAAGTAGAGGAAAGTGTGGAGGTGCATTATTCAGCAGTAAGTAGTTTCCAGATGGCTGCCATGGGATCTGAATAGAGCTCAGGCCTGTTTTACACTGTCTGGACCACTGAGTGTGACTGACAGCTGTGCTACGCTCTGCCTGCTTAGCACCGAGTGGGTGGGTGCTTCTGTGCACATGAGTGTTTTGTCAGGTGTGTGCGCGTGTGTGTGTCTTTCCGAAAAGCTCTCATGCACATGAACAGGCTTCCCAGGAGCTCCTCATTATAATGAGAGAAGGAGTTAAGAACGGAGGAGCATGAATACATAACTGAGTGAGTTTACATTTGATGTGCGTGCGGAGTTGTTGTAACCTCTCAAAGTTTGTTTTATACCTCGGCCCTGTGGAAGATGTCAAGCAGGGTTTACTTCTGAGCAGGCATGCAGCTTCCCTGCAAGTGTGTTTGAGTATTTGAGTGCAAGTGTGTGTGTATGTGTGTGCGTTTTTCTCACTGTTGGTCTTGGGCAGGTTCTTGTGGAACTCCTCCCTGTCATCCTCATGGAGAATGTTGTACACGCTGGTGTTGATGAGCTCCTCCTGTTTGTACTGCAGGTACTGCGTCACGTTGTCCGACACAAACACGATGCTGCCCTCCCGGTTCACCACAAACAGGAAGCCGTCCAGAGCCTGAGACGAGCACAGCGGACAGGACAGGTCAGAGCCAGGCCAGTTGGCCAATCAAAAACTTGGGACAAATATCGTCTGATTTAGTGGCGGAGGAGAGCTGAACTCACCTGCAGCAGGAGCGGGCCCAGGTGGTCCTTGTCGATGACCCCCTGACCTGTTGACGACACGTCTGACTTCTGAACGTCGTCATCATTGGATGAAGCTTTTCCTGTTGGAGAGGAAAGGGAGGGCAAAGAGAGAAAATTAGTTAAAAAAATAAAAATAAAATCAGCACAAACAACCACTTCAAGCCAGTTGCTTACAAAGATGCAAAAAAAGAACAAAGTAAAAACACAAGGTGAGCGCAACGATACCTGAGACCAGAGGAAACAACCAGACAGTCACTACTCTAGCTGCACCAGCAGGGGGCAGCGTTTCTCAATCTTCACTTTTTTTTCTTTTCTTTTCTTTTTTTTTTTTGGATTTAGAAACTACAGGTGAGGAGGGAGACGGACGGAGGCAGGTTTCTCTGAGGAGCCCGTCAGGAGGAAGAGAGGGCTGGGTGCATGTGGAGCAGGTAGCAGCCGTCCTCATGCTTTATATTCAGTGTCAGACTCTGAGGGACTGTCTGGTAGGCTGGGGCTGAGAGAGAGAGGGAGAGGGAGAGAGAGAGGGAGAAAGCGCGCGCACGGGAGAGAGCTAGAGAGGCTCTGGAAGCTGTAATGGTGCAGGGGCAGGAGCCGAGGCACCTGAATTAATGGAGGGAGGAAGACAGACAGATATAGACAGAGAGAGAGACAGGAAAGACTGGGGCTGAGACAGAGCGATGTGGACGGAGATGATGCTGAGAGAAAACGGCTGGTGTTTTGGCTGCTGTATTAATACAGGGCTTGGTCTGAGAAAGAGGCGGGGGCTGTTCGGCTACAGGAATCATTCTATCTGATTAGCTCCCAAGGGGCACTGATACCCACACAAAGAAGAAAAAAAGCCATTGCTGCCTACAGCCAGGCTCTGTGAAGTTAGGTAGAGAAGGACTGAAAGAAAAGGAGAGAGAGGAAGAGGAAAGAGAATGAGACATAAACAGAGTGTGTGAGAGAGGCAGAAAGAGAGGGAGGCTGCACTCCATCAGTTCACTCAATATCTTAAGATGCTGGGAGCAAACCTGAAGATGCTGCAACTCATTGTGCTGCAATACAGATGAGAGATGTGGGGGGGGGCAAAGGAGGAGGAGGAGAATGCAAGAGTAGGATACGCTAAATCCAAATGCGATAAAGAACAGGAAGGTTCGGAGAGAAAAGAACAAAATAAAGACTGGCAGAAAGCACAACTGAAAGTGAGAGGAGAAGAAGAGGAACAGGTAGAAAGTGAGAGACGAGTCTAAACGCCCGTGTCATTATGTCTTCACTTCCTGTAACTATGGCAACCTGTCAGCAGCCAATAAGGGCCAGCTGTAGCCTCTTCCCCTTCCTGTCGAGGTGGCAGACACTGACTGAGCCGAGCAGAAACACAAGAACAAAATTCACCACCGGCTCTCCCGCCTCCCTGCCCCCCTCCCACCCCTGCCCCTGATCTCCAGAAATTCACCTTGAACAGAAAAATTTAAACTGACACAAGTCTGGATGTGAGAGTTTTAAAAAAAAAAAAAAAAAAAAAAAAAAAAAAAAAAAGTCCATTCCATTCGGCACTGACGGTGCATCTGCAAAGCGAACGTCTCAGCCTGCAGCTTCTCCAACTGTTCGCTGCAGAGATGACCGCTGTATAATGGAGACAGAAGTGTGACAACAGCAGCTGTAACCGAACTAATAATTTGGCAGTTCAGCAGAATGGATGGGCATGTGATTACCTGCAAACGTTCAATTAAATAGCCCCTGGCGAAGCCAGCACACAGCTGTGCATGCCCGTAACACACACACACTCACGCACACACACACACACACACACACACACACACACACACACACACACACACGAAAGACCGGTTCACAAAGCATTGCCAATGTTTCCTCCCAAACATAAACAGTTGAGGCTGTGAAATTGTGGGAGATGAATGACTGATTCGTCCTTGCACCTGGGCTCTGAGGCACGTGTGTGTATGTGTCTGCTAACCCTAAGCTGTCTCTACCCCCCCCTCTCCTCAACACCTTACTCTACCTTCCCCACACACAGTTCTTAACAGTCCATCTGACTTGCACCGCACCTATTTGGCTACAGCGTTCGGTAGCCTTCAGGATTTCAGACAACTGTGTCCACTCACCCTGCTCTTTGATCTGGCGGATCTGGCGCACCGTCTCTTTGAGGATGGCACATTTGTCTGGTTTGACGTTGAAACTGTCAATGTCGCTGAGGTTGGCGGAGATCAGCTCTGCCAGCTCCTCTATGTATTTGCTCTCCTGCTCCCGACGCTTCCTCTCACACCTGTGGGGGCCAATGTGCAGAGATTAAAGCTAAGCTAATGCAACTCCACTCAAATTGTCACCGCTGTTTTTTATTTTTGAGAGCAGAGTGGCTGCAAAGTAAAAAGAAAGTTGTTCATCTGACAAAGCATGGCAACGGATTGCTCTCTGGGCACAATGGACCACCTAAAACACCCAGTAGAAAAGTAGATTTTAATGTGGCAGCCTGACTGTGTTTTTGAAAACCTCACCTGAGGAGTCATTTCTTGGTAGTGGTAACTGAACAACAGACAGGCTAGCTGTTCTCAGTCATTATGCTAAGCTAAGAAAACCGGCTGCTGGGTCTAGCTTCACAGTTAGCATGAGAGCAGTATCAATATTCTCACCTTACTCTTGACATGAAAGTGAATATGCGTTTATTTCCCAAAATGTTAAACTTTTCCTAAATGGCTGTACATATTGTTTATGCACTTTTGCTCTGCAACTTTTTGTACTCAGCCTGTACATTGTTAATATTTCAATTCCACTTTTTTGGGTTGAAAAAATGTTTCCATCCAACTGGGTGCTTAAATTAATATGTAGTCTGTGTTCAAATCATGAAATTCAGTTTTAAAAAGTGCTTTTTCTACCAAAGCTACAAACAAAATTTTCTCATGTTTTTGCACACAGTTTGGTTCTTAGTCATCACAGCACACATCAACAAAAGGAGCCACATGGTCCAGGCTACAGAAACCACTGACCCAGTAGCCCACTTTCCTGCTTTTCTGCTCATCAGACACACTCACCCCAGACCAGGCGTGTCGCAAGTGGAGAGCTTGCGTTTCCGATTTTCTGAGCTGAGAGGCTCCATGGAGTTCTCCCCCAGTCCGCTCATCGTGTACACATATCAGCACCTGAGAGGAGGGAGCACACACATATACAAAGGCGTGAATAAGGCTTTAATACAGACATGGAAGAGATTATATAGACCCTATTAGCCATTTAGGGCTTGTTATATAGGTAATTGTGAAGGGAAGAAGACAAGGGAATCTTCCTCTTGAACTCAGCAAAAATAACCAACACAAAGGCTGGTTGTAAAGTGGATACAGTGCAAAACAGTACACAGCAGGGTTAAAATATGCTTACATCATGCAAATCATATTCTCCTGGCAGACTCTGACGAACATAAACATGTCTCGTCGGCCTCCTCCTCCTCCTCCTCTTCTTTGGAGAAAATGAGAGTAAGCATGTGAGGTTGTGTTTGTTTGTGCGTGTGGGCCTGTGCATGTATGAGTTCATTAGCTCATATGGTGCATCCACACACACACACACACGCACACACACATCCACACACAGGATTAGCAGTGTCTCTGTTGATAAGCCACACTGCACAACTAACCCCGTTAAGACAGCCGTCTGTCTCCCATAATGCATCACATTTCGTCTCCAGGAAGTGAGCTGATAAAGGTTGTGGGGAAGAGAGGCAGATGGTTACGAGAGGAGGAGGAAGAGGAGGAGGAGGAAGAGAAGGGAATAGAGAGAAGGAACGGAAGGAATAAGGGAGGGAGGGAGAAGCCGGTGTTGTGAAGTGAGCTCTGATTGGTCACTTTCTTTGCCACAGTGACAGCAGCTGACACTGGGGAAAGGTAGGAGGGAGGGAGGGAAAAGAGGATGGAGGGAGGGAGGGAAGAGAGGAAAGTAAATGACAGGGAGAGGGAGAGAGAGAGAGAGACAGAGAGAGGGAGAGCACAAATATAGTGGGAGACAGAGGATATAAAGAGAAAATGCAGAGGAAGAAAAAACTACCGAAGGGGGGAATCAGAGCGAAAAGAGGCGGAGGCAGTGGGAGGGAGCGAGCCAAGAGAAAGAAAGATAAAGGCATGTCAAAGAAAGACAGGAGGGAAGGGGAACAGGTGAGAGGAGGAGGAATTAGAGGAGGAGATGTAACATTCAGACTGTCTGGTGTGTGTTTTGAATGCATGTGTGGCGCACAGAGTGGGCTGAAAGCCTCCAGTACCCCTCTTAACCTTCACAGCCAGAGCAGCTTTTTCATTCCATTGATTACATGGTTATCCTCTGACCAGAGCACTGCCTCTCCTGCATAGCAAATCAGGCCAACGGCAGGGGAGAGATGCCGGCCTGTTATTTAATCATCATGCACCATCATCTCAGGCTCCTTCTTGTGGGATCAGAGCAGTCCACAAAAAACATCTGATTGCCTTTTTTTTTTTTTTTGTTCTTGGATAGAGAACATTCTAATCTTTAGTTATGCACTCTTGGCTCACGACAAGATCATATCCAGCTGAAACATGCCGTAAACACGCCTTCTTATTGAGACAGAATCAATATGAAGGCTGCTTTCATGCATGTCTTCCAAGACCAGGTGAAACACAAGTGTATTCCCTTGCAAGACAACAACAGGGAATACTCATGAATCTTCCTCTAAAAGCAAGAGATGCTCTGAAGATGCACCGATCCTCTTGCTCAATCCCTCCTGCTTTGAGTTTCTTTCAAATTTCTCTTTTAATCCCTCCCTTGAGTCCCTCCCATCCGACTGTCTGTCTGACTGTCTCGTTGCCTTTGTCTGCGTGCCTACCTGCATCTCCTCTCGCCTATCCTCCTGTCTGCCTCCCTGCGTGCCCGTCTACCTGCCTCCCCGTCTGCTACTCATCATTAGACAAAACCCCTGCTTGCTGTTGTCTGATGAAACCTACCACGAGGGAGATGAGGAGCAGAGGAGGCAAAAAGCAGAGAGGGGGGATGTACAAAGTCGGTGGGTTCAGAACTCAAAGAGCCAAAGCAAAGTGTTTGAGTGAAACTCCATCTTTGCTTCTGTGCCGATCGAGCCCGCCCGCCCGCCTGTCTGCCTATTGATGGAGTTCTCAAAGGGGGAGTTGCTCTAATTGCGGAGTGAATGAGGCGGCCCCAGAGAATGGTTGATTAGGAGGCTGCTGAATGCCCCAGGGAAATGGGTCACCTCCAGCCTGGCGCGGGCCGCCCGCTTTTCCAGTGCAGGGAGAAAGTCAATTACACGCCACAGGCAGTGGGGCCTGGTGGCAGAGAGGCAGCAGGGCTGCGGTGGGTACAATACAGCAGCAGGGGGCAGCGGGAATGAGACGCGTAAAGAGGGAAATGGGAGACGGTGATGACAGTATGGAGGACAGCAAGAGGGAGAGGAGAAATGGGCGTGAAGATGGCAATTTTAAAGGAGAGAGACTGAGATGCAGGGGATGTGAGAGAGTGAGTGCAGAGCAAGAGGTAAATAGCAAGTTTTTCTGCACCTGGGCTAATGCACATTTTGAATTAGAGCGTAAGAAAACTTGAATGGAAATGCTGGAAATTAAAAAAAAGCCTTGGCTGGGGTGTAAAGTTGGCGTGTCAATGTTGAGAAGATGGACAAAATGATGATGAAAACAGAAATGTTGGCAGGAGAAAACAACACACTATGTGAAGAGAGGAGGCAAATGACTCCATGAAAATAACAAATACATGTATTACTTGTATTTATGTGTAAATAAATAGAAGGACTTGAGCAGATGATTATAAGACATACAGTTTGATTTGGAGGAAAAGTCTCTCTCAGAGCATTAAGGATTTCACTGGAAAAACTACATACACACACGAACATTTAATAGTAGTTATATTAACAATATCAGAATCTGGGCTAATAAGAAGAAGGTTGGGGTGCCAACTACCTCATGATGGCTTGTTTTTCAGCCCCCATTTTGAGTGTGGTTGTTCGGAAACAGCTATGAACACTTTGCCTTCAGACACAATAGGATGATATACTGAACAAACTTTCTTTATTTCTTTTCTAACATAAGAAGATGACTCAAAGGCATCAATCAGAGCCAGCGGCAGTGGAGGGAAGTTGATAATCAGAGTGGTTACCAAGTAGTAGCTGCTTGTAATTCGGCCAGGAAAACAAATAAGACCAGCACAAAGGATTTAGGTCCTGGCTGACTGAGCCGTCATGAAACGGTCTCCTTTCCCTCTGCTGACAGGTACAGGTGAGTGCATCCATGCAGGTAAATAGCACTGAACTTTCACAGTGAGCAGGGTGAAAGTTTGACCTGGTTCTCAACCCTGATCTTGACCTGAGTGATTTTAAGGGGTCACTGCCTTCACTGCTGACAGTTGACCCACATATTTTCCAGGTCATTAGATGGGTGTGAAAGGAGGATCACTCAGGTCAACATTGCTGTGGCATCACCTGGGGTGAAGCTAAACTCCCGAGGTCTGCTACAGGACAGCAACCTGCTGGTGACCCTGGAGCCCAGTGGGAGCACTGCTCACCAGGAACCACGGGGCTTTATGGTTTTATGGCAAAACCAGAGGAAACAGCTCAACTCATAAACTAGAAAGCA
This sequence comes from Lates calcarifer, assembly GCF_001640805.2. Lineage (NCBI taxonomy): Eukaryota > Metazoa > Chordata > Actinopteri > Centropomidae > Lates > Lates calcarifer. Next base: position 19,451,661 of record NC_066838.1, on the reverse strand, counting down.
TGCAATTCAACCCCAGTTAAGTTCACATGCTACAGGGCGTGAGATAGTGAGCTGAGTTGTAGGACATCCAATTCTCTGACACAATGGCAGAATGACAGAATATCCCCTTAATCAACACTTTGTTTGATAAGGTACCTCAGAAACTAAAGGCCAGGTTTCTATGAAATTAACTGCAGATATTCATGGTGCCCAGAGGATAAATCTAAATGTTTCTTGCTGACCTTCCTGAGTCCTTTCCATGAAGTTTAACTCCTATGTGGTCATACACTGCATGTAAAGCATTTTACAGAAAATTATAATTCCCTTACCTCACTCTTTTGCAGCACATGGAAAGGGGAAAAACATTTTCACACATTTCATTTCTCATCATAACAATCAGTTTGACAGTGCTCAAATACAGTGGTGTATACAGCTGTCCCTGATCTCTGTCTCTTGTCTCTCCCCCTCTGTTCCCCTCTTTCTCCTCTCTCTCCCCCATTTCTCTCCTTTCAACCCAGCCAGTCTAGGCAGATGGCTGCTCACCCTGAGCCAGGTTCTGTCAGAGGTTTCTTCATGTTAAAGGACAGTTTTTCCTCTCCATTGTCGCCAAGTGCTTGCTCATGGTGGGAACTGGTGGGTTTCTCTCTATAGTATCGTAAGGTCTCAAACTTATTCTGTAAAGCGCCTTGAGATATTCTCTCTGTGAATGCCTAACCTTGTTGCTGCTGCAGCCTTTACATTAATGTGACTGTGTTCAGTCCAGGCTTGCGCTGTGTTGACAGTGAAAAAGAAACCCTACAAGGTCTGACCTAGTTGGGTCAAAGTTAGTGGTCAGATTATCCTTGAATCTTGGTTACCACAGTCATGTTCCCAACAGGATGAACCATCTTCATTTTAATGAACAAAATTAATTTAATTATCAAAACTGTTACTACTTTATCTATTTTGTATAAATGGGATATGACATTTCAGCTGCTTGTTTTTTTCTGTAGAGTTTCAGTTCTTTTTTGTTTTTGTATAATCACAAAATGTTTTATCATAGCAAAAGATAATTAAGTTTGCAAAGAGATTTTATTGTTTCTTACAATAACTCTGTAAAAGGTTGTAGAGTTTGTAGATTAAACATTCAATACTAACAATTCATTTCATGGATAATATGATAATATTTATTCTCTAAAACACTAAATTAGTTGTTTTTAATTTCCAGGAGGAGGGAGAAAGTTTTTGCAGACAGTTGTGAATTTACCAAATTTACCAAATTCTTGACATATTTCACAATTATACCTCAGTCAAACTGTGGTAATGTATGTGTTTTTCTGTTGTGCTTCAGTGTACACAGTAAAAATGTTTGCAGTAAGATGATGGGTGCTTCAGTAACACTGGCGAGTTAAACTCACAGACTCTGGAGGAACAGTATTAAAACGGATGAACAGCAGCTAGAAACTGAAAGCAAAAAATTAGGCAGACAGAAAACAAAGTGGAGAGACGACAGACCTCCCACGACAGTGTGAGTCACAGCAGAGGGAGGGGGGGAAACAATACAACAAACAAGAATGTGTCGGAAAGAGTTACTGGGGGCAGATGACGAGTGCACAGGAAAAAATGAGCAAGGAAAAATACAACTTATATGCGTCTTTAATCTGTGTTGTACTTAGTCTGTATGCAGACAGGTTTACTCCTGTCGAAACATCATCAGAAACATCATTGTGGGATTCCCCAGAGTAGATTCAATCAGTGTTACAGCTTCATTCAGGCCTGAAGTGAAGCTCTTATGGTTTGCTGTGTACAAGAGAGCTTCAAGGTTAACACAGAAAGTTTTAGTGAGAAGCTAAATAAATGGAGTCTGTGTAAAGCAGTGGTTGAGTGGGCATGATCATTCACCATCTCCCAAATGCTGAGATGGCAGAACTGTGGCACTGGCTGCCATCAAACTTCCTGTGTGTTTGTCAGACAAGCGTCTCTGTTTCCGGACTTTCTTTTTTTGGGAAGGATAAGACTGTGAAGGCAGGACGGTCTGGGCATGGGCACTGGTTACTGGCGACAAAAGGGAGGAGTGGAGAGGAAGGGAAAGAGGGATAGAGGGAGGGAGAGGGAAGGTGACAGAGTTAGCAGGGCGGGTGTGCTCAGGCTGGGTGATGCAAATAGCCCCGCTGTTGCCTCCCCCGCTGCCCGCCTGCCTGCCAGCCGCTCTTTCATAATCTCTGTTGACAAAACAGAGGCACACGGCCCTGGTCTGGCCATGTAAACTCACACCAGCGACATGACGAGAGCTGCCGCTGCTTCGCTTTGACTACTCAAGCCGTGGATGGTCTCTGCTGTTTTATGCTGAATAAAGAAAAAAAAATTATTGTCCCAGTTCCACGTCTGATCTGACTGGCGTCCAATTTTGTGACTTCTGCTGATTTACGTTGGTCTGACCCAGTGGAATAGATTTCAGGAGTATTGTTCCCTACGGTAAACGCAGATTTCAGTGTTTTCTTTCAGTGCTATCCTCAATGGCCTGCAACAGTCAAGTTTCAAGAGAAATTTATTGTCTTTGTCTCACACAATGAAATTGCAGTTAGATAACAACATGAAGTCCCAAATAAATAATAAAAAATAACAATATAACAGAAACCTCTAGATAAATTAATATACTATATGTTTCTGTTATGGCCATCATCAGTTTGAGCTATTTTAACTTGAGTTTTGGTCTGTTTGGTCTAAAAAAAAAAAAAAAGGTCAGAAAATAGTGACAAATTGCCATGACAGTTTTGCAGAGTCCAATCTGAATAGCTTCTTTTGCGAGACCATTAGTCTAAAATGTGAAGATATTCAGTTTAATATCACAGAATGGAAAAAATAAATCAGCAAATACTCAAATTTTAGAAGCAAGAAAAAGAGAATTTTTGGATTTTTTTTAATATTTCAAAATACTGAGTATCAAAGTTATTGCAGATTAATTTTCTGCTGATAGACTAATTGATTAATCAAGTAATTTTTAGTCATTTAAAGTCCAGTGGATTGTCTGTATACAAAAATGAGTCATGAGTCTCAATTGCCATTGGCTGTGAAGGCATGAATTTGAGCTGAAGCAAATTCAAAATGCTTTGTCACTGTGACTGGGACTAAAACACTGCACCACAGTCGCAGAACTTTTCCACTGATGGTTCAACCAGGAGAGTTTTATGCCCATTCAGTGTTTCATAAGTGTTTCAACTGGCAGTCACGTTACATTATCTATGCAGAAAAATGAACAGGACTCATACATTTGGGAATCCCCAACACCAGAAACAACTCCTTCCTCATCATAGCCCAACTAGCCCACCCTAGTTTTCTTCCTGTTCATGTCCAGTAATCTGGAGTCTGTCTGGACTTGGACTCTCCCTCCTCCCCTCTCATCTCGCCCGCCTCACTACTTTCACAATCACTGCTGCCATCAGTGCAACAGCGGCATGTCTGCAGAAGCATGTGTGAGAATGCACGTGAACGAAAGAGGGAGTGTGGTTAAGTCTAGGTGCATTTGTGTGTGTGTGTGTGTGTGTGTGTGTGTGTGTGTGTGTGTGTGTGTGTGTGTCTGTGTGTTGTTGTCACCTGCAGACAGGGGTAAAAGATTAATGCTCTCTTTCAGCCTCTGTGGCAGGTAGAGCACAAAGAATAATTTGACTTCTCCTCCTGTCTCCCTGCTGTCTTCCCACTCTTCATTTTCTCATCTGCCTGAAAATCATTCACTCAGCCCTCTTTGTTTCCCTCTTGTTGCTGCCACCGCTGCCACTCTTTCTCCAAAAAAACTACTCCACCTTCCATAATCCAGAATCCAAAACCTCAAACACACAACACCTCCATAAAACATTTGCTTTGGAAAACACACACATTGTTCTCTGTGTTCAGGTCAGGAGGATGTTGCAAGAATGTGGCAACAACAAGAAACTGTCTCTGGCAAACCGCTCAACCTAAACCCAGCAGGCCGTTACCATGCCAACCATACGGGATGTTAGCCCACCTTGTGACGGCACCGAGTTTGATGGACGATTAGATCCCCCCTTTCCCCTTTACTCTGGGGGTGTGGTCCTATGTGGGCTGGTCAATGGAGTCTGGAGGGGGAAAAAGAAAACAACAACAAAAAAAGTTTAACGATCACGTTCAACAGTGCATGTTCATTATAGTGATATTAATGAATAACAAGCAGCATTATTAATCAGAGGCCTGAAGACACATGCACAGGAAGCTGCATTAACGGCTTAATGAGCAGAAGGAACTGTGAGGGAGCCGTGCCTCGCTATCTGCCTTTGTCTTCATTACAGGGTGCACGCGTACAGAGCAAACATATCGTGGCTCCTGTGCATTTGCATCAACACACAGACCGCTCCCACAGCCAGCCAGACCAAGCACACACACACCTACAAACACACACATACACACACACACCCACACATATGAAAAGGGATGTTGAGACACAAGTTTTACAGGAAGCCAAACAGTTGAAACCTGAACGCAACGACAGCATGTGATCCACAATTCAATCACTCTAACTATAAGGGGTAAAAAAGAAAGTGCCTCCATGTCTTTTCCACATAACGTGCACTCCGGATCCATACAGCTGGATTTAAATGTCAAGCCTTTATTGGCAAATATCCCTCATGCTTTATGGACTCAAGGAGCAAGAGTACGAAAACAGACTATTAGACTGAATCATCGCTCTAATCCCAAAAGCACATAATAGGCTAATTTGTGTCCATTTAGATCCTGATAAGAAACAATGTGTCCGTGCCTGTGTGTGTGTGTGTGTGTGTGTGTTTTGGACACGCTGAGTTGTTGTAGTAGTTCAAGTGTTCTGTCTGAACAATCATAAGAGAGTATCCTGTGGGGGGTAAGGAGTGCGTAACCATGGAGAACGCTGGGCGTTTCCATGACACCCTGTCATCAGTGAAGCACGCCGCCAGGATGTCTCATGTTCAGCTGTCACTGTGCCTCAGTGTGTGTGTGTGTGAGAGAGAGAGAGAGAGAGAGAGAGAGAGAGAGAGAGAGAGAGAGAGGAAGAGCTAGAAAGTAGGTTTACTTTCATTTTTATAAAGAGGTTGTGCGAGAGCGTCGTGTCAGAGCACACGTTTCTCAGTTCACGTTTAGTGTATGTGTGTTTTGTGCCTGACCTCATGCCTGGCGTGCCTATGTTGTGTATGTTTCCGTGTGTGTGTGTGTGTGTGTGTGTGTGTGTGTGTTAGCGCGTGCCTGTGCACCATTCACCATCAGCAACCTGACCGCTGGCTGCACCCATGATTGGGAGCAGATGGGGGCTGTTGGTGTGTGTATGTGTGCGTGTATTAGGAGGAAGGACGGAGGAGGAGAAGGAGGAGGAGGAGGAGGGGTGCGTGCTCTAGTTTAGGTGATGTATGGACTCTCACACACCAACAAAGACCCTCCTTCAACCGATGTGTTTCCTCTTTAATTGAAAGGGGAGAAAAATAGAGCCGGAGAGCGACTGCTTAAGCAGGAAGAATTTATAGTTCAGCTGTGACAAAGAGTAACTGACTCCATTTTTTGGGGGGGTTGCAAAAGTTGGGGGAAAAAATAAAAAGCAGCCCTCTGTGGCATCCACGAGCAGGGACAAGAGAACCTTCAGTACAATCATTACGGCTCTTTGTGCTCACTTTCACACAGCTGTGAAAAACCCAGAGTGGATGTGATATAGTTAACAGCACGTGGCACTGTTCATACTGGTGTAAAGCCTTAAATATAAAAGCAGTGTGAATGAGCTTAAGATGCAGAGGTTGAGTCGGTGGAGAAATGTTAAGCTCGCAGTTGCTGAGGCCTTTTTACAGTCTGCTCTCCACCTCTCAGCACGTCTGTTTATCTCCTCACGCTATTCAATAACTCGTCACTCATGATCTAAAGAAGCCTTCATCCTTTCACTGTATGAATGTTTGTGCCCTTGTATTTCATCAATGCACTTCAGCAGCACAATAAATATCTTACATAACAGCATCTTCTTCTTGTTAAAGCTACACACTTTAAAGATTCAATAAAGATGCAGCCAGAGTTCACAATTTACTGTGGATGCTCACACAGAGGCCATTAACTTCATGACTACTTTATGATATAAATGGCACAGATCTGAGCTCCATAAGAACCCTGCATTTCAAAGCTGTGCAAGCATAAGAGAGTTGCTGATTTAACTCAGGGGTCAGTTTGTCGTGACTTTTGAGATTTCTTCCTCTTTCTACGTTACACAATATTTCATAACTCACAGTTTGTGAATCAGTGTTTATTGGGGCCTCTTCTTTGCTCCTAAAAGTTGCTTCACATTGCCTTGAAACTTGTCAGACCTCTGTTAAAGCTGCTAATTACTATTCAACTTAATATGGCAGCACATGAGCCATAAAACAACACAAAATCATATATAGTGGAGTGGGAAAAGACGAAAATCATGGGGAAAACTGCATTACACATGCATAGCGGTGCTGTGTGTTTACTGTACCGTCATTGAGCCACTGTTTTGAGTTGCCATGTGCTTGGGAGAAACAGAATATGAAGGATTGGGCACTTTCTCTGATGGCGTGTTAGTGATTACTGTAAAATTGTTCACAGCCAATAAACAGCCCTGATAAAATAAAGACAGTGAATCTACACACACAAAAGTTTCCTTCGGCTGGACCAGAAAGGAAACTGAGAGTCACATTCTGACTGTGTGAATATCGCTGAATGTGTGTGTGTGTGAGAGAGTGAGAGAGATGACATTTATATTTTGGTAATAAAGTCAATTTAAATCTGGACTTGTATGACAATAATCAGTCAGTGTGTGATGTCTGTCACACTCTCAACAAGTTCCTGATCCAAAATGGACCCATGAAAACCGAGAGACAGAGCTGATAGTGAGTCTGCGTGTTACAACATTAAGTGACAATTGTAGATATGATCTGACTCAAAGTTTGGATTCTGACTCCTAAAACTCACATAATGCCATCAGTATTGTTTTGAGAGTGGCATTACACAGTCATGTTTTTTCTCACGATAGACATGTGGTTGGAGAGCGCACCGTTAACCTAACAAAAGAAAAACATTTCACTTTGACTTTTTATCGAGTTACAAATGAACAAAATAAATTATCTTTAATTTAAACCAGTTCTGCCTGCCAGCGGAAACTCCCAGTGTTGTGGTGAGTTAAGACTAGCTGACAACGTTTTCTGCAGCCGCCACGATGTGGTAGGATTAGCGAGCCATATATTAGGTTTTTACCTAGTCTTGTTTCAATGATTTTTGCTAATAAAAAGGAGAGAGGAAAGATAAAATGTTTGATAAGAGATTTATTGGTGTCAGAGCTTTGCCATTCTAGGTATTCTGCCAAACAGGAACCGGATCCAAAAAGAAACAGGCTGGCCAAAACCAACTTTGTGCACGTTACATTGAGTTTTATTTGAATATACGGACAACTACAGTCCACAACACCACAGGTGAGTGTGAGACACACCCCTTGAAGAAACATTTATATCCAGCCAAAGGGATCTGTGCCTTTAAGAAACATCTTCAGGCGACTGATAAATAGCCAAATGAAATTCAAGCAGATCCACAAGTTTGTTCTTTGTGAGCTTTATTCTTTTCCCTCACTTCACCCCCTTCTCTTTTTTTTCTATAACAGGATTTTTCTCTCTGTGCGTCTGTCTTCTGTAAAAGGCTGTGAATAAGGGAAATTGTGTGCACTAGCCAGCATACACAACAGCACAGTGAAGAACGCATAAAAGTACATTGTGTGTAAGTGTGTGTGTGTGTGTGTGTGTGTGTGTGTGTACTTTGGGTGACTCTGCTTTAGTTTTGCTTCGGCCCGTCCCCCCCTCCAACAAATCCAGCACTCACACTGGAGCAAAATAGGAGCCAAGCCACATCTTGGCACCTTGCCTCCCCTTAAACAAATCAGACCACAGAGGCTAATAAAAAACTCAGAGTCCAAAGCTTGCCTCCACAGACGAGGGGGTACCAAAGAGGGGAGCCATTCTCGGCTACCTCGCAAAGTCTATAACGAACTTGTACAAGACAGTGTTGCTTTTCAGCCCGGACAAAAAGTGCCAGTCTCTCCACTGTCTCCATCACCCACACCCCCTTTCTCTGCTGTTAAATAGCTCTTTGATGTTATATTGTTCTTAAGCCACAATTAAAAAAAAAAAAAAAAACTCATTGAAAACAAATTGCTTCTTAGTTCAGTGACAAAGTGAGAGTGAACTTTCCATCTTTAGACCAATTACTGCTATCATAGCACAAAGCCTGCTGCTTCAAACTTCACACTTCAGAGAGGGATAAGAGGGAGGATGAAGAAAAGCAGAGGGAAAGCGTCTGGCTCGGGGCAGAAATAGGCCAGGCAGGTCTAAAACTAAAAACTCATCCAGCCATCCAGGGTGTGTCTGTTGTAGGCTGCCATCAAACATGCATTTACATATTCAAAAAAGGAAACAGGCGTTTGCATGAGTCATCCTTTCCAAGAAGGTAGAGGAAACCAAACTCACGAGCGCACACAGCCCCGCGCTACAGTACACAACAATGAATCTGCAGTTGCTAACTAAACCCACAGAGAGGACAAACTGTTAAAAAGAAGTGACCATAAAAAGAAGATGAAAGAAAAATTATTGTGTCAGGTTTTTGTGATAATAGCTCGAGGCCACTTTAAAATGACTTTACGGTGCAACATCTGCTTTGAGTACAGGCCGACACTCAATGTAATAAAACAGGCAATTTTGTCTTCTCTTAGAATTCACTGAGTATAAATACTATAAGACCACATTTGAAGATCAAAAAATGAGGGGATCACTGCACACACGCACCGCCAGTCCTCCACTCTGCTTTATGTCTGTTTATATCTTATTTCTCCTGATGAACTTGAAAAGTGTTAGCTGACTGCGCCATCTGTTACTTGGTCCAATATAGGGCAAACACAGTATATAGGTAATAAAGATATATAGAACCAAGTAACACACTGTGTTTACTATGCCAGGTCATTATATTTACTTACAGTAGTGGAGTGCAATAGAGATTAGAGACAACTCCACAACTACTGGACAGATTACGTGAAATTCTGTGCATATATTCATTTCCCCGCAGAGGATGAACCCTACAGAACGTAGTGATCCCCTGACTTTTCCTTAAGCACCACCACAAAACTGACATTTGTAGCTTTGACTGAATAGCTCAACAACTACTGGGTGAATTGGTGAGAAATTTGATATAAGACATTCATTAACACTCATTCATTTTGATGTTAGGACAAAACAATAACACTGTGCCTAAGCACATCTTCACAGAGCTGTTAGCATGGCTGCAGACCACTGATTTGTTTGATTTATCAGTGTTAGCAACCTAGCATTTATTATTGAACTGTGTTAACAAGGGTTGGGTGATTTTATCAGCTTTCAGAAGAATCATATTGTGATAAAATGGTCACTTTGTGGTTCAAATAAAAGTTGCAGAGCAAAACCAGAGACTTTTGCTATAAATACCACTGCCTTTTTTTTCCAACCATATCGTCAATCCTTGGTGATAACTGCATGGAAAATACTTGTTCTTGATTGCTGTCTGTTAAATTATATCTTGGGAAACAGTAAATCGCATGCAGTGGCAGCAACAAAGCTTCGTTGTCCATATTCTTGTAAAACTTGTAAAAATGGAATATGAAAATTTCAGCTAACAGCTTCTCTTTCCTCATTTGCTTAGGGGACCATGCCAGAAGTACCACTGTACATTCTGGGGGGTCCTGAAATAGAAACAAAGGGCTTGCCGGAGGAAACACCACCCAGCTTCAGCTCTACTTTGTCCATTATTTTCTTACATTGGGACAACTTGTGATGTGTGGGTGACAAACTGAACAGCTTCATCGTTAAAACCGTTCACTGACCCCTTGTAGCTTGAGAACATTTACATCCGTTATGTTTCTCTGCTCATTAAGTCAGATTTTTCTTTGATTTGTCACCCTGCAGTACATGATGCACTGTAAATAAATACACTGCTTATTTTTCAAAACTTCATGAACCTGCAATAAAAGTGCAACTTGCACCTCTGAGTCTAACAATCAGCCAAGTCACTCAAAGTGCTAATGTTGACAATGTGTTTGTGTGTGCAGTAAATTAGCGCGCGCCGGTCAGGTTTGGGTGGTTGTACAGACAGACGAGAACGTGAGCTGCTCGGTATCACAGTAAATGAGGGATGACAGAGATCATTAAAAAGCTTTGCTGAACTATAATCTAGCATTTCAGTTAAACCCTGACCAGGACAAAAAAAAGTGCACGTTGTCAACAACAGCTCCTGCTACTTTATTTGAACCTGGCCACGTGTTGAACATGTGTGTAGAGAGGAAAGAGAGAGGGAGAAGAGGGGAGAGTGGGGTAGACTGTATGAAGGACTGCACAAATTCTTGTGTGTTAAGTGATGACAGTAATGTTGCAGAGCCAACAAACATCCCTGATAAGATAAGGACAGTAAACCACACGTGTCCTCATTTCTCACCTTCAGCTGAACCAGGAAAAAAAGACAACTAACAGCCACACGTGGGCTAACTCTGTGAATGTTGTGAAGAACTTTCAGGGTCAGAACATGTATAGAGTGTTCAAGTGTGACGTCTTATCAACCTGACAGCCGAACATGTCTGCATAGTCAAGCAGAGGACAGATTAAACAAAACGCCCATTGGAAACCGTCAATTATGCAGGAGCTGTGCTTTATCATAACATACAAGATCATTTCTGTCAGGTAATTACAAATGAACAGAGAGGAAAAGCTGTCATTTGCAAGAATGATGAATGACTGGAATTTTAGTAAATACTTAAAGCATTCTTGTCAACACAAAGAGAGTAAATTACCTAGTTACAGGCATCATTGGGAAGAGAGGGAAAAAATGCAGTGGAATTTTAGAAAAACTGTTGTCAGCTGCTTTAGTGAAATGAATCATAAATGGGGGGAAATGAGATCTTTCTATAAAGCCATCTAGCACAAGCACAATGAGGCCATAGGCTGTGGAGGTGGATAGTTTTCCTGTTCAAGCCTAATTAGTGGAACAGGTCAATCAATGAGACACTGCCCTCCGTCTTCTAACCACGCCTCTGACGGTTATTCTGTAACCACTGCAACAAACAGGTCTGCCCCCTCTTCACAGCAGAAACTGATCTATATCTCTCTCTCTAAAAAAAAAGTACAACTAGAGATAGGCATCTCTCCTTCTGCTACAATGAAATACTTCCTGTATGACTGAGCTGGCAGACAACATTTAAATAATCAGATGTTTAAATCCTATCCTATAAAAATCTTTTAAAGAGCATGTTAAATTAACTTTAAAAGCCATGCACTCATACGGCTGCAAAGCACTTTAGGCAAAAGAATTACTATCAAATTCATAGTGGTATCAACAGTTCTGATGTGAAGCCTGGCATACACAGTTATCTAAGGCTGAAAGGCTGTAAATTAATCAACTGCAAGAAAATTAGTCAGCAACTACTTTAATAACTGATTAACCATTTTCAGTGTTTTTTTCCCCATTAGTGCCTCCTCACATGCCACAAACGCACCCTCCATCGAGCAGGGACAAACTGGGGGAACAAATGACTCCTGTGCTAACGTATGATAATCTGTGAGCTCAGCTGTTCATGCAACTACAAATATGAAGCAAACAAAATCTATTTGACAGCAATTAGACTGATGACAGTTAGGACATAATGGACACAATGTTAGATAGTTATACCCCAGCACCATGGGAGGAGTGTGCTTATCAGCACTGGAGGAAGTATTTAGATCCAGAAAGTTGCAGTGCTGCGATATTAAAAAAAACTCCATCTTGAGCAAAAGTTGTGCATCGTAAATTTCAGCACAATGTACTCAAAGCATCAGAAGTAAAAGTCGGCTACTCAAAATTCAAACAAATGCCTCTTGCAGCTCTTATAGGACATTAATGTTTACTGTTGGTGGAGTTGGAGCTATTTTGAACTATTTATGCACTACTGGGCGATGTAATTTTATCACCTCATCATCATTTGTGTGTAAAATGTTAAATCTGTGAAGGAAATATTAACAGAAGCTGTGAAAACTGTGTAAATGCAGTCAAACTGACTAGAAACTACAATATTTCCCATCGTGACATGAAAGTATAAAACTAGAAACATTCCACATAGTTAAGGACATATACCCTCCTACCAGGACACTCCTACACCACTAAGTGGCGACGACCAGGAAATAACCCACGCCAAAAGTCAGGCGTGAGTGGTCAGATATGTTCAGTATTCTGTATAAATGTTGTGAATTTGCAGAGTAAGACTGAAAGGTTGATAAAAAGGTCAATAAACGAAATGTGGTGGAGTTGAAGAAAAAAAGGAGAGAAGGGGTTAGTGTGAAAGAACAGTATGTCAGTGTAAAGGTGTTTTTCTCACAAGATAATTGCATGCAGATATAACCCAAGCCCTTCACTGCTCGAGCTGCCAGGAAAAAGAGCACTTCTTCTGCTGATGCAAGTGTGTGACGATGAGTGAGTGTGTTAATGTGTGAGTGAATAAGCTGTGAGACTTTCTTTAGTGGGAATGGGACATAATTGGCTCACAATAACCCATCAGTGTGGTCTTAGCGAGAGAACACCATCTTCTCTCCCCCACCTCTACTTTTCCTCTTCGCCTCCTTCCTCACGCTCTCGTTCTCTCCGCGGTGACAGTGAGGGAGCAGATTCGACACATAAACACCACCCCTCCTACCCCCACCCCTACCCCCAGACCACCCCACCCCCCTCCTCCCTCTGTTTATTTACTCAGAGTCCAAAAACTGCACAGCACAGGGAAAAAAATATGATTGGGGGTGGGGGTGAAGGGGGGAGGTAGATACACAAACATACACTGCAGATTCAGCTGCACACACGTGGATGGGACACGCACGCACGCACTGCGCTCACACAAACATGTACTCACACACACACACACACTCCTGGTGGAGCATCTAAATCACATTAGCTGCCTGCCTGCCATCCATCACTCCCACAGACAAAAGCACATGCCGGAGAGGCAGGGAAACTGCATGGCAACATGCATAACCACCCACAAACAAACACACACTCCGTCAGAGAGCAGCCAAACACACCTTGAAACCAGACGACAGTGTGCAGCAGAAAGCAATCCCTCCTTACACACAATATTCCCCAATCAGAAATCAACTTGCATTCAGTTGCACGCACATCACTGTCAGCACACATCAACTGTACGTTCAGGGATCCACTCATTCACTTCTGTGCTGAGCTGCTGCTGCTCTGTGCACTCAGCAAAGTTACATTAGCATCAGAGAAAATCAACGATTCCATGATAATGCAATGAAAAAAAAAAACATGGTTGCTTTAAATATTTAAAGCGGAAGCAGGGGCAGAGCGACATCTTGAGAAATCTTTTCTTTTCTGTCAGTATCAATCTTCTTTCCCATTAGAGGGGGATGGGGCCCTTATCTAACCATGTGTGTTTGTGTGTGTGAGTGTAGACAAAAAATGTTTGTTGAGGGTGCCTCTTATCTTGAAGATGGTGCGGGGTGCATGTCAGTGGGGTGCTCCTCACCTAATGGGATGCATGGTGAGTGTTTGTGTGTGTGTTTTTTATCTAATGGGCTGTCTCTTGGGTAAAGTAATTGGCTGGCAAGACGTAAGGGAGGGAAAAGAGGTTTAGAGGACAGAAGAAAAGAGAAGAGAGGAGACCAGAAAAGAAGTTTTAGGGAGGCAGGACAAACTTGACGTGTGCTCCATACATTACGAGACCATATGGTGCCCACTGTGCGGCAGGAGCAGGTAGAGCACTACAGCGAAACCCTCATCCACTCGTCTATCGAGCCAGTCTCTCGGCTCCCACTGTTCTCCCTCCCTCCCTCTCTCCGGCTCTGTCTGGTTAACTCAATAACATCCACAGCCTCCTCTCTTAACTCACTGTTTTTTTTACTGGCAGGCAACGCCAAAAAAAAAAAAAAGAAAAAGAAAAAAAGCCTTCCATCTCCTCCTGCTTCCTCCCGTCCTAGACGGCCGGCTCTGGCTTTCGTCTCCTCCACCCCCCTCCACCCCCAGCTAGATGCTGTAGCAACCCCTCACCTCATCCTAGAGCTTAATCCAAACCCAAAAAGGATTACTTAAATCACATTAAAATCTGAAAACTGACGGTGCTCTTTATGTGCCATCTCAATGATGACAAGCACCTAGAGTATGTTTACATTTGCACGTGTGCGGCACAAGGGGTGGGGGGGTTCTGAAATAACTTGTACATCCTTACTAGACTGTGTGCTCGTGAGCGACAACAACAATTACAGCAGACAGTTCTCCACCACACTGTGTAGTTAAGAAATTGCTAATGACCGAATGCAGCTGCGAGCCCGTGTGTCTGCGGGTGTGCACGCGGCATCAAAGCAGCAAGTGAGAGGGCTGCTCTTTTAGTTGGCTCATGAAATCATTTAAAATCGGTCTGCTCTGCACACATAACACACACACACACACACACACACACACACACACACACACACACACACAGCCGTTTGATGTGTAATGAGAGAAACCATTAGCAGTAAAAATGGGCTCTCCCCGCCCTGCCGCTCAGCAGATCTTAGTCAGAGCCACAGTTACATGTCTATTTATACATTCACATTCCTCCTTAGATTTTCTTCTTCTCTAACAGGGAGCAGTTTGTGCAGCACACAGTCAAGAAGGCTGCATTTCCTCCTACCCCTTCTCTCCCTGTGTCTTCTTCTTCTGCTGCTGCTGCTGCTTCTCTCCCTCTGTCTCTCTTCCCATCCCCCCTCTCTGGCTGTCTCCTCCCTCCCTCTCTCTATACCCTTCCCCCAGCTCTTTCCTGCTCTCTGCCTCCCTCCCTCCTTCCCTCCCTCGCTCTCATCAGGCTATATGCAGCGAGGCACAAATTCATCGGGGTAAAGAGAGACAGCAAAGGAGAGCTGCAGATGGGGGTGGGTGGGGAAGGGGGGTGGAAACAGAGAGATGGTTTGGACTGAAAGTGAGCAAAACAAGAGCGAATGACAGACTAACAGGGAATGAAAGGAGGAGGAAGGGGCAAGCCAGATAGAAAGAGACTTAGAGAAAGTGAGAGAGTGGGGTGGGGCGGGGAGGGGGGTAGGTTTGTGGGAGACCAGTGGCGAGGAGGAGGAGGAGAGAGAAGCTCGCTCCCGCTACAGCGATGGGCGTTCCTCTCCCCGGTTCCTGTGAGGTCAAAAGTTTACCGTGGTTTTAATTTCACCTTTCCACAGCCAATCAGAGCGCGTCTCCGGCTGCTGGGGGGAACTTTGACCCACTCGGAGAATTTGACTGTAAAGATCTGAAGCTCGCCTCTGTTTCTCCACCAGCTTTCTCACTTTTTTCCATTTTCTTCTTCTTTTTTTAAATTTTTATTATTATTCCCACCTTTTCCATGCAGGGACCTCCACCCTCCCCCTTCATGTTTATATGAAAGTCCTTGATCACAGAGGACAGAAAAAAAACCTGAAACCCAGTTGTTGTAGTTGATCTAAGGGAATAGTGAAAAGGGAGAGAAAAAAGGGAGCCTTTATTGTTTTTCTTTTTTTTTGTTGTTGTTGTTTTTGGTCAGTTCTGTACTTTTCCTTTGCCTTCCAAAACAGATACCACCTAGACGGCACGGGGGTCAAAAACCACAAGATCAACAGCCTCTCCTCGGGGATGAACAATGCACGCCACAGCACTGACACACAAGAGTCCACAGTCCACGCTAACGCCACTTGATCAAAACAACATATACATAAATACTCACAGACCAACTGCGGAGACACACCCCACACGCTGCCAGTGTGTGCTGAACGGTGGGTGTATGAGCACTTGTATCTTGAGTGTGTATGTGTGCACGCATGTGTATGTGCAGGCATGTGAAAGTGGAGAGAGTGTAAGTGTGTATCTACAAAGGGGGAGGAGGCTGCAGTTAGATCATAGCATCAGAGAGGGGAGGGGTGGCTCTGCAAATAGAGCGAGCAGAGAGTCGGCATGGCTGGCGATGGTAAGTAGAATGGCTTCAAGCCTCTTGTAAGGAGACTAAGCCGTGTGTGTGCCTGTGTGTATGTGTGTGTGTGTGTTTTTCTATAGCCGCTTCATCACTGTCTGAGTGTGTATGTGCGTGTTTGATTAATTAACAGCCACGGTCACTAAAGAAGCTCCCTGTTGTTCTATTCTCCCCACATCAACTGCACAATTGCCCCCACCCTCCTCCTCCTCCATCCACCTGACTGCGATAATAAGGCACACGCAGGCGCACACATACACACGCACACACACACTAGAGCACACATCCTCTGGAGAGCAGCAGGCTGCGAATCTCACGACTGCGTGCAGATGAAGTGTAGACAGAGCAGTCTAAGACGTGACAAGATGTATAGCTACCTTCCACCTGTAGCTGCCTTTCCCATCACAGACGCTGCGTTCCCATCGAGCACTGAAATATCTCTGCCACAATCAGCTGCAATTAAACAATAAGTCTGGAGGTCTATATTTTCCTTATGGCCACCAAAACCAACAATAAAAGTATCCTATTCTCAAGTACTGCCTGGGAGTCCAAAGCCTGATATATCTTATTCCACTGTCCCATTGAACTTCATTGTTGTATAGAAATTATTAGAACCACATAAATGAACTGCACTGTAGCACATTTCTTCATTAAGACAAACACAGCTATTGTAGTTTATTTTTTTATGCCAATCCCACATACACTGTTCTGCCACTGTACAAACTCACTAAAGCACTAAATCCACAACTGAAAATAGTCCTTGACAAATGCACTATT
Source organism: Lates calcarifer (assembly GCF_001640805.2). NCBI lineage: Eukaryota > Metazoa > Chordata > Actinopteri > Centropomidae > Lates > Lates calcarifer. The sequence goes on along the minus strand of NC_066838.1, from coordinate 19,434,938 downwards.
TACTCTTGTTTGAGCGATGTTTACTATAACTACAGCGTCCAGATGTTTTAAAAAATTACGTAGCCTTTAAAAAAAAAGATATACAAATGTGTCCTCCTTTTTAAAGATTTATGTCTTCAGAGAGAACCTGTGGGTTTTGGGCTTGGAGCTGTTGACAGTTACAAAAATACAGAGCATGCCCAGCATTACTCTGATTGGTTTCTGAACGTATATTACATTTATCCACAAGGAAAGTGTGATAAGTCTTTCAAGATTTTATATTAATATTTGTTAGTGTCCAGTGTTGCTCATATTTCATACAGCTTGGTCCGAGAGCCACAGAGCAAACTTCCTAACTTCTTTTCCTTGACCTTAATGGAGTGTTGTTTTGATTTGATGGAAAAATGTTTTGAGACCAAATAAAGGAGGAGGAGAAATTATATATATATGTGGGCTTGCTTGAAATTGGACTGCAACTAGTGCTGAAATCATTAGTCATTTATCAAAGAAATATGTCAAACATTCACTGGTTCCAGCACCTCAAATGTGATGACGACTGCTGTTTCTAGCAGAAATAACGAAAAAGCCTATCAGAGTTCAGAGAGATGTCTTTAAAGAGCTTGTTCTGTCCAACGAAACAAGACCAAACATGTCCCAAACCCAAAGATTTTCAGTGATAATGAAACAAACAAAAGCAGTAAATCCTCACCTTTGAGAAGCTGGAACCAGGCAATGGTTGGCATTTATCCCAACCTAACCCAAACTTTTCAAACTATCTAATGATGCAAACTCAGCCAAAAAGTACATAGATAGAAATCCAGCTACCGACAGTCAACCAACAAGCAGAGAACCAGCCATTAAAAACTTTCTCTGAACACTTCATTCTGTCTTTCCACCTCTCTCTTTTTTTTTTTTGCATTTGGACATTTTATGACCAGTTCTCAGGACAGACAGAGGCCCAATGGGTTGTTCTGGTGCAGTGTGAATTTCAGGATGGTTGAGAATGGTTGTGAAGGCACGAGAAGACATTAAAATCCATCAGTTCAACTTTACCGCAAAGCTGAGAAAGTTAAAATTTCAATTTGCTGAAGTTGTTGGTTTTCTAATTATGGGTTTTTAAAGAAAAACACATGAATTAAATCTATGCAAAAATCTTTCAAATATGAGAGTTTCAAAATCTTCAGAATAGGCACTCTAACCTGACTAAGCTGCTATAGTCAAATGGTCGACACCTTGCCTGAGGGAGGGAGGTCTCAGTGTTACCCCTGGGTTTAAGGTTACACAGTAAATGGACTGTTTGAAAAACACTTGAAATTTAACAATGTCAACTGCATTGCCCATTCTTCTGCTACTTCAAATCCCCCAACCCCCCCATGGCAGTAAAACCGAAAACCTTTCCCATTCTCCCTTGTCTTTCTCTCGTCCCTGCCTTCTCTCTTTCTTTTGTGCAGGAGAAGTAAACTGAAGCTGTGGAGCAGCCAAAACCTTGTGGAAAAAAAAAATCAGCATTGCTGTGTACCTTAGTTTGTTTTGTTGGTAAACACCAACTCTGAAAGTGCTCAAAAACAAAACACACTGCTCAGTGTTTGTCATAGTATGGTAATCACACAGCAACAAGTTGCCCAACCCCCTTAACCCCCCTGAACTCCTCAGGCAATATTTCTGTTCTTTTGTGCAATTGAAGTGTGTCAGGACAAAGGTTAAATGCAGAGAAGTCACAAATTAGTCCTAAGTAGTAAGAGTTGAATATATATGTGTGTATTTCTGAGTAATGTGGTGTCAAAAGGACATAGGAAGATATACAGCAGGCAGAAATGCAAATAATTAAATCACTAAGGACAAACGAGGACTTGTCAGCTTGTTAGCTCTAGTCTAGTTAGTCCTCCTGGTTCAACAATCAAACCCTCTGCATGTGTTAGATTTATTTCACACTAAGTGTCATCCAGCCAAACTACATGTTGGGCTTACAGCTAAGGCCAAGGTAAAAGTAAGTCATCTGCCACAGACACAGGAAGGATTATTAAAAAAAAAATGCAGCAAAACATCTTTAATTAAAACTTCAATCCAGTGATTTAGATTCTGCTTTCTCAAGACTATTGACCTCATAGATACAAGCTTGACAGCTTCCTCTTTCACACCCCTTTTGCTGTGCTATGTTTAAAAATGCTAAGTGCTGAAAAATTTACAACAACTTTGACCAAGCAACAAATTAAGGGGTGGATATGTTTGACACAAATTAATTCATGCAGCGTTTCAACCGACCACTTCAGAAGGCAAAGCTGTTTACGGCTTTACAGTTCCTGACGGCCAGACTCTCAAGTTGGGTTCAAGTTCATAGTGTAAGAAAGTAGTTGTGTTAAAAATGAAAATTAGGGGTTTAAGAGAGAAGTTGAAAGCCTCCACGAAGCTGGCCAGTTGCTGTGTCGAGTGAATCTGCTTGTCAAATTTTTCCAGAAAGTTACAAAAATTGTTGGAAGCTGCCCCAAGCAATTCTGAAGTTGGAAAGGTGTTGGCCGGAGACCTGTTAGATGATCCCACACGGTCTTTATTTGAAACATACTTGATCCCTTAGCTTAACTGTTTACTCAACACTTCCTGCAGCTGCTTCATTATAAAAGTTTGCAGACCAAAAATGAAAATACATCGATACAATGAACTGGACTTATGAGGGGGAAAAAAGGAAACAAAAAAGTTCTTTAACTAAGAGTGATGATTAAAACCCCTGAATGAGTATAAGCAGGAAGAGTGGTGCAAGAGGCATCAGTATTTGACGAGAGATGTAAAAACAGTGAAGCTCCTTTTATGATACTTTTTTAAGTAGCTATAAAATAATTGAAAGCTTCCTTTGATTTTTATGACTATTTTCTGAAGAGTTTTCATTTTTGGCCAATTTAAGAAAATACACATGTGCTCTGAAGCTACATCCTATAGCCATTTTTATTTTTAGACTAGCACCTGCAGTCTTTCCCAAAAATTAAATGCTTTAAGTGATGGAGCCTATTTTATATATATATATACGTAGTGTATAAAATTACAGTAAACCAAAGTAAATTAATTGCAGGAAGTGCCATGTAGCTTCCTCCTTTCATACTCTACAACATAACCGGATGGACTAGAATACAGGAACAACTAGAGTGACACCAAGTAGAGCACATACGTCAGTCGAGGCCAAAAGGTTAAAAAAAAAAAAAACAGAGCTCTATTCCCAATGTTACGGAAAATGAAAAAAAAGTATTTCCTGGATCTGCCCCTTTAACTGGATCAGCACCAAAACTGAATAGGTTCGTCATTAGTCCATACCCCACCCCTCCACCAAGTTTGGTGCAAATCCTGCTGACGGACAAACAAAAAAAACAAAAAACAAACAGCAAACAGACACGGGTGAAACCATAACCAAATACATGCCAGTACAGATTTCTGATCAATTGCTTTGTAATGTGAACAGGGTATGTACACGTAAAGTTCATCACGAGAAAGGTTAACATTGTTTTTGCTGCGACGACTTCCCAGAGTTTTAAAATCCTCATAGCACAGAGTGGTTGGCAGCTACAAACTCATTAATCTTTTACTTAAACTGTCCTTCCCAGATCATATTTCATCTTCTCACGAGTACCTGCTCTTTTTCCCAGTACTATTTTGGGTTTAATAAGCACCTGAGCACACCTGGCCAGTCACTGTGGGCACAGACTTCCATACTGTACACAGCATTCAGATCATGTGAAAGTTTCCCAACACTACACAACATTTTGCACAACACTTTGTTCTTTGCTGAACACCACTGACCAGAACTAAAGGTCGAACTGGAAGTGTCCTCCAGGTAAATTATTAATGGCTTGTTTTCTTTTCCTCCCTGCACCTCTGCTCTCCCTCCGTCCGTCTCCTCTCTCCTCTCCCTGTTCTTTCGCTTGGATTGTTGTTTTCTCACTCTGCTCCCTCTCATCCAGTCGTCCCCACCTTCTCCTTCCCCCTTCCCTCCACCCGTTCTATATCCTCCCTCCCTCCTTTTCTCTGTCTAAGTCTAGTGTGGAGATTGTGTTATTTTTAGCTGTGGTGAGATAGGGAGAGAGATCGTGCTGGGCTAACACGTACTCTCCACAAGGCCTTTACTGGAGACCTGTCACCAACGTGTGAGGGAAAAACGGTTTTCAGTTAACACATACAGTGTGCGTGTGTTTCCACGGTGTATGTGTGTTTACTGTAGTATCACATAAATATTACTAAGCTGCTTTCCCTCTTGTAGACAGGAAAGTCCTCATGATAACAATCCATCACATTTAAAGGTACAATCTGTGACGTAAATGGAAGCCAAGGGCGTCAGCACCACAATGTTCAAAAGTGGATTAAAGTTAATGACAGTTTGTTTAATACTAAACTAACAGTCAAACAATAACTACATTAAAGTTATTCATTTTTTTGTGCTGTCAAAGATTTTTGCACATCAGTAATGTTGAAAACAATGGAGTAACAACAGGGCAACAAATTATAATCAGTTTACACTTATTTGGAGCTGAAAGATTTGGAGATTTGGCAATAGATAGTAGGTCAAGGTTGGGATTCTGCCGGTGCAATGAGCCCTTTCCAGTATGACTGGTGTTGAAAAGTTGTCCATGCCAAGGACGTTTGGTATGAGCTGTTCCAGAAAACCAGCAGTGGCCTGTCCTATCTTCTGCTTGATCTCCTGCTTCGTTTAAGACCCTGCTTTGACTTTCACTTGCACAATTTGCTTTTAAGGCTGCCAGAGTCTCTGGAGCTGTCTTGTTTGGTGCCAACAAGAATCTCAGGCTCCTGGACCTGCTCTCAGACTATGTATATACCCCTTTTCCACCAAGACACTTTGAGGGCCTCAAAATCAACAACAAAATGTTTGGATGCCCATGTCAGTAAAGAGATGATTGTTGATCTTTGATAAAGGGGCTCTGATTTGAAGCTAAGCACGGCTTCCAACTTAAAGGTGAATGAAGGGAAGTGAGGAGATTTTAAGCTTTAATAAGTAGAAACTGTATTAAATTAAAATTAGATCAGTGAATTCAAATATACTTATAAACAAAATACAAATTAGTCAAAAAAACTAAAAACCCAGACAGAGACACAGGCGACAGTGAAGACGCTGCCTTGCTCACGGACACTTTGGGTGATTTGCAGTGGCACAGTATCACATTCAAATCACAATGACTCAGCATTATGTGAATCTTAAAGTTAAAAGTCTTAGAGTGAGTTAAAGTCAAAACAGAACATTGTGATAGAACGGGGGGGGGTGGGATCATTGAAAACAATCTGATCCATTCCAACAAGATATCCATTAGGGAGGGTATTTAATGGAGAGTAAAGTAATATTTCAAGAAATCTGTGATGGTTTTATTGAATGGATTTTTTTTTTTTCTACAGTACACTGCCCCTCAGGAAGTAGGTCTAAATGTGTCTTATTTGTCTTAACTGAATGAACTTTATGGTCCTGAAAAGAAGATGACCACACAAAAAAAGTTTCTAATATTTAGTTATACTAGCAGCATAGCTCTAATGATGTCACTGTCATCTTTTGATGGGTTCACCACTTTGGTCCAGGCTGAAATATCTCAGCAAATACTGTACCAATATTCAAGGTCTTCACACAGTGAATCATTATGGCTTTGGTGATTGCCCCACTTTTCCTCAAGTGCCAACATCAGGTCAAAGTTTTCACTTATTTTGTAAAATTGTAAACTCTTAGTCTTGTTTATTTACATCTGCCTCCCTGTTACTCTAACCACTTAAAATGGCTGTAAGGACATGCATTAATCCAGACAAAGTTTTTCACAGTGGACCAAGACACACAGCAAATAGTTAGAGAGGGAAAAGCAGCATTTCTCCCAGAGCACTACAACATGATCTACCAGGGATGTCAACAGTCTGTCAGTCTTCCATTAGTTGGGCTTGATCAGCTCAATACACATCACTAGGAGTCTTCTAGATCTGTAGGCAAGCCCAGGCTGCTCACCTGATAGTTACCTGAGTGGGCAGCCGAGTCCAACAGCAGATGATATTTCATCCTGGGCATCATGTCTAACCGATGCCAAACTGAGAAACAGGAACATGCTCTAAAAGACAGCAAGCGTTAACACAAGCGAAGCCTTCTTTTTGTGAAAAGTCTGATTTGCTGGACAACACCTAAAAATAAACAGACAGCAGCTATAAAAAGCAACAGAAAGAGGAACACAGGAGGAACCGGAATCTTTGTCTCACATTGCATCAAATCAATATTTAAATTCTGGCCCGTTTTCCTCTAATGAGAGCATGTGGATGTCACTGCCTGTTTACTACGACTCGATATCTCACAGGACTAACAGATTCATTGTGAGGGAGGGAGGCAGTAAAAGAAAATGAGAGGGGTGGGGCGGTAGAGAGGAAAAGCTGATTCAACCAAAGACGCTCCCTCTGCCTGAGCTGAGGCCGATGCATGGAGGGCTTCTTTCCACTTCTAAGCTTGGCAGAAACAGATGGGTAAAGGTAGTAGCTCTGCTTAGTCCCTGTCCACAGCAGAATGTGAAATTCAGCAGTTTGACTAAAGCCTGAGCTTGCGCCTTCTCTGCACGTCATGTGCACACTTTCAAAATCTCTCTTATCCATGCTTTCACCACACACATTATTAGGTACAGCATACTAATAGTGGGTAGGGCCAAACAGCCACTGGCATGGATCCCAAAAGGTGTTGGAAACATCTGAGATTCTGGTTCATGTCGACATGACGCCATCACATAAATTCTGCAGATTTGTCAGCTGCACATCCCAAAGGTGTTCTGTTGGATTAAGATCTGCTGACTGGGAAGGCCACTGAAGTACACTGAACTTATTGTCATGTTCATGACACCAGTTTAAGATGTTTGCTTTATGACATGGTGCATTATCATGCTGGAAGTGGCCACTGGGTGGGTAAACTGTAATCATAAAAGGGTCCACGTTGCCAACGGTCCTAAGATAGGCTGTGGTATTCAAACTATGATTGGATGGTATTAAGGGACCCAAACTGTTCCAGGAAAACATTCCCCACACCATTACACCACCACCACCAGCCTGAACTGTTGACACAAGACAGGTTGGGTCCACAGATTCATGCTGCTGGTGCCAAATTCTTACCCTACCATCTGCGTGCCTCAGCAGAAATCGAGATTCATCTGACCAGACTACAGTTTTCCACTCATCAGCTGTCCAGGCTTGGTGAACCTGTGCCCACTGCAGCCTCAGATTTCTCTGTCTCTGCCTGACAGGAGTGGAAGGTGGTCTTTTGTCACTGTAGCTCATCCACCTGAAGGTTTGATGTGTTGTGCACTCTGAGATGCTTCTCTGCTCACCACAGTTGTAAAGAGTGGTTATCTGAGTCACCATAGCCTCTAAGTTAGCTCTAGTCTGGCCATTCTCCTCTGACCTCTCTCATCAACAAGGCATTTCCTTTGGCAGAGCTGCCGCTCACTGGATGTTTTTTTGTTTTTTGCATTATTCTGAGTAAACTCTAGAGACTGCTGTGCATGAAAATCCCAGGAGATCAGCAGTTTCTGAAATATTCAAACCAATGAGAGAACTGGGAGAGTTTCATGCTGAAGCCATTGAAGTGCTCCAACCAAGTCACAAAATATTGTTTATGGGGGAAACGAATAGAAATTTTACTTCCAGAGCTAGTGGCTAAAATAGCTCATTCCACTTATACTCTTTTGTGTAGAGTTATTTCACATATTTTCTGATCTTTATGTTTGCCTTGTTTTGGTTAAATAATATTGTGTGATTTTAGATTGTGGTGTTTTTTGTTTGGACACCAGGAAGACTACTGACCCCCCCCCCCAAAAAAAAGAGTTAAGCCATCACCAGTTCTTGTGCAAGGTGCTATTGTGTATAGTATGTTGCAAATGAGCTTGACAGGAGGTACGGATAAACAAGCTTCTGTGACATCACAGCACCAACAGTGTGGCCTCGGAGGGGAAACGGAGGGGCAGCCAATCAGACAAAGCCTGTTCGGCCGGCCCACCGCTCCACATCAAGGTGAAGAGGTGGGGGTAGCAGACCTTGGAGTGTTCTCCTGCTATCCTGAGATGAGTGATGCTGCTGCTGCTGGTGACACTGGAGAGAGGAACTAGTGGATGGAGATGAGAGTGTGTGTTTGTGTGTGTGTGGTAGGGGGTAGAGTGATATAGGAGGTGTGGCGGCTGAGGGGAAGGCAGGACAGGAGTGAATTAAGTTGAGGAGGTGGTCACGTAACAGCCCGGGTTCAGGCAGAGTTGAAACCACTTGCTCGCTGTGCTGCAGCTGGTAACATTTACCTCAGCTCCTACCCCATAAATGTTTGTGTGAGTGTGTGTGTGTGCACAGGCACGTTAAGGAGCTCTAAAACACATAAACGAAGCCTGGATTTTTACAATGGAAAATGAGTAAAAAAACAGAACTCTCCTTCTTACACACATACACACACCCCTCCGAGGACCCCTTTAACAAGCATCTATTACCTTACAGCTAGAAGAAACGTGAAACTAACCCCCCCCCCCAAAATCCAGCTCTCCTCCACTTGGGGCTCACAAAAAGGTGACAGATTGTGTTTTTGTAACTCTGTTTTAAACAATGATACATACACACACAGCTGCCCTACACCATCACGTCACTGACCGCAGAAAGTGACATGACTTCTCACTGCGCTCCCAGAAAATAGTGACTCTACTACTATGTGTTGGTTTGTGAAAATCCTGCTGAACTCTGTGTGCACCCTGAGGAGAGCAAAAAGAGAAAAACAGAAGTAGAACAAAAAAAACGCCCTCCATATTAGGCACCAGCATATGTTGTCTTTACATACAGTTTGAGGAACTGTAACACATGCTGACCGTGGTCTTATGCTATCTGACCTTCATGTGTTTGCAAAGCAACAACACGTGAGTACAGTTTCTTAAGGTCCCCACCATGTTATATTCTCAGTGCTCCCAAATAGAAGTTGACAAAGAGATCAAATATTTCATTATAAATCCGAAACAGAGACCGTATAATTGTACTGAGATACACAGATGGCTGATTTAATGCTTTCGCGATCAAAGAAAGCCTTCGTCAAAAATTCGGACAGTGTCTGAAATGTAGGACGGAATTCTCAGAATTAACTGGCCGAGGCGACATTGTAACCACCATTTTTTAATAAAGTAAAGCTGCAGATGAATGAAGTGAGTTGATGACTAGAGGTGGGAGATGCTGTCTTATGCATTATATCAGGACACTAGGATATATTTCTGCAGTAAATATATTGGTGCTGATATAAAAACTGATGCAAAAGGACCTGCTGTACTGACATTAGTCCAGCTGATCAGTGATGAACTTTAAACTAACTTCAACTGCAATGTGTCCAACAGGTGATTATCAAACTAATTTCTGCTGGGTGTTTGACTGCTTTTGTTCTCCTGCTTATGACGTGAGTTTTCCCCTTGCGCATCCTTACCAGAAAATGACTAATTAAGCCATTTCATTCTACTTTTATAAACTTGTAAGGACCTGCTTTTCATTCCAACATTGTGACCTGCTTTCTGATTAGTTACTGTGATGCAAACATTATCTGATGGGCTGCCATGAAATTTGGTGCGTATATTCAAGTGCCCGGAGGATGAATCCCATGGAGTTTAGCGATCCCCTGATTTTTCCTCTAACGCTACCATGACATTGACATTTGTGGTTTGAAGTGAAATGTCATAACAACTATTGGATTGTCGTAAAATCTGGTTCACACATTCACGTCTCCCACAGGATGAAGTTAATAACTTTAGTGATCCTCTGACTTTTTGTCCGATACTTTGGTTTAATGACTAAATGCCTGCAAAACTAATGAAATTCCCATCAGCCTCAGTTGTTTTGTGTTTAGTGCTAATTGCAAATCATGCAAACACATCACAACATGTCATTGTGGGGTTGTTACCATGCTAGCATTTAGCTCCAAGCACCACTGAGTTTAAGTACAGTCTCAAAGAGCTGTTAATGTGGTTGCTTGTGGTTGACTTGTAAGTCTAGAAGTGCTACGATTCACCAGGTATTCGTTGCACTATCTGACATGCCTCAAAGTAGGTATCATCTGACACAGACTGTCACCAAGATTTTATTAGACACAATTTCACACAGGGTAACATGCCATGAACCTACAAGATGGTTGTTACTACACAGTGTATTGGGGCCTTTAGTGTAGTGCCGGCAAACATGCAGCAGAGAGGGGGAGAGGAGAGGAGAGGAGCCCCAGGTAGCCTCACAGCAATGCACCATTAGAGAAAGGAAAACACAAAGCCAAGCTCTGCTGCTCGCTTCTTCTCCAGCCACTGTACCCCTCACTCTCCCACTGACCAGCTAAATATTTTATCAGCTGGCAAAAGAACCTACAAGCCCCAAAGCCAGGGGTTCTTTTTTGTTTGTTTCTTTATTGAAGAAAGTAACTGTGTATGTGTGTACGTGTGTCTATGTATATGTGTGTGTGAGTGTGTGTTGGGGTGGGGGGTGGGAGGTGCAGGGAGGGATGAGTTTGTTCACCGACCACAAACGTCACAGAAGTGCTTTTGATTGGTCACTTTGAAGTAGTTCTTCTGTTTCTCTCTCCCTCTCCCTCTCTCTCTCTCTCTCCGTGTGCATCCTATGTGCAGCACGCTGCTCAGTTCAGAACTGGATGAACGACCTTGAGCAGGCGCGAAGGGCTGTGTTGCCATGGCAACGAAGCCTCGCGCAACCAGTAACAGCTGGATGCAACAGCACTCCCTGAATTTTAGCGGGAGTCGCCACGTTAATAAAACGACTCTCCACGCCTCCCCCCCCTCACTCTCTGCCCCCCCCCACACACCTCCCTCTCGTCCTCCCTCCTTCATCTCTCTCCACTCAGACACATGGACCTGCACTAACACAAAAGAAACCAATGGTCGCACAAACTCAGTATGTTTGATATTAACACATAAAGTTATTTAGCTTCCTGGGCACAAGCTAATTGCGCGCTGTGTGAGAGAAACAAAATGGAGAAGACAAAGAGTGAGGTGAACAAGACAAGTGGAGGAGCAAAAGACGGAAATCAAGAGTGACGCGCAAGTAACAAAACAAAACACAGAACAGGGAGAAACGCACCGAGATGGGCACTTGACATTCCTCTCACAGAAGAAATAGCTCTCAGAAAAATGAAGCAGCAAAGGACACAAGCCGCACTGAGGCATCCTGGGGAAAGAAAGGAAACAGAAACCAAGGATAGTGCATCAGCTCATGCCTCTCTCTCTCTCTCTCTCTCTCTCTCTCTCTCTCTCTCTGTTTCTCATCAGTTCATCCTCACAACTCTGCTTGATTTTTACTTGCTCCATTAGCACGGACAAATGTATGAATTAATTTTCAGCTCCTTACCTTCACTAAAAACATCTTTCTGAACTCAAACCAACACTTTTCTATTATAATGATACAGAGCAACTGGATATCCTAACAGGTTAAATATCAGAAGTGACTGACACAGCTCTTAGATCAATTTCAGGTCAACGTGAGGACCTGACCCATGTTTGCTGTTAGTCTGAACTGGTTAGCACGTGTTTAGTGACCTGATTTCACAACTCACTCCACACACTCACTGTGTTTAACACCTGGCCTGACTGGAGCAGGACAGTATAAACATTAATGATCACATTTAACTTGATAACAATAAATGGCTGCAATTTATGCATTTTTAAATCATCACTGAATCTCTAACTTATTCTGATTAATTGTTTTAGTATATAAAATGTCAGTAAAATGGCCATGATTAGTCTAACATGATATCTTCAAATTGCTTTGTCTGACTAACCGTCCTGAACCCAGAGATGTATAAAAGAGAAAAATATAAAAAAGACAAAAGCAGTAAATGGTAACATTTTAGTGCTGAACCCAGGGAGTGCTTAGAATTTTTCACTAGATAAACTGTCCTCAACAATTGACTGATTATCAAAATTATTGCTCATCAATTGCTGAAAATGGCCCTGACACTTTTGTGTAATTACAGAACTGTTTGCTGAATAGCTGGTTCAGTGTCTGCGTAGACATCATTGGTTCTCGTAGCTGTCATCAGTTCCTACGATTCATAATGTTGATAATTCAATAAATGTGGTTATAATTATAATGCTGACTAATCATGGGGCATTTTTCTGAACTAACTAAACTAATAATATTGAAAATCCAATAAATTCAGTAAATTTGGTTAATTGGCTTTGGTACACATAAATGAACACAGGTTTGTTTAATAACTTCAGGGTCCCCAGGAAATTAGTGTAACTGTATGGTGGATAGTGGGGTTCCCTGGAGACCATGGGGTTAAGACACCAACAATGAACCGCAATGTTCCTGGTTCAGATACGAGCCTTATTGCATGTCACTCCTCACCTCACTCCCTCCTCATTGCTCTACTGGTGACTAATAAAGGCATAAACATGCAAACAAACAAACAAACAAACAAAAAACACTGGTAGCAAATTCTAACCTTTTCTCCAGTAAATTCTACTCCTAAGTCTTATACACATGCAAACACAATTATAGAATGTGAGTAGTTTCACATGTTCTTTTTAAATGCTACACATACGTATACCAAGTCTTGTGTTTAAGTCACTCAAATGTAAAGAGAGAACCACTTATAAGGAAGTGAAATTTGAGATTCATAAACGTTCTGGTAAAAATCTAAACAATTGCAGCAATGCTTTTCTTGCGGACCCGTGATGTCATATGTGAAAGAACAACAACCACAACCAACTGTCTGGGGTAGGTGGTCAGACGTGGGTTTAATGTCTGCTGCGTCATATACAGGGGTTTGTGTCAGTCACAAATCTCACTTTCATATGTGGTCTTTGTTTTGGGAACCACTATGTCACACTATGCTCAAGGTAACTCAAACTGTAGCTAATTTTCCTCTCTATTTGAATTTTTAGTGACATTTCTTTCATAAAATGTCTCACTTCATATTTCTGCCGATTTCCTCAAATTGCATAAACCAATAAAAATGCAAATCAGTGCAGAGACCGCTTATTTACGCTTTTAGTCAGTGTTCTCCATTCTTAATAACTGTTTGGCTAGCCACTTAAGTGTCATCTCTCTGCTAGTGCATCAGTGATAGACGAGAAATGAGTCAATCCCCCCTTGGATTTTTTTAAACGTCACTTCTTTTCTGTAATTATCCTTTTGTTTTCTTTTCACACATGAACAGTGGCTGGTGCTTCCCTGGCAGTCAGGATGAGTTGGTTTTGGGTGTGTTCTGTTACAGAGTGTAACCCACACTGTAGGGAAAGATGATGTAAGAGGCCTTATTTGCAAAAAAATCATAGTAAAAAAAACAAAACAAAAAACCCCCAGAAAATAAAACGTCAAATACAGCATGCTGTTTATCAAGATAAGTACAAAAAAGTCACATGAAAAAACTATATTAGCTGTTATAATAATTTTTAAGCATTGACAATGAATTTCTTCTAAGTCCTTTAAAGCTCAGTAATGAACATACTACATTGGCCAAGAAGTAGCCCAGCAAATCAATGTATGGATATGTGCAAATGAGTGTAATTCCAAAATGTCAAATAGACTCTTTTTTGTGCAAGATTTGTTTCTTTGCCTGAACTGACTGCAAATTTTGAAATAACTGCAAAAAATGTTTTAGATTTTTGGTGATTTATTTTACTTATTTGAATCTCTTGTAAGTAATGATCTGTGATATTGCAGGTGGTGTCGACTGAGAAATTGTGGCGCTGGAGCACCAACATTTCTTTCTGTATCATCTTGACTCATGAAAGCAGCTTCCGGCACAACCACTAGAGCATTGACTCCAGTACGCAAAGGACACTCATATCACTCACACACACATACTCAACACTGCTGACAATAAGCTCAGCAGCACATAAGGGAATAAACAAAGGAAGTTACAGTTGTATTATTAGAAGTATATCTCATTTCTTTCAGTTTATATGAGTGCAAAATGAGTGACATGAAAGTACAATGAGTGTACTTATTGGAGGAATTGATAGAAGGGAAGCTCTCAACAAAAAAAGAATTAACAAGTAATTAATCTTAAGTAAATAATCTTAACACTTAAGGATAGATTTATATCTCTAATGTTAAATAAACAAGACTCAAAGCTTTCAAATTCACACTAAGGGCTTTCATTGATTGTTAAGTGAAGAGAGGCCTTTAAAGCAGCCAAGATGTTTTTTTTTTTTCTTTTTAAACTGGATGTGGGTAGGATTTCTGGTTTCAAACTGTTAGCTGTACAATAAAATAGAGCTCATTTGGGTGTCAAAGCTAAAGCCAACGCATAAATCCCCTGTCTATCTCCAATTCATTATCAGAAGAGCAGCAGCAAAATGTGCCTCTTGATGACTTTGCAGGCGAGAATGCTGGCTCTGTGGTTTCCGGCTCTGGAGGAGAGCCATAAATGTTGGCAAATACTGACATGACATATGCAAAATCATAAGAATAACACACCAGAATTCTGCTTTTGTGTTTATTGTTTCACCTTCAAGCTTATAGAGGACAGACTGTGGGATACAGAAGCAAACAGTATAGTTGTGTAGTGGGAGGGGCTGCTGATTCAGAAGTTTTTGCCCCCATTCTGTGTTCCTATTACAATTTTGTCTTAAAACAATATCCTTACAATATCCCAGATAACAATATGCAGGTTTATGTTATCACCACCAGTTTGAATTATTTCAGCTTCATTTGAGAGAAATCATGTTTTGTGTGTCATTTTGGTATGGTGGCCAAGTCTAAATACAATACAATACAATACCCAAAGCCTCAGGCAGTGTTGCTATGGAGAAGAGGCCAGTCAGAGGCACAATTTGGAGCGGGAGAGAATTCAAAACATGGTGCCATACCTGCTGAATTCTACAGAGTTAGAAGTGAACTGATTTACAGATGTTATATGTAAGTTTTTGTGATTGTTACACAGTCAATGTTAGCATTAGCAGTTCTGTACTGTCTGTCTGAAAGAAATGGTCCTAGTTCAGCATCAAACTTACCGTAATTTCCGGACTATAAGCCGCTACTTTTTTCACATGCTAATTCATAGATTTTTACGGGCTAACGAGCTTCATGCCACAAAAACATTTAGACACGTGCGGCTTATAGACAAGTGCGGCCTGTATATGTACTTTTTTTTTCTTTTTAAATTTAATGGGTGCGGCTTATAGTCAGGTGCGCTCAATAGTCTGGAAATTACGGTAATTCTTTTCCTCGCCAACAGCTGTCTCCAGTGGTGGAAAGGAGCACCAATATTAACTTTTATTTACTTCTGGTTCTATCACGTCTTTTCTTCTACTGAAGTTAGCATGCTAACCAACTAGCCCCAGCCTGGCTGGCCTGTTTCATCACTTTACAATAACACGTTATTTTAGTGTTCAGACTGCCCTGAGGAAGTATGGTTGGAGCTCTTGGCAATCAACCATCCCCTCCACTCGCTACCGGCAAGAAACCATTTTCAGGGGCGACTCAACAGGCGAATAGTTAGCATGCGTACCACATGGGCCTTAGTGCCCTGAGCAGCGAGTCTATATTCACTGTCCTAGCCAATAAAGGCATAAAAGCCCAAGAAAAAGAAACCATGTTCAGCAGCAGAGAAAACGTACATATAGCCTCTTTTAGCTGCAGATTGTGTTTTCGTTTTTCTCAGCTGTGTAATCTTTAGCTCTCATTCGCTGTTAGCATCTGACATGACAGAAGTATTCGCTCGCTGATTAGATATTTCTAATTTCTATTTATAGATATTTCTTGCTTCTTGACAATTTTATGTACACAAACCTTGATATCATGAAATATTGTATTTTGTGACACAGTTACTCATTTGGACTAATGACTCAACTGAGAGTGGTTTCATGCCAATCCAAGTGCTCCAACTGTGAGCCACGTAACCTGATGATGATGTTTATCAACTTATCGATTACTCAACTAAAGATACCCAGCCCTAGTCATTTGGGACAAAACAGGCAGGGGGGAACCACCACTGGACTGGAGATAGCCAAGTAAATGACAGGGGGACACAAATGACTGAGATAAAAAAAAAGAAAGCGACCCCTCCTCCACAAAGCGAAATCAATGAGGGCTGGTGAAGATTAATTCCTGTTTAACACGTCCTGACACATGGAAGAGGGGCCCCAACAACAACAGGACAACAGTTCAGCTCACTACACTGCAGCTGGGGGAGGCAGGCGACAGTGAGAGACATACCAGAGAGACAGAGCGAGAGAGAGCACAGCAAAGAATGTGGATCACTTGAGTCTGAAAACTTCCTGATTCCACAAAGGAGGTGAAAAACACAGACACGACCAAGCAGAGTCGAGGAGGGCAAAAACAACATCAACAAAAGGCCAGGAGGGACACAATAGACAAAAATGCCAGGTAGAATTCCAGCAAGAGGCTCCACCTGAGCCCCTCCCCTTCCCATACACGCTACCCCCTCCCTTTTCCACACAGCTTCCCATGCTCCCAGGCTGGTGTGTGAGGTCCTGCCTACCTCCCGCTCAGCCTCGTGAGCCCTGCCCCCAGTGCCTGACCCAGTCACCAGCATCCCCTGCTAACCTCTGTCTCCCTTTTTCCCCATTCAGCAAACATCATGCATCACTGTCACCCTCCTCCTCCTCTTCATCCACGCATTCATCCTGCCATCCGCTTAGCAAAGACCCCTCATGGGTGCCTATGGGTCACAAGCAGCTTGCTCACACCCCTCCCTGTCCATGATCCCTTCTATTCCTTGTGTGCAGGTCGCAGGGCGCGTGTGTGTCTGCACGTGTGCGGAGACTCGAGCCACAGAGTTGACTGTAAATCTGTCAGGAGAGAGGTGCCATAGAACGAGACGGGGCTCCTCGCTGCCACACCCCTCCACTTAGGCTACAGACAGTTCAGCCGAAAGAGCCGAAACCATGAGTCAACTGAATGATTAGTTGATCGACAGAAAATCAGTCGGCAACAATTCTGATAAGAGATTCATCATTTAAAACCCCTTAAGAAGCAGCAGCTGAGTTGACAGACTATTCACGGACAGAAGGAACTATGACAGCTCTCTGCTTCTCAAATGGTTTAAAAATCTAATATCACTGTCACAACAGGAACATGGAGTTGGAACGAAATTATCTGCAACTATTTTGATAATCGATTAATTGTTTAAGTCAATTTTCAAGCAAGACTAGTAATATTTTCTTATTTCACCTTCTCTAATGTGAGAATTTACTACTTTTCTTTGTCATATTTCACAGTAAACTGGATATATATGGACTGGACTCTGAACTGTTGGTCGGACAAAACAAGACATGAGAAGATGTCAGTTTTGGCTCTGGAACATTGTGAGGAGCAAATTCAGCTTTATATACTAAGAGAGAATACAGCATTTCGATACATCTTTCATGAACATATTCAGTATTTGCAACCCTATAGGAACAGAACAGTAGAGCAAACAGAATAAACAGGCAAGTAATTATTATTTTAATTATCCATTCATCTGTCAGTTATTTTTTTTGATTATGAAAAATAGAAAATAATGTCCTCCGCAGTTTCCCAGAGCCCAAGGTGATGCCCTCACAGGTCTTTCTCTTCTGACCAATTATTACAGTGTAACTCAGCACACAGTATAGTGTAGTTATGGTTCTATCTTTAGTCTCTATTCTATTTTATTCAGTTACATTTATATATTTTATTTACTCTGTTTAGGTATTGTATAAAATGTAACCTTTAACTGTCTATCTAAATTTGGAATCACTTCTGACTAAATCTGACAAAGCTTCATGCAATCAAAAAAGGATCAAGAACAATAACTGTTTTATTTTAAGTACGCCATTGTCAGCTTTGTGCACAAAGAAAGGGGGGTGTTTGTTAATGTCATTTATCAATCAAAAACTCCAACAATTCTCTGGTAGCAGCTTCTCAAATGTGAGGATTTGCTGCTTTTCCCTGATTTATATCCCTGAGAACTGGACATCTTTGGGTCTTGGACTGTTGATTGGGTGAAACCAGACATCTGCAGATGTCAATCTGAATTCTGGGTAACTGTGATGGACATTTTTCACATTTTATATACGAAAAATAATGACAGATTAATCGGTAATGAATAATAATAACTATCAGCTGTGGCCCTGTTTGGATGGGAAACAAACACTGATCATGGTGTAATAGATTCACATCCCTACACACCTGTCCACGCTGACACACAAACCCATCGGCACCACTTCCATTCAACTAATGTTTACACACACTGAGAGTAGGAGATGGCTATTATTCAGTGTGAGCAGGTACTGTAATAGGGCTCTGGTGTCATTCTCAAGGACACAGTGCTTTTCAGTGCACATGCACACACACACACACGCACAAACACAACACACACACACACACACACACACACACACACATATACAGGCTGACTGTTTCAGGGATCAAACCGTGGACGCTCAGGGTTACAGGGCAGTGTATATGCACAGGGCCACGTTGCTGCCCCCTGCAGATATACAGTGAGATACATTATTGAGGATGAAGCAGATGACAGGAGGGATTGTGAAGGAGACCTAACAGGGAAAAACATAAGCACGACGACCATTCACTCTTTCCCCTCACGCATTTTATAGGCAATGCATGCCCCGTTCAATGCACTGACTTACACAGTGGAGACATACAGGAGAGTCAGTGCACTTTTTTTATATATATATATCGCTCAGCACACGGGACCCGGTCAGGCAGGCAGGCAGGCAGGTTGACAGACACACAACCAGTCAGTCAGCATCTTTTGCCTCTTAACGAAGCCACTAAAATAAAACTCCTGCAGTCTCTTTTTCAAACATGATGCACATTACACACAGTTGAGCGTGTCTGCACGCTCTGGAGCAACAACAAAAAAACATTTCGGTCCAAATTCCCTCATGTTGCGACAGCGTCAGGCTCAGCTAATGCACAGTTTCCCACCGACCCCACCGTCAGTCAGCGGTGAGCGACACAAATCAGTCAACTATCGCCGTGTTTGCGAGTATTTAAGCGTGTGTACGGGAGCGTGAAGTGCATGTGCTCTCTCAAAAAAACTTCCCGAGGTACTGTATGAATTGGAAACACTTCTGTGCGATCCAGCAGCTTGTGCGTAAACTGGACAGCTTGCACGATCGCCAAGTTATCAAATCTGAGAAACATTTGCTTATTTTGCAGCACGGGCTGACAAACAAACAGGACGCCCGGCGTGCACTCCATCGCCTTCACGGACAGGTTGGTAAACCTTTGCTGTCATGTACTAAATGACCATGCACTGTGCCCTCCGCACCGTGCCGATGCCAATATTGTGTGTGCACCGCCGCTGGGAACCCAAGTCAGTACGTTTCCGTCCTTCTATCGAAATGCAAACCAAATGCAAAGTCGGGTTAAATTAGTTGAATGTCACCAAACATGCAGCGCGAGCTTACCTTGTAGACGTATCTCTCTGCCGGATCGATAATTTCTTCTTTACACCATTAACTCTCCGCCATCTTCGGCACTGTTTGTTTAAATGGGAAACACTCCCGAAGCCCAAGAAGCCAGTTCTGTAAGTTGAGGCGTCGCGGGCGGTTCTGGGTAAAGGAGTTCGTTCGAGTGGAGCGTCTCGCTTCCTGCTGCCTCCTCCGACCCGGATGCGGACTACAGGGCAGACTCCACCACCACACATTTGGGGGCAGGGAGGAGGAGGAGGGAAGTAGAGGTAGAGGTGGTGGTGGAGGAGGTGGGGGGAGCAGGCACTGTCTGTCTAGCTGCCTACAGACGGATGTCAGCGACGATACCAGAGCGGCGAGAGAGATGCCACGGCGAGTATTTTCAGTTAACCCGAGCACGCCATGAAAAGCAAACACTGACTTGTTTGTTTGAAGACACCCAGAGGCAAAAAAGAGCACAATTTACAGACTTTCTACCAAAAGACGCCGTTTGGCTAGAGGGGGATGACACAGACAGCCTAAACTTGAGAGCAAATTAGGACGCGGAGGTCTTATCCTTGTCTGGTGAGGAGGAGTTGGTCTGTTGGGATAAGTAAAAGTCAGTTTATCTGCTTTATTGAAAGCTGGGATTAGTGAACATTTTAAAGGACCTCTGCAAATCTGCAATTTGCAAAACTCACTTAATTTCCATATATTATTAAAGCCTGTTAGCTGTGTCGTTAAACCTGTTAGGTTACTGATATACTTGCTTTTTACAAGCATGTACATTTAAACAACAGCTACGATGCCAGCTTCAATATTCACATGCTCATGTTCGTACTTTGTATCTGGAGGATTAAAAAGTATAGCCACTAGGGGGCAGATTTGGGCTGTTCGGTTTCTTGCTTTTGCGCAACGTTAACAGAAATCGTAGCGACATCTGAGGAGGTTAAAGCTGGAGTGCAAAATTTAACGTATAACTTAATGTCAGCTACATTCAAGCTATTGCCAAACGAGTTCACACAATGTTGATTAAGCCCATCAGCTCCAGGGAAATCTCTGTATTTGTTTTATATCTGGTGTCTGTGGCGACATTCCTGTGCTGGCACTGCTAGCGATGTGTTTCTACGTCAACCAGCAATGATTGGTTTGTCAGAGCTGAAGTAGGCTACAGCAACTTGGATTATGGTGGAGCCTATGCCGGAAAAACCTAGTAAGCGCTGAAGAAAAGTGTCTGATGCCCTAGATAATAAGAAACTCAGAGCAATCACAGTCTAAAAAGAAAATGATTGATGACAATTACTCTCACGGGCAGATGGGTGCTGTCCTTACAGCCCCCATCGGTCATGTGCTGAATTGCATCTTTCAGACTCGTAGCGTTAATTTGCTAGCGAGCACAACCAATGCTCCCAAGAACACCCAGAGGCCAATAAACGCAGGATATGTGATGTAGCCATGATGCAGACCTGAAGGTTTAGTTAAAAGCAAGTACATCAGCTTTTGTTATACTGCGTTGAGACTGATTTGCAAGGAAAAAATGCAGCCCTCTCTTTCATGTGATTCATTTCAAGTCAGGGTCACCTGGCAAAAAAATTCAACCAGGCTCAACTTTTGCTGCAGTGGCCAATCAAATACATGCAAAGTGCACATGGTGGATTACTTAGTGATGTGACTAGCATTTCTACTGTTAACCTCACAATTGTTGCAACAAAAGATAAAATAGGTGCCACAGTGATAACTTTATAGAGTTGTAAAACCCTGTCACTCAGTACTAAAGACCATTGTGCAGTTGTATTTAACCTCCTGGATTGTATTTCACGCTCCTACTGATGTTTTAATACAGGGCTGATTTCAGTCTGAACCCATTCTAATCCATCACAATGAACATCAAGTCTGCATTTATTTTTGTCATATTCTCATCAGTAGGCATCATAGTACAGAGTTTTCATATCAGTCTGAGCTTTAATTGCAGTACATGCAAAAATTCTGCGTTATTGAAAAATTGAATGCAGACTTAAAGACGTCTCCAGCAAGTTTTTAATAGTCTGCTACTTGATTTTCATACCATACAGAAATGAAACCAACAGCTTCCTGGGTGCTAGAAAAAACTGAACCTATTGTCTATTGTCTCATCTATTTCCAATGATATTTCTATATGAATCATTATTTCCTATTATCTCCAACAGTGGCTCCCAGTCATTATGACTTGTGCTACTTTAAAACAAATCAAAATTAACTTGTGACTCTTCATCAAAGATTATACTGAATATTTTTAGGAGCTGTGAAGCACTCAGAGACTTGAAGAAAAGAGTAAAATTTTCCAACTTAAAATTATCCAGTATTCACAAAAAATAGCAATAGAATAATTTTTACGTGTGTCATATGATACATTTATTTCTGACTTGCTATCACCTCATGGCCTCCTCTATGGTATTCTAATATTTATCACGAGACATTTATAGATGTTTGTCACTCACAGTGGTGTCTGTACTTGCTTATAATATCATCTTTAGGCTAAAAACTGTCTTATATAAAAAGTGGTGACAAATTTTATTGAGTCATAGTGTTTCAGTTGTATCACTCTGGGGAATATTACCACAGAAAACTATAAAAAATTAAATTAAGTTTTCAGATGATGCATGCTCAAATCTAAAGTTGTTGAATCCCCTGTTATGTAAGTTATGATGTATTTAGATGGAGTCATTTTGCTGTAATCTATAATATCCTTACATTTGTTATATGATTTTTATAGTTGTTTTTTAGTTACAGAGGGATGTGTCAGACCAAACCAGGTTTATCATCGTCTGTGTGTACCAGCCTGTAATACCTTCTAGCAAAAACCTCTCAGGACTGAAGTTACAGGAAAAAGTGTAGATAATGTAAAATTATCTCACAGTGGGTTGACTTAAGAGCTACACAGATGTCAGCCAGGCAGATATGTTGCCTGATATTACATTATCTCATTATATTGGTATAATAGTAACATAAAGATATGCTTAAGATCATCCAGAGAGTGTCTCCACTATATAGTTTGTGCACCAGAGAGCTTGAAGAAGTTTATTAGATTTCCTGCTCAGTACATATTGTGGTCATAATTTTTAATAACCAAATTTAAGGGATCTTTATTTTAAATGTTTATGTATGTTTGTGTGAAAATGAAAACTGGCCGATATGAAAGTATTAGATTTTATACACTCTCAGCTATCAATATAAGTAGGGTTTCAGCCTAAAAAACATCCAGTATCAGTCGGGCTGTAGTTCACATGTCAGTATGTGGTACATTTTCACATAACATATAATTATTCCAGCCAATCAAATGTGAGAATTTCCTGCTGTAAACCTAATATTTTTGGGGTATTTGAACTTTTGGTTGAACTAATCAAGGTCATATATGGTTTTTTGATGTTTCATAGATTACTAATCATTTAATTTAAAGAAATAATCAACAGATGAATTGATAACAAAAATGATCATTATTTGCAGAGCTAATCTGTCACATATAACTTGGAAATGTAACGTAAATATTAAGAGAAAGGCTTGTTCTTCTATCAAATCTTGGTTGCTGTTCCTCGTGAAACAGACACTGAAATGTCACTTCACTTGCCTGCAGCCTTTTTACAGGAGCCAGCATTCTGCGAACTGGGTTTGTTTCACTGGAGGGGCTGTGGCTCCTTCAGGCCACCTATCTCTTATAGATGAGGCCCATATGTGGGCTCCATATGTGAGCTGGCAGGGTCAGCGTGGAGCAGTGACGTCAGAGCCGAGTGGCCTATGAACTGGGACACGTCGACACGGTGCCCTGGCTGCTGCCAAGATATACAAGGCAGGGACAGACAGCACCAAAATCCGTCACCATGGTGATACCAGGCAGACAAGAGCACAGATAGATGGATAGATACACATACAAAAACACACACGCACGCCGTGAGTCAGGATCCTATTGTGTCAGTGACAGTGGGAATGAAAGAAGATGAGAAGAGGAAGGTGAGAGAGAAGTGAGACAAGATGATGAGATAGTGGAGTTTAGTTTAAGGCAGTTTAAAAGGACGCAGAGACAAGATCACAGATAATGATAAATGGTGCCTATTGCCTGAAGAGAAGGGTAGCTGGGAAAACCTATAGGTGTTAAAGAAACACAAAGTAGAAAAAGGGGGAGAGAGGTAGAGAGTGCAGAGTTGTCAGTGTGATAGAGGAGGAGAGGAAGTGTTGTAGCTCCAAAGGACACAGAGGGAGTGAAAATAAGATAGAGCTACACCAGTTTTAGTGAGGGAAAGTGAGGGAGTTGGGGCCTAAACTGTAAGAGACTGAAGAGAGTAAGAAACTCTTCAAATAGGGTTGTGGAGAAGGTTTAAAGCAATTAGCCTTTGGGTCAGGCATAATTAATCAGGCAAAACTTTAAAAAAAATGCTAAGGAGAATAAAATGTGATTAGAATATAACTCAATAATAAATGCCAAAATGTGAATGTTCTTGGAAAGCAGAAATTATAGTAAAAAAAAGATCATCAAAGGATAACTTTGGTATTTGTGAACCTGAGTTCTTTTGTGGTATTGTGTGACTTTCAGTGGTAAAAGAAGTATTCAAATCATTTACATAAGTAAAAGTACCACATAACACCACAAACAAAGTAACCGATCGAGGCAGCCAGTCTTAGTAAAATAACTTCTTGTGACTGGAGTCTGTTTGAGATATATAGCGATGTTTCGGGTTGAACAAAAAGGATTTTATTTAATAAATCTCTGTAGGAATCCTACAACTGCCTGTTGGTTTACATTGCAGCAGCTGTTCATTTACAACTAAAAACATGGGAAAATAGGTCCCTAAATGTTCGTAAATAAATACAAATTCAAGAATTTAATTTTGGGAGAATGTTGAGCAGGTTTACAAGGAGCATAAGCCAAAATGTCTTATTCAAGTTTATCACTTTTTTACATGTCACACACAAAGAAAAACACTCCCCATTCCCAAAAAACAATTGAACGACTGCATATGCTTCATGTTACATTGTAACTGTCTAATAGATCGAGTCAGAGTTACACATATACATATTGGGATGAATCCAAGCCAATGACACTTTTTAAGCCTGCTTTAAAAGAAATTAGACTCGAAGCACATTTGAGATCTACTGGCGGGCTGGACTGAACCAGTAAATGCATGTGTAAAAGCTTAATGAAGGTAAAAGGTAGAGAGAGGGGAGATACTGTTAATGATGCCATTGAGTATCATAGAGTCATAGTCAGTATATAGAACACATCACTGTAGGTGACCTTCAAGATGAAATATTCTGTCTACAGCAACCATTTATTTTAAGTGCATCTTGTGGTTGTAATTATGAGTGAATGTGTGAATGCCACCACAAAATAAACAGTGTACTAGAGAGTTTATTTAGATTTTACTATAGCTTGTATTGGTGGATTATCATGAAAGAGTAACCGAAGTGGGTACTCCAGGCATTTAGTATTGTACTTGGAGTAGAAATTTAAAAAAGAAAGGTCAAAATTGAAACAGCTGCCGCACTGAGATATCTTTGACTTAAAGTCCACAGTATAGGTCAAGCTCCAAAAATACAGGATCAAATTATTTTTCCATCATTGAAATCAACAGCATCTTTGATTAGACCTCGCCCGCCTCAACTGTTTTCTCAGACTATGTAGTACTCCTTGTGAAGTACTCCTTTAACAAATACAGAAAATCCAGTGAGGTAGAAGTGTATTCCAAGGTGTGTCAGCACAATGTCACATCACTATTGGATCTGCACATGGACAGATACAATGGGCCCCTTGGCATTGACATGTAAAGCCCTTCCATCCATCGTTCATAGGAGTAAGACAGTTGAAATAGGAATAAAAACATTTGCAGTCATTTTGCATTCTGTCTCACAAAAACAAGTCAGTGATGTCATTTGTTATCATTTTGTATGTTTTTGTGTTTTTTTAACTTCTGTTTGTGGTTTCTATCTACTCATTTTGTGTATCTGTGGTCATGAGCATGTCTTTGTAGTTGTTTTGAGCCCTAGTGTTAAGTTACCGTCAAGGATTTGATATCAACAATTTACACTGCTAACAAGTGGGCACATGTTCAACATGCCAGCACTAGTTTGATCTTTTAGACTGTTTAATAACTGAAACTTAAACATCTAGATAAAGTAATGATTATTTTGCATTTTTGCTTTCAGCCACTCCACCACAAAGCACAAGCTGATTTATATCATAGGGAAATGAAAAGAAACTAACGACTGCCTGGAAGGTAGGAAAAAGACATTCAGAATTATAAAACATCGCTGTATGCTTGGGACAATGGTTGGCAGTAATATTTGTAATAAATTGTCCACAGCAGGCAAAACCACTGGCATGATTCTTTAACAGACTTATGCTATTTACAGGTGGGGGACAGCCAGAATAATTAGAGTTTCATTCTTAAAACACAACAGTTAGTATACTTTTACAAAATGAATAGGCTACGGCATCAAAGCAAAGTTATAATTGGAGTTATTTCAGAACTTTGCTTACAAACAGTTTCATTTAAATATATCTTTTGCAAATGTTAACTGCTTTTGAGAAAATTTGCCACTATTGCATTTTGAAGTGAAACACTTGAATTCATTAGGCCTGTTCTTGATAGAGTGAAACAGTGGAGAATTGTTTTCTATAGCCAGCTGGCTTCAGGTTGCAGTTCCACAATATTTAAAGCCACATTATTATGGTACTTATTGTCCATCATTTGGAAAATTCCATAGTGCTGCCTAAGGCTACAAGAAAATGGAAATGGCAGAAAATGAAGTGTAATGCGAAGAAACACACACACACCCAGCAGAGCTACTTCTACAGTGCCAGCACCTCAGCATCGAACTGTCTCTTCACAATTCAACTTGACTGTAATCCTCAAAGATACAATAAAGCACACTCATCGCCTAATATCAATCCATTAGATGGTTAGAGAGTGGACAGAGGATGATCGTGCTTTATTTATCAGCATATGGTTTATTGTTGAGACAGTCCCTCAGTGAGAATTTAGGGGACTGCAGAGAGAGTTGTGGGAAGGTGAGAGGAACAGGGAAGCTGTTTAAAATTCTAAACAGGTAGGAACGAGGCTTCAGGAGGATAGTGGAACTGCTACCAGTGCACGCACGCACACTCACACACACACACACGCACACACAGATGTGAGACACACTGAGAAAAGAGGCAACCCAGAGCTGAAATGATGAACAGAAGATCAACTGACAGTAGCTACCTTGTGCTATCGACCAATCACTCAAATGATTATTTAAGCAAAAATACATTCCCTAGTTTTTTTGTTCTGTTGATCAGACAAAATTAGCTTTTTAAGGACTTTAAAGAATTGCAATCTGCAATCCTTTGGTATTTTCTGACTATTTATAGACCAAATCAGGTGAATACATTCATCATATACCTCAAGGTTTTATGTTAGCCACATATATTTTGTGTCTTGATACCAGTCTCTACCATTAACAGCATGTCTGCCCAGTTTGAATTCAGAAGCTGGGGACACGTGGCTAAATGTGAAAAAAACTACTCTAGCAACATTAGGTGACTGACTGAAAGAATCTTCTTTATTTCACCAGCTTGTATCTGTGCAGGACCTTCATCTGGGTGAGGTATTAAAAAGATGGCAGCTTGAAAAGATGTTTGAGCACCTAGTTGGCTGGTGAAGTGGCAACAGCACTTCACACACACACACACACACACACACACACACACACACACACACACATTTATGTTCCGCATCCAGTAGGATTAATGCTAAATAATGAAGACACAGGAAGGTTAAGAGGTGGCCTTGACTATGTGGATACAGTTTGAAGTGGGTTTATTAGCACCTCAATGGGTATACAATACAATGCATCAAATAGTAATCAAAGGGAAGGAAATTACACAGAGGTCACTAATGAGAAAAAGAAAAACACGTTGAAAGATAAAGGTGGAGCTGTGGGAAACAATTAGTTTGTCATACATTTATGAATCCACCATATGGTGCAGTCCCATGTAGCCCCTACCCTCTGCCTCCATCTCTGCTTGTGAAACCTACCTCAGCATCATCCAATACAAAATCAATACAACATGATTGAACAGATAAAGCAAAAATGGGGGCAGTTGTTGAATCACCGGCTCGAAAGCCTCAAGGGACGATAAAGATGCCGTTTGGAAAAACAAAACCCACAAAGGCGGAGGAATAAGTGAGAAAAGAAGATGGAGCCTGGGACTGTATGTGTGTGTGTTTACCATCACAGTGGAAGAGTGCGCAAACTGAGTGTTACCAAGAGAGTGCAGGCAGTGAAGGAACAGATGAGACTGTATAAACACACGTGACCTTGCTAGTGCTGTCAGCTGTCCCAGTTGCCGGCTGGGCCATGTGCGTGTGCATGCACATGCATATAGGTGTGTAAAAGGTTCATGTTCCAGATGCACAGCTTGTTGGTGCACAGCTGCATGCACACATATATGCAGAAAACACAGTCCAGAGGAAATGCATAAATAATAGTCAGATTCCCTTTACATTTTTTGTTGATTCCCGTGTTGCTCAATGTGGATGCTTGAGGCAAAAAGTACACGTGCTGACTCCATGACTGAGGTCTTTGCCAGCTCTTAAGCTCACACTGCTACATGCCACACAGTATCATGTTTTGGTACACCCTTAACCCTGAACACCCTTAGGCAGCGAGGACTATCCACAAGAGAACAAAAATCTCTTAAAAACATATGTGTGTAGTTTATTAATAGGACAGTTTATTAATAACAAAACTACTAAGTGGGCACAGAATGAATTCAAGCTGAAATCAATCTCAATTTGAGAGCACACGAAGACAGATTTGGAAGCATGAAACGAGACTTAAGCACAAAATCCTGATTTTGTGTGCACTCAGTTCAACATGTGCTCTCATAATTTTCCCCAGCCGTTTTGGCAGAGTCTGAGCTTTTGGGAACTTGAGGAGAGGGTTGAAAACAAATTTTTGAATAACATATTTCAAAAGGACAAGCCTATACGCTCACATCGATTCCATAGTTCTGACTGGAGGCAAATGACAAAGCCAGTGGTCCATGTTGGAAGGTGGCCTGAAGTCGCAAAGGGTGGGAGCGCACAAGAGAGAGTGTGATTGTGTTTGAAGAAATTCATCTGCGCAAAATTCATCTGCATATCTTCCCAAAATTTTCGATGCTAGAGGTCTGTTGATGTAGAGACCACTGGCAAGGCTAGTTGCTGAACTACTGCTAGCTTGAGCTAACAGTTAACACTAGTAGTGCCGGAACATTGCTATTTTGTTTGTTAGATTTCTATGGGACAATAAGTTCACACAGTTTATTCAAAAGGTACATTTGTATCACGAGATAAGAGTTTGCAAACCATTCCTCTTTTGTGGAGCAGTTTATACTCAGTGACAAGAGGTTAAATAAAACTGGATGGTGCACCACAGCTAATAAGGACAGTCTGACCCTCCACTTCATGAAGGTCAGTGCTGTCAAGACTGCTCGGTCAGTAGTGCATTTTTGTGTGTCAAAGTTGAAATCAGTGCGAAAAATTTGCAGTGCCACTGAAATGAAATTTCACTGCAAAATTTTTGCAAAAATTTGTTTTCTTAACACTTCATGTCCAGGTGAAATTCGCTGGATTTCACTCTGCTCTCAGTTTGAGATTGTTTGCGAGGGATGCATATGGATCAGCTACGCAAAGAATGCTCAGCGTGTCTTCAAATCTGATTCATAAATGTGTCCCCGTGCCTGCTTAAGTCTAGTTTTGGAGAATGATTTCCATTTAAATTTGTTTTATGCCCTTTCAATTGTTTTGTCATTAATGAACTTCCACACACACAGTGATGCTTAGCCTTATAGCCTTTCTCTTGTCTTGTTATAGTCTCTTGTCTCCTATTGTTGTTCTTTCTGCTTTCCCCTCAATTTCTTATCAAGTATTTTGCTTTTTCCTACGCTATTATGAAATAAGAATTTGTTCTAAATTGACTGACCTTGATTAGAGCAGTCGCACACACAAACATAAACATGCATATGCTAAAAGGCCATCTAATGTGGGGTGATGCTGAATGAACATAAACCTCCTAACAGCTTTTCCTTCAGTCTTTTCCTGTATTTCTGTGTCTTTTCCTTCCATCCAGTCATATAGTCTCTCTCATTTATCTCACTGTTCTCTAAAGCCTCTTTATTCCACCTTTCCCCTTTATCTGTACCGTTTAGGAGTCTGCTCTAATTTGCATTTACTGGCTCTGATGGACACTGATAGGGCACTCCTCTCCACAGTACACACATGCATACACTCTCCCCTCCATTATTCTCCTTAGTTGTACTGTAAATCATTTCATTCTGCTCGACATTGCTCATCTGCTTCTCTTCCTCTCACTTCCTTTACTATTTTGTCTCCACTACTGTCTGCTTTTCATTTCTGCGCCTCTGATCCCTCCAGATGTTTCCACCCCTTCTACACTCTGTCCTTCATCGGTCTACACCTGCTCTATTGCTCACCTCACACACACACACACACACTCCCCTCGCGTCTGCTTGCTCACAAATAGCCACGAGGTCATAAACGTCTTAGATCTCCTGCGAGCTTCATGGATCACTGCAAGTAAACCTGGCTGGGAGAGCAGCTGCTGCCCAATTTGCTCATTTGAGATAATCAATGGAAATAACATTGAAGGACTACAATACTTCTAAGAGATTACACAGACACACACATACACAAACACAAAGGCACGCACGCACACACACACACACAGACACACACATGCTCCAGTCCTGCTAATTGTTGGCTATTAGTCTGCAAGTCTGGGATTACATGTCTTATTAAATACAGAATTTCAAATGAGCTTCGTTAAATAAGAAAGTACTCCCCTTTTAATGAAGCTAATTTATATGGAAATTACACATAATACTGACGATTCACTGAGAGATTTATCCTCATTGGATGAAGGGGAGGAGTGGGATGGCAATTTTTTCCCCCCTCGCCTAAGCTGGTCCCTGCTTTTGGACTCTTTCTGCAAGTTTGCTTTTGAAGCGTACCCTCACAGGGTTCAGGTCATCTATGTCTGGTTTGGGGGATACTACCATCAATGTGTGTGTGTATGTGTGTGTGTGTGATGGAGAGCATGTGTGTGAACTCCTGTCCTTGTGCTGACCCTGCAGAGCTCCAGCCTGCCTCTGTGGTTCCCACTGATCCATCATGCTGTCTGATTGCCCAGAGAAAACCCATTACTCTGAAACAACACAACACATTAGTGGTGAGCTGGCTGCAGGTGTCTCCTTTCTGTGTTGTTCTCATTCCTAACCATCCATGGATGCAGATGTCATGTTTACAGTGCCCTAGCAGTCAAATTGTCCAAACAGTGAAGTGAAGGTGCATGCCTCTTGTCTAAAATACTCCTTTGGATTTGTAAGAATACATACTGTAACCCATCAGTTGATTCATCTAGTTTCTTAACTGCATGGTAAAGACTGCTTTAAGAGTGCTGAGCTGCATGCTGTGTGATAAGACAATGTTTCTCTCTTTCTCATTCTGACTAGTGATTTATTAATGCAGGTCTGTATGCAGCTATGCCCCTGCAGACTGCCTCAGTCCCTCAGGCAAAAAAGCTCAGTGTTGCCCCCTGGTGGTAATTAACACAGAAGTGCAATTTGGCCAATATTTCCTCATGTCTCCTGACACCGCTCCCAGTGGGTAGCATAAATGAAAAATGTTTAAAATCGAGGTAAAATATGTCCTGAAGTGAAATAAGTGGAAGGATGTAATGAGCAGGAAGCGAGGGAGGAAATCCTCAAAAGCCTCAATATCTTGCGAGTACCCCCACTTTATGAATGACATTTTCCTTGCAGGTTTACCTCAGAAGTAGATAATTGACTGCAGCTCTGATAATTTACTGTGCACTTTCATACTGTAATATTTTTTTCATGGAGTGTCCATGGAGACAGATCTACTACTCAGCTTGTGCGCAGTATGTAAGAAATATGTTCAACAAATGTGTGTGTAATGATCAAAAGCTTTATTTGAACATGAAATAAAAAAATAGGGACAAAGAAGAAATTATCAGAACTCACAAGAATTTTGCATAAATATATACCATCAGAGCAGTTCAGAGACAACATATTTGAAAAAGAAATATATCGCAACATCTATAGACAAGCAGCAAAGTAAAAACAAATCAAGGACAATGCATAATGAATTAATAGAATACAATAAACATGTGTCTCTGCTGTGCAGGTCTTTTTTTTTTTTTTTTAAAGTGATCTCACGTTCAAATGCATTAATGACTGTTGCCACCTAGAGGTTGCTCATAAAGTTAATCCATTGCAGTGTTTTTCTTTTAAGTTTCAAACAATTACAAAATGCACACAGTTTGAATTGAGCAACTTCAATTTGTAAATTCATTGAGAATCAATGCAGAAACAGCCCAAAGTGAGCAGTGTTATGGTGCTCTGACATAATGCATATTATGCAAAAAAGTGCATTCCTGTGGGATTATACAGGCTATTGTGTCTCGAAGCAAGGGGGCCGTGAACTGCAGTGTGGCTCATGTTTCATAGCCTAAACATCTGCTGATTGTTATAAGTGACATCTGATGAGCAAGAAAAGCTTACAGATGGCCTCATTCTGAAAAATGTAGTTTGTTAGGTCTACATCCCGGGCCTGTAATCACAAGTTACGGAAAAACACCTGCAGGACTGGAACAAAGAAAACACAATACTGACCACTTGCTCCTCTGATCATATTTTTAAACTGATGTGTGGATGACTAGTGTCGTTGTGACGGTGCTTTTTACTATCATGAAAAGTAGTTGTGAAAGCTGCAGTATACGCCTGCAGCAGTGTTAACTGAGCACTGTTATACAACTGAGTTCACTTTGCTCTAATAAGGCCATGAAGTTAAATAAACCAGTAGGCTAAGTAAATGTTTTACACTCATACCACAATGTATACCCACGCCAACAGTTCAGCAAGCTTCATTCTTATATATAAAAAAAAAAACAATTCATATCAATATGGATGCAAAACAAATATTCACACATGTGTACTGAACAACAGTGAATTTCAACAGTTTCCCCCTCTATAAAAATAGCTTAAAAATCTGACACATATTTTAGTACAGTGTTGGGTTAAGTCATTTTTTTCTCTTTTACATCTGAGACAGTCTAATAACAGGCTGGTACATAAGTCCTCTGCTCCTCCTTCCCTCCTATGACACTGCCATACACAGACATAGGGCTTTAAAGACCACCAAAGTCCCAATAAGGAGCACTAAAGGGAGCAAAAATGAATGGCATCCTCATCTCCTCCCTGCTCTAGACTCAAGACTCAAAACTCCAGCTGTCTGCAGACAGGTAGTACAGTCTTTTCTGTACAGAGCTTCACATGCACAGTGCGTTTAGTAGTGGAGCAGGACTTGGTCCATGACAGGAAAGAGTATGGCCAACAGTACAATACGTGCGCTCCATAGCAATGTCAGGATCATTGAAAAGGTGAAGCAGGAGGTGACAAAACATGCCGCATTTGGCAAACAGAAATCACAAAATCTCTCTCACACAGGATAGGGGCATCTGAGGGGCAGAGACAGAACACAGAAGCATTTAGTAACCAATATCCTATAGAACATACACCTATCCACAACTCAGTGTTTTACACATAGAAGCATGTTGGGAACGGAGACCGAGGCCCAACAAAAGTGAACTAAAGGACAGGATGTGATTGTGAAATACAACCACAGGGCAGGAGTCAATGAACAGATTGTCACATTTCATGCTCTGCACACAGGCAATAATTTCTTTTACGAGACAAGCAATAAACATCGTTGTCATCATCGTCGTCATCATTCAGGCCCAGTTAATACACAAACGTACACGGTAGGCAAAACAATACTGTACATACACACACACCACACACACGAGCGAGTGCGCAGGCATACAAACACAATCCCTCACAAACACACTTCCCATTGCAATATGGGATGTAACTTATAGTTTAAGTAGTGAATAGCTTGTCCCCTGATACCCGAGGATAAAAAACAGAGAAGGCAAACAGAACGCAACACAAGCAGAAGGAGTGATACAAACCACTGACGTTATAAGGACACTTGAAGAAAGATTGTATTGTTTGGATTAACTAAACGCAGTTGCTATGTACCGCTGTGTTTGCTGGTTATAGCTTTTCAAAGCATATAAAATAATAACTATCTGTAGTATATGACAAAAATAAATAACTCAAACCTCTTGCAGCAGTTGTAAAAAGGCCACTGAATGCTTGTGTGTTTGTGTATACTGCATGTATGCATGTGTGTGTGTGTGTGTGTGTGTGTGTGAGAGAGTGAGAGAGAGAGAGAGAGATGCAAACTCAACAGCACAGGTAGGAACTAGCCATAAAGTCTTTAGCCTTAAACCATCATGCATTAACATTACCATATAAAAGACTTAAGTGCAGCCTCAAACACAGTTTCTTGCTCAGGTTTCCAATCATGCCATTATAAAGATTTAACTGTATGCATACAGTACAGCATCACAGGTTACAGTACAGCTTCCTATTGGTGAGTCACCTAACCTGGATGAACCCCCTGGGACAGGCTGGTTTACCAGGCTAGTGATAAAAGCAAACAAAAAATTATATAAAAGTGCCTCAATCCTATAGCATATTGGATTTCAAAGGCAGAGGTTGTCAAATAATGGCAGTAAATGAGTTAAGTACAAGCTTCAGTTTTCTGGCTGCAGCTATGTCAAATACCTAAAATAGCACAAATCTTCCTCTGGAGCGATGAATTTAGGATCTTTTCCTGACAACAGCAGAATACTGAAGTGCTGTCTTACAGAGCAAGAAAGGCTTTATTTTGGGACATGAACCAGTGGCCTGTTAATCAAGTTGAAGTGAATAAGGCCCAAACTTAAAATGACACCCCGTACAGTTAATCTGTACATTAACACTTTTATTAAGTTGCCCTGAAGTCAAAATTCGCTTCTTAAGGTACTGTGATACTAACTGATTCAATGTCTAATTACTGAAGAGCAACTCAGTTTAAAATACCCGACGAGTGATCGTAGTTTTACACAAAAGGACACTTTAAAGAGCTAAATCTATCCTGTTAAAGCATCAAAACCAACTCTGCCCTGCCAACGTCCCATCTGAAGAGAATCCAAGTTAATAATAAACACCTTCAATAGACAGTAACACTGAACTTTTTCAAAAAGGGGGAGTTTCAACCCCAAAAGGGACAGTTATGTAAGGTTTCTTAGTGCGCTTAAACATTTGTTTTGGAGAGCAGTAGACAAAATTTGAAGTTGTGTAAAGACTTAATGTCACATTGTCAGAACTCCCTCACTCAGTTTTTCTTCCAACCCTTCCACCTCTATGAAGCTTTGGCTTTTCTTGCCCGCGGTGACGTTTTATCCTCAGACTTCACCACCCCATTGGCAGTACCTCCTGACAAGAAAAGTGAACAGAAACATCTCTGATTAAACAAACGAGTCTTACACATCAAATATTGGAAATCCATACTGAAACACATAATCATATTGTGTCTGTTTGGGTGACGGACCCAATGCTGAGGTCTTCTGAATACTCACCCCTTGTAGGTTCCCTTTTGTGAGGCTTGCTCTTCGGGCTGACCGTCTTCTTCTTTGAGGCCTGGTTCTGGCTGTGCTCCCTCCACTTTTTCAACTGGAAGTTAATGAATTTCCACATCATCCAGGCCTGTGTCAGGCAGATAGCTGCCAGACAAGTCATCCTGAGTGGGTGGGGAGCAAACATTTTAAGAATTTAAAGCGATTCAGCTTGTGAACAGGAAAACAAAACTTTGGCTATTTTAAGTTCTTTAGTACAATGCCACTGGTAAATCAGCTAAGTACGAGACATTAGGGGTTCTTCCAGTCAGTTGCCATCTGGACTTGCCTTACGGTGAGCACATTGAAGTTGCCTTCTGCTAGAGAGAAGCCCTGGTTTTCTGTACGGGGCAGCCCAAAGCCAAACGTAAGAACTGAGAGGGTGAGGGTGAGGAGGCGGGCGATGACAAAAAGTAGCGCCCACAGAGTAAAACTGTAAAGGAAAAAGAAAAAAATAGACGCTGCATCAAGTTGTTCAGACTGGCAAGGTGCTCCTGCCCACCAAATACTAAATGTGTACCCTTTCTGCTTGTTCTCATCGCTGAAGTAGAAGAGGCGTGAAGCGTGGAACAGGAGCTCCACCAAGTAGTGAGGGACCAGCAACACCAGGCCCAGTCGGTGGAGGCTGTAACAGACAGGACACAAACTTATGAGAATTATTGTGAGCTACATATTCTATCTTCATCTACTTAGAGAACAGGCCTGTGCACTCAGAGATACAGCATTTTCATATCCGTTTCCCATGTTACATCTTCCAACAGTCTTACAGGAAAGGAGATAACCAACAGGAAGAGACTCTGTTATAAAATAAAACAGATGGGCCTCAGGTCAAAATACAACATGATACCTTCAATTTCAAGTGTGGGGGAAAAGTCAGTTGAGCTAGCACGTTTAAAAATGATTGTTGTATGTTATACTGAATTTGCTTTCATACAATTCCCTCCAATAAGATAAGGTAACACTACTTATTTTATCTAGTTCTGGTTTGAAACATGTTCAAACGTTACCTGAATAAATTAGGTCTTTATGAGAGATTTCTTTTGAATATACCTCTGAACAGTCTTTACACTAAGATGCATTATTTCACTCACTTTAAGACGTAGGCACCAGTGATGTGGACAACGTAAAGGCAAATGTAATAGAGCTGGCGGGGGATGTCCTCCTGTGGAAAGACAAAAGGAGACAAGAGCCTGTGTTAGTAACAGCAGATACTATATGGTTTGAATGACAAGGCGTTTTATGTATGTTTACAGCATTTAAAATTTTGGTCTGTTTGATAAACTCACCCCTCTAACAGTAAAACATCTGCTTTTAAAATTTGTTCTCTTCTGGATATCTTGAACATAAAATTTCCTTTAAGATTCTTACAACTCTTTCATTCTTTGGCAGTAATTTATTGTGAGTGTCACATAACGTCTGAGTAATTTTATAGTTTACGATGTCATCAAAGTCCAACATCTGTAATTTAAGAAACGTAAGGTCTGAGGGTTCTCATTGAGATAATTCTCACAGCTCTCCTGTGTAGAATGAAAATTTGGTTAGTGTGATTTTTACACGCATTTCCCTATACTCCTACATAATAGGTGACGTATGGAACAACAACTGTGCAGTACTGTGCTCAGTACTGCGCAACAACTGTGTAGTACTGTGCACTCATGTAACAAGGCTGTAGGAAAATGTAAAAAGTATATAATGAATAACCAAAAATTTTATTTCATTTACTCTTTCAATTTCAGAACTATCTATTTCTATTTAATTTTGTTAATAATCATGGTTACTGAATATCATAAATTTTTTTTTAAAGTCTGCAAGCCTTTAAAAGCACAGCCCATTAACCACTCATTAACCACCTTTAAGCTTTGAAACGATGATACGTTTTCTATGCAAATTAAGCCCTGACATCTACTTGGCTCCAATTTACTCTGAAATAATGTATGTACATAATAAATACAACACACATTCAAGATGCTTTTTCAATGGAGTAGAAGAAGGAACAATAAATAATGGCTTCTTATGGTTTATTGCTAAGAATTTATCAGAGTAAGAAACACCTCAAGTCCTTCTTGTTTATTTTCATTTAGTGCAAAAGAGGTGTGATTGTTTAAAATAAACCCTCTGTGCTCTGTACTGTACATTCCTCATGGAGACACATGGAAACGCCAGCAGGGATTAGTAGTGGTTAGAAGGACATTAACTATCATAATCATCATAATCAGAAGTTACGGATTGCAGAGGCCATTGCACAAAGACATTTTTTTTTACTTTGACGGCAAATAATCTAATGAGGTTTATCTGATTTATTACTGCTGACACATGTAAGAGCAAGGGACTAAAGTCCCCCACCACTTCATCTGTTAAAAAGGTAATATGGATGATGTAAAATCCAAATTAAAGTTGACAAGTTTTTCTTTCACCAGAGCCAATGTGCCATCTCACATCTGCAATAGTACTCATTTACATAAATAAGATGCTGCTCTGCTAACCTGCAGCACCACACAATAATCTGAACCATTTTCTCGAGTAAGTGATTCTTACCTTCCGTACTTTTTGAAAGTACAGTTCAGGAAGTGCATGGAGCCAATAGGCAATTTGGCAAATATAGAAGAACTTGACCTGAAAACTAGACAGAGAACAGGTTGTGCAGAGGTAAAGAGCCTGGGTGTTATTTCATTCATTTCAGCATAGACACAAGTTAGATCATATCAATATGCAGTAGATCTTGTTGTGCACACTGTACTGTTCTGTAACTATTATTTAAAATAGAGTGACATGCACAAGAAATCATACCAGTGGGAAAATGAGAAGGAAACATCCTGACTAACATCATCTGTGTAGCTTCACACTATTCCTCATTTCTCACTGACATTAAATTTTGATGGAAGATAATAAGATAATACCAAAAATTCAAAATGTGAAAAAAATGTAATGTGCATCATGCATTTTTAAAGCAAAGTTTAAACTGCTGAAGCTAAGAACTCATGAAGAGTTTTCAAGGTTTTCTGGGATTACTCACAGTTATGAAATATGATCTCACGATGAGTAGGAGTCTATAAATCTTTACTTACACCATGTGACTGTGTGGGTAACCCTCCCATAAGAAAGTTGGATTTGTTGCAAAGTCCTCCTGTCGGAGAAAGAGGGAGAAAAAAAAGAGATCGTGAGATAAAGCCTAACACAGGCTGAGACACTGTGTTTCTGTGGCTCCTGACCCTCGTACCGCTGTTAGGATGCTGCAGCCCCAGATGAAGGAGAACAGGTAGAACGCTGCGAGCTGTCCAGATTCATTGAACTTGCTGTGTTTGGTTTTTGACAGGTGCAACCTCCTGTTCATTTTCTGAAATAAAACAAAATATTACACAGGATGAACAAACTGATTTGTCACATGTTAATGTGGGCAACATGAAGTTTGTCCCTTTTAATTATTAAAGCATGTATCTCTTTTTTCAGTAACTTACATCTCATTTCAAAACACATATTTGTTGTTTTCCACTTTTTCCTCCCTCTACAAATGCTCTAGTTGCTGTCCTTTGACCTTAAAGGATAAGTTCACATTTTTTCAAGTCTGTCTTTAGTCTTGTTGGCTTAGGGGGAAGAGCAGGTTGTCTGTTAATCACAGGGTGGTGGTTTAAAATGTGAGCACGATACTGAACCCCAAATTGAATGCATTTTTTCACAGTAACATGGACTGAGGATTTTGTGCCCCATCTCTTAAAACTGTGCATTGGGAAGTGAACTCTTAATGGCTTGTATGAACAGGAGGAATGATTGCAGAAATATTCAAGGGATTATTGTTTAAGACATTAAAAAATGTGAACCTGGGAGACATCTTTTTTTTCTATCCTTGTATGCGGTTGAATATGGTCCAAAAATAGATTTTTATTTTAGGAATAAACAAATTTAAAAATATTTTTTCTCTTGATGAAATCTTGCTGGGAGTTGCTATAAAAGCCATGAGATGTCAGAAGGAACATAAGCTCTGTTTCAGTCATTATGTGTTAGTGCACACACAGATGGAAGAATGGGATTTGATCACTTACAAACACAGCTCTCCAAAAGGAACAGTCAGACCAGAGCAGAGTCAACACATATGGTAATGGAGCCTGTGATACTTTTGATCCTTTTGAAATGAAAGACTACACAAAGGCTATTGTACAGAGCACACAGGTTGGGTCAGCTATTATGACTTACTGTAATTCTTGTGAAAAGAGACTTGTGTGCAAGCTGGTAAGTCAGAGATTGAGAGTTTCTGTTTGCCTTACGCCATGTTTATATGTATAAATGAAAAGATCTAAATATAAGACAGTGTTACAAAAGGGAAAAATATGTGAGCTTGTATGATGGCCGCTGAGCTTGGATACTCACATCGAGAATATATTCTTGTATCAAGGCATGAAGTATGACGGCAATGAGCAGGTAGAAAAACACAGTGGCCACATCCTTAGGACCATACTGGTAAAGGTTCACTGGCTCACTTTTTTCATCTGCAAAAAACAAAACAAAACAGACAACAACAGACACACAAAATGAAAACCTTAAAGCCTAATCAATGGTTGAAGAGGTAGAAAAAGCAAACAATGAACAGCTTTTGTTTAGAAATCATAATATTGGAATGAATATTGGACCTATAAACTCTGACTCACCAAGAACTTGTGTTACGTTATACTGGACTGTGATGAACATGATGGCAAACTTTGCTGTGACCTGCAATGCAAAGAAAGAAATAGCATTAACAGACTGATTCTCAGTCGGATTTCATATGAAGCCATATGAAGGTCTAGCACTATAATAAATGCATGTGTAATCCATTGGTTTGTCCCATGTTAGTGACCCCTATTCTCAGACGACACCTTTTCTGACAGGTACAGGAACAGGATGTCTTAATGACTGCATCCATATTTAATCTCTTAGTGTCAAATTGTTAAGCAGATACAGGAATGTTCAGTCATCATTTCAAGTGCATTTGTGATGAGTGAGGACTGCTGTGTCACTGCAAAATCCTGAATTCACTGCTTCCCCTTAACTAGGGTCTGAGGACCTCCAGAGGCTGCCTGGAGGGGCTCCCAGGGGGGTCGTTTGCAAAATGAGGTATATTTTAAGTTCACTACCTTTGCTACAGTGACTATCATTGTGTCAGGATGGTTAAGTGTCATAGGCATCACTTAGCCCTTGACTATGGACACTGGTATTTCTGCACCAAGCTACAACCCTTCTCTATCTTCACAGGTAAAGGTTGACTGAGACAAAGCCTGAAGTGGATAGGTATTTTCACAATATTTGCTGAGTTTGGGTGGGGACAGGTTGGTGGGAGGAGAGCTATCTTGTGTCATTCAAACGTTGCTAGGTACTAGAGTCAGCTATAGCTACTCTGTCGAGCCAAGGGGCTGATGATAAGATGTGTAGCATGCAGACAGACATTTAGCCTGATCATGTTGTTGTTGGAGGCCAGATATATGTATTGGTTTGCTATGGAGGCAAATGATTAGCCGACTGGTAAAATGACCTGTTAGCTGTGCCAGTGGGCCTCCTCACCATCTTCTTTGGCAATCAGTGAGACACATGAGAAGGGAAGGAGAAAGACACGCTAGCGCCCTGCCCCTGGAGTGCTGCTGTCATGTCAGCTAACGATAGCTAGCAGCAGCTAACATCAGCGTACTAACTAACTGCTCACACAGTACCTCGAACATCAGGCCGAGGAGGATAATCATGGCCAAACACGAAACCATATCGGCGTGATTCTGGATCACAAACTCGTGGCTCAGCACCGGCGGGCTCTTGTTCTTCTTACGGAAACCCATGGCTCTCTGACACGGTTCTCCCTCCTCAGGGTCCGGGGCTGCCGTCACTGAGTCGCTCTGGCTGGGTTACGGAGCTAGCTTTCCCCCCGCTGCACGTCTCAACTGACGGATGTTAGCACTGCTGCTCCGGGCCGGTCGCTCCGCTGCAGTCCGTAAACACAGTGTACTGCTGCTCATGTGCTTAAAAACAGTCATGAAGATACATCGCACAGAGCCAAACACCACAGCACAACACCCACTTTTTTCCTCCTGCCCTGGTAAAGTCAGATGATGGGCCCTCCCACTTCAAAACCCCATTCATGAACCGCCCAGTGCCGTTGACGTAGAAGGAGAACCCAGGACCCGTGGTGCCTTCACGTACTCCACGTAAGAATCGAGTGTTCAAGTTCAGTTCCCCAACAGGAGAGATACTCACCTTGTATACTGTCTGAGTCATGCATAGTTGTGGGGATACGTGTCATTTTGGTACAACATAATCTAAAATGGCAGGCATGTTTGGAAATGTATTATGTCGGAGAAGAAAGATTGAGTTACCCACAAGGCAAGGCAGCAACTGCACTAGGGCCCCAGAACCCCAGGAGCCACAGTATGGCCGGATTAACCTCCTAGACAATTGTCAAAACCAGTGGTGTGGATGAGCCTTGGGCTTGTGAGGCCCCTCAAGGTCTGGGAATCTTGCCACTTACTCACTTTGCCCGGTTGGTAATCCAGCCTTATACAGCCTTATACATTGTATCTAAAAACCAGTGCTCTGGATCTGAAGTAACTACTTGATGAATTGATTAGTTGATTGACAGAAAATTAATGGCAACAATTTCAATAATTGTTTATCCGTCAATCAAAAAGTATTTAAAAGAAGGAATTTAGCAGTGACAGTTATTTAAATGTGAGTATTTGCTTGTTTCCCAGTTCTCTGTCATAATGAACTCAAGTGGTTTCCCACTGGAGGTCAGGCAACAAAAGCAAGCTGAATATGTTCACTTGGGCTTCAGGGAATAACGATAGACATTTTTCACTAGATAGAAACCCTGTATTTTATGCTGCACTACATTTACAAGTTACTTTACAAATTAAGATCTTACATACAAAGTATAGGATCAACTTTTACATTCTGTTTTTTATTGTTGATTAAATTACTCATGTAGAATAGAAATTAGTTCAAACCTGGTTCACCTCCAGGGGCCACAGCACTAACTAACGTTTAACACATTAATGTGTTAGCAACAATCCAATGACACAGTATAATACATATCATAAAACTCAGGAAAAGGGTTGCATAAGAAGTACATTTTGCTGAATATGCTGCAGAACCTTTACTCATGTACGATTTGGAATGTAGGAATTTTACTTGTATTGAAGTGGGTCTATTTTGATACCGTGTAATTTCTACTTTTATTCATGTAAATGATCAGGATACTTCTTCTACCTTATGGCGACAAAATATTATTTAGATTGCTTTCTTTATTTTACTGCCTATTTGATTTTACATGTTCGCCTGACATTTTATTTTGAAAAACCGTGACACCGGAAATAGCCGATAGTTTTCGTGTACTCTCGGTTAAGTTAAATCAAGACAACTACGAGGTAATAAGTCATTTGGTGGCGTCTATTTTAAGTATCTACCAAATGTTTGTGACATGATGATGTTATCCGAAACCAGCAAAATAACCTTAACCCACGGAGAAAACTAACAGTCAGGTAACTAACGTTTACGTGACGAGTCACACGAACTCGTGACGCCGCTCACTTGACGACAGATAACGTTTGTTGACCGTCACATAATTAACGAATTGATTAACCGTAGAGTTTTGTTTAAAGCTTTAGGGCCCTCTAACAAACGACTACCTTTATAAAATACGCTAGCGAAAATTTGTCATTTTAATGGGTTGTTATTGAGACCGTAATTAGTTAGTCGTTTGTTGCGTCACCTGGGCCGTTTAATCGTTAATTATGTAAATGTCATCCATTTGCAGCTTAGACAAATAAATCCCCCAGTGAAAGCTGAAGTTTGGTATTTCATAGTTTGCATTAAAACTTTGGCATATCATTTCACAGATTTTCTGTAGATAACAATGCAAACACAAGCCCCAGTTAACACAACCTTGTTATGATAAATATGATGAATGAATAACCACGGTATTTTCGTTCAATCGTGAATGAAACAGTAACATAAACTGCTTTGAGCACTCACTAACTAATGGGAAAATGGCATAGATCTGATATAACCCTAATCTCATCCTTAAAGGGATAAGATACCAAAAACGAAAACACCAAATATTAAAATATACTATACACATTGAAAACTATAGGAATGTCATTGAACAATGCTGAAAAAACTGACCTATGGTTGTAATTCATGGCTGAGAAATAGTTCAGGTGGTTCGACTAAAATGATATGCTTTTTGGACGCTAGAGGGCAGTATGAGACAGACCAGAGATGGAGGACCTAACCGTTCCTTTCTCAGTTTAATGGCGCATGCCATACAATGTGTATTTTCGCACTGGTCAAAGCGGTGGTGGTCATCAGAATATACAAGAGAAATAAATCTGATCATATCGGATGTCGCTGCAGAGCCCGGCTAGCTCAGTCGGTAGAGCATGAGACTCTTAATCTCAGGGTCGTGGGTTCGAGCCCCACGTTGGGCGGAGCCTTTTCTCTCTGTCCCCCACCAACGGAAAGTACATAGACCTCCACTGTGTAGTCTCAGTGATCACATTAACAGAAATCCCTTCATTTAACTGTCACGGTTTACCCCTGGTCTGTCTCTGGGATTTTCAGTCATTTTAATCTCCATAGTTTGTTTCAGTGTTAAATTTGATTGCATTTTATATACGTAGAATTGAGGGATTTTCCAACATTTAGACACCCCTATTTGCAGCTATGGCTTAGTAAAATATTGAAGATGCCTCTTAATATATAATGCAGTCTGGCTAAGATGGTTTAATTAAAATAAAACCATGCTATTTTTATAGAGGCCATGGTTTGTGTTGGTGTTGTATTGGATTACATCACAATAGACATTTTCTTCTTATATTTAGACAAACCATTTACATCTACAGAGGAGTAAAGGAAATGCCTTTCAGTATAATGCAGTCCAGTATAGCACTGTGAATTACAGCTTCACAAAATAACATAGTTGTGAGTCAACAACTGAGATATGGGAACATTCTAAATGTACCGGAGATTGTATTTATGGTTATTATGTACCATTTCATTACATTGCACATGTTTTTCTATTCTTTCACTTTCTATTACTAGACATATTACTGCCTGCCAGTGTGCTGCTGAAAGTTAAAAGGACAAGAAAAAAAATGGTGCTTTATCTAGCTGTGTTTAATTATTGATGACCACTGTTTGAGCACAGAAGTCAAAGAGGAAACCCTACTCACACTTCCCAAATCACTCTTTTTAGCTCTCATTTTAGTAGCCTATTTCTTCTAATGGAGGAAAAGGTACATGCATATTTGATTAGATTTTATTTTTATTCAGTTTGCTGAACAAAGGTCTGTACATATATCTTGTGTTTGTGTTTGTGTGTATTTGGTTTATTGTCACTGGATACATATTAAGATTATATATTAAGGTTAACAACAGTAATGTGTGACTAAAAGGAATGGTTACTTCAAAACTCTAGGTCTCTGTTTTCCTTTACAACACACTAGAGAAATTATTTGACTCTATGATCTCATTTTATCTGCCTAATCTTCCTGTTTTATTTCTTTTGTAGATTGAATTGCTAAAATTGTTGAAGAGCTGTAGCCTGTCCTTTCTCTGGAAACAGCCAAGAGGGAGGGAGGAGTTTAAACAAAGGCCCACTCCACGTAAAAAAAAAATGGAGGCTTGTGCAGAGAAGCCATGGTGTCCTGCTCCTCACACTCTACATGCTGCCATTTCTACTTCTAAAGCCTTCAAATAAGACATCTGCCGGCAGATTCTACACTTGGAAGCTTCAAAGCGTTGTCATGCGGGGTTTGTATGTCAAAACTACTTGTATTAATCACGTTATTTTGTGGTTTTAGGCCTAGCTCTGTGCTTATTTTTCTTCCCCTCTCTCTGACACTCACAGTGCTGCCCCTGCCTGCACTGAACAAAGATAATTACTCAGGAAACATTTCGGCCAATCAGGTGCGGCCTTGTATCTTGCCTGTGAGGGAAGCGACCAGTCAGGATCTGGCTAACATCAC
Organism: Lates calcarifer; assembly: GCF_001640805.2. Classification (NCBI taxonomy): domain Eukaryota; kingdom Metazoa; phylum Chordata; class Actinopteri; family Centropomidae; genus Lates; species Lates calcarifer. Next base: position 19,390,021 of record NC_066838.1, on the reverse strand, counting down.
TGGGGCCTGATCGCCTTGCCTGAAGAGCGGAGCCTTCCCCGGCTGAGGGCTGAGAGTGTCCTCCATGTTTTATAAGTGTTGACATAACAGTGTGTCAGGCAGCCATGCATCCACAGAGGTAAGCTCTGTCTTTTTTATCTCAACTCTCTGATAACAACATGGCTTCCTTGTTGTTGTTGTGGTGACTGCTAGTTTCTCATGATGAATGTGCACACCTTAAAAATCAGTTTAGAGTGCAGGAGGAGGAGGAGCTGGGGTGGATTGGAGGCCTTGCCAGGCCTCTCTCTGCTCCACAGTGCTGAGGAAGAGGGTGGGGGGTTGGGTAACGACTCTCACCCTTGCTCTCTCTCTGTGTCTCAGGGTCACATGGGTGCCCCAGACAACCAGGCTGCCATACAGGAGGCAGAGTGGACCATGGCAAATCCTTTTCCTTTTTTATAATGCAAAAGAGAGTTAGATTTAAAAATGGCACCCACATCTCCTTTCTGTTGTGGCAGTCTTGTGTTGTTGCCTGGCAGAGAAAGAATGGGGGATGGGCAAGGGAGGAAGAGGGGGGTATTATGTACCCTTTGTAAGTGGATTGGCTCTCTGCTGGTTTCTTATGTGTCATGCCAGGCCAGGGAATAGATGCGGGGGGCAACAGATGTGCTTGTTAGGAGGACAAGGAGTGCAGGACATAACTGAATACTGGTTTCTGTCTAATGTTTTTCAAATGTAAAATAAATAAATGATTGTGAAACTGAAGAAAACTTTGCCTCAACACAATTGGCATAAACTGTATTGTGGCTGGACTTTCTACACATCATACTGTTCTGAGGATGACCCACATGGAACAAACCTTTTGTCAAAGGGCAAATCCTCCTCCAATTCTTCTAGTCTAACCTTAAGAAATAAGCTGTTGAGAGACAGAGACCTCTATTTACTGGCCACAGGCCCTGAGTTTACAGCCCAGGGCTTCGGCAGCTCCACAGCAGTATTGTGAAACTGCTTCCTCCACTCTCTGATCCTCAGACAGTGGCCATTTTGTGTTTTAGAGAGAGCTTCTTGGGAAAACTTTAGGCTTCTCTTTACAGATCCGAACAGAGAAACAACATGAGATGTTTCAGGTTTTTATGTGACGTATACAAATCTATATATATATATCTATCTATCTCTCTCTCTCTCTCTCTCTCTATATATATATATATATATATATATATATATATTATATACATGTCTGCTGTGTTAAAATTCACTGTGTGTCATTTGTTTTTAATTTTTATCATGTTCTGTTTTTCATTTACACATGTTGAGACATAGTATAGATACAACACAGTTCATATATGTTCCATCAAGATTATGTCTAAGTACACATGGGAAGGACAAGTTTATTTGTACAGCACATTTCAAACAGAGGCAGTTAGAACTACTTTCTAATAGAAAGAAAAGCATTTGAACATTTAAAAATGAAGTTGATAAAATCACAAGGTGTGTGAAAACTACAGTTTGCTGTTTCAAGTTTAGAAACAAAATGAACAGGTCATGTATAGTTTTCAGAATGTTTAAAGACAACATGTTGTACCACTTTAGCAGTCTCAACTGCGTGGGGAAGACAAAGAATGTTTTGTTTTTTCTTGTGGCTTGGTATGTTTCATCTACATGACAGCCAGAAAATAGTAATGGTGCAATCCATGTTTCATCTTAGAGCACTTTGCTCTCTCTCTCTAAAACCAAAACCTAAAGTTAACGTTTAATACTAGAAAGGCATGACTTCTCAGTGCTTAAAGGAGCATGCAGTATCAATATTACATTGATAGTTAGACATGTCGATGCATAACGTTATGGTGCTGTGAACAAATTCTCTGGGCCTGTTTCTGAGTCAGTGTACGTAGCCTATAAACAGGACGGCAGAGTTTCAGTAGCACAGCCATTGAGTTATGCATCACAACCACAAATATAATCTCCCTGAAGGCCTTTTTCAAATCCCCCCTGGCTTATACTGTCATAATCAAGAGGGGGCAAGCTAAACTGAAGGAAAATAAACCGTCTAATGCAGGGGGAAATCTCTGCATTGCAGCAAAAATGCATTTTAAAAGGACGAGGGGAGCCTGCACAGACTGTGTGATCCGTGTGGCATAGCACAGCCGACCAATAATGTTCCACCCTGTTGGCCCTCCAGCCAATTGCAGCTGCAGTTGAGGTTAAAGATTGACAATCAGAGGGAGAGCAGCAGGGAGAGCAAGGGCCTTATGGAAAATTCCACAGCCATCTTTGATTCACCCTTTACAGCCTTATATAAATCCAGGTCAAATCTTTCTTTCATACAGGATATTCTGTGCATACTAGCAGTATAATTAACTAAAATGTACATTTTAATGTAGTTTATTATTTTTATGAAATGCAGGCAAGAAACTTTTATCTTATGCTTTTAATTATTGTGTTTTATTGATTTCAGGAGAAGCTAATCATATGGATGTCTTCATTTGCCTGCATGTGGTTGTTGGTCTGAATGTAGCTGAATGTATCTTGTCATTTTTCAAAACCTAATAATCTTTCAGGGGTATTGTGTAGCAGGCAAGTAGGATGTGAATGGTATTAATCCTAAATGCTTTCAATGTCAGTTCCAATGTAAAGAGCACAATATGATGTTTGTATTGAATGCCTTTCTTGGTCTGCCATATAAAGCAGCCGTTTATTCACATATTTGTCGGTGTGATGTGTAAAAACTGCGTTTTCTTTTTAGGCATAGAGAACAGCTTTGCCAGGATCTGAGTGTGGTTTCATAGTGTTGGCCTCTCTTTCTTCAAAACGAAATCTAATTATTCTATGACAGCAGTATTCACAGGGAAGGAGGGAAGCCAAGATCGAAGACATAAAAAAAAAGAGAGAGAGAGAGGGAGAGAGACAGATGAGTGCTTCTCACTTTACTGGATTTCCTCATGTCTCCCTTCTCTGTGTTTCTCCTCTGTCTCTGTGATCCACCGTGAGGGTTTTTGTCTTGACCTAGTCTTGTGTTTTAAAAAAAAAAATGTTTTGGACTGTAATCTCCACACATCTCTCTGGTCCTCCTGCATGGATGTGCCAGTGCCTGAGTCTGAGCCTCGGAGTGGGGGATGGGGGAGCGGGGGGAGGGGAGCAAGCTGTGGCCTCCATTTTCTGTGACGAGAGAACCCTGCTCGTCTCTCACAGGAGTGGAATCTAAAGGCACTGACTCAGTGTTGTTTCCTTTTTGTCCATCAGGTACCACTTGCAGAGGGGAATACTGTCATGTATATTTTCTTGAACCTGGGTCTCTCTGGAATATATCCCATAATCTGCTGAGGATTTATTTACCTAAATCTCCTTGTGTGATGGATCATAGCTCCTGATCTGAGAATGCCCTTTGGATCAGCATACTTTTTTGCCACTGGTCATCCTGTCTTCCTGGTAGTTGCAGCATTGTCTTGTCATTGGTGTTAGGAGTGTATATAATACAAGGTTGTGGCAGTTTGTTCAGCAGCTCTGGGCTGCCTAGTGATGGCGAATGTTCCTTTTTTTTTTTTTTTTTTTTTTTTTTTTTTTCCAGGGCTGTGGTACACGTAGCAGAGCGACTTGGCTAACGTTTTCTTATTTTCATGTGGGCCTCGTTTGTTCACTCAGTCCGGAACAGGAAGGCCCCGGAGGGGTTGGGGTTTGTGTGTGTGTGCGCGCACGTCTCTCTGTGTGTGATTGTTGGCAGGCTGAAACAGGATACCCATGTGCCATGTTCTAAAGAAACTCTGCTCAACCCATGCCTGTCATTTTTCAGACAACACACGTTATGATGCAGTTGTTTTCTTAGTTTCAGTTTGATAAGCTATCTGTGATTAACAGTTTTAATGTTTGAAGAGATAAGGAATTCATTTTAAAAAGCCTTGTTGATTGATTTTGAGTTACAGTGTTGTCTTGGTATGTGGTTTTTAATTTGGTAGAAGTAAGATGTTAAATCACTGTTAAATCTCTGGAATTTAAAGCAAACATCAAGGTTGACTTGGTGTTTAAATGAGCATAGGTTTAAAAGCTGATGTGATCATATCTAATCACTTTTCATGTTGAGTTTTTCATATCTGATTCACTAAAGCTTTTAGGATACGTATGGTTCCCTGCGTGTGCCAGTCAGTGAACTGACATTTGATCAACTTTGTGTGGAATGCCTTATAAGGGTGGAGGAGGGGACATGAAGAACATTCCTCTACTTTCAGAGGAGGAAAAAAGCTTATCCCACAAATGTGGTTGACCTTTGAGTCATAGCCTGTAAACCCGTGATCCTAGCTGGAAACCAGAGCTGCAGCCAAAGCTCTGAGCTGGTCAAGTGTGTGACCTGTCAGGGGTCCTTGGGAGTGTTTTCTCCTCGGGGCTTGTGAATAAAAGCTACATCCTTGGAACAAGGCCCTCTGTTGCTCTGACAAAGGAGGAGCCAAACACTCAAAGACCCTCATTTATCGTAGGATCCCCTTTATTCTTGTCCTTTTCTCCCTGCTGAGGAAATGAGATGAGAGCAGGTCTGGAGACCTGGGAAATTAGACTTTTCTACTGCTAGATGTGTACTTGTGTGTGTTAGCACTGTGTTCTTGATTCACAATTCATTGATTTATTCATGTATGATATTAATATTGGCCTGCTTACATCAGGTTGTAAACACAGAAGAGGTCTGTATTTTGAGTAGTGATCTGACAAACCACTACAGTCTTATCTGCTGTAACTCCACATTTATTTGAATATATTTTAAATATAATATGTATATGGTTCAGTTACAGATTTTTAGAGACGGACAATGATAAACATGACTTTTACCAGCAGAGCTTCTGAAATATGCCTGTGGTGATTTTGATCAAAAATATTTAGACAGACCCTGTTATGAAGCTTATTAGATGGATCTCTTGCTATTAGTCTCCAATAATGGTCCTAAAGCCTTTGGGTGTATAACCCTGTTGTTACTGAAGGGGCTTGAGAGATAAATATACAGGATACTGTTAATTGCCATGAGACGCTGTCTCTCCAGCTGTATGGACCAATTCCCTCTGGCTTTCTCGTTACTATAGGACTACCCACCATTTGTCATAAAGCACAGAGCAAAGATCAGGGCTCAGTCGGAATAAAATCTTTCAGCTGCAACGTCTCCTGACAGATGGAGGTGCAGGGTAATGTAAGCTAAATGGCCCTATGTGTTGTTGTGAATATCAACTTGTGCTTAGCAGAGAGGAGCGTTGCCATGGCGATTGTTACCATCTCTCTCTTGCAACATAAAGAACATATTCAGACTCGTTTGTTACTGATAGTATGGAGTATGGAGAGGATGTGAACTTCATAGCAGAATGTCAGAGATGTGCTGAAATCCAATAAAAACAGTGACAATAGAAACCTGCAGAGTCCCAGTTGACAGATCCACTGGGACCAGGGCGCCTTAGGTGGTGTTCCACTTGTTTACTGTTATGCTGTTGTGGTTATCTGAACACCCTTTCTGACTTTGTGTTTGCCTCTCTTTCTGTGTTCTTGTGTGCTCTTGTGCGGTGCTCTGCAGTCTGGCTGAGGAGGAGATAAAGACAGAGTCTGATGTGGTAGAGGGGATGGATGCATCTTTACGATCCAAAGGTAAGTCTCTAAGGCCGAGTACCTCACATTAAGAGTCAGACATCTGAGGCGACTTAGTTTCAGAGAACGTAGAGGTTATTTACTGCAAGTTCGCGGGCAGTGTAATGCATTTTGTTGGTCTCTTAGGGCTACAAAGATAATCCATTGTACCTGGCTGCCTGCCTGTTTGTGTCAAGTATCAACACAGGCTCCAGTTAGTTTAGAGGAAGCAGTGTTAATGTAATAGGTGTAAGAAGCATCTGTAATAATTGCTTTTTAAATGCTTTTTAGATCAGCATGATTGCTGTCAGTACTAAATAATAATGTTATTATGATGAAAAAATAATAAAAACTCCACAGTCAATCTGATTATTGTATTGCTCAGCTGAAAACTGAATTACTTCAATTTGCTCTTCCTCCCTTGGTTTTTCATCAAGCTCTAAGAATGTAGGATGTCAGGAACGATGTATGATGATTTCCTTTTTTTGTGCTTCTTGATTTATTCTGCAACTAGCTACATTACTGTCATAGCAGTTGAGTCTTTTAATCATCTTAAGCTTGTATAACATGTTAGACTTGACTGTTGTGAGCAATGCAAGCCTGTCTGGTGATGTGTGATGATCTGATGGTCTTTCTGCACGCAGCCCCTGATCCGCCGGGGTCAACAGAACGATCTGTGGCACCACAAAAGAGAAAGGTGTCAAGTCCCACCCATTCTTCCAATGGACACTCTCCCTCAGACACCTCCCCTAGCCCCCTCAAGAAAAAGAAGAAGCCTGGGGCTGTGAACTGTAACAATAAAGACCAGGTAAGGGCTCCAGTTTACTCATTTCAAAATCTGGTGTGTTCTCAAAGGCTGTGGGGTGTGGTGTCAGGGGTGAATGCCAGTGTAGTTCCTGCCACTGGAGGTCTGTCACTCCCACAGCCTAAGGTGGAGTTGGCAAAGGAGATAAGATGGCTTTAGCCGAGCCAACAATTTGTCACGTTCAAACAGTCTCTCCTAGAAGGCGTTTCATAATGTTGTACATATGCTAAGTGCCACAAATAGTCATCTAAAAAATGGATACAAGAGAGCTAGAGAGAGGAGTTCAACCCTGCCTTGTTTTTCACATCCACACATTTGGCTAATCACAGCGTGACCCGAGTGTGAACATCAGATTGTTGATTTTGGAAAGTTACAGAAATTGTCAGACAGCCCCCACCCCCCCATACATTTTCAGAAAGTGTGGGGTGATGGGGTTTCTGAAGCTATAGCAGTTTCTAATGGAGTGCACTGAGGCTAAACCAGGCTCCAGGTACTAACCAGGTGAACAACCAGGTGAATATTATCAAACTCTGCCTGAAGGCCTGCACACACTGCAGCAGGGACAAAGAACAATACAGGGCCGTGCCATATTGCCTGTGAGAACATGCCGATTTTGATCATAAGACTGCAGTATACAGCTTAAAATTAAAGTCAACCACCACCTATGGGTGTGACCTCCTGTGAGGTGGATATGTCTTGTGCAGGTTGTGTAGGTTGTGTCATGAAAGACTCTAGACATTTGACATTAATCACCCGTCATTTATGTCCAGTTATTTTGCTGTATTTAAATGCTATGCATTTTACTAAATGACTGATCCAAATGTTTTTATGATCCCATTGCCAGATTAATGTGGTGCTGAGTGATTCCCTTTTGTCCCTGAGCCCCATGTTGACCTTGCATGATGTTAAAAGATAATTCTAGCCTTTTTGATGTTAGCATAGTTTATGCCTTAGTGATAGAATAGAACACATGCTTTGATTTTCTTGAAAGGGTCAAACAAGTGACAGCTGAATTTTATCGCTACTACTACTATAAATTAACACCAAATTATTTGGTGTAAGATCAAGGTAATTTTGACTGTGAAATCAACATCACCTTGAGCTGTGAAACTAGATGCACCAGCCTCTGTTTATCTAGTAATGTAGCATCAGTAATGTACCAGAGGACTTACCAGAGGACCATGTCATGCATTGTGTTTACTCTCAGGTGAAAGATGAGCTATACTGAGGCTCACACCCTAAAACCTGTTTGGTTAGTTTCATTTTCACAGTTGATACTGTCACATGACCAGATGTTTAGAGTTTTAGTTCACCTACAGTAGACAGCAAAATTGAGTATACCCCTGTGCAGTATCTCTTAAGTGTGAGATTATTCAAAACTGTGTCATTTTGCAATAATTGTATTATTTTTAAGTTGAAGTGTAGGTTATTTGATCTTATGTATCATTTAAAAACAGGCCAGACTACATTGAAAATGTGGGCTCCAAGCAACAAAAGTGTGTATACCTGTGATCACTGCAACAAATTTGATTACATCTGTGCTTGTCGATTGAGGCTAACTGCTCGAACAACATGATAAAGTAACCTGTGAACACTACAGCTCTCTCAGTTTTGACCGGGGTTGTGTTAAACGCAACATGGCTCCACGTGATAAGGAACTGCATGAACAACCGGATTGTGAGACTTCATAAAGACTTCATTAAGCCTAAACACAGTCGCAGCAGTGGTTAGGTTGTATAGGTAAAGCCATACAAGGTATGGCTATTAAATAATGAGACTAATATTGTAATACAATTTTATTCAACATAAGTATTTTTCAATGTCTTTCTCCTTCAACATACTCTCCTTTTGCATCAACACACCTCTGCATTCGGGTCTTCCACTGATCAAAGCAGTGCAGTAGGTCTGCTTCAGACAGTTGTCTCAGAACCTCTGTTGTTCTCTTCTTAACTTCTGACACAGACTCAAAACGTGTTCCTTTGAGCACAGATTTGATCTTAGGAAAAATTAAAAAGTCACACGGTGCTAGATCAGGTGAATGGGGAGGGTGATCAAGCACTGTGATTTGTTTTTGGGCCAGAAACTGCTTTTCTTTTTGATCAGGAGTCACGTTTTCGGGACAACTTTGTCACACGCTTTTGTCATGTTCAAATTTTCATGCAAAATTTGCTGAACTGTCTCTTTATCAATGGAGACCGTTTCTGCTATCATTCTTCTACTGAGTCGTCGATCATTTCGAACGATTTGTTCAATTTGTTGAATGTTTTCAGAAGATGTTTTTGATGTGCATGGGTGCCCAGAATGTTCATCATCTTGGACATCCTCTCTGCCTTCACAACATCTTTTGTGCCATCCAAACACATGTGTACCTAACATGCAGTGTTTCCCATTTAATGTACAAAAAGGTTTGGCTGCTGTTTTGTTCAGTTTCACCAAAAAAATCAATTTAATGCACTGCTCAACTTTTAAACTAATCTGACGCCTTATTGGAAACTTACAGCAGTGCATGAATACCCAGCCTTTAATATATAACCTTTGGTGTAACTGTGAACCACGTGGTTTTATCCTCATAAGCGCAGTCTCATTATTTAATAGCCATACCTTGTACTCCCAACAGAAGGTGCACTAGACATGTTTAAAAGTGATGCCAAGTACAATTTGCTATAAATGCAACCTTGTAAACAGATGGGTAAATACTTCTGATTTTGCACACCTGTGGAAATTGGTGTTCCAGGGACTGATCAGACAGTTTGAAGGACATTGCATAAAGATCGTCCAAGAAGAAAACTATTGCTCACAAAACGGCACAAAACTTTAACAAGAACATTAAAAGATGCCTGATGAATATTGACTGCACATTCTTTAGTCAGAAGAAACCAAAATAGATTTCTTTGGATCAGATGGGAGCTGGCATTTTTAGTGTGGATCAGGCCAGGACCACCACAGTGACTGCGTAGTGCCAGCCGTGGAGGTGGGAGTGTGCTAATATTGGGCTGCATGAGTGCAAAAGGTGTAGGAGAGATGAGATTTATAGATGCCACTGTGAATCCAAGTTTGTATACCCAAATACTGAAGGAAAAGATGACTCCCACTCTCAAGAAGCTTGGCAGGAGAGGAATTTTCCAACATGACAAAATCACACAAGAATTTTTAAAGAGGAAAAAAGTGAAAACCATGACCTGTCCAAATGAGACCTGAATCCAGTAGAACACCTTTTGGAGCAGAAGGTAGAACAACAAACCCCTTCAGCAAAGAGCAGCTGAAAAGAATCATCTGTGAAGAAAGGCAGAACATTTCTCCACAGATTTGGCAACACTGGTATCATCAGTGCCCAGAGGGATTAAATCTGTCAAATCACAAATAAAGGTGGACATAGAAAATGTTTTTAAAAAAATGAAAGGATTGAATCTCACTAATGACAGGTGTACTTACTTTTGTTGCAGTTGGTTCATCAATATGGAGCTCTCATTATAGTTTAATTAGTCAAACATTTTTGTGTTTTGAATTAATTGGCTTCATTCTGGGGTGTACTGTTTTGTTGTATACTGTGTTTTGATGTATTTGAAGTCTTGTGTTGGGTTCATTGCCTTTATAGCCCTCTATGCTTCTTACCCTGCTTATCCCCAACTTACTGCTGCCTTGTTTCTGTTGCATTGCACCTTTTTGTGTTCCTGCGTGTTTTTTTGAAACCTGCCCCCCTGTTTCTCTTGCCTGCATTTCAGTCAGAGCTAAGACATGGTCCCTTTTACTATATGAAGCAGCCAGCACTCACCACAGACCCTGTTGATGTTGTACCGCAGGACGGCAGGAATGACTTCTACTGCTGGCTGTGCCACCGCGAGGGCCAGGTGCTCTGCTGTGAGCTCTGCCCCAGGGTGTACCACGCCAAGTGCCTCAAACTACCAGCCGAGCCCGAGGGCGACTGGTTCTGTCCAGAGTGTGAGGTATCTTGTTGAGACACGTGTATGTGTGTGGGTGTACACAAGTGATTGTGGGACTCCAGGCACAATCATGCTTGCTTAGTTGACTAAAGGGGTGTCAGATTATGTGCCATGAGCGGCTTCAGTCAGAGAGGAGGAATAAATCACCTGCTTCAGTCTGACGTTGATCTAAAAACCTTTTTTGGCCCTCAAAGACACATGGTCTGACAGCTCTGCAAGCGTAACCCATATCTCACACTTTAAGTTTGCGAGATGTTAGAGAATTGTTTTAATCTGCGTCTTTGGAAAATTTACATTGCACCTCTTTTAATTGGCACAACTGTGAACATTTGTACAAGCTGAAAAAAAAAGACGGCAGATGATGTAAACTTAGCAAAGATGTGAATTTATATTAGTATCTATGTTCACTACTTTTGCTTGATGTTTCTTACTTTCATTATATTTCCATTAATGTCATCAATGATTTTTGTTGCTTTTGCAGAAAATAACAGTTGCTGAATGCATTGAAACCCAGAGTAAGGCAATGACGATGCTGACAATAGACCAACTGTCCTACTTGCTCAAATTTGCACTCCAAAAGATTAAACAGCCTGGGGTAAGATGTGTTAAGATCAATTAATTCTGGTTTAATAGGTGTATTATTCTTGTGACAAAAGTCTAGGAAATGAGACATCAACAATTGTGACTAATGCATCTGTTTTTTTTTTTTTTATTTGTCTATTTTTTTAAATGTTGGTCTAAACTGAGCAGACTGAGCCTTTTCAGAAGCCTGTGTCTCTGGAACAGCATCCAGATTACGCTGAGTACATCTTCCACCCCATGGACCTGTGTACTTTAGAGAAGGTATTATTTATTAGCTTTGCATAAAGAAATGTAAGAACAGAATGCACAAAGAAAAATAAAAAAAAATCATACAAAATGCTCAAAAGTAATAAATAAATATAACAACTAGAGTAACAAATAGAATATATTAAGAGATTTGTTTCATTTAAATGTCTTGTGTTTGATTTTATTACTTTTTCATAGAATATCAAAAAGAAAATGTACGGCTGCACCGAAGCCTTTCTTGCCGACATGAAGTGGATTTTACACAACTGCATCATCTACAATGGAGGTAGGCAACTCTAACATTTATCAGCAAACTCCTTATTCTGCTAATAGAAAAAAGAAAATATCAAATCGGCTTGTTATTTTATCCCAGGTAATCACAAACTAACAGCAACTGCGAAGGTCATTGTCAAGATTTGTGAGCATGAGGTAAAGAAGCTTTTCTAACACAATAATAGCACAGTGTCTGTAAATGTGTCTAAATTATAAAGTAAATACATCTTTGTCATTCAATATGGATTTTAGATGAATGAGATTGAGGTGTGTCCAGAGTGCTACCTGTCTTCATGCCAAAAAAGGGACAACTGGTTTTGTGAGCCATGTGTAGGTCTTTACATTACATTATGTTTAATGCCATTTAAATATTGTTTATACATCTTGGCATAAATTGAAGATATGTGAAACTCCTTTTTTGTTCCCTCTCCAATAGAGTCAACCCCACCCCCTCGTCTGGGCTAAGCTAAAGGGGTTTCCGTTCTGGCCAGCAAAAGCACTTCGGGAAAAGGATGGGCAGGTAGATGCACGCTTCTTTGGGCAACATGACAGGTGAGATCAATTTTTGAGTTTTACAGAAGAGATTACCTATTAGGGCTGTTTGACCAAAAATTAGTCTTTGACCAAAAATTAGTCTCCAGGTATTCTAATTTGGTTGTTGTGGTTTTACACAGGGCCTGGGTTCCAATTAACAACTGCTACCTCATGTCCAAAGAGATCCCTTTCTCTGTGAAAAAGACAAAGAGCATTTTCAACAGTGCCATGCAAGAGATGGAGGTCTATGTGGAAAACATTCGCAAGAAGTTCGGGGTCTTCAACTATGCACCCTTCCGCACTCCCTACACTCCCAGCAACCAGCTACAGATGTTGCTGGACCCGTCCAACCCCAGTGCTGGGACAGTGAAGACAGAGAAATCGGATAAACTTCGCTTCAACTTTGACATAACCGCATCTCCTAAGATGGTGCTCAGCAAGAGTTCCACACCCAGTGGTATGAGCCGGAGGGTCTCCATGACAGACATGCCTCGGTCCCCAATGAGCACCAACTCTTCGGTTCACACAGGGTCTGATGGGGAGCAGGACATGGAAAAAGCAAGCAGAAATCCGGCCTTCCATTACAGCACTGGAGAGGAATCAATGGACTGTACTGGTAAATAAATAATAAAGTGGCTATAATAAATATTTTATAATAGCAGTATATCAAATGACAATGTGACAGTGTGAATGAGGATGCCCATAATGATAAACCTATAGAGAGTGATCACTTTTATCTACATTCCTGTTTACAGTGAGTTTCAGCTCATTATTCAGCTATCCAATAAATATACTGCTTCGTTCTGTTTTACTCTCACCAATTTAAAAAGTGATAATAGGTGATAATAGTTCACAACTGCTTCTGCTGCTTCCAAGTGACCAAAAGAAAATCTGTTATTGGTTTAACATCTGCATCACCCTAACTGTGTAGATTTGAGTGGAGTAATGCAATTTCTAACCATTTTACCTAAATATGTAAATCAAAAATAACTAAGGTTTGAATTTTTTGTTGTGATTACAGCATCTCCTGTCTCGGGAAAGATGGGTCCTTCAGGCAGTGTAACAGGCAGCCCGAAGCCCTTTAACCCTGGACTGGTGCCTAAGCAGGAGAGGACCGCAGGCACAGGTGGCATCCTCAATCTCAACCTGGGTCAGTACCAACACGTTATATATCACAAGAGCCAATACTCCCGTAATGTACTCTGAAGTGAAGAGAAGAGAATTTGCACTGAAACTGAACATTAACCTGTTTCTTTCAGATCGAGTGAAGGCTGAAATGGATCTGAAGGAGCTGAGTGAGACTGTGCTACAGCAACAGCAGCAGCAGCAACATCAGCAACAACAAGGGGCATCAGCTGCCCTCCCCACCCCAAAGAGACACATCAGGAGCCTGGACAAGACTATTGAAAGCTGCAAGGCACAGCTCGGTACATACACAATCACCCTGTATTATTCTGACACAGGGGTTTATTCTTGCTGCTGTTCATCTTGATAGTGATATCAACCGCAGTTACATCTTAGAGTAATTTCAAGAATATTTCAGGTTGTTGTGTGATGTTCAAATGACCATTTGCAAGAAGAATTTAGATTTCTGATACATAAAATTTTTAACGTCATGACAGTGTGGCTACTTTTAGATTTCAGACTATCTTAGATTAGATTATCCTTGATCAAATTTTTTAAATTGTGTTGAATTATGGGGAATTTACCCAAAACATGGGGCAGTTGAAACGTGGTATCTGACACCGTCACTGCTGTTGACTGGGATTAGATGTGGGAAACAGTATGTTTAGCTATTATTAAAGAAAAAAGTATTTATTCCACTCACTCTTTTAAAAAGATATAATGAAGAATGTATGTGTTTCTGTACAGGGATAGATGAGATTTCTGAAGACGTGTATAAAGGTGTAGATCACAGTGACTCTGAAGACTCTGAGAAATCGGACTCAAGTGACAGCGAATACCTCAGTGATGAGGAACACAAGCCAAAAAGCTCCGGCCAGGACGACAAAGATAAAGCAGAGAGAAAAAGGCCTAAACCAAGCACGGACAGAGAGAATAAGGAGGGAGTAACAGCATCAGGGGATAAAGCCACCCCTGAACCCCTGCTCAAAGAGAAACAGGGTAGCAATGGCCCAGATAGGGACCTCCAGGACAAGCCCAGAACGCCCCAGTCTCAACCCCTCACTGACAAGCCCAAAGCCCCAGACGAGGGCAGAGCAGCTGCTGCTACATCAGCGGCTGAGCAAGACTCTGATTCTGAAAGAGAGCTGGTGATTGACCTCGGGGATGAACACGGAGGTCGGGACTCAAAGAGGGTGAGACGAGAGCCTGGGGCTTCTGCTGCCAAAACTCTCAAAGAGTCTAATGTTGCCAAGTTGGAAGGTGAGGCCTTTGATTATACTGAACACATTTTTTCCTGTGATTCTCATTATGACATGTGCCTCTGTTAGAGAGACAAGAAAAAAATTATATCCACAGTATTATCACACAGCAAAGTACAGACCAGTGTGAGCTAACATACAAGTCCATCAGACTTAAATTACAGAACTCTTATGCACCGTGCTTAATTTAACCTTTAAAACATTTTCTGCTATGTTGCCTTCATCAGGGCGGCACCTGAAACTGTTTCCTGTCCCCTTATTTACAGTCCACTGAGGAGTCATGTGACTGATATATCCTCATAGATACCAAGTATACAAAACATAACTATTTTTTTTTTTGTCTTAAAAGTACCATTACTCTTACGGAAAAAATTACAAGATAAAAATCAATTGTCACAAATACAAAACGTGCAGTATATTACAGCACAATTTTTTAAAATTAAGGCTGAAAGTTTTGTATTGTTTCAGTGTGTTTTCCAATACACAATATACATAAATCTCTTAACATTTATGACTAATCCTAAATAATTTCAAAGTCTGCAGTTCACATATCCATTCCTTAACTAAATTTCACATTATTCTAAAAAAGATCATGTTCCTTGGGGACAAATATAATCTAATAGATTCTACAAAAATAGCATCAAGTCTAACTCCTTATTTAACCCTCTTGATTTGAGAGTGCTTGATTGACAAATCCAGAAGCCCTCCCTCTTAAGGAGCAATATGTATTTTTTTTGTGCCCAGGTAAACTACCTTCATCTACTGCAGCAGCAGCAGCATCACGTGAAGTCACCTCCAACATGAAAGACACCCTGCAACCTGCGATCACAGCAGCCCTCAACCTTGTTTCCACTGCAGCCTCTGGTCAGTCCAGTGCCACCGCAACTACCAGCGGACCCACCGTTACTCCCTCTCCTGCCTCCACCTCTGTCTCAGCAGCATCCTCAGCACCCACAGCTGTAAAGAAACAGCGCCCTCTACTGCCTAAAGAGACAGCTCAGGCCGTGCAGCGGGCAGTGGTGTGGAATCCCACCAAGTTTCAGACGTCCTCTCAGAAGTGGCACATGCAGAAGGTGCAGAGACAGCAGCAGAATGGGGAGCAGTCAGCAGTGCAGACACAGGCCCAGACTCAGGGGCAAACACGTAGCCCGCAGCAGCTGCAGTCGCAACAGCAGAACTCATCCTCCAGCACCCGCTATCAGACCAGACAAGCAGTCAAGGGTATATACATCAGCATAATCATTCATCTGAGCGCTCAATGTAACATAATAAGATCAAATGCACGTTAAAAGATGTATAATTTCCCTTTTTGTCCACCTTTAACCTCTTTAGTGCAACAAAAAGACCCACCTCAGTCCTCGTCCACAGCTGCCCAGGTCACTTCTGGTAGTTCTTCTTTCATGTCAGGAGACTTACCGATCCCCACAGTCTCAGCTGATGTGGCTGCAGATATAGCCAAGTACACAAACAAAGTAAGTTGGAGTTCTCAGCTCTGTGATTAAAATATGTGAAGCAAGAAAAAGTTAAGACTGTGTCAACATCACATGTTTTTGGCAGATTATGGACACAATAAAAGGGACTATGACTGAAATCTACAATGACCTTTCCAAAAGCACATCAGGAAACACAATTGCAGAGGTAAATACTGGCGTACACACGGGTGCTTATTAATGTGTTGTGATGATATGATGGTGATATGATTTTGTATTTTTTGCCACAGATTCGACGGTTAAGGATAGAGATAGAGAAGCTCCAGTGGCTGCATCAACAAGAGCTGTCAGAGATGAAGCACAATCTAGGTAAGTTTCCTACTTCCAGTCACTTAGCCAGTCTTTACCTGAATATCATATGATTACAGATGTTTCTCTTTTTTAAAACGTGGTATGAGTTTCAAGTTACCTGTGTTTGTCTTAATGCAGAACTGACAATGGCAGAGATGAGGCAGAGTCTGGAGCAGGAAAGAGAACGGTTAGTGGCTGAGGTGAAAAAGCAGATGGAGTTGGAAAAGCAGCAGGCGGTGGACGAGACCAAAAAGAAACAGTGGTGCGCCAACTGCAGAAAGGAGGCCATCTTCTACTGCTGCTGGAATACCAGCTACTGCGATTACCCCTGCCAGCAAGCCCACTGGCCTGAGCACATGAAGTCCTGCACACAGTCAGGTAACATAAATATGATTGAATAACTAACATTTTTGTTGATTTATGTTAGGTACTGTGATGTACCAGGGTTCTGCAACTGGATTATGAAATGAGTCTGCAAATATAAATACCAAAGCCTCAAGTTTATTTAAAATACATTTATAGGCAGGATGGAGGATAGCCCAAGGGCTCTATTTTTTTACTGAGAGCCATCCTTAGGCTGTTTGCTCACTGTGAATGCTTCTCCTCTTCAGTGTCTTCGGCTACTGTTTCATGTGATACTGAACTAAAATGTTGTTTGACATGTAGGACATGTGGCAATGAGGTTAAATCAATTAGAAGGTAATCCATCCTGCTACAGCAGTTGTGTGCTGTAGAATATAAATATATTATCTACCATTAGGCTGGCTGCTTTGCCTGACATGAAGCAAATTAATAATGAAAATCTGAAAATTATTGGACTCTAGTGACTGGGTTTTTCTTGGGTGTTATACAAAAACATGATGCACCTGATACTGTTACAGTCTCTTACTCTTACTGATTATATATGATTATACATTCTTTATGAGGTGGTTTATTCAATACCACTTCATTCCACTTTTTTTTAACGCTCTAGCTTTCCAATTGGAGGGCAGCTCCTTTTCTGCTCTGCTGTAGCTATACTATACAATGTAATGTAAGATGAAAATCAAATCATCCCCAATGCACTCTGTCCCCTCTGTTCCTCTGCCTATAAACTCATCCACATCATCACCAAGCCCCCAAGTCCTCACACCCTGAGCACTCATTCCTTCAAAGACCAATATGATGCAGCTATACTGATATACTGAATGATTAAGTATAGTGTGACTTTGCAGCAATAAATACAAATTGGTTAGCTCATCATTGTGTTTTGTAGACACACAACTTTACCCCTTATCCACCCTGTGGGATAAGAGGCAGATTCTACAGACACAAGCAGCTATGTAGTGTTCGTGTTCTCATCATCTGTTTTCCTTTTCCTTCTAGCCACAGCTTCACAGCAGGAGCCGGAGGCAGAGCCCAACTCAGACCCTTCCATCAAATCATCAGGTCATTCTCCTGCCACACAGACCCTGCCCTCAGGAGCAGGATCCATATCAGATAAAAGCAACTCTCCCACATATATGGACAAGAGTAAGGACAGTGCTGCCTGTTACTGTGACCTAACTGCTACGCTACAGAAACTCTGGCAGATTATGCTAGGCCGCTGTAGGGCTTGTGGCGTCAAACATGTGGCGTCGAACTTGGTGCTTGAAGGCCTGCACCTCTGTGACAAATCACTTTCCATTCCCATATGTACATCTGCTTGGCTGACATTTTTTGGTTTATCCCTCATTCACAGTTTCCACAAATCTGTGTTCAGGTGGATTCACCATGTGAAAGTAGTTTGTCTTGAGAAATAAAATGTGAGTCTGTATGTTTTCATACTGTAGTTTTATGTTGTAGCTCTGTTACCACTTTGTTTCCAGTCTGAGCAAGATTGTATCACCCCACGGAATTTTTGCTACATTATCCCTTTCAATGCTGCTCTTAAGTACTTCATGGCGGTTTTATTTTGTGGATTGCCTTCCATATTGTGAGACAAAATATTTCAAACAGCCGTCAACAGTTGATACTCATTTATCATGGTGCCATCAGAGGTATTTTGAGTTATGCAAGTTTAAAACTTAATGTCTTCAGCCATGTTGTTTTCATGTCAGCGGTGACATTTTTGGCTCATACCAGTTTTGTATTGTAGTTCCACATTGTAAAGGCCTACATTAAAAAAAAAAAAAAAAATCTGTGATTTATTAAAAATAACTAAAAAATTTAAACTGTACAAAGGTTTTGTAAGAAGATAACTGAACAATATTTATAGTGTTATATGTTTTTATAGTATGTTTATTGAAATCACATTTCTATGTGTCTAAAAAAAGTTATTTGAAAATAAATTGCTTCATGAATGTCAGCGCTGAGCAATGTCTCTATTAAACTGGTTACCCAAAGCTGATGTAAATCCTGGTTGGACTGTGTCTAAGAACTGGGTAGGTATAAACAGAAACTGCATTTTGGCTGGATTATATTTCCTGTGAGCATGTATGTTTTTGAGATTGTGTCTCGTTCTTGTTTACATATTGTACATACAATATATGGACTTGTGAAGCAAAAATAAAAATGCTCTGATCAGTTGTGTTGGTGTTTATTGGCTTAATTTACCCTCAAAGTGGTGAGAAACTAAACTTCCAGTATGAACAACATAAACATTGTGCTCTTTGCATCATGATTCATTTATAGTGTCAGAGGTCAAATAAATCAAATGATCAACTTTGGATGTAGATCAGTGTAGATTATGGATCGTGTTATGTATCTATTAAGTTCATTCATTGAAATTATGGAAGTGTAAATTAAATTATGTTCACCTATGAAAAATAGTCCAATAGTCAAAGTAGTTGCAGCCCTATTAATAATGTTAGTATGGTGTAACTGTTACGCTTGTGAAGGAATTCTGAATACGTCAGTCATGCATCTTTTTTCATTTAGACGTTCCAACAAAATTGCATTGTAAAACCATGAGCGATAAAACGGATTCCTTTCACTGTTTATCACTACTCTCCATGTAAAGTATGTGTGTGGAATGAAATTGTCTTTACATAAATTGCTGTATAATTCTATATAGTCTTTATAATTTATATACTAAATCTATGCTTAAAAAACGTGCATGTCATATCTAACTAAACTAACTAACTTAACTAACAGGTAGCGTAACCCCTAGCCACGGTGCTTTCCGCCTGTGACAACTTATCGCGAGATTACATATCAGCAAGGCAGAGAAAATGGAAGGCTGTGCTAGCTAGCTAGCCGAGTGAATCTAACCGTAACGGGGAAATTATCGTTTATATTGAAGGTATGATTTCTGTTTTCCTCGCAGTGGCGGTGTACAAGCGTACAACATTTAATTCTTGTGTCAGTATCTTTGGAGACCGTTAGCATCCCGGCGTATAGTTTTTGTTTTCAGGTACGGTTGCAGCTAGCAGTTAGCTAAACTAGCTGCAGAGAACAATGTCGCCATCAGAAACAAGACTCCTCTTCTGCCTCCACAGAAAAACTCATACGTATTTGCAAGGACGTTTCATTTCTCTGCTTTTACGGCCGACTGAGCTGTGGTAGTGAAATTAGTGAGACCTGTTGTTTCGTTTCTGTTTTGTTAACGGGTGTAATCTATAAATAGAGTGCAGGGAAATTGTGGACAGCCCACCTACTTCTCATTCCTGTTGATCAGTCTTTGCATAAATACACAATTTGCACCAAGTTGATTTCACTATGTGAACCCCAGATATAGCAGATACAGAGCTCCATTAATAAGTTACTTAATGCATTGGTCGATGGGCAACTTTTTACGTAATCATTCAGTTTATTAGGTACTCATGGATAAAACTAATACAGTCTAATACATCAGTCCTGCAATAAATCCAAGCCTTCATTAAGGTTATATGTTCATGCTTCTAATACATTTACAAATGCAATCAAGTGCTATTTCATTAGGGCCACAGACCTAAAACTTAAAAGGCCAATAGGTTGGGACCCACTGGTTTAATCTTTTAAATGTGTTGTGCTTTATAAGATTTAATTTTTCAATGTTGAATCTTTATTTAGAAAGTAAAAAGTAACTGTCTTTGATAGATAAATGTAGTGGGGTATTGGAGTATAAGTATAAAGTAGCACAAAATTGAAATACTCAAAAACTGAAAGCAATACACAAGCATCTTAAAGTTGTACTTCAGTGCAGTTTTGGATTAAATGTAACATTTTACTTTTCTCCACAGGTCAACACTGTGTAGAAGTGAAAACACAAAATTGGATAATTTGGATTATAACTAATTTGGCACAAATTAGTATTTGTGTGTTCCTCGACTAACTTGAAGTTTTGTTGTATTTTACACCAGTTAAATACAAAACCCATAGTCACTTACACAAATAGAACATGTGGACAGTTAGCCCTCGTTATGTTCCTTTACTCACTAGTGAAGTGATTAAAAATACAGAATGTTTGTAGTTGTACGGTGAAGTTTATTTTCGCTGTGTGAAATGTGTGTTGAGCCCACTCAGTATCATTACTTTGATCAAACCCAACTGTTTCTTTCTCCTCCATCCTCCATCTTGTAGCCCTGATCTTGTAGAGGGACTCTGTGTCAAAATGTAATTCTGTTACTCTAGATACTCATTTGTTGTGTAATATCAAACTACTTAAGTTTTTTTCTGCAGTTAAAACTCAGAAAACCTTGGGAAAGGTAGTATAATTCCATCATATGAGAACAGTTATCTTTATTATAACACCATCTGACAATAATTTTCTTCAATTTATTTTCAATTAATTGTTCAGTATATAAAAGTCAGATAATTATGAAAAATGCCCTTCGAACTCCATAAGAGTTTAATCTGGTCATGGTAAATGTGCTGCTCTAAAGCGGTGTCAGCAAAAACTTAACATTATCCCCTTTATTAAGATACAATTTATTGCAGAGCTGTTGGATTAGATTCCATTAGTTTTAGGTTGGGATATCTAATGAAATGGCAGTACAGTGTTTTTGTTCATGTATTAGAGGTATAAGTTTTTTAATGAAAACTTCCAAGATGAATGCTCATAAACTTCCATCACCCACAGCAGCCAGTATTTTGTTATTGAATTAAACTGTTCAGTCATGTGATTGTGGATAAATAATGAGCAATAATCTAATCTGAATGCTTTGGTGTATTTTTCCTCCCTAATTTACCCAGGTACATGGAGAGACAAGTGGAATGACACTTAACACATCCTGAAAGTTAGGCTTTGGCAGCTGTCAGCATATTGGTTCCAGAGGTACCTTTTTTTTTTACACATCAAGGCCTCATCAAACTTACCAGAAGTTAACATTCCTTCAAGCTTGCATATTAACAAATCATATTGTTTGTATTTTGACAGCCTTTCCATCTGTTGATGTCAGTATGGAAAATAACAGCATCGCAGATGATGATGATAATGCAGGTAAAACAGATTTTTGTTTTGTCTATGAATGATAGACTATAGCTGAACATGAAAGAGATTTTGGTTCCCATTATGTTAAATCTGTGTGTTCCTGTCTTTCTATAGGGGAACAGCAGAGCCAGACAGAGGGGGGAGAGTCGAGTGTTAGGCCAACCTTGTCCCAGGTTAAAAAGTCCTGGGGCTTCCGGCGGACAACCATTGCTAGAAGGGAGTTCATGGAGGAAGTTGGAGACCTAACACACAGCCCTCCAGTTGTACGGAGAGGGAGAAGTCGTCGAACCAACCAGACTCCACAGACCACTACAGACACCCGCGCAACCCAGAAAGCTACATGCACAGCTAGGAGTGTTATAGATGACCTTGAGTGGTCTTCTCCATCCTCACCTGCATCAGAGGAGAGCAAGCCACCCTCAGAAGCTTCTGCAGGAGGGAGCCTTGACCCCAGCTTATGGCAGGATTTTGGGTCTGCCTTCCACACTGCCTTCTCACTGCTTGGTGGGAATGAGGGCATGTCACTGGACATGCCAGATACACTGGCAGCCCCTGACATTTTGGAGGCTACTGATGCCATCGAGGACCTTCCTCCACAGGCTATAGATGAAGCTGAGGCGCCTAGTAATTTGGAATCTGCTGATGACATGGACATTTCGCAGCCGCTTGCTCCTGACAATGTGGCGGGAAGAGAAGTAGATGGTGTGGTGTTGATCTCTAGTCAAGAAGAGGACAGTGACGAAATGACTCTGTTACAGATTAAGGAGCAGCTTGCGAATAAAGGCAGGCAGGGAGACATGAAAGCGAGAGGGGGGAAAGGTGGAAGAGGAAAGGCTAGAGGAAGGGGGAGAGGCAGAGGAAGAGGTAGGGGAAAAGGGAGAGGAAGGGGCAGAGGGAGGGGCAGAGCAGTAGAGCTTCAGTCAAGCATTGCAGATGATGTGGACAGTGATGATGAGGTGATGTTTGTCAGTGCAGCTGAGCAGCAGGAGCAGCAGCAGCAGCAGCAGCATCAGTTGCAACAGGTGGAAAAGGAAAATGAGCCACACAGCCCTGCTCAAATAGAGATATCGCCTGCTCACTCTGATGTCAACCTGAGTCCTGCACAGCGATCAAACTCAGACTGCATAATCATAGACACCGATTTAGACCAGATTACTGATGTAACTCCTGGCCAGTATGACGATGCAATAGAGGAGGAGGAGAAGAAAGATGATAAAAATGAAGGAGAGTATTCAAGCATATCGGACACTGAGGGTTATAACGCCACTGCTCTTTACTGTATCTGCCGACAAAAACACAATAAAAGGTACATGCCCATTTCTCGTAACAAGATCTGTTCAGAAGTTTGCATACCTGAACCATCTGTCAATTTCACTTCCTGGTAACTACTGTTTGTTCACTTCTAGGTTTATGATCAGCTGTGACAGTTGCCAGGAGTGGTTCCACTGCGACTGCGTTGGTATCAGTGAGACACAGGGCCGTAAGATGGAGAGGAAAGGGCAAGAGTACATCTGCCCACCCTGCACTACAAAGAAGCAGCTTCAGTCTGAGCCTCTCCCTCAACCTGAGCAAGAGCCAGAGCCTGAGCCTAGCTTTCCTGAATGTGTGACACTAAGTCCCTCCTGTGAAGAAGCGGAGGGGCGTGAGGAGCAGCCGGCCCTCAAGGTTAAAATTTCATTTGGATTGCCAGTGATCTCCAAATGGTTCATTGCTCTTAGTCATAACTAACAAAAATAGCTTCTTTTTTTTTTTTTTTTTTTACTTTTTTGCAGCTGTAGTTAGTTTTTAGGTTGTACATTTTTCACTTATGTAATAAATCACAGCAGTGTAATATTTGTGTTATTAGTCAATAGCTGATTTGCATGAAGGAAGTCTGGTTTCTGGGTCTAAGATGAGAATTGGTTTTCAGGAGACTGTGGTGGTGGAGGAGGCTCCTGTAAAGAGGCCAGAGCCTGAACCCAAAGCTGAGATGGAGACGGATAGCTCTCTTCCCCTGTGCATTGGACCTGGGTGCTCCAAACAAGCCTTACCAGACTCTGTTTACTGTGGCACCGAGTGCATCCTTCAGCATGCTGCTGTCACTATGAAGACACTATCTGGCCCTAAGGTGCCTAAGCCCAGAGGACGGCCACAGAGAAAAGCTGCCACTGCCAAACCAACTGCAAAGGTGAGGAATTTAAACATGGCAACTGAGACATTGAGACAGATGTTTGAGGTGTATAGGTACTATATATTTTTTGTTGAGTCTTTTCCATAGTTTGTGTCTGATGTAATGTGAAACCACAGTGTAAAAGTCAAAGCTTTAAGTATCTTTAATTTTGACTTGTGTAAATACTTTCATCACAGGGTCAGAGGTTGGTTAGGATGTCTAGGAGGTTAGCAGGAAAAGCTGAGGAGGAAGGTGAAGAAGAAGAGGACATGAAGGAGGATGATGGAGGAAGTAAGGAGGCTGCATCTCCCTTAGCCTGCGACCCCAGTCTCACAGAAGTTCAGGCCACTTCCATACCATCATCTAAGTTTTACACAGCGTGTATGTACCATTCACTACTCGTACACATTCAGATCATACAGCAGTCCAAACACTCACCTTGCACAAATTGTTTCTACTGGCATTACAGATTTTCTTCCCTCTTTAAATTGTTGCAGTATGTTACACAATCACACACACACACACACACACATACTCTTTCTCTGGGATGACTGATAAGTAGCAGGGGTCAGCAGTGGGTAAGTATGTTAACTTTTATAGTTACTTCATTTAAATGTCCAAAATGTTTTGCTGAAACAGTCTTGACTAGACAGGATTCCAGTATTCAACAAAGCACACTCATTTAAACCAGTCTCATAACAGCACACCAGCTGTGTGTGTGTATATAGGGTAGTAATGGGTAGGCAGGGTGCTTTACCGTGCGTGGTATCCATGTGTTCAAACACCATTTCCGTGGTTAGTTTGTCTGAGATCTTTTGCAAACTTGAAGGTTCTCGCTGGAAAAGGTGACACACGTGACAATCACTCCCTAAATGATGAACACAAATTCAAAGAAGCTTTAGTTGGATATAAAGGAAGGTTTAACACAAAAGGCAAAAGGCTCTTATTCTGGAAACATGCTTTGTATTATTAGCTAATCTGCCCACATTTATGAGTATGAAGAATACTGCAGGAGGACTTGAGAGTCAAGGTTTAGGGTCTGTTTCTCACTATAATTTGCAGTGCACATGAAGCAAATGTTTTACATGTTCATTTCAAAGTCAACATGAAGATTTTCACACATTCCCAACATTTTTCATCATTTTAATTATAGAAACACGTTATTTTTGCATTACTGTCTCCAGAAAGCTTAACAGCGATAACTTTAAAAATTGATACACCAAAAAGTTTTTTTAATGCCCCGTTAACACCCCGTAAAGTTTTTTTTATGTCTACGGGCCTGTAGACATTTAAAGACCATTTTTTGTCATACTGCTTATAAAGAACGAACCTTTAAACTCATTTAAAAGACACTGCTATTAGACGCCACTATAGTGTTGGCTAAAGAGCTTTGCCAAGTGCTGGAAAGCTGGTTATCCAGCTTTGCAGACGTGGCTGTGCACACTTTACATACATTTTATACACAGTACTGTCTGCACACTATGACATTACAGACTACATACAACATGCTTAAAGAAGTTCTTTATGCCCCAGAGCTTGTATTTATTTAAATGGAGCACACACCTCTTAAACTGTTTACACCTGCACTCAGGATGTCTTGCTCGGGGGCATCAAACTGAGACTCCCATACATTAAACCTTTCCCAACTCCTCTGTACCAATGGACTGCAATGGTTTTGTGAAGCCTGCTTAATGAGGTTGTAGCGTCCAAACCTTATGGTTTTCTCAAAGTTGATGGACCACTGCGTTGGAAGTGCCAGATCTTAGGATGCAAAAGCTTTTAAATGTAGGATTCCTTTTGAAACAGCAGCCCGTTGCCTCTAATATCTTGCTGATGTATTTTGTTGGCAGTTGCATAAAACATTGCATCAGTAAATCAAACTAATTGCTGCACTCAAACTATGCAGTGCACTTCATTACATACACATACAACATTTTACAACTTTTCTTGCCCCTGTTTCATGCTCAACAACTTTCCAGGTCTGAGATACCTGGAAAACTTGCTTTTACATGAAGTCTCTTGATGCTGCAACTTACAGTGCCTTAACCATCAACACCCAACACACAAACACACACTCTTGGATCAGTCGTTACACAGACACACCAATGTTAGATTGAATAGGAGCCTGGATGAATAGGGACTGGGCATCTGGTATAAAGAAGGAGGAGGTGGTGGAGGTGGAGTTGACTTCTTGCTACTGCAGAGACTCAGAGGGGACTTGAGGATTCATCAGTGCAGATGCTAGAAAGAGCTTCCGCCTGGACTCCACCCAACACTGAGAAGGAAATTTGTTGTCACGTTTCCATGAAGATGATGTGGAAGTGTCAGTGGGCCTCCGTCAGTAAAATTCTCCATTCCTCTGAGCCTCTGAGAAAAGTCCTCATTGTACTGGGACTTTGGTGGAAGATAGGCATCTTTTTAGTAATTGAGTGCAGATATTTTGTTGAAGGAAGTCTACTTGATCTACTCCTCCTATTCCTTTAATAATCAAAGATAGTCTGAATATACCCATAGTCCTGACATTTTGGACCCCTGTCCCCTTCAGTTTTGCACACACATTCACATGCGAATCTACATGTCTTCACATATTCACACAAACACAGCAGTAAACAACATCTTGTTATTATCATATTATCAACATCATTATTTTTGTAAAGATAATACTTTTTGAGGTTTCTTTTGAGCATTGACTGTGTTTCAAACTGTATTTCTAACAGTTACAGTTAGTGTGCAATTGCAGAAAAGAGCAACAGAACAGCTTCACTTTAGGCCCTGTTCACACCTGGTATTAATATGCATCTTGGCTTATCTGATCACAAGCAGACAGTTCTAAGTATGCCAGTTCACAGGCATAAAAGTTAGTCTAGAGGGATCAGATCTCACTTCCCTGCTCATAAACATGTATATCATTCATTCCCTTTTGCAAAGACCAATATCTTACACAGAGGAGGTCAGTTTAATAGGCAGGTCTTTCAGTGTGGTTTAGAACACCTTCATATACACACTGGGAAATGAACATGGCCATATATGGCTCATATACAGCTATTGGATCTGCGTAGGTCCTCAGTGCTTCTTGTACCTGAATCTGTCCACTTGTGATCAGATCACCCAAGATGCATGTTAATGTCAAGTATGAAGAGGGCCTTACTTTCACTAATCTTCATGAACAAAACAACAGTATACAGCATAAAGGTAAATAAAGCAGACAGCAGATTAGATTTTTGTGGTATAGTTAGTTCATTGTTACAGAACAAATAAGCAGAATGAAAAGATGATTGTTCAGTGAACCAAACGGTCCAGATTTCTGCATTATTAATATGTTTAGGTTACAAAGGATACAGCAGGAGCATCTCCATATTCTCCAATTCAGACGTGTAAAACCTAAACATAATTATAAAAATGCCATATTTTCTAAAACGCTATAGATGTAACCTCAAACTTGACTGCTAATTGAGAAACTTTAAAGGTCCCCTAACCGTACCCTAAAAGACAGACACAAACAACTGCGTATTTAAGGTTCCCTGTGGAGTTTTTGACCTGTAGTTGTGCTGTGGAGTTGTTATTCTGTTTTCTTGAGCACTCACGAGGACACGCATGCACGGGGAGATGCAAAGGACAGTCCTGCTGACAGTTTTACACTTGGTAACACCAAGATATGCTGTAATGTGTCTGGATTTGAAATATTTTAAAAATCAGCTTTGCAAATGTTTGATGAAGAAAGAATGCATTCATCACATTTTTTAGACCACAATGATACACAGTGTGTTTTGGCGAGTAACACTGAATGTAAACATTTGTTTGTTTACAAGAAAGAAAACTCCACAGGGGACCTTTAAGTATGTGAGGTACTGGGAGCAAAACCTCCACATTTCAATGTATATTAATATAAACACACAGACAGCAGCAAACAACATGAGTGTTTTACTGTACTTTATTTCTGTGGTTGCCTCTGAGCACTGAACCACTGTCAGCTTCCATTCCCCTTTTCCCAACCCATATAATTATTCAATTAAAGTGGAATTTCAAATAAATTCCATGAAATTTAACCTTCAGTCAGGCACATTTCTGTGTCACTCACTTCAGTCTGGGAGGGTAAAATTGACACACAAATCACTTTAGTAAATTTTGCGGACATGTCAGAAGTCAGGTTCGACAGCTGTGTTTAGTATGCCAGAAATTTAAAGAAGAAAAAAATCACAAAAATAGAGCCTGGCTCCATTTCTCCATTTCTCATCATGTTCCGCACAAATAAAATCACCCAAAATGTTTGATGCATGGGCTTTTAGAATTTGGCTTTAGCTCAGATAACCCCTGAATGAGTGATCGCATGTCGTCTTGCATTCACACCTGCACTTACAGCTATTAATCATCTTCTGTCTGTTAATCTATTGAATTCTGCTTATCAAATATTAATGGACAGAATTTGTCTGTGGTGCTCAAAAAAAAAAAAAAAAAACAACACACAACACCAATTCAGCACTTTCTCAATGTCTCCCACAGATACTTTTGCTAATCCACACACCTCACTGCTAATAGTTTGCATCAGAACTTCATTCTGATGAAGTAGTAGCACCAACCAAATAGGTGAGGTTACAGTCAGTAGTTAGTATTGTAGTGGTGGCAGAAGTTTCAAAAATTAAAACCTTGGCACATAAACACATGTATGAATGGATACCACTGAGCCTTTAGGTGAACTGACCCTTTAGAATTGGAGACTTCACTAAAGCTGTGGATTTGTGGATAAAAATGTCTGAATGCAAGGAACTTGAGTAAGATATATACTGATGGCAAAAAGAAATATATCACTACAATAAAATAAAAGTAATCAAAAATAACCAAATGAAAATAAAGAACGGGGAAACAAACTATAATATTTTCTTGGAAATAATAACTATCAACAGTAGTCATTCATCCTGGGCGATCTCCTGTTGGCAGCTGCCTGTGCTTGACACCTCATGGAGCCAATGAGCCTCTGAATGTGCAGCTGTGAGGTGCTGACACTTTTCTGAGGAAAACCCTGACTAAGCTGCTGGCTTTTGGTGACAGGCAGAAGCCACGTCTCCAGCTGTTGCGTTGCAGGGCATCTCACAGGTTCTCAATGGGGTTGAGGTCAGGAGATGTTGCAGGCTTCTAGCAGCGTCTGCTAACCAGGAGTTCTCAGGACAGGGTGAGACCTGGTGAACAGAGGTTTTTTCATGACGAACACAGGTGCACATGATGAGTTACAGCACAGTTTCATCTCTGCAACACATGACTTCGTGGAACTCAGGAAACAAAGTTTGACATGTCTCAAAGTAATCCTGCTGGACCTCAGAGTATCACTTCTGTGTGAATATAGCAAGTTTTGGTATCTCACTGTATTGTTGGTCATGAAGCTTAAAACATTGACAAATTTCTGTCAAACATGTAATCCATAGCTATATTTTAACAAAATGTTTCTTTTCCATCAGTATATACAGTATAAGACATTATTTCCACATAGCCTCAGATAACAATTTTCCTTGATTTTTTTAGGTGTTCAGACTGACTTCTGTACCTTGACAAAACAAATACAAACATTTACAATGTGGCTAAAGAGGATGATCTCTACACTATGAACAGTCATGGGAATTAATAGGTTTTGATTACCACATTTGAAAGTGTGCATTTTGTAGATGGGTTTTCCTACATTACATTATGTTTATGTTGAAAGTTGCCTTTAGTAATGATCGCTCATCAGTCTTTCCACCTGTATTTTTTGACTTTGTGTGGAGGGAATGCAGAACGATCATGAAGTATCAGAAAAAGAAAAAAACTTCACCCATGAACAAATACTTTGCACAACCTGGACACTGATCAAATCCTCTATACTATAAGCAGTAACCAATTTTTTAATTTTGTTTTTCATTTAAGTAAGTGCATATTGGAAGGATAGAGTGGCATATCATTTTTTTTCATCTACTTTGAGAGTGCAATGGATTACTACAGGGCCAACATTGACATTCAGCCTTTAATTTACATCCTGTCAAAACAGCATGGAGTTCCCGTATGTAAGATATATCAGGAAATCACAACTAGGCTTTAGGTAATATTGCCATTGTGCCCCTAATCTTAAATTTTCAGTGATGAGTCCATAATCATAAAAATAAATGTCTGTCAGTGGTTTAAGAGCCAATTTCACACATACATTAATTTATATATTTTGAATTGAAATCTGATTATTGCCATTAAAAAACAGAAACTAAATAGACACAAAACAGAAGACCCAATTCCACACCATCTGTGACACAACCTGTTGTGACGTTGGAGCCTTGAGCAATTTTTAGCAGTGTTGCCTCACTTTTGTGATGGAGTACAACACTGAACTTGAAAAGTACATGTTCAATGTACAGATTGGGAGGTGCTGACTTGGGGGCCCACAGTACACTTTTTCACTGGGGTCCCTGTCAGGAATATATTTTTTTCCAGATCAGTTCATTGTCATTTACAAGACATGCTGTTTCAGCTTATTGATCCTCAAGGAAATATATTTACATGATAAATATGAGGAAAACTGCCTAAAAATATTTTGGTAGCCTTATACTTCAAAACCACAGACAGCTGATGTTGAATTCATTTACTTCATAATCTCTACGGTCTATATAATGTAGACTTGGAGCAAATGGAGTTGGGGCCCTTGCTTCTGATCTGAACTATCAGTACTTTTGCAAAGAGTGAATTCTCTCTGCTTTATTGTCTTTGTCCTCTGCCTTTGGTTGAAGTCTTGAACTTTAATGCCTGAATCACTGTCACACTTGAGTCATGACAAATCTTGTCCTGCATCACACAAAACATGCACACAATGAATCCAACGTGTTTGCAAAAGTCTTGTTGGGCTGTGACTGGTCTGAATTTACTGGAAGGGTCAAAGTCCACTGTCTTGATATGGTCTCCACTAAGGATTAATTTAAGCTAGCTGACACATTTGTCCAATTGTAGAAGCCTCCAACTAGCTAATTAGCTGGCTTTTCATATAATCAAATTGCGTTGCTTCATGCACATATATATACATATAATAGACTGTTCCATGAGTTTAATGGTTTTGTGATGGCAAGGTCATGAACTATATCGGGCAAAACGATTACACAGGGTCTGAGTGAAGCTCTCAATGTGGGCTGTTTCACTCTACTCTGAAGTCACGTCACCAACCACATACAATACTTGCTTTTTGGTATTCACGCAACTTGCAAACACCTCATCCACTCATACATACGATGCTTTAGTGGTATGGTTAGATATCCTGTGAGGGTTCACTGGGATAACTTCCTACACACAAACATTTGACATTATGATACAATACATGGAATTTCAGTATCATAGAGACCTTAAGGATAACTTCTGATCTGTTTTAGCCACAAGGTAGTTGGTAGTTGGTAGTTAAAATGTAACATGTATCATTGAATTTATTCTTGATTAAATTATTTCTATCTTAGTAGTAAATTAAGTTAATTGAGTTTCCCTTAAGGTTGTACAGTGAGACTCTTGTGTTGAGCTTGAGTGCAGCTTGACCACATGATGTAGTGTTCACTGATATGAGAAAGGCATGTGATATCTGTGATTTGGTTTCACTGTTTACAGCAGTTAGATGTTGGTCTGGGATTGTGACTTGTTTTCAGTACTTTGGTTCAATACATACTGGTAATCCTTAGTTTTGAAAAGTATGAGAAGTGAGTATAGGTAAAGTCTTATGTCTGAACAAAACAGATGTATTTAATGTGAGGGATGTTTCCACTAATATCAGGCTTTAGCCAAAATCTATTCTTTCAATTTTCTCTTGGATCTCCGCTGTAGCTCTTTGTTGCATCTTAAATCTCATAACTACAGTTTCTCCTTCTCATGCTCTCAAAAATTTTAATATCCTCAGCATGTGTCTCTTCCAACGCTGAAATAATTACAGTACCTCAGTGTCTCAAGCATTTAATTATTAAACACGAGCACCCTCTACTGGCCAAACCAATAGCATGCAGCTAAAGGGAAAATGCTGCTGGCATTCCCAGTATGTCTTGGTTTGTTAGAGATGATGCCTCCGTATTTTTGATCTTTGTTTTGTTTAACTTAATAACTCCCCTACTGACATCTGTCCTTACAGTCAATTACCCCTGAGAAAACCTCCCCTAAACTACATGGCATGGTATATATTGTGACACATAATGTAATGAAAGGACTAATGGTTTGTCTAGTGAAAGTACACAGGGGTCTAACCACGTTGTATTGCCTTGCTGTATTCCCTTCACTGGGCTGTGTGTGGGCTCCTCATGTCACAAGTTGTTCAAGGAAAAGTTCTAATTTGGGGGAATTACTTTGTCACTGGGAGTTAGATAAGACATTAAGGCCCACATAGCAGCGGGTTCACTAATCACTTCAAGAAGTCAAGGCCAAGAAATAATATAGCACGTTATTCAGTGTAAAACAACAACTTCTTTTTTTCCCACTCACTTTTTTTTTTTTTAAATAAACAAGATATAATGTGTTAAATACTGAGCTGCTTTTGTTACTTTTGGACAAAGCCAGGTCAGCTGTTTCACCCTGTTAAGATGTTATCCAAGATCTAACTTGGTATGAAAGTGGTATTTATCTTCTCATCTACACTGCACAGTCTACCAACCTGTAACAGTTTTACCAAAGATAATATGCTGCAGTTTTTACAGTGCCATGGAGGATGAAATGTCAACAGATTTTCATTCTGTACACATGAGGTACTGAATCAGTGAAATCATATGGTAGTCTTGTGTTTAAGATAAAACCTTGCTGCTGGTCTTTTGTGGTAAACAGTAGATTTTATCTAAATCACCATCAGAGAACTTTTATTTTATTTTGCAAAAGATTGCAGAAATGAAAAGCTATAACCAGTGAACTAAAACACTGAGAACTGAACTACTGTGCTGATTCCACTTTTGCTTCTGCAGCTGAATTTTAGGAGTAAGATCATTTGGGATTATAATCTTCAGCTTCAGCAGCTTTTCTGATCATAAATGAACCCAAATATAACCCCAGCACATTTCACCAGTTCATATACTGCAGTGGGCAGCACTGTGGTGTAGTAGTTAGCACTGTCGTCTCACAGCAAGAAAGTTTGGGGTTTGAGCCCTGGTTCGCCTGGGGCTTTTCTGTGTGGAGTTTGCATGTTCTCCTTCTGCCTGTCCTCTCTGGGTACTACAGCTTTCTCCTACAGCTCACAGACATTCAAGTTAGGTTAATTGGATACACTCTAAATTTCCCATAGGTGTGTGTGTTTTAGTACTCAAACAAGTTTGTCCACACACTGGTCCCTTAAGAGTTTTCCAGAGAAAATGGCTGCCTAAAGCAGGGACAGGGCAAAATTGAAATAAAAATAAAAATGTGGAAACAGTACAGTGCTACAGTAAAAGTGAAAAATGAGGTAGTATGGAGAAGATGTTGATTGTGAAATCATTACAGATACAACGTTTATTAGAGCGATACTATTGTGCTCTGTACGCTGTTTCACAGCCTCGTCATCTTTTAGTCTCACCAGATAAGTAAATCTTGTGAGCTAAGAAAACAACAGTAATGTGCATAATGAATATAGTTTACTTAGAAAGAATCATCTGGAAGTGTATAACAGTATTTATTGATGTTAGTAACAGAAAAAAGTTTTACCATTTAGACTTCATTGATGTGTTGCTTCCTCTGTAAGGGTAAGGCCAGTGAAGACAGGATCCCCCAGAGTCTAGACACTGGTTGTGGTATATTTAAGTCAGCAAGTAGTTGATGGAAACTCTCAATTGCGTGTCCTGGAGCATCCCGGAGGTAATAGTGAGGTGGCGGGATGCACAATAGTAGGTCTGAGAGATGGAGTGACAGAATTGAAATAATGTTCAAAGAACAGGGTCTTAAGGGCTGCCTGGCTAATTGACCATTGACAGGGTCTAAATGAAACTGCATATACTCACTGAGACAAATGCTCTCATGTCTTCTTCACTTTGACTGACACACACACACACACACACACACACACACACACACACACACTCTCTCTCTCTCTCACACACACACACAGTAGCATAACAATACACAAATAAAGATTCTTCATTCTTTATCTCATAGATGCAGAATTTCTCATCTCACTTGAATCTTTCCTCCTTCCTTCCTTCCTTCCTTCATTAATTAGTGTATTTATTCATTTTTTGATCCATTCATAGTTGGTCTACTTGCTTGTGTGTCCTAAAGCAGAAAGGGAAACATTGGATTGTTCACTTTCTTTCTTTGTTCATATGTAGGAGGTTTCCTGCATTTAGGAGTATGTGCTTTTTTTGGTGCCTCATACCCACTGACAAAGGCTGCAGCCCAGAAATGTCTCAGACCCAGTAAAATAAGAGGAAAATAAGGAAATACAGACAGAGGACATGGTCTCATGCAGATAAATACACCAGATAAATACACTGCCACACACTTATAATGGGTCATAAGTAATGATTGAGAGGGATTATTTTTGTATGAGTCTGGACATTGTTCTCTTGTTTGTTTTCTTAAGGAAACTCCTTAAGCCAATACACCTTTAAGTCAATGCATCTTCCTTTTGGCTTTGATTAGCCTCCTTACATCAGTGCTTATCTTCAATAAAACAGACAGTAGATAACATTTATAATATTTTGTGTGTATGACCTTCCTCATACAAATATCCACAATCATATTTATCATAGAAACAATATGCCTATATGCATAAAATTGCAGTCAGAGGTAAATTTGAAGCACATTCACAGTTTCACTATTAATCATCAAAATTAATCATATGGCACTGCCTTAGTATTCCAATAACACCCACACTCATTTCCTCCATAATCTTACAAAATGCAGACAGAATAACAGGAGGATATTTCTGAGAAGGTGATGTTAGAACCTCCCAGTAAACAAGTTAAAAGACGTGTTTTAAAAGTAAAGATCACTAGAGGAGATTAGAGACAACTGCTGTGTGCTCTCCCAAAGCACACATCCTCACTGTGGATATGTTGCTCTCTGGCATTATTCCCTACTGTGATATTCTGCCAGCCTTTAAACTCCTCACAGTGATGAGCTAACCTTGTCAGAGTGGCTGGCAAATACATGTCCTCCCACTTTCAGCTTCTTTATGAAGATTTGTGGGGACTTAAAAGCATTTTAAGCCATGTAAATCAGACAGCCATTAACTATTAAAGCATCTATAACAAATGATGGCTTGCAAAATGCAGGTTCAAAAAAGCCTATTTATTGATTTGTTCTATCAATATAAATGATGTAAAAA
This sequence comes from Lates calcarifer, assembly GCF_001640805.2. Classification (NCBI taxonomy): domain Eukaryota; kingdom Metazoa; phylum Chordata; class Actinopteri; family Centropomidae; genus Lates; species Lates calcarifer. The sequence continues at coordinate 19,355,130 of NC_066838.1, read as the reverse complement.
TGCCACAGAGGTTTTATCAGTGAAGCCTTGAGACTACGACCTGCGTGTAGTTTCAGGTTCTTGTTAACACGAGTTAGAAAAAAATGCATATGAACATCCCAGTATTTGTGTAAAAATAATCACATCAACTTTGTCTTCAAAGTAATCCAGACATGAGGAGTCAGTAATGTCCATATTTCCCTAACATGAAACCTTGTATCCTCAAAGTACACTTATCTTTATGTTTATTAACAGCTGATTAACCTTTGTTAAGTGTTACAAGGACACAGTATAATGAAATTATTATAGCGAAGTGGTCTAAATAACACAGTAACGAAAAGAAAGACACATAAGAACTGACTGATGTTTATAAAGTTGAGTTTTAATATTGTCAGTAATATATTTAACCAGCATTAATGTGTTCTGAGTGCCTAGTTGTATAAATCAGGAAGAAAAAATGGCAAGAAAAAGCACAGTTATGTCTCCGCTGGTTTTGGAGGAGTGTGATAACATGGAGTAAAATATAATTGTTATTTAGTTCATATACCAATTATTTATGTAAACTGCTTATGAGCACATCCCTATGTGTCTGTATGTTTGTGCTATGTGCCATCCAATAATTACAGCTTCATAAGTCATAAAATCACCATATCGTAAAGGGATACCTGTAATTTTCTGACCATGTCAATTTACAGGTTTATTCATTTTCAGTTTGACTTATGAATTGGATATTTGCATTTTGTTTATTTCTCAAATGAGGAATTCCAAATACAGGCTCACTTCACTGCTCTCTTCTGATATAAACAACATCAGCAATAAAGCAGATTTATGTTTATTAATGAATAGCAGATTTAATCACTAAGCAGTTTTGATTGCTTATTTGGTTTTTAACTCTACAGATTTGCACATCCTATGGCATGTTGGTTTATGTCACAGATCACAGATAGTTATATGTCTTCATATTCACAAACTGCCCTGCTGTTCTTTTTTCTAACAGCTACAATGGACAGTGAACAGATAGGGACTGACAATGAGGCTGTAACTCCTTCAACACAGTCCCCAGAGGACACTTCTACAGATGCTGCTCCCCCTTCCCAGCCTGTCACTGAGCCATTCCCACTACAAACAGACTCTGAAGAAAAAGCAAAGGAGCCAATAAACAGTGGTGTGTCTAGGCAAAAATCTGTGGAATCCGATCCCCCAGTACCACCCACCCCAGCAAAATCTAGTCCCTCTCCAGTTGCACAATCCCCAACCACCTCAGCACCCAGACATCATGAAACTGGGGCCCTTATGGTCTCTAAGACCACATATGTCATACCAAAGAAGCAGTCTGGACCTCAGCCTCCATCTGTGTCAGTCTCATCATCATCCCAGAAATCATCTTCAGCCCCCACACTGTTGAATGAAACCAGAAACCTGCTGGTGCCTCCTGCGCCCAGTGCTCCCTCCTCCAGACCCCCTCAGCCCAACAACCAGGTCAGACAAAGCATCCAGCGCTCCCTCACCAGCATCCTGTTCAAAAGGTGAGAATTGGTTTACAGGCTTGTCTGAAAGTCTCAGTCAGGGATTCTTTGATAATGTAAAGTCATGTCATATAAAAATACTATACACTCTACTATTATAGAGTGTTTTTACTTAGCAGATTACATACAGTCATCAACATTTCAGTAGCATTTTAATAAACTGCAGATTTTGGAAACAATATGACTCACATATCATAAATCTCTTAGTAAACTCATACATATTCCTCATTGTTAGACAAAAACATATTATTTTCATTAAAGACTCAGGGAAAAATAAATTGTAGACTAACTGCCTTTTTGTTTGTTAAGGGTGTGTGATTGTGAGGATTTGGAAATGTCTGAAGGTGACGCTGCAAAGCTTGTTGCAAACATTGAGATGGAGATGTTCGACATATTTCGCAACACAGACAGCAAATACATGAACAAGTACAGAACTATAATGTTCAACCTAAAAGACCCAAGAAACAAGGTTTGTTCAAAGCTGATAAAACCCATTTCTGTTTTGCAGACTCATCATTAGCTCATCGTAGTTTTTGTTTTTAGCAAACTGAGTTTTGGATTCTCTCTAGGGCTTGTTGTATCGGGTTGTACGTGGAGAAATCAGTCCCTTCAGACTGGTCAGGATGACTCAGAAAGATATGCAGGCTACCAAGGCACCAGAACCAAGTGCAAAAGAGTCACCAGAGGTAAAGTAAAGTGGGTGTTAAACACAGGCCTCAGAAAAGTCAAACTGCGTTTGTATTAGGAGTGATTATGGTCTTACATTGCTTGTGTGCTTCTAGGTTAAGGATGCAGCTGCCAAAGCAACAACTCTGCCGAAGCCTGAAGCAGTGAAGGTTGATTTGCCCAGTTTGAATCCTGCTAAACCTGATAGAAGATCCAACAAAAGACCTGATAACATGGTGTGTGTCTACCTCGTTTCTATTTAATTGGTGGACATGCAAATTTTATTATACTGTCCCTCCTGCTCCATATAAACATTTATTATGAAAGGTCAAGGATGTCTTTTGGGTTAAGCCCTATTGTTTGTGTGTCTGTGTCGATATAGGTTGCCTCCCAGGAACAGAAGAGAAGTCTTCCCACTCCCGCTCCTGCTCCTCCTCTCAAGACCAGAACAAGCCAGCCAAGCCAGAGCAGCGCTATACCAGATATTCTCACCTGTATGCTTAAGGACACAACATCAGAACACAAAGCTCACCTCTTTGACCTGAAATGCAAGATATGCACAGGTGAGTTAAAAATATGTTTGACAAATGCTGTGCAATACTTGATACTTGATATCATCTATCTCTGTCTGACCAAATCATGTTATTTTTAGTTATTCTAAGATTTTTATTCCTTCCCAAAGGCCAGATACTAGCTGGGGAAGAGGAGGAACCTGCAAAGAAGAAACCAAAGGTTTCTGAAACAAGAGATAAGCATGAACCCTCTTGGAGAAAGTCTGCAGGGGATGACTCCCCTCTGCGGGCACCACCTGACTCACCTGACTTGGATTCTCCAACATCTACCTTAACGGATCCCTCATCCCGCCTTATCATTGATGCTCCAGCGTTAACTATAGTAGAATCCCCTGCTTCCCCCATAATGGATTCTCCAGCCTCCCCTACTTTAGAGTCTCCTGCTTCTCCTGTCACAGATTCGCCTGCATCCCCAACTCCAGACACTTTCCAAAGCTAATACACAAAAGAGAGCATATACACCAGTTGTGATTCCAGCTGTCTCCACTGTAACCATCACAAGACGCGACCCCCGCACTGCAGCAAGCAGGTTCTCTGCTTTGTCTAGTACCACCTCTGGTCTCAGTAAAACAACCCATAACCAATCAGCCCTTTATGCACCTCTCAAAGAGGCTAGCTCTGCCTCGCCCTCTGCACCAGTGTCCTCACTACCGCCAACAAAAACTTTACCTAAATCTATCTTAATGAAGCCATCTTCCTCAGCAGATCCCAGACTCTATGGCATATCCTCCAGGTATATAAAGAACTATGGAAGTGTAAAGCTAATGAAATATATTCTGTTTTATTCAGTTTTAGGTGGTATACATCAGATGGAAATCAGCATAATGTGATATGATTTTTATTGTGCTACTATGGCTTGTATTTCAGGACCGTGATCTCTGAATCACCAGCTGATGGTGAAACTGCTCAGTTCCTCGCTAAGCAAGAGATCCTGTGGAAAGGCTTCCTAAACATGCTCACTGTAGCCAAGTTTGTCACCAAGGGATATCTGGTTTCAGGATCTGCTGAAAACCTTAAAGCGGTATAGTACTGCAAAATGACAAGTTTTATTCATAGAGCTGTATCAAACAAATCTCTCATTGTCACTTACTGTATTTGTGCGTGTGTATGTGTGTGTGTAGGATCTGCCTGATACCATACAAATTGGGGGACGAATCATGCCTCAAACAGTGTGGGACTATGTTGCAAAACTGAAGACCTCCCTTACAAAGGCAAGCAGTGTATACAGTATTTCTTTCTGCAGATATGTAATAATATTGAAAATATATCATTATGTATCTTCTTTTGTTTGTCTTTTTGTTTATTAGGAGTTATGTGTGATCCGGTTTCACCCTGCAACAGAGGAGGAAGAGGTGGCCTATGTCTCCCTGTTTTCGTATTTCAGCAGTAGAGGTCGTTTTGGTGTTGTTGCCAATAGCAGCCGCTCCATCAAAGACGTATATCTTGTCCCCCTCAGTGCAAAGGAATCAATACCATCCATACTACAACCTCTCGAAGGGCCAGGTGAGATAATGATTCAACTTCTGCTCACATTCTTTCATAATGAACATTTGTATTATTTGGCCTTGGTGAGGAATATATAACAGTGTTAACAGTAACTTATATTCCAGTTACAGTATCTCACCAAAGGAATCATCTTTGACCTGCTGACTTTGTTTAATGGGCCGGACTGAGGGAGGGTGATTGCTATTGCTCTATCTACTGAAAATTGACAAATGTTACCTACCAGTAAAACATTATCTCTCACTTCTTTCACATCTCTTATGGCCCTGAGAGCGTGATACATATTTTTGACATTCTTGTCTTGACTGATGCCTTTGTCTTGTTAGTTACAATAGATTAATAACTACATTAACTGCATTAAATATGAGCTGTACCAACAAAAGCTGCACCATCTTTTTGTTAAAATAAGAGTGGATGGACACAAGTGGTTCATAGAAAAGATGATAAAAGTAAAGATTTTGAAAAATTTGTAAAGCTCTAGAAGTTTTTATCAGATGTCAGTATTTTGTCTTTGAGAAAAACAAGTTGCTGTATAAAATTAAGATTGTTGGGTCATATTTTTTTTATGTACAAACTGTATTATTTGAGCATATTGATCAAATGAATCCAATTTTTACTCTCTGAAGCTTTCTTAGTCAAGAATATAGACAACAGGTGTTTACTTGCAAACAGTATCATTTTGTAAATTTTCAGTCAGTTTTAAGGTTCTATTGTAGTTTTGATTGCTTCTATATTATGCTTTCTGGTGTTAGCTCAAGTTTCATTCATTCATTATCTATACTGCTTGTCCGTTAAGGGTTGCGGGGTGGCTGGAGCCTATCCCAGCTGACATTGGGTGAGAGGCGGGGTACAGGTTGCACCATTCACACTCACATTCACACTTACAGGCAATTTAGAGTAACCAGTTAACCTAACTTGCATGTCTTTGGACTGTGGGAGGAAGCCAGGAGTACCCAGAGAGAATGGGGAGAACATGCAAGCTCCACACAGAACCTGGAACCTTCTTGCTGTGCCACCGTGCCACCCTGTCAGCTCAGGATGCACAACGTATATAATTTAACCTTTCTGACCAAGATTTGTTCTAATTTTTTTATTTGTCCCACTCATTATTTTTTAGGGCTTGAAAAAAACCGGCCTAATCTTCTTCTGGGTCTGGCAATCATCCAGAAGGCAAAACGTCCAGGAAACTTGCCTCAGGAAATTGAAGAGAAGAGACCCAAAGTTCAGATGTCCAAAGACCCCATGTGGATCCCAAAACCTCCAGTCCTCTATGGTTCTGACAAATTGGAGATATTTCAACCCTATGATCCAGAGACTCCTGCTAGTACCACCCCTCCTGGTTCACCATCTTGCCCTGGGTCACCATCGGATTCTTCATCTTCTGGCTCAGTTACCATACCATCTCTTTTGACTTCCATTAGAGAAACCCCTCCTTTTTCTACCTCAGTGGCTGTTGCTGCCACTCAGCCCACCTCCAGTAACATTTCTGACAAGAATCCCACAACAGAATCTAGTAATAAGACACCACTACAGACTATCTTGAAGACTTTGTTTGGCAATAACCAAACAGAATCCACAGTCCCCTCTGATGGAAGTTCTGTATCAACAACAGTAAGTGCTAAGAAGATCCCAGGGTTTTCTCAGGTGTCTGGATCAATCGTGGATCTAATTGTCCAGCAATATGGGCAGAAATCCAAAGTCAAAGAGATAGAAGAAGAGGAAAATGATTTTGACCGGCCATATGACCCAGAGGAGGAGTATGATCCAGCCATGGGATATGCAGTGGTTGCTCCACAAAACAAAGAAAAAATTAAGAGAGATGGCGCTTCAGTATCAGGCTTTGTAGACGATGATGTAGCCTATGATCCAGAGGATGAGACTATCTTCGAAGATATTCAAAGTGATACTGTTGTAACAAAAGCCCCCACTCCAACTCAAACATCAGATTCTCCAACATGCCCAACACCACTTTCCACCCAGGTTGTAACACCAGCTGCCACTTCAACTCCAGTGCAAACTTCTACCCCAGCTACAGTAATGCAGAGCCTTCTTACAGGCACTGTGGTGGTCTCAGCTGCAACATTGACAGAGCAACAGCGCATGCTTGAGGAGCTAAATAAACAGATTGAAGAGCAAAAACGGCAGTTGAAGGAGCAGGAAGAGGCACTACGTCAACAGAGGGAGGCTGTGGGTATGTTCATGGCCCACTTTTCTGTTTCTGACTCCCTGATGTCTCCACCATCAAAATCTCTGCCCCTCAGTCAACTATCATCTCTCCAGAGCAGCATAATGCAAACAGAGTCAAAGACTTCAGAATCAACAGACAAGACGAGCAACCCAACAGAGACTGTGGACAAATCAAATGTGGATTCCCAGCCTGTTAAGCTAGAACACACCACTTCCATTCCTCATCTAAAAAATGACACTGATACTGTTACAGAGCAAGATGAAACACAGGAAAATGTGGAGGATAGTGACAAATATTCCTCTGCAGGAGAGATTCAAGATTCTGATGTAGCTTATGACCCTGAGGATGAATCACTTTTTAATGAAATTCAAGAGGATGTATTTCAGGGAGGCAGTGTAAAGACACGTGATTTATCAGGGCATAGTGCCAGCCGCAAGGGTGCTACTTCAAGTTCATACCACAGCAGAAAACGAAGGTCATCACCAAAGAGGCGGAGTCATCGTGAAAGGGACTCCCATAGAAGTCCTTCAAGAAGGTCACAGCAGCGTTCTCCTTCACATTCCCGGAGACGTAGAGAAAGGGATAGACACAGAAGAAGTGACAGGGACAGGTCAAGGCATAGAGCTAGAAACCAGTCCGAACGCCAGAGTCGCCATCGTAAAGAGCATTCTACTCACCGGCATTCTCGTAGCCGTAAAAGATCCCCATCATCTCCTAGAAAAAAAGATTCTGTGTCCCTCTCACCAAAACAACACAGAGGGCCTTCTCCTCAGGTCCTTGAGAAACATGTAAGTGTTCCATGTAATGCTCCAGACTCTGTTGTGGGACAATCTGTAGAGAATAACACATCATCATCTACCGCAGTTAAAAGTGACCCTGATGGACATCAGTTAAAATGCAATGTTGTTGAGAGTCTTGATAAAGACACTTCTCCCCATTCACATGAACATATTCAAAATGTAAAGCTTGAGATTTCAGAACCACCAAAATCCCACAGCCTTCAAAAAACTTCAAACAATGACCATGATGACACAGGTAGTGGTTCCTCTACACAGGCGGATAAACCCTCTCAACAGGAAGTTCTGCTTAAGAACAAAATTGAAAGTACAGTTCCTCTAAGAGAAATTGATCCACCCATTCGAGATTCTCCTCAGAGCCCTGATCCAGAACCACAGTTCTTGAAACCTAGCAGCATAGAAAAGAGTGACTCTGTGAAGACTGAGGAAATCAGAGATCCTGAGACACATACCAGTGTCTTGATGCCATTTGTTAAAGCTGAAAATGATTGTCTGCCTATTGGTAGTAAAGCAACAGTGTCCAATATATTGTGGTCTACTGCGGGAAGTCCACGATCAAATCCTAGAAATGTACATTGTCAAGCCCCACATCTTCAGGGCCCAGGTGTCAGAGATCAGAGTATGACAGAGGTAGACAAACAAATAGAAGGGGGAAGTCCAGGCTTAAAGCATTCGGAAATGATGAGTCAAGGCTCAGATATACAGGGCTCAGGACCTGAAATAGACCTTGTGACAAACCATTCAAGTAATCCAGGACCAGGTATGAAAGAACCTTGGCATAGTGGACAACAGGTAGGGCATAGAGAAATAGGAATTAGATTCCCAGGTATGCAAGGCAGGCACCCCAACATTTGGAGTCCTAGACCACACATACGAGACCCAAGGATGGTGATGCAGAGTTCAGAGCCAAATATGAGAGAGCCAGATATTCAGCATCTCAGTACTGATCGAGTTGGTTCAGGATCAGTTGTGAGAGGTTCAGGGATGAGGAGTCCAATGCAAGATATGGAAAGTTCCAGGATACAAGGCATGAACTCAGAGGTAAAAGGTTTAGGCCTTGATATGAGACACAGGGAACCAGAAATGAGAGGGCAAAAGTGTGTGCCAGCTGTTTCAAATTCACATATGGGAGAATCAGGCCTACACAATGAGAGGAGAGATCCAGTCATGAGGGTCCATTCATCAGATAGATGTGGACCTGACATAAGTGGCTCAGAGTCAAGAGACCCATTATCATCTTTGCATTATCCAAGTCCAGATACAAGGGGCCTGATTGTAGCTGATGAGCGGAGAAGCCAAGATGTTAGGCCAGGTGTGGTGGAAACAGGGAGAGATCAGTCTTTTAAGGAGCCACAGATAGAGGTTAGGGCTCCAGATATTATAGGAAGAGATAGAGCCCAAAAAGATAGAGGCGAAAGTCCACATACTGGGGGTATGAGATCTCCAATGATGGGTGGAGGTGTACGAGATCAGAGTCCAGTTGTAAGGAGTCCAGGCCCATCTCTCAGGGACTCAATAAGAGTTCAAAGGCAGTCAAGACATGATGGCAGTCTAGTTTTAGAGGAAAGGGGCCCTCAGAAAGGGGGTTTTCAGCCACATGGAAGGAATGCAGACTTTTGCAGGGTTAGTCAAGAAAGGAGTTTAGATTCAAATACATCTCTGGATTCAGAGGGTAGAACTCTTAGAACAGATTTACAAAATGCACTCATAGGAGGACCAGGATCAATTATAAGTTATGAAAGTCGTGGGTCTAACATCTCCTGCATTGGACAAGACAGTAGTGGGCCCAGAGAACACTTCAAGGAGCCACAGACAGATATTAGGGCTGAAAGGAGTGTGCATGGCAAGGACATGAGAGAATCGGAAACTATGCAGGAACTAAGAAGGCAAGATATGACAAATAGAAGTTATATTGGGCCTGGTCAAGATATCAATAGTATGGTTGTCTCAGATAAAAGGTGTGATACAAGTGAGTCACATAATAAAAGCCGGGGTCCACATATGAGGGATCCAGATTGGAGAAGTCCAGGATTAGATATAAGAGATGATTGGAGAGGGCCAAATAGGAGAGGATTGGGTTCAGGTAGAGGAAGGCCATTTATGCAAGATGAACTGAATTTCCATCAGCCTGTTAGGAGAGGTCCAAACATGGAGAGCCAGGGGCCAGATAGGGTACCAGTGGGTTCAGATTTCATAGCACCAGGACCTGAAAGGTTAGGACCTGATATGGAGGTCCCAGTGCATGACAGAAGAGGGCCAGGAGGTCCAGATTTCAGAAGACCAGAGCCTGAAAGGAGAGGTCCAACTGTGGACATTCTAGGACCTGGCATGAGAGGACCAGGGGATGACTGGAGAGGTCAAACTTTGGGGGGTCCTGGAACTGACAGGAGAGGGTGTGGGGGCCCCTATTTCAGAGGACTAGGACCTGAGAGAAAAGGCCCAGCTGTGGAAGGTCAAGGAGTTGACATTAGAGGACAAGCAGGTACAGATTTCAGGGGACCATGGCCTGAAAGGAGAGGTCCTGATATGGTTGGTCCAGGGTCTGACAGGAAAGGACCAGGAGGTCGAGATGTCTGGGGGCCAGGGCCTGAAAGGAGTTGCCCTGGGACTGACAAGCAAGAACCTGGATGTTCTGATTTTAGTGAATCGGGGCCTGAAAGGAGAGGTCCTGATATGATTGGTCCAGGGCCTGACAGGAGAAGACCTGAAGGTGCAGATTTCAGAGGACCAGGACCTGAAAGGAGAGGTCCTACTATGCAGGGTCCTGGACCTGGCAGGAGAGGACCTGGAGGTCTGGATTTCAAAGGGCCAGGACCAGGGACTGACAGACGAGGATCTGGATGTCCAGATTTCAGTGGATCACGGCCTGAAATGAGAGGTCCTGATATGGTTGGTCTAGGGCCTGACAAAAGAGGACCTGAAGGTCCAGATTTCAGAGGACCAGAATCTGAAAGGAGAGGTCCTTCTATGGAGGGTCCTGGACCTGGCAGGAGAGGACCTGGAGGTCCAGATTTCAGAGGGCCAGGACCTGGGACTGACAGACGAGGATCTGGACATCCAGATTTCAGTGGATCACAGCCTGAAACAAGAAGTCCTGATATGGTTGGTCCAGGGCCTAACAAGAGAGGACCTGAAGGTCCAGATTTCAGAGGACCAGGACCTGAAAGGAGGGGTCCTACTATGGAGGGCCCTGGACCTAGTAGGGGAGAGCATGGAGGCCCAGATTTCAGAGCTGCAGGACCTGAAAGGAGAGGTCCAGTTATGGAGGCTGCAGGACCTAACAGAGGAGGACCCCGTGGGTCAGATTTCAGTGGACCAGGGCCTGATAGGAGAGGTCCTACTATGGACAGTCAAGAGCCTGACAGAAGAAGACCAGGAGGTCCAGATTTCCGGGGTCTTGGCCCTGAAAGGAGAGGACCAGGAGGTCCAGATTTCCGGGATCTGGGCCCTGAAAGGAGAGGACTAGGAGGCCCAGACTTAAGAGGTCCAGGGTGTGAAAGGAGAGGTCCCTCTATGGAGAGACAAGGACCTGACAGGAGAATTCCAGGAGCTCATAACGCTGGTGGACTGGGTGCTGAAAGGAGAGGTTTTGTGGGAGATTCTGGGCCTGACTTCATAGTACTGGGGCCTGAAAGAACTGGACCAGGTATGGAAGGTCCAGGGCCTCACAGTCAAGGACAGGGAACACCACAGTTCAGGGGTCCCGGGCCTGAAAGGGAACATCTAAATATGGAGGGCCCAAGGCCTGACAGGAGAGGGCCAGGAGGTCCAAACATGATAGGACCAAGGCTTCAAAATTCAAGTCCAAACTTAGAGGACCCAGGGTCTAACAGGAGACACCCAGAGGGTCCAAATTTCAGGGGTCCTGAGCCAGAAAGAAGACCTCCAGATATGGATGGACCAGAGTTTGATAGGAGAGGTCAACGCTTTAGAAGAGTGAGGCCTGAAATAACTGTTATGGAGAGACATGGGAAAGGTCTGAGAGGTCCAGATTTTAGTGCACCAGGTTATGAATTTAGAGGTCCAGACATTGAGGGCCCAGATTCAGGAGGTTCAGGATTTTGGGAACCTGGGCCTGAAAGGAGAGTTCCAGACATGGAGGGCCCAAGACCTGACTGGAGAAGATCAGGTGGTCCAGACTTAAGAGGCCCAGGCATCAGACAGAGAGGTCCAAGTACAGAAGGTCTAAGACACAATAGAGGTGATGACTGGCAAGAAAGCCCAAGTATAGAGGACCCAGGACCTGACAGAACAGGCCAAAATCTGAGGGGTCCAAGGCTTTTGAGGAGAAACGTCAGAGAACCAGGGCCAGATATGAGCAGTCTAAATCAGGGAGACAGATGGAAAAGCACAGACACAGAACAACAGTGGTCAGATGGGAGGGGGCCTAATATGGGGGATGAAAGAGAATATTCAGGAGATCCTTGGGAAGTACATGGCAACAGAGGTCCACCGCCTGTCCAAGATGGTCTAGATGAGCAGGGCCAAGAGCATTGTAGGCAAGGTCCTCAGAGTGATTGGAGAGGCCCTGGAGGTAGGGGGCCTGCACCTATACAGGAAAACCCAAATATGCCATTTCCAGGGCCTGTAAGGGGTTCAGGAGATAATTGGAGTGGTCCTGGTTGCAGGGGTCCAGGGCGTGTCCACGATGATCAGAATATGATGTGTTCAGGGCCAGGACAGAGGAGAGGACCTGGAAATGAATGGAGAGAGCCTGATAGAGGAGTTGCAGGGCCAAATAGAAGGGGAATGGGGCTATTTTTCAGAGGGGAAAGAGATCCAGATAATAGAGAACAAGACCATGAGAGAAGAGGTCCAGGTTTTAGAGGACCAGGATCAGATATAAAAGGGGGTCCAGATATGGCAAATGACTGGAGACAGTCAGACTTCAGGGGGAATATGACAGGGCCAAACATGGAAGGACCAGGTACTCATAGGGGAGGCCCAGACTTGATGAATCCATGCCCAAACAGGAGGGGATTTAAAAATGAAGGTCTTAATAGAACAGACCCTGGAGGTCCAGATTTAAGACACCCAGGGCCTGGAAACAGAAGTTCAAACATTGAAGGTCCAGGGACTGATGGGGGGTTTTCAGATTGTGGGGGGCTTGGATCTGAGAGGCGAGGTGCAGACATGGTTAGCCGTGGACCAGGTAGACTAGGATTTGAACATGATTTTAGAAGGGAAAGGAGAGGTCCAGACATGAGACCGCTAGGCCCTGATAAAAGTTCAGATGTAAGATACGGGCCTGGTAGGTGGGAAACAAACAGTGAGATGCCTGGGCATGATAAAAGAGGTTCAGACGAGATGGGCCTGGGTTTCAACTCAAGGGGATTTGAGCCATCCCTGAAGAATGACATGCAAGCAATGAGACATTCAGATCATTCTGCATCACTTCATTTCAGTAGTCCTCATCAGGTTACTAGATTCCAAGGCCCTAGTGATCCGCATTTTGCACAGTTCAGTGGGCCCCCAGGTTCAGCTCCAAACAGTGGAGGAAAATCATGCTTGGGTTCTGACAACCCACAAAATCAACAATCCGTAAAACCCCAGAGACACAGAGCTGCCTTACTTCCCACTCCAACAGAAGGTCTCATACGCTTCCCAAATCATATAATCAACAATCATGATGTTTTCAGCCCAAAACAAAAACAAATGGGTTTTTCTACAGACAGGGAGTGGAGTAGAAGTAGACCAGTGGGTCGAAAAAGAGAGTTAGTCCAAGAGCAAAGAGAGGAGCATGAAAAAAGTCCTGCCCGTAAAATAAGCACACCTGTAGATGCAAACACAGGGCCTGGAAAAGAAAAAAGGGATGACAGCAATGAAACTAAAATCAAAGAATCAAAGAATGAATAGTGATGTGAATAAAAGCAATGTTGAGCCAAGTTAGACACAAGCAAAAAATAAAAACTAAAAATCAAAACACATGATCCCCATCGGGACAGTAAAGTTGCTAAACTAGACCTGCAAAAATGTTCTGTATCACCATATCGGATAGAGATATTACAGCATAACACACGCTGAATGTATTTTTCTCAAGGAAAGTAGTTGTCCATGTCTTACTGGAATTTCAACATTACCTACAGTCAAAGCCATGCAAGATCAGACATCGTAGCTTATGGAAATGCTCAGAGGTATTTGAGTTCATTATGTTCTAATTTTGTCTTGTGTTCACAGTAAATGCATTTATTTTTGTTAAGTAGGACTAAATGAAACACAGTGTGCATTTCTAGATGGAAGTAGTCTTGTGTACAGAAAATGTACAGTTTTTGTTTCTTTGTTTTTTAACATAGCCATAGTGTCAGTACAGTAACCTTGATCTGGCTTTTATGTTCCTCTGCTGATAAAAGATGGCTTGTTTCAAGTCAATAAAAGTGACTTATACCTTTTTAAATTTGTACTAACTCTGATTTTTTCATTGATATTTGGATTAATTGATTGCAGCATGAGTTGTAGCCAAACCTACTATTTTAAAAACATATTCCTTAAAAGCACAATGCCAGTATTGTTTCATTTGTGGAAATAAATCAGACTCTGGTTTATAATTTTTTAGACATACAGTCAAAAATCCCCCTTTATAGGGGTTGATGGTTCACTAGTGTCTCTTCAGAGGCAATATCCAGGCTTAACAATAAAGTTTGATTTTATGTAACCTTAGTGCACGGTAAGAACCACCAACTTAAGAAGAATGTTGAAATTAAAGCCTATTTCTGCTGCTTTTTAATTAATTGAAATGTGGTGGATTAGTAATGTAAAGTTAAATATATAAACACTCATGTTTAAGTACCTCAAAATTGCCCTTAAGTATAGTGCTTGAATATATTTATTTATGTTTTTTATATTCTATTGTTGAATACGTCCATTACAATGGTAAGTAGCACAGAACAAGCATGTGTATTGTTAGAGGGGACTTTCCATGCTCTTAGTGCATCAGAGAAATACTTCTGACCATTGACAGTCTGTCTTAACAGTCTTTGACATGCATTATGGCTTGATCCCCATTCCAGGGAAAACCTTTCAGCACACTCTTGAGTGCTGCACAGCTTACAGAGCTACAATTTTAAATCATAAAAGGGCCCTGTGTAGGTTTGTCTTGAGCTGGAATGAGTCATGTTGTTTTTACAAGAAATGTGAGGATTTTTCACATAAAAAGAGCCACCTTTTATTAATTTTTCAGGTTTCTTAAGGGCTTATGCTGTGTCAAACAGGTGGTGATAGACAATAAGTGAGAAAAAGTCCTTGAGGAGGAAAAAATTGCAAAAATTGCCACCTGCACAACTCATGTGTCACCAGAGGGGGGCGACAGCATTCAGCTGAATCTCTGGTCCTTATATTGATCGAGCTTTGGTGATTGCAATAGTGATGTAACTGAGTCCATTTACTCAAGTACTGTATATAAGTGCACATTAATATCAATATTATGTTACTTTTGTGTGATGTTTACTTCCCTACATTTCAAATATTTCTATATTTCCCTACATTTTTAATATTTAATAACATTTGATTGAACTGCATTCATCTGATAGCTATACTTACAGTTTACATTGGAAAAAACAAACAAAAAACACAACAAATGATTTGTGACATGAAACACACAGTTCAAGATTAAGTACCAGGCTGAGTACTTTTCCTTTTAGTACTTAAAATATGTTCCCACTTTTGTACTTGAACTCCAGACCAGAACTTTTTGTTTTTATTGGTGAACTTTTTTATTGGTGGCTACTTCACTTTTGAATTTAGTGAATGATCTGAGTACTTCCTCTGTCTACTTTATGTACCGTGAAACAGCGCTTAATATTTTAGTAGGCGGTAAAAAGTAAACTATTTCCCTCTGAAGTGTAATTGAGTAGCTAATGGCTCTAGAAACACTGAAGCACATAATAAACGTCAAACATCTACTTGAGTAATGTACGTAAGTAGATGTGCATAGTTCCATAACAATTATTTTTTTTAAAATGTGTGTTACATAATATTTTTTTGGACAAAATATAATAAATCTAAACAATCCGAGGCTTCAGCTGTGACAGTTTTCCGACCTCCGACTGAGTTGGACACCAACGTCTGTTGTCACCGCGGCCATTAAGCAAGCAGCTGGAAATACAGTAAGTTAAACACCTGACAGAAAGGTCGATATAGATAACTGAATAATATCAGAAGCTTGGTTAGAGACCAGTCCACACAAAATGGACGACTAAATAACTGTCAATTGAAAATGTTAAAGCGTTTAAAACTATATCAAGGAGGAGACGTTGCTAGCATAACGTATGTCAACGTCTACAGAAATTGACTAGCTTAAAGTTCCTCGTTCGCTAACGTAAATTCACGAGCTAACTTTTGTGATTTTATAATTTCTCTATTAAAATTTTTGGAGTTGTATACAGAGTATATAAGTATTTTAAACGTTGTTTAAGCCTAATTGATTAACAGTTTGTGCTACATTTTTTGAAATAATTTTATTAACACCATGGCTTCATCATCCAGGGCACACCACAGAAGTCCAGGCATATTTTATGGCCTGTTCTGGTGGAAATGCTAAACAAGCATCAATTTTCTCTGTGTCCCATATTTAGAGTAAAAGATGTCAGCCTTTTCCTCAGGTTGTAAAACTGTCCATGTACCATCTTCACCTTCATCCAGAGAACACACCTGTGACTCTGGGCTGATATTGAACAAAGGAGGATATTTGGTGCATGATCAGGGACAGATGTTGGGAACAGAGCTTGGTCTGATGGAGATGACAGAGGTTGAATACACCCACCTTCAGCACCTTATCCAGGAGCACATGGAGGCACAATCTGGGCCTCCAGACGGGCCAGATGCCAGAGCTCACCCTTCCACGGTGATTGCTAATGATGCCTCTGGATCCACAGCGGTTTCTCCCTTTGCAACCAGTCAAGCTATTGACCTGTCAACTTCGACAGATGATCACACTCTGGTGATGCCAGGAGAACAGACACCAGCATCTTATGGAGAGGTCCCAGGTTTTGTGCTGGCCAGAATCAGGAGTGAAGACAGTCCAGTTGAACTGCCCGCTAACAGCAGCACGACCTCACAGAAGCGATCCAGATCAGCTGCTAGAGTTTGTTTGGAGAAAAGGTTCAACACTGTATCTGCTGACAGCCCAAGACAGCGGGATATTCAGTCAGCAGTTCTCAGCAAGTAGGCTCCACTAATATACTTTATTGCTATATAATAGTAAATATGCTGATGTATTCATTTTTGTGGATTTTGCTAAATCTCTGTTGTGTTTCAGTTTTCTGACAATATTTCAGCAGCCTGCAGAGGCTCAAGAGGTGGTCATACATCCAAAGATGTGGCTGAAAACTGACCCTTTTGAGGTTTCCAATCCATATGTAGGGGGTGTATTTAACCCTGTCACCAACCTGTGTGGTCAGGTGTGTTGATTAAAAAGATATCAACATGCACTTTTTGTATTGTTTTACAGCAGAATTCATTGTTTATTTATTTTATTAATTTGTTTCTGTTTTAATCTCAGGTGATTGGCCACATTCCTCATGTGGTTGAAGCTAACAAGCACCAGGGTTTAATCATCCCTAAGAGTTTTTCCTTTAATTTTTGCCCAGAGATGGTTATTACAAAAGCCCACTATATAGGCAGCAGCAACCCAACAGGAGAGAAGCAGCCGGTGAACACAGAAAGTAATAAGAAGTGCTTTAAATATAACATTATTTTTGTTGTTTTTGTTGTCTGTCATACTATACTGCAAATACATGTACAAGTTTGTATCTAACTTCGTCTAATGCCTGCTCATACTTTTTCATAGATGATGTGGTGACACCTGCTGCCTCCAGAAAGCGTGGCTCTCAACTCACCAAGGCTGCAAAGGCTGCCCCAGACTCAGCTGCTGAGTCAGGGAACAGTGCCAGGAAAAGAGCTGGATTCTGTATGTCACATAGCCAGCGCAGGGAGAGACACAACAGTAAGGAGAGGGAACGCAGGTGAGCAGCCATTACTAACAGCTCAAAGTGTCTCTGCAACCTCCACAATTTGTGACAAGGTCTGATGAAATACTGGTCTGATGAAATACTCTATAAACATTTAGCTTAGCTCAGCCATCACTACAGACTGTCCAAAATTATTCTCTTGTTTACTCACCACACACCTCTCCCTACACAACCAACATTAGTTTAGTCCAGTGGTTTCCAAAGTTGTTGCTGCATCACCCTTTGGTCCCTTGAGGACAAATCAACAGTGCCACGTTTTTTTTATTCTTAATTTTTAATAACTTTATATCATGTAAAAAAAACAAGGCAACATTTACATGAACTACATTTCCAGACATTTCAAAAGGGAAGAATGAACATCTAAATAAATGTCTTAAAAGCCCTTAAATATGTAGGTATTTGGCAGCTGATACTGGTGAACACAGCTCTTGATTGCTGGCTGTCAATAATAACTCAACGTATTTTTCAGGTTCACAGCTGTCAGAAATAGAGAGCAGTGATACAAATATGTGTTTTTGTAAACAGAAAAAAGGTGAAAAATCACTTTAAAATGGTGCTGTGGTTTCAAAAAGCTTGAGAACCACTGGTTTAGTTGTAAATTGAAGTAAGCTGAATATTTTAACTTTTGTAGAGTCTTGTTCGAATAAAACGACTTAATTTGATGTAGTCTTGGACTCTTGGGATTTTGTCATGTGCATTTGTCACTGTTATCTGATGTTTTATAGACCAAATGATTGATCAATTAACTGAAAAATAACTGCAGCCATAGAGAGATACCATTATGTCTTACATAAGCTTCTGGGGCATGAGACTTCTAAGAACAAGATCTCAGGTCTGTAAAGTTTGAGAAACACTGATTAAAAACATCTGTATTGCCTGCGCCGCTGTGCAGGAAGAGGATTCGTTTGTGCTGTGATGAGCTGAACATGCTGGTGCCGTTCTGTGACTCAGATACAGACAAAGTCACCACCCTGCAGTGGACCACTGCCTTCCTCAGATACATCAATAAAACGTACGGAGACACCTTCAAAGAGGTATGTTTGTGTGATTTCATCTTGAAGTTAAAACACTGATTGATGAAAAACATTTTTGGCTTCATTTATCTGGCAACTGAATTATTTGAGACTCAAAACCAGGGGCTGGAAGATGAGAGTTTTATCACATTTCCTCTTGTTGAGTTATAGCACTGCAGCAGACTTGATATGACTTTTGTTATTTAGAGAGTTCAAATCAAATTCATCTTAGTTTTGCAGGACAAAATCAAATAAACTTTATTATTTTACTGTGATGGATTATCTAGTGTTTCAGTTATTTGAGTCTGTGAAAACTGATTTACACACTATAAAATACATGGCAGCAAATTAAAACAAGCCTTCATAGTATATCCAACCACATTATGCAGACAATGTGCTACACCACCACCACCTGGAATAAAGTCTAGGTAGGCTCAAACTTAAATTAAAAACAGTACTATTATTTTTTCCCAATGTAACCACAATAATCAAATATATTCATCCTTACAGGACTTTCAGAAGTCATTCGCTGATGAGAAAGGACTCTTTCTTAAATCCAGCCCTTCTTCAGGCCAGGACCCAATCCACCGGGAGATGGACGAGACACTGAGCATTCCTCACGCGGTAGAACAGTGACACCCACACCCCCACCCCCCACCTCCATCCTCACTATTTTATCCAACAAATCAGCCAGATGTTTGAGTACATTTAACTGTTAAATTAGCTGAGGTTGTCCCACAAGGTCTGGCTATATGTTACATTTTGAATGACAAAAAGATTTCCCTCTTGAGAGGAGCTCTGCTTCTGCTTATGTAGCAATGATTTAGAAAGTGGAAGGCTTTCAAAGAGTCATCAACAGGTGGCACTGTTTCCCTTTGAAAGCCAGACTAGATAGTGCTCTAATGAGTAGATTTCAGCTCTTCAACAATAAATGATTTAGCTCATTTTAATTAATTTTTTAATAGTTTCTATGCCAAATATTGTTTACTTATTTTTAAAATTGTTTACATTGGTTAAACTTTGTTCATGCAGTATCTTGTTCAGTTTTCTTGTACACATTTATCACATATTTAAGTATTTTTGCATGAAAATAAGTGTTGCTGCCTTGTGAATTAATGGGGTTATTTAACTTTTCATGGTGTTACTCATATTACTTTGAAGTAGACTGTTCATTTGATATGTAGAAAAGAGTAATGTTTTACTGAAAAGTGGCTTTATTTGTTCTTTCTTACAACATGTCGCTGTAGCATCTTACTGTACATACAACAGTCACCCACAAATAATAAATAGTATTTAAAGTCATGTATATTTAATAGTTACAGCACCGGTAGTACATAGTGGATGTGGTCATTGCAGATTGAAAAAAATGAAAATTTCTTTTCTTTTACTGTTTCGCTAAGATTCTTAAATGTATTTTACACTGTCTGATTTATGCATCCACAAGTTTTATTTTGTTTTTGATTCTCACATCTAGAGAATCAGCTTCACATGTAATTAAAACAAACAAACAAAAAAAAAGCTGTAAAAAAAAGACTATCAAAAGTTTAAAAATTCTTGCATTAATCTACACAATGTCTGGGCACCTGGGTATTTGTTTTTTATTCCTTTTACAATACATACACAGCTCTTCGGCAGAGACTTTTTGCCTCTGGTATCTGTTTCCATATTTTACACTGTAAGCTTGTATGTTGAGGTAACACCTGTGATTTACACTAATGGGCCGTGATATATGCACATTCACTTCAGAGACAGTCACTGTTGTTTTTAGAGTGTCATCTGCCAGAAGGATGTTAACTAAAGTAATGGGGGCATGGAAACAACATGTACAAAGTTTTATACACAAAGGACTCATCATTCATTTTCCAGTTGTTTGTAAGTCAAGTCTTGTTAAGTGATAGTATTTGGAGCAATGCAGTTGTTCTCTTGCACTCTTCCGTGCCTCTGTCCACTTTATTTCTGGATGTCATCTTGATGTTTTTGTCTCTCAATTGCTCTGGTTTTGATGTCACTCCTTGGATGTTCCACTATTCCTCTCACAATATCACACCTGTTGATGTTACTCTTCCCATCTTGTGATACATATATTTAAATAAAGAGGACATTTTTGTGATCACTCTCTTCTTTCATTCCCTCCTTCCCTCACTTTTTCACCCTTCCTCCTTTGGGGTGGATGGCGTCAGGTTTGCAGGAAGTCATGTTTAATGGTTTTTGGGGTTGGAGGACTTCCCAGCGACTGATGCTCCCTGGCAGGCTGATGTATCACAGATTCCAGGGGTTCCCTGGTGCCCAGTCCTACCTACCCTGCCTGGCTCCCCAGGCTCACCTGGATCTCCTGGAGATCCATCACGCCCATCTTTGACAATTCCAGGTACTCCTGGAAGACCTGTGGGAAAATGTTTAGCATTTTAGCATCAAATATTAAACCCTGTTGAATTAATTATACCACCAATTATACCACAATAGACTTTTCTCATACAGGACATTTTCACATTGTCACAGGTGTAATTAGTAACACTAATGATGGCTCTGTTCCATCTGTGCCAGTAAACCATTCATGTGTCTACCTCCTATGGAACTGGCACACCTACATGGAATTCAGCGATAATCTTAGTAGTGATGTCTCTGTTTGACATGTCAAATGTGTGCCGTGAGTAAGGTCTACATGTACAGTATAGTAACTTTGCAAGGGAACATTGTTGTAGCTCGTATTAGAGTTCTGTATGATACCACATACCTTGGTATCCTTGGTCTCCGGAGGGCCCATCAATGGCTTTGCCAATGGATCCCTTATCACCTGACTCACCAACATCACCTGTTGTTAAAACACATGTTTAATCAGTGACTGAAAGTAACTAAGTGCATTTACTCCAGTACTGTCATTAAGTACAGTTTTGAGTAAGATGTACTTTACTAGTATTCCAAT
Source organism: Lates calcarifer (assembly GCF_001640805.2). NCBI lineage: Eukaryota > Metazoa > Chordata > Actinopteri > Centropomidae > Lates > Lates calcarifer. The sequence goes on along the minus strand of NC_066838.1, from coordinate 19,333,998 downwards.
TCTATGCTACTTCTTCTTATTCTACTCCACTACATGTCAGAGACAAAAAAGAACATGTCTTATGTTGTTGTCAATATGTTGTTAAAGATTAAACCAGTAGCTCCCAACATGTTTGGCCTGTGACCTCTTACAGAAAAAATGGTTGAGGCCCCTTGTCACATTTCAAATATAGTATCTATGAGTTGTTAATAGAGTATTTTTACATTGTTACATCAGAGGATCTGAGTCCACCACTGATTTTAATAAGTAGATCATGTCATGGTACAACTGAAGTGTTGACCAGTTAATTTTTGTGCTCCTACTGATAGTCCAAACTGATTTTACTCTTCTTACCTCTGGGACCAGGGTCTCCAAGTTCTCCTGGCAGGCCTCTGTACCCTGGTGGTCCACGGGCACCTGGATGACCAATTGAACCAGCAACCCCTGGCTTTCCTGGAGAGCCAGCAGGCCCTGGGCGGCCCACCATTCCAGGGGCCAGGGGTCGTCGAAGGTTGGCGGCCAGCTGTGCGATCTGATCTGAGTGAGAGAAAACACCAAAAGGTAAATTTCCAGCTTCCCTTGTATTCAACACTGGAAACAAGTTAGGGACAAAGGTTAATTAAGATCTCTCACCATCAATCATTGAGCCGCACAGCTCTCTGATGTGCTGCTCACTTGCCAGTTTACCCTGAAGAGACATTTTTATAGTGAAACCTCATTCATGCCGTTTATTGGAAACCATTAACATTTAATATGCTTTAATCAGTCAGAAGCTTTTACTGTTTTGTACAGATAAAAAAAAAAACACTCAAACACTCACAGGTACACCTGTCTTTCCTGCAATTCCAGGCAGACCCTGTTCCCCCTGGAAGCCCATTAGTCCCTGTTTTCCTGGAGGTCCTCTTGCACCGAGCTCTCCCTGTGGACCTGTCACGCCCTTAGGTCCCAGCTCACCCCGCTTCCCTGACTAATCAACAAGAATTATCCATTAAGTAAGTCATTATACTTTGAAAAAAAAAAAAAAACAATTCAAACTGGAGCTAAAAACATTCATAAGCCTCTGATTTGATCATTGACTAAACACCAACCAAGGAGCAAACTGGGTCTGTTGAGACAATGTGTGGGCAGGTTCATATGGAGGCTTGTTGCTCAATAATTACTCCAGTGAGCACAGCAAACAGTAAATGAGACTAAGAGATGGAGGCTCATCAGTACTGTCTCTAGTTACATAAATTGTGCTGCAGCTTAATGTGACTTGTCTCTCCCTTGTGGCAATAGCAGCAAACAGGCAAATAAAGCTAAAGCAGCAATATCTATCTCTAATTAATCCTATTAAACCTGGAATGTGAGGCTGAATCATGTGCAATGACTCTGACAAGTGGGCAACAGCTCAGAGCAAGGCACCAGTTTTTAATGTTCAGTGAGGGAGCGGAGACAAGAGGGAGTTTGGAACAAACTTGTGCTGCTAATTACATCCACACACAACATCTAACTGTGCTTAACATGTGCTGCAGTCATTCCCAGCCAGGTGTATTTGTACTGCGGGGAGTGTTTCTGCAGTTGCTTGGGGCCATGTGGAAAGATTGTGGGGTAGCTCAACTAAATTGAAAAAAATAGAAATTACAAATTGAAGAATTTTAAATGACAAACTAAACAATAGTTAACTTAAGACAATGCATAATTGTTAAAGTAGACAGCTAAATCTAATGGATAAATAGTTGACATGTTAAGCTTACAGTAATATATAAACAGTTGAAATATTTGGCTTATAGTAATTGGATTAATGGTTGAATTCAGTAGTTAAAAGTCATGAATAAACTGAAATTGTGGTGTCACTCAAAAGGGTATTTGAGTTCATCAGACAGGGCTGTGGGGAACATCTGATAAAAAAAACGAATGGGAAACACTGATCTAATATTTGTAGACAACTGGTTTGGATGGAGCAGTTTTATGGGTGTTTAAGGTGTGTTAAAAATGTAAATGTAAGCAGTGATATATCTCACCTCTCCTTTTTGTCCAACAGGTCCAAAGGGACCCTGAAGAAAAGATAGAATTTTAGATAAAGATATGTAACAGATTGTTAAATAGCACCCAACAGCTGTTTTATAAATCAAACTTTATTGGTGTGGCACCTTTCATACAGGTTAGTGAAATTCAAAGTGCTTTACAGGTAACTGGCAAGCTGATGATAGTAATACAAACTGAGAGTGGTACACATGAGAAATAGAAATGATATAAGTGAAATAATACAAACTCCAAACATTTTAGAACATAAATACAATAAAATGAATTATTAAATAAGATCTAATCAATAGATCTAAAATATTCTCATCAAAAGCAAGATTAAAAAAACTATCAACACTTTCAGCTGATCTCAGATCCTCTGGCGTTATACCAATGGTTCAGAGCATAAAAACTAAAAGCTGGCTGGTTTTTATCCTGCACTTCAGACTAACTAAAATACTTGTGCCAGATGACCTGAGGTCATGAAATGCTTTATGAGCAAAAAAAAAAAAAAAAAAAAAAAAAAAAAAAAAAAAAAAAAAATAGAAATAAAAACTGACAGTTCTGAATCAATTTTACAGCCAATTACTGCTGATTTACTGTGTTTGGATTCTGATTCTTGGAGTATTATTAGTAAAATAAAGTACATGTTAAGACAATACTTACAGGTTCTCCATTCTCTCCAGGTAAACCATCACTTCCTGCCACACCCTAAAGAGACAACATTTTAATTAAATCTCACACAACTCCAGTTTAGTTGATTTTTTTGTGTTTTGTACATGAATTCTGTCTTGAGCTGATAAAACACTTTGGCTGTCATCATCAATAAACCCATGTAACAGCATCTAAAATAATAATTTCCCACGTATAACCTTTGAATAAGTGGGTGAAAACTATCACAAGTCATTCAGTGGAGATCATATTTAATCTCAAACTTTGACTTAGAAATATTTACCATGTCTCCTTTAGCTCCAGAAGCTCCGACTGGACCCTATAGGGGTTGAAGAAGGAGTGAGAAAGAACATAAATGAGAGCCATGTAGAGACATTTTGTGGAAGGCTGGCCGTGGGAGAGGGACAGGGGGGATGAGGGGAAGTGAGGTGGGCTGTTTGAGGGGAACCAGGGTTGGTATAAAGACTGGCTTTGTTCTGTCTTCAGATTTTGAACAGGAGGCCGCTTTGTGTTTGAGCTCTCTCCTGGCTGCAGTTTGGGTTTATACCAGTAAGACTGAGGAGGGACGACCTGGTTATTGACATACAGTATCCTCCCATGAAGACAGCTGGACAGTTGCATATTACAGCTGCGTCTGTGCAGACAGGTTTGTCAAAGCTTTATGTCTGACTCTTAAGGAGAGGCCATTAATAGAGATTTTGTTGCTGTTACATAATGTATTAGAGCTGCAATGATTTGTTGATTAGACGATTGGCAAAAAAGCAATTGCAACTATTTTGAATATCGATTACTACTTTTGAGTCAAGAAAAATGGTTCCAGCTTTTTCAAAATTGGAATATTTCCTTGTTTTCATAGTCTGTAGAAAACTGGGTATCTTTTGGTTTTGGTCTGTTCGTTGATTAAAACAAGACATTTTAGGGATATTACAAGAGAACTTGAAAATTGCATTTCTGGATTTTTGCTACATTTTAAAGACCAAATGGTTCAATCCATTAATTTAGAGAATAAGTGGAAGAATAATCAATGATAAGTGAAAGAATGTATTATTATAAAGAAAATAATTGTTAGTTGCTGCCCTCTACCAGGTGACATTAAATCCAGGGAAACATTTCATATCGTCACATATGTCAAACTCACCCTTTCACCAAACTCTCCACGGATTCCTGTTGGACCTGGGAGACCTGGATCCCCCAAGGCTCCTTTTACCCCCTGCAGCACATGACACTCACACAGTCAGTAAGCTAACTAAAAATAACACTTATTTATTAAAAAAAAAAAAAAAAAAAAGATGATGATTAGGGATTTCAACTGACCTGAAAGCCTTTCACTCCCTGAGGCCCGAGGTTGCCTGCTGGTCCAATACCTCCCTGTTGGAAACAGAAATTGTCATGTCTTGTCATATAGTAGTAAAACAACTGGTTGTTACTGACATATCAGTCTGCGACAAGATGTTTTTTTCCTTGTGTGAGATTTGAGAGAAAGAAATTGACTAAATGGACGTGAAGGTTGTGTGAGGAATGATTCATTATGCAGTACAGTGTGCAATAGAAGTATGTTAATTCCTGTGATGTTTTATCCTTTTTCCTCGCCGCAGGGTCTGATATGAAAAACAAAGACCTCTCTGTTTATGAATTCCTCCTCTATGAAAATCTGCTCTCATCGCTAGCCCTCCATTCCTTCTAACTCCACCTTAGTGAGACTCAGCAGCAATACTCTTAGAGCCTCTGTAGCAGAATATCATTAACTTTGGGGCAGCAGTTTATTATCCTGCTATTCCGGTTTTATCTCATATCTCAGGCTGTATGCTGCTATGGATTGTGGTCTTATTAGATATACTTTTAAGTAGTGGAGACTGAGTTTAAATTCTGGAAACTTGGAAATTTAACAGATGGCCATCTGTGCAGCAGAAAGTCTCATAATTTGGCTTGTAAATGGGGCAAAGCTTATTTTTAAATGTCCTGTGATAGATGCTTTTGAAGCTTTTATAGCTATACAGGCAGCACAGCAATTTGATAAGAGACACATATACACAGTAGCTTATAGTGTAACCATTAACTCACAGCCACTCCTCTGGGTCCCGCTATCCCCCTCTCTCCCGGGATGCCGATTTCACCCTGAAGGCAACAGGAAAACGACGTTGTAAACAATAAGTCAGGATAGTTTAAAGACATTGTTAAAGTTTCATGTGGGTAAATGTTGAAGAGGCTGTAACCCAGTAATACCCCCCAAAAAGCCCATCAGATACATACAGGAATACCTGGCTCTCCAGAGGGTCCCGTCTCTCCAGGTTTCCCTGGATCACCCTAGCATAAAAGAAGACAGAAGATAAGATAGTTGTCCTCCACGGTCCTAATGTTAGCTTTAAGATTAAAGTATGTTTCTATTTGGTTGTAATACTCACAACTTCTCCTTTAGATCCCTTTGCCCCAGCCTTTCCTTGTAGCCCCTGGAACAGAAAATGCATAACAATTACCTTCTTATCGGTTTTTAGGCAGAGATTCTCATCATTATACTAATTGAGTTTTCCTCTGCAAGAGTTTAACACACCTTTTTCGCCAGATCACAAACAGCGATTAGTACTGCCATTGAGAAAATTAACATGCAGAGTGGTACAACAAGACTTCGTATCACACAGGAAGCATCCAGGTCTACATCATAGTACTTACAGGAAGGCCGTTAGGTCCTTTCTCTCCAACTACTCCATGGCGTCCAGCATCACCCTATCAACACAATAAGCAATACTGTGACTGTGACATCAGTCCTGCTATAGCAGTGGACTCACAACTGAATTAAGCAAAACACCATGCTGGGAGAAAAGGTGCAACTTACCTTCTCGCCGTCTAATCCAGGTGTGCCATCTTTGCCATCTCTGCCGGGAATACCCTGTAGAAGACATCAAATATGATCCCTGAGGTTCTGAGTGGGGTCATGTTTTAAAAATGTAGAATTTTTCAGATGTGCACTTACAGGCTCCCCTTTGGGTCCTGCTCCCCCAGGAGCTCCTTTAGGACCAATTTTACCCTGTTGAAAGAAACATCAGAGTGTAATTTAAACATCTTACACTTGGGAAACTAATTGTCACAAATCAAAGTCTTTCACTCACAATTTCTCCTTTGGGTCCTTTGAATCCCTGTGGTCCTCTTTCTCCAGCATCACCCTGGAGACATCAGATGAAACACACACAGCTATTCATTGATGGGACCAGCCATCTATTCTAGCTAAACTACTACCAAACATTTTTTAAATTGTTTTTTTTTGTGCACATTACAAACAAGGAGAGACTCACTGTTTTTCCAATGATGCCGGCGATGCCAGGCTTGCCTCTGAAACCAGGCAGGCCCTAGAGACAAACATAGTGTGAGGTTAAAGTAGGCATGTGTATGTGTTTGTCTGTATTAAGAGGGACAAGAAGGCGTAGACGGGGAAGAGAGAGGCTGCTTACTCTGTCTCCTACAGGTCCCATTGGGCCCTGCAAACCTCTTAGACCACGTGGGCCCTGAAACACAACATTAGAGCATCGTGAGGACATTTTAAAACATCAAAACTCACTAAGAATATTTCTGGATTCCTCGAAAGTTGCTTGAATATGGTGTGTAAAATATCCAGAGGAGCCAACAGGTGAAAAGTAACACAAGAACAGAAATAATGACTGAAATAATATGACACTTTTCTGGGTAATCTTTATGTAACTCACCTGCAGACCCACAGTACCGGGAATACCCGGTGGGCCAGGTGGACCAGCGTCACCCTAGAGACAGAACAGGACACTTCATTTAAAATCAAATCACAGAAACACGGAGCAGTTGTACTAAAAAAACAAACAACAAAAAAAACAATATTTTGCAAATGGTAGGTTAAGTCTATCCTTATGTATCCTAATGAGCCATTCGTGGTAAAAGCCATAATATTTATGTCACATAAAAACTCACCTTCTCTCCATCTTTCCCAACCTCTCCTTTGTCTCCCTTGTGTCCTGTGTGACCCTACGTGATGCAAACATGAGTGTGCCATGAGGAAATTGTGAGAGGGTAGGGTGACAAGAGTTGTGCACAGTATATTCCCATGGACATATTGGGCAGCATACAATTAAAAGACAAACAAACAAAAAAACAAATTGTGACAGAAATAGATTTACCTTGAATCCTGGCATCCCGGGAGGACCAGGGGGACCAGGCGGGCAGATTGCAGGACACTGCGGAGGATAGAAACAAAACACTGAGGATTCTGTATGCAGAGGACACAGCTTCAGTTCACTGTCATGATGCTGCTTTCACAGAGTGCATGATTGAAATCTTACCAGAAGGTCACCATTAAGATCATGAAGAGTCCCAGGAAGACCCTGTGAGAGGAAGAAATGATAACACAGAACAAAAAAAATCAGTGCATTCAACAAAAAATCCACTGGGTGGCAGTGGAAAAATATATCACTCTATTGTACCAGCAGCACAAGTTATCTAGTATATAATTATAACAGCACTTACTGGGGGTCCATCAGGGCCAGGAGGTCCAGGAAGTCCTGGAAGACCCTCAGCACCCTGAGAAATAGACAGAAGAGCAACATTAGTAAAATCTTCAGCACCTCATCGTCTAAAATTACGGATGAGATTTCAGAGCCAGTCTCATCATCCCTACGGGAAACTTTATTCTATCACGATTAACTACTGACATAATGACTCAATCAACTGTTGATAAAAAGTAAATATTCAATATACATATTCAGTATACTTAGTTTGACCCCAGTGAACAGTAACCCTGACATTAACCTGACAACAACTGACCCAAACCCTAAAACAAACTAGGAGTGTAGAGTTTGAAATATACAGGCATTTCCCATGCAGGGAGTGTCTGTCCAGTTGACTTATGAGAAGTACAGGATCCAGTGTTTTTAGACTAATAGTCTGGATATCTCATTCTCTGCTAAATTCATTCATAAATCTGTCTCTTGAATACTAAAGTGATTTCTGACCCCAACAACAACATATCTACACACTGCTGCTGACAATACTGTGCGGTTTTATGAAACTGAGTGATCACACATAAGCTGAGTATGAGCACTGGACAATCCAAAAATAAAGTGTGACCCAGTAGAAACACTAGGCCAGTCCACATACTGACGTGTCCTTCCATTCAGGTGGTTATTCTTAAACTCCTGGCTATAATATATGGAAATTTAGGACAATGTTGTGCTGGATGATTTCTGCACAGCTGTGAATTACAGAGATCATTGGACCTCTATCAGCTTTACTGTGTCTGCTGCAGAGGCTTGTATATGAATTTTGCTGCCATTCATTGCTCACTTTCATTGCTCATTTCTGTGGCCAACTGGGTACTGAACCAAGGATAGAATAAAACTGAATAGATAAGAATCTTGTTCTGAATCAGTGGATGAAAGGATGACAGGAAGTCTAATTGGGAAGATTAGACAGATACTCACCACTGCACCCTGAGGTCCGACTCCGCCTGGCAACCCGTTGGTTCCAGGTAGTCCCTGGAAACAAAAGACACTGGGTGTGTGCGAGACATCACAGTACATGTGTAGATGTAGCACACAATCTGGGCTACAACATAGTGTAACATGTACAAGCATATACTCCCAGGATGCAAACAAGCAATAGTGATGTGTATATAATTACACAAAAACACCACTCTCTCCATCTTTCTGCATGTCAGAATGATATTTTTTAAAAAAAGACAGTGCTGTGTACTCACTGGAGCTCCTGGTCTCCCTCTGCCCTACGGAAGATACAGGAAGGCAAATTAAGTCACAAACACCAAGGGATGATTAGATTTTCTCACAACATCAACATCCACCACGTGATGTAATACTGCATCAAATCCCACTTTGAAAGTTTGTTGCTGGTCGTGGCTGTGAGGTGAATATGCACTTCTGAAGCCTGGTTAGATCAAAGCACTGTAATCTGAGTACTCCTGGGACAACATGTGATACTGCCTTATCAATTATTTAGTCCAGTCTCGGGGGGGGGGGTCACTGTAGTGATCAGATGGTATATAAAGCTTCTAGGAATGAGAGGTCTTTTCAGGATAATGTGTATTGAGTGAGGTAGATACAGATATGAAGTAACTGCTGAGTATCTGTGTGATGTTTTTACATAGTATGCGTGGGTACTTACAGGAGGTCCAGGTGGCCCAGGAGGTCCAGCATCACCCTAAAGAGAGCAAGGCAAAATGCCACAATTAAGATTTTCCTGATTTTCTTTATGTGCATAGTTGTTTGATATTTGGGATCAGTAATTTAGAAAAAGCTTCAGAGCAATATTTTAACAGAAATTTAGTGCAGAATCCAAGATTATGGACAGGGTAAGAGAGTTACAAATATTATTCTCATTAGGTTTGCACAAAAATGAACAGCTCAGTTCCCTTTTATTTTGCATAGAACCAGCGTAACCACCAGTGTGACTACTAATAGGGGTCATCTTCAGTCTAGTTCTTCTTGGTTATTTCAAGGCTGTTTACTTTGAGGTTTTCTATGTGAATTTATGTGTATGTGTGGAGTGTGGCACAATTGCTAGTCACATTCCAGCTAAACACAATAAGGGGCAGGGAGTGTTGTTGTTATATGTGGCTTTATCTTTCAATAAATACCTTCAAATTGGTTAATCCTTATTTCATTGTAAGTGAATCAGTGATGGAGATTCACTTGGTATCTAAAGCATTCTCTGGCATGATTAATGATTGAAATTAGTTAATGATTTATCGGACGAGCAAAACAGTCATGAGAAGTGCATTAAAAAAGAAAAGCCAACTGATATGTAATAATATGGACAAGACGTTTTCTGCTGTAGGTCACGTGGAAGATCACAAATGCTTTGAACGGTAATTAATTGTTAAAGATACTGAGAGGAGAAAATGTCTGCATCTTGGCAAGCACTGCGATTAACACAATAATATCTCAATATCAATTATCTTGATTGCAAGTGTAGTGTAGTTTCTGTACAAGGGTTAATTCATGCACGTCGCATTGTTAACTGAGGAGGGCACGATAATGATGTATTTGTGTTTTAAGTCTTCCTTTTTGCTTCACTAACTTCAGTTTGTTGAAATGTTCTATTTATTATTGCTGTCAACTTGTTAATCAAACTGCAGCACCCCCTCCTCTTTCCTTTCTAAACAACCATTGATTGTTTCTCTTCCTCCTCTGTTTACTCCTCACAGCTGTATTTGTGTTGTCTGAGAGGTGAGAGGGCAAAAGACCCCAAATACAGAGGCCTAACACAGGGATGTCACACTTCGTTACTGCATTCCTCAGTGTGCAAACGAGACAAAAGGCTTCACCGGCACACAAATCATAAACACACAGAAAATTAACTATGAGTACAATACTGAGAAAATGTGCCTCAAATTAGAAAGTCATCATCTCTGACAGTTGGTTACTGAATGTCTGGTTTACTGCTGTACATGAGCTTATTCTTTGTCTCAGACTCCTCCAGTCTGATCCTGTTTGTCTTTGCATGACTCTTCAGCACTATGAGCCAGCCATAACAGTGTAGTAATCTGAGTAATTAGGGACATTGGTTGACGCAAGCTTCCTCATTAGGTTGGCTAATTAGTCAAATCGCTGGGGGCGTTTATCTGTCTTGACAGTGACTCTGCAGCCTTAGAGCAGAGTCCCTCAATATTTATTCTTTCAAATCTTATATCTAATGTGGGAAATAAGAGACTTCCTGTTTAATTGTAACACGTAGCACTAGTTTGATGTCGCATGTGCTGTGATTCGGCCCTCTCTTGTATCTCTCAGAAGATAACACCTGTTTGCTTCGGCATCAGGGCAACAGACTCACAGATTGGTGGGAAACATTGTGGTGTGCATTCCGGGCCGGATTAGGAAATCAGCAGAAATAAATCCAATTCTGATCCCTCATTAAAAATATTCCCACCAAGAGGCTGAGCCGCCTTGACAAATCCAGGCTGACAGAGGAAAACACGGGCCTTGTCCCTGTAAGACCCTCCTAAAGATCTCGCTACAACAGCAACCAATCAGCACGCGAGAGTTTGCATCCATGTTCGTTCATGTGTTTTGTGAGTGTTGACATCTGACTAATGAGGGGCAGCTTGAAGTAGAGAGGTCATAAAACTCAATTGGGTGCATCTTTAAGTGGATCCTCAGCATCATAGAAAGATCACAAGACTAAGACACACTTACTGCTTCCCCTGGGGGTCCATCCTTCCCAGCAGGACCATCAGGTCCTGTCAAACCCTGAAAAGAAAGTATATCATTTGGCTGAACATCATTGCCTCATTGCTCTGCTGTTATTTAACATATTGTCAATAATGAATCAGTCCAGAAACTTTGCTGGGTTCCTGACATTACTTGACAAAAACAGAAGTGGTGTATTGATGTTAGTGTAAGAATTATTTGTGTGTGTGTTTAGTGGACACTTACATCCACACCTGGAAGCCCTGGCAGGCCTGGTTTTCCTGCTACTCCTGGTATTCCTGCTTTCCCTTTGGGACCCTACACAGACAGGAGATTAAAGAAGTAGTGCACAAAAAATTTTGTAAAATCAAGTATCAGTTTAACCCCTGCTCCCTGTTGTTTGATTTGGAGGCAAAACAAGAGTCTAAGGATAGAAAGTGTCATATGCTGTACAAACTGAAAAGCCCCTTGAGACAAATTTATGATTTTGAGCTATGTATGAGACTGTGATAATTATTAGTGAGAGAGCCGGGGTCAGAAAAGGGGAAGAGTATTGTGATTTTTCTTTTGGCTCAAATTAGAGTTGTCTGGCTGTTTTGCGAGAGTGGAGAAGGGTCTTTTATTGTCTTTTTATCCTACATTTCTATTGTATAGCCTTAGCCTTCCTTTGCAATATAGTTAGCAATGACATGAGCAGTAGCATCAAATTTCCTTTGCCATATGCAGAGGACAACATGTGTACATTATTGTCACACATAGTCAAATATAATAATAATAATAATAATAATAATAATAATAATAATAATAATAAAACGGTCAGCCCCTTTACCACCCCAGTAACTTTCACACAAAACTTAAATGAAATTGTCTTGATTTGTTGGAATACTTACTGGTTTCCCTGGAAGTCCAGCAGGTCCAGGTTTGCCCTGTTAATAACAAAAGTAAGTATCATAGTTATGGACAAAAACATGCCTTTCAGTCATTTTTCAAAGTTCATTTCAGATTAATTTAGGATTATACAAATGAAGCCTTTTAAGTTTCAGCCCAGTGTTTGACTGTAAAAGTCAGAGTTCCTGTTTCAAATTCATCAATAACTTAGAGTAATACCAACAGCAGGAATATTAAAGTGACTAAAGCAGTAAGTCTGTGGTCTGCAACAGTGTATAAGATATAATGTTTAGCTTCTGCAGTGACTGGGGAAGAACAAACACTACTAAACCGACCCAATGCCAACTGGTCACATGATAAAAGCCTCAGTTTGGTTTGTACAGGGCGAGCTGAAGGTGCAGGGAGGAGGTGTGAGGTGAAACTTTAGATGGTCTCACAGAGTTGGGGAATGTATGAATGGGCTCTCTGTGTGCCCAAACTTTAGTGCAGTCACAGAAATATCCACAACTAAAAAAAACAAAAAACACTTAGATTCTCTGACATGGATATATAACCTTTTTTCATTCAGCAGAAAAGTATGATAAAAATCAAGTACATAATTATAGAGGAGGTAAAAATTTAAATGGGTTGAGACACGTTTGTCACCATGTTACCACTGTTTTTCTTTTTACTTGGCTTCCTCATAATCCAATTTCCTCTTAGAACTTGTGCAAGTGATGTCTCATTGCATCATTTATGCTCATATTTCTATCATAACATCCAATCCCAGGCATACCACCAAATCCCCTCTTTCAGTAACACATCTGGGGGGTTTAAATTTCAGTGGATTGTTCTTGATTGGATTGTCCACATTTACACAGATACAATAATGGAAATCCACTCACGTCAGCCTCACTGTATGAGTTAATATGACCAACTAAAGAAGTACAGACCATTCATAGAATTAATATATTCTAAACGTCGAAATTTGTTCCCCTCACAGAAGTCCATTTAGTAAATACACACCTAAACCCTGCCTACCTAACATCCATGATCATGATTTAATACTTGTAGGTGGGGCTGTGGGAGGAGTCAATGTGTTAAATACAACATGTAGAAACATTTGGGCCACATTTATGCACAAAGAAAGCACTTTATACCAAAGGTAACTGAATGGGAATTTGATTTTGAGGTACAACACAAAAAAGAGTCAGTGAGCTGCCCAGTGAACTATCACTGTCGTGTCTGTGGTACAAATTCAAATTTTTGGAAATCTTAATCTGTAACATGACAACCCCAGTGAGGAGGGGGAAAAAATCAGTTTATCACTCACTAAAAGAAAATGAGGAACTAACTATTTCTTTATCTACTTGCTGCATTTTGATGACTCTTAAATAGACATAGGTAAGGAGGTACTCTGAGTGCCTAGTTAACTCACATCAGTGCCATCCTTTCCTGGTGGTCCTGGGGGTCCTGGTGGCCCAGGAGCTCCTCTGGGGCCCGGCCTCTGCAACACAAAATTAACTAAAATCATGCATTTCTCCCTATGTAACTGTTAAGCATCCATAGTCCCTCTGATGAAACCATCCAAAAAAGAAATATGTAGATCTGAGATGAGCTGGATGAAACAGAAACTGATACAAAATGTTTGGTGTCAACACAGTGAAAATGGATTTTAAAAAAAAGCTGAGGACAATATTAACTAAAAGTAATAATACAGTCTAATTCTAAAGCTTTAAGTAAACACACAATATTCAATATAGCTGCAACACCATGAAAAATATGATGCAAGTATGAGCGCGTAAAGACGCTTTAAACCTCCTTTTACGCACGACAGGAAGGCTAAACTAGATTTCTTCAGAACACACAAATAAATCAGTAGTTCACTTTTCGTCTAAACAAAATAAACTTATTTCACTGAGGACTTTCAAAATGAGCTCCTGCCTTTAGCTCAGCCGGGAAGCCTGAATGAACAGAGCTGGCATTGTGCGCTGTGGCACTGATCTCCAATCCGCGCATTCCACAGGTTCAGGGAAAACATAACCCCCGACTTCATCAACTGGTGCGAAAGGCACAGTCACCTGGAGACAATTAGGCTGCTGTGACAGAACGTATATAGGCCTACCGAAACGAAGAGGCAAAAAATACCACTCAAATGATAATTGTACAAGAAGAATACACTGTAAAAATGACTGAAAATATTCAGAGAAAGCATCAGGTTTTAGGGTAAGGAGCATGCAGGTCAGGCCTACAGCAGCTGTACGAGCGACTGCCATCATCAGCATCACCATCAACACAAGAGATAGCCTTTATTGTCAATAGATGTATCCGCAGGTTACATAAAGTCACTGCAATAACGTGAGATTATTAATTATACAGCACTAAGAGAAGCCCCACACATCACCACCCAGACATGCTGCAGGCGGCTAAACGAAAAGAGGGATGCGGACCCTTGACAACCCTTACCTGGGCTGAGGATGATGTCAAAAGCTGGCACAGTAAGAGCACCCAAAGAGCAGAGAACACCGCCATGGCTCCCCCGTTCACAAACCCGAGTTTATGCGGAAAAGGTCAAATCCCCGGTTCCCGGTCCTCTCTCGCTCCCCCCCAGCGTCCGCAACGGAGCCTTCCTTCACCTCACGGCGCACAGCTCCTGAATGGCTTTCTCTTTGGTTCCAGATAAACCCGAGCCTCCAGCCGAAGGGGCTGAACTCAATCTGGCGCACTGTGTACAAGGGACGAGGGGGGGTGAGGAGGTGTGGGACTGGTAAGGGAGGCAGCAAGGAGAGGGGAGACCATTTCGGACAGCGAGAAAGTGGGCTGAGCTAAAAATGTTTAAAAATATGCACGGGTTAGTGCTTCGGCCAATTACAAGGTGACCTAAAACACAAATCCTCCATGTCTGCAAGGTAGAACATTTTGAGGTCTTTCTGGGCTCTTTAGTGGTACCATGTAGGTCACTGATTTAAAGGAGAATTCCACCAAATTAGTCCTTGAAGTTTAGTTCTTCACAAGAGACTGATTTTTTAAAAGAGTGGACAAAACTGAGGCGGCAGAGGCTGAAGTATCCTGATGTTTGGTCCCTGGTTTGGGCCAAGCTCCAAAAATGCTGGATCCTACATTTCCCATGACGCAACTCGACAGCATATTTTAATTAGGCACCCTCCTGGTTGCAAGCCCAAGCTTAGATGACCCTGACAACATCATTATGGCATCATCAGGGATATTTTCTAAGAGCCACAGAAGTTACCCTGCATATTACACAATAGCAGGTCTTTCCATAGGCCAAGTAGTGCTCCTCATATAGAGTTAAACTGGCCTTGAATTGTAAAATAGGTGGAATTTCCCTTTAACCAATCAGGTTTTTAATCAGCATGAAATCTTTAGGCTCTCACTGGCTTTTACAGTCTAATCTGAAAGTGTATTTTAGGGGTTCTTTAAAGCACTGTACAGTATGTAGAACCATTTCAGCACAAACCATTTATTTCAGCAGTGTAAAGTGTGATGGTTTAAAAGTACGTCTGCATCGCAGGTTTCGTAATGATGCTTATATTGACTCCCGAGTCTAGGGCTGCAACTAACGATCATCATCAGTTAATCAGCAGATTATTTTCTCCATTAATGGATAAATAGCTTGTACCCATTCATTAAAGTTACACAGAGCAAGAAGAGGCATTCAGGGTGCAGTGTGGGAATAACAGAGGAGCCATCCTCCCTAGTCAGTGCACCATCAAAGTGATTTTTAAGTTTAGATAAAATTGTTACATAATGTTGCTTTAAATTTCTGTCCGCTGACCATCACAGTCAAAATCTAGATTAAAAATGACTCAAAATGCATATTTCTACATTCTCTGTCATGGAGAACTAAAAATAATCCAACAAAATGTGTTAAGAATTTTATTTATATTCCAAACAGGGGGATGGGATTGATCTATAGATAGAGGCTGGCATGGACAATGCAGTAACAAACAGCAAGCTCAGTCTCCAACAGTATATATATATATATTTTTACTGTTCTTACTCACACCGTCGACTCCACGCTGATCCTGAGTTCTGAACAAGTTGTGTTGCATCGATACCTAAGTTCAACATCTTTCTTCTTGTGAGTCATGCCACTTCACTGAGGCTCAGTCCGCTTGTTGGAGAAATATTTCTGACTATATGTGGCTGCACTGGGAAATCAAAGAAGAATCTCAGGAATAGGAGCAAAAGCTGACAGTATTATCCTGAGAACTGCAGTTTAATAAATTAGAACAGGACTCAGACTTTGGCTAAACAGATTAATGCCATAAAAGCATCAGAAAATAGTATAACTTTATTCTGCTTTGTCAACAGCCAGGTATTTACTTGGGGAAAAAAATCATATAGAAAGAGTTCAGCATTTTTGTAAAGTTATTACCATTTCATTATGTAAACCATACCATAACCTCAACAATTAATATTCAAAATTAAGTGCAAATATAAAAAGATGCATCAATATAACCACCCCTGGCTTGTAAATATTCACCGTCTGCACCTATCTGAAATGAACAGACATTAAATTATAGCCAAAGCTTGATCAATTCTGCCGAGGAGACATACACACTGTACAATCAACCAGTCTTATCTCATTTTTGGCAGATGTTCAAAAGTCTACTTCCCAAATCTGCATGAAAACATACAGATGTGCAACATTACTGAAATATAACTTAAATGACATTCAGTCTTAAATCCATTGGAACGGCGGGGTCCAGCAGAAACACAAAACCAGCACAGAAGTAGTAGTTTTTACTTACACAAAAAACAGCTCAAGAGAAAAACAAAAAGCTCTTCCAATTAATTATTTCTCAGTGCAAAAAAACAGTTCAATTGTGAAAGTATTAAGCTGTTAAAAACGCTGAAATCATCATTTCATTGACATACATTAATAATAGTGCTTTATGTATTCTGTAGATATTAAATATTAGTTGCTGACAGTCTTAGCCATTACTACCTTGAAAGGACAAGACTGGTAATATTGTATATTTTTCTTTTTGTGAAGAAATCCCATGACCAAAACAAAAATGAATTTATCCAGTGCTGTCTGTGTAGTCACGTGCCTGATTGTAGCTTATTCCTTCTGTGCTCCCTTCTAATGTTGTACAGAAAATATTAAACACATAAATGAGCTTCAGTGTTGCACTAGGTGACAAGTTCCTTCATTACAACAAAGCTGGGCACTGCAGTTTTTGTAAAGTCACATACACCATCTTGATGCTGTACATACTCCCCCTGCTGAAAACAGTCCCCAACAAAAAAAAAAAAAAACAGTTTAATTCTGTTTGAGTTAAACTTTGGTTCCAAGCTGTCACACTATATAGCCTTTCTAAAAAATAAAACTACATATTCCTGACCTGTTTTTAAAGATTCACATCTTAACCATGAACCAATGAGCTTGGAGCCACAGACAGGGCTAACAGACTGTCACTTTTGGTCTTTTCATGGGATCTGCTGAAAAAAAAACAAAAAAAAAACAAGACAACACAAAACAAAAACCAAAAATATAGAATATCACTAGTCTTATCCTTTAATATTATCTGATGGCTATGTAGAAACTGAGTCACATCCAGTCCCACATTTGGTGAATTAACCAATCCATATACTCCTTCAAAGTGTAAAGAATCAATATCTAAACATCAAATATAGTAGAAATAAGGCCCAGAAAGTCTTTTTAAGTCATCCTCTGTCCCTATATTAAGTTTCATTTAAGCTCATATTAATTTATTATCTTCCAATCATCCAGTTCATTCATGAATTCCCCACATTTTGGTCTGAGCTCAATGGGTCTGATGCCATATCGACATCCTGTGACTCCTTCCCATTTCTCTGTTCATCCACAGGTTTGTCGGTGCTTGTCACTGACCCATTTGTTGCCGACACATTTTCCTCCTCCGACATGTCTTCCTCCTCCTTTTTATCTGGCACTTGATTAAAATCAGTCCTTGGGATTTTTTCCTCCCTTCCCGAAGAAAGCGAGGGAGAATGTTTTGAAGTCTTAAGGGGGGTTTGCACTGACGGGCTCATTTGACCAGTGGCTTTATTAGCACCAGCTTTTTCTTCCATCTGCCCACTAGCCGAGTCCCCGGCAGAGCCGTTGCTTGGCAGCACCTTGTTATCTTCTCTCTTCTTCTTCGGTGGTTTTTCAGTGTCTATGTCTCCATCTGTTTGCATACTGTTGTCTGGTTCCTGGGTGGTATCCTTCGAGTTGTTGGTAAATTTGTGTTCACTGTCCGCACTGGGCTCGGTTTTTGCCACCACAGTGTCAGGACTGGGCGACTGATCCATTTCATCAACATCATCTGTCGAGTCATTTCCATTCCCCAAAATTTCATTATTAGATTCAGCCTCAGCGTTTCCATTTCCAACAGTTTCAGCTTCTGGTTTAGGCTCAGGGGATGCCTCTGACAGTTTGTTTTTGTCCTTATTTGCTGTTTTATCAGTTCCTTTCTGAGCTTTTGCAACATTATCCAATCCATCCTCTTTCTGTTGCACAACTGGTTCTCCATCTTTGCTTTTACCCCGTGAATACACGTCATCCTTTCCATCTCCGTTCCCAATGGCATCAGATCTTTTCTCTGCCTTCCTGAATTGTTTCTGAATCTTTCTGGGACACCACACAAACTTATCCTTTGGCTCAAAGTGAAGGTAGGCATAGCGTACAAGCTCCTGACGTTTCTGCTTGTCCAGCACAGCAAACAGGAAATAGTCAAGCACGCTGCGTTTGACACTACTGAGGGTCTTCTTGACCAGAGTCTCTTCCAGAAAGAAGCGCACAAGCGGGGCCTGATAGCGCTCGAATCCCAGCTCCCCGAGGCTCTTCAGGATGCGAGTGATGCGCAGGTTGTTGTGCATATTCCTGCAAGAAATTAAAAAGTTGAAGCTGAAATTACAAAGGAAAAACTACACATCACAGAAGTTGCTGCTTTTATGTGAGATTATATTTACCGCTCCAGATTTCCAAAGCGCTCCTTCCAATTTTCTGCACGTTTCACTTCACCTGTCTCTTTGTTTACCAAACGGATGCCATAGAAACCCAGCATGAGTTCATAGGACTCGACTAGTCTCCTTTTGGCATCCTCATTCTTCTTAAAGGCCTGAGGAGCACATACAGTACATGCAACAAAGGTGTAAGTTTCATACAAGCACTAACGTGGTGGTGGTTTAACTTCTGTAGCTTTTTCTGGACAGAACTTATTACGCAGACGATGACTCAAGTGATTTTAGAGAAACTGTGGCAGCTTCTCAATTTTCTGGTTGATTCAACATGGCATTTTCTAATATGACATGTCTGGATCACTGGATGACATTTGATTTTGGCTTTGTACTCATCAAATATGACTTTGTAGCATCAACATAACTAACAAGATTTGTTTGTTTGTTTGTTGTTTTCTGTTGTACCAGAATTTGCAAGTCACAGTTTGAAAAAAACTAATTCTGCACAATAATGTGTTTGGCTGAGTGTTCATTTAAAGACGTGTTGTTTCCTCTTACCTCAATTTCCTTCTTGGTGAGTTCTGAAGCCATGTAATTAACCCCCGGCTCTCGCAGTGGAAACAACCTTACAATTGCAGAGGATTCAAGAGAGAAACAACACAAAACCAATTAACATCTAATGAAACTGTACTCTGATTCAATGAGGATGATGTCAACTATCCCTGCAACTGTTCAGAACAAACATAAAATATTTTCCCAGAAAAACACCACACACATTGAATAATGAACTTGAATAGGGCTACTTAACCAGCAGAGGCTTATGTGCTATTTTAAGTTTTATATTACTAAAAACAAGATACACACATGACAGTGTGGCACACATTAGCCTGCATACTAATTTTGTAGTATACATTGTCTGTGTTCTAGTTCCATACCACATACTAACTGTATACATTATGCAGTATCTCAACAGCTGCACTGTATGACGTCAATCGAACTATGTCTTCAGAGTGACACTGCCAATTTAGTCAAATAAATTTTCAAAGGTCTCTTCGGAGCCGTTTCACTACCATCCACACTTAAGTTTATTTGTTTCCAGCTGTGAGAAGCTTCTTCATTTATATTGTGCACAGCATTGTGTGTCAAAATCAACAGCACAATCAAAACTCAAGCATTTTGTAGTGTCCATACTATTTTGCATATACTCAGGTTCCAGTGTGACCACACTACTCACTTAAAATCTGCTTAGATTTAGTATGGATTTGGGACACCGTTCATGTGCTGCTATTTGATAACTTGTGCACACTCCCTACTTAGGAGTGTGTGTAACACGCTTCAGACTACAAGGTCACGAGGATGCCAAAAATAAGATGACATTGACTTTGCTGCTTCAAATTGGGCACAGACAAAACATACACCCAAAAGGTTTAAGTAGCACATACCACTGAATGTAAGAGTGAACTCTCTCCAGTCTTTTGTAGTCATTTTTCCATTCCTTAAGAAATGACTCAATGTAGACATCTGTGCCAAATGAGACAGAAAAGCAGAATGTAACTACACATACACACACACACAACTCTCCAAAACACAGAAAATATATTGTGAGAACGTCTAAATATGTTACCATCAGGAGCGGAGGGAAATTTATTGAGATAAAACTGCAAATTGTTCATTTTGTCCTCTGAGCACTCATCATCTGTTAAATTCTGTCAAAAAACAAACAAACAAAACAAAGACACAAATAGATCACTCTCAGTTGTTACAGACAAGGTGTTCTTTGTTGCAGTATTTGGCTGTTACTTACTGGGTATCCTCTTCTGTAGTTCTGCATGTCCTTTGCTGCCCTCATGTTTCTGGGCGTGTGGTGCCACTGCAAGTAAAAGTGAAAGTAAAATAACTCATCAAATGCTTCCTTTGTATTAAAAGGAGGGATAGCATAATTAATCAAAGCTGATACATCCTAATTTAAAGCAATGCTGAGAAGTCGTGTTATCATTACATTATGATGCCACTACCTGTAATATCTCAAAGCAGGAACCTGGCACAACGTAATACAAGTTGACATAAGGCCAAGCTAATCAATTTCCTACTCCCGCAAAATGGCTGATCAATTACTTTTTATGCTAACTAGGAATTACGAGCTATGGACAGTCATCACAGTAGGCAGCCCAACACAAACACACAAACATACAACAAGCGACTTATAATCCTTCAAAAGTGAGCTAACATCAGCGGCTAGCTAGGCTAGTTAGCAAGCCTGCAGCAGTCAGGCATAAAGCTAACATTAGCTTTCCAGTCATGGCAATAATACAAACGCCTGGTCGGATGCAAAAGCAGCGAGTCAGAAGTCAGCATATTCCACGCTATGACAGAATTTAGGTGAGTTGCGGTTTGGCTGAGTAGTAATGAAGGGTATGTACAGTTACTAAAGTCCAACTAGATTTGTTTTTGTCTTGACTTGACCGACGGGTCTGGCTCTCTCCGGCCGGGTCGTCTCCATCACTCTCTGTGTCCCAGGTCGAGTCGTACTCACAAACACAGTCGTCCTCCATTATTAAAAAACACAGTTGTATGACTGGCTAAAGCTAAATAAACGTTTAACCTGGTCCAGCACCACAAACGGACATGAATCAAGTTACACTGGCATGTTCAGGTTAGACGGGGACGGCCCTGACCATCCGTCTTTCCAGTCTACCATCGTCAGACAGCAGCACCGTTGGCGGCTGCAGTGCTGATGCTGCCTTCAAGTGCTTCCCACCTAAGTAGCAATTATCCTACTTCACACAACTTGACACACATTTGCGTTTCCATTACTTTGAACGGAAACAGAATTAATCTTAAAAACAGTTTTTGAGGCAATTTATGCTCATGAATATAAACCCCTCTTTGTGTTGCTGAGTTGCGGCCTCACGGGATGACCATATAGCTACAGTGTGGAAGAGTCCATCATTAGTTAACCCCAGGAAGACATTTATTCCTTTTTAGCATAAACGCCGTCTCCTGGCAAGTGTTACCACATAAATTTCACAACATTGCAGTGTTAATGAAACATAATTATGTGTTATTAATGTGCTTTCTGATGGATATTTCTATTTTCCGATACAAGTGAAGGCAGCACACTTGCTGTGTTGGTTGATGGTGATAAAAACTGCAAACCAGCTGATGAGTCAGGCAGCCTATCTTAAGTACAGGAAACTCTTTCACTTGACTGTTATACAACCAAAAGCCACAGTCATGCTATCAGTCTTTTAATTTAATAGCTTTAAGCTTGTTAAAATCATATTATTCTGCTCAATATGTTTTGTGTCAAGTCATTCCAGCTCTGCTGGATGTCTACTTTAGTGTGAAATATTCAAACTTCATGTGTTGTCATGGCTGCACCATTAAATCAAATTTTCTAGATTGTAAATTATTTTATACACATTTGCCCAAAGTTCAGCCTGACAGATATGGCTTGGGAAACTTTGGAATGGTTTGAAAAGATGTTAACAAATGCAATGACAGGAAAATGAAGGGGAAAAAATCCATAACCTCACAAAAACCTACCAGCAGACTGATATTGTGTAATTGCCTATGTATAAAAAGATTTTAACAGATACTTTCTCTACTGATAAAATGTCTCACTAAGATTTGCAGGACATATGTGCCAATGGCCTATGGCTTAAAGATAATGAGATTCTGATGATGATCCAGGTCATAATTCGTCAAGATTGTCATGTTTACCATTTAAGTCTGATGTAAAAATGAGAAGTCCAGCACCTGCAACGCTTGCTGCCAAATTATTGTGTTTCCATGTCTGTGGGTTTGGTTTGAGATGAGGTGTGCACATACCCACAAGAGATAGTGAGATAATGTTGTAAATGATGACAACTCAGATCTCAGTGAAAACTGCAGAAAACCTGTGTTTAATGAGGCCATTGGAAATGTTTTACATACTATTAAGGGGAAAATCAGCTGATGTATGTAGAGATTGTGGCAACCATAATAATGCTTTGTTTTGTATATGTGCAAAAGCCATGTGCTTTTAATAATGAAAACAAAACACGGAAACACAATTAGATAATCAACAAGCAAAGATCAATTAAGTGTGATTTGAAAGAGAAGACATGTGTTTGCTACCGTCAGAGTAGACAGATCACATGCTGTGACCAGAGCTGCAACTATCATTATCAATTAAACTAACAATTATTTTTTTGATTAATCAGTTAATACTTTTGTCTGTACTATGAGAGGAAAAAAACATTAGAAGTTCAAGGTAATGTCATCAAATTAATTTTGTTAGAGGACCAGCCCCAAACTCAAAGTTGGTCATTTTACTAACATCAGACAAAGCAGTAAATCAGTTATGTTTATGTCAACAATGAAATGATTATTAAAATAGTTGATACATTTTCTCTGGACTGACTAATGGGCTGATTTACAAGTCATTTCACCTCCATTTAAGACTGTTGTCTGGTGACAGGTGCTTGAAAAATATATGCACTGGGAGTATCAATACACAGTAAAATGTGCTAAAAATTGGGTTAATTCTTATGGAAGCCCACTATTCATGTTAATTGTTCTTTTGACCTATCACAAAGCCCTGCTGGGGGCTGGCTGTCAGGCTGTGACACCATTGTCTAGCCCTGACCCAACTTTTGAAGTGTCTTTAACTCCTTCACTCACCCAAGCAGAGAGGAAATACTGGGCCACTTGACCTGGTCTTATATCTACATTGTGTCTTAAATCATCATACTGCCATGGCCCACTTAGTAGTCCAGCATTCACCCCTGTTTATCTGGCTCTGCTAATAGATGGGCAGATTATGAGAAAGTGTAAAACATCAACATGACTGCATGTTGATGTTATCAAAAAGCAAACGGACAGCTGTGAAGCATCTTTGAAACAGATCACTGTCAATATTGTATAGTTTGAACATAGTAACATGGTGACACAAGAAAGTTTGTATATTTTCATGGAAGATGGAAGCATTGTGAACTTTAGCTTTAGCACAGTCTCTCTCTTACACCCCCACTCA
Source organism: Lates calcarifer (assembly GCF_001640805.2). Classification (NCBI taxonomy): domain Eukaryota; kingdom Metazoa; phylum Chordata; class Actinopteri; family Centropomidae; genus Lates; species Lates calcarifer. The sequence continues at coordinate 19,310,352 of NC_066838.1, read as the reverse complement.
CACATATAATCACAAAGTCCAGTTCATCTGGTGGACACTTAGATGTGTGTGGGCTAATTCAGTATTGACACTAGACATGTCTAGTCTTCAGTCATACGTTGGTTTTAGTTGTCATACTGTAAGGACTCACAGTACAAAGAAGGATTCAGGGGTGTGAACATATAATTGGACCATGATGTCCATCTTTTGACAGTAGCTGGACAGATGCATTTATACATGGGAATATATCACCATTAGAAGGTATAAATGGAATCGTGTATTATCACAGGGGATTCAGTGTTGAATGGCCGCTGGTGTGGGTTTCTATTTTTGATCCTGGTTACTGTGGAAACCAGAGGGCTCTGCAGGCATCCAGTATTTGCTGTTGCTATTTAGTGCCTCTGCTTCATAAAATGGATTCCCTATTGCCTTACTCTCAGTGAGATCAATACAGATGGAAAGATTTGTAATATACACAGAGATTATAATAATTATGTCAACCCAGACAGGCTGTGTTTGTCTTTCATGAGAATTTAGTTACTATAGGACAAACTAATCTACTCCCCATTTTAACTGAGTTTTCTGTAGTTTATCCCTGCAGAAGCCAAGCGGGTGAAGTTGAGGTTCATCTGGGGGAATTCTGCTTACCAGACTTGCTGCACCAGCTGTTTGTAGATTCGTGGCTAAGTCCTTCCAAAACTCTTTGTAGTTTACTACTAGCTTTGTCATACACGATAGTAAACAGAGTATCTTCAGGTTTTAGAATCTGACAAATCAGGACATTTTAAGACACCACCTTAGAACATCGGAAATTATAACTGGGATTTTTTTTTTTTTTTACTATTTTCTGATATTTCATCGGCAAATTCATTGAAATGTGAAAATAATAATAATGATTATAAAGCATATTGTACATCTCAAGTTTGAAAAACTGGCGAGGCTTACAACTACTAACAGTCTTTATGATGTCTATGCAGTTTGTTTACAGCAATTAATGACTCAGTTGAATTTGATTATAAATTGCTGGCTGTTAACCTTACTTTAATTAGCTGTGTACTGAGTTTTTTTTTATATGATGACTAATGATATTGTACATCTCAAGCTGATGTTTCCCTTCCACTTGTCTTCTTTTTTCTCAGACTTTTTAAAGCTGTGAAAACTAGTAAAAGCACAGCAGCTCTGCCTTTTGAAATGTAATATTTATTTTACTATCTAATTTATGTCTGTCATTTAAAATATCCTTTCTTTTTATTTTTCACACTTTGTATTTAAGCACTCATACATCTCACCAACTATCCTACAGTTTTTTTTATGAACCAGTACATTTAAAGATTAAGTGCATTAAGTGCATTGACTGTTTCTTATGGACGGTATGGACTTCACTGTGGTAATTGCAGTAATCTGACTTTGTGTATTGAAAAATGGCAGGATGAGTTGAATAAAATGAGTTTAAACAACAGCCGTAATGATATGAGTATTAATTATTATTAATCAGCGGCCATTTAAGGCCTCCTGCATGCTTCAGGGGAGGCAGTTTGTTTGACGTTTTATCTGATCACATAATGAGAAGTCATACAAATGCCAAACTCTCGCATAATGTGGTGGTTTCTGTCATTTTCCATTCATTCAATTTGAAAAGGATGGGCACCGTTCTTCTGCGGTTTCCGGGTTGAAAGACATAATTCTTCGAAAAGGTATGCAGCGGGCGTTGAGGTACGTGTTTTCTTGATTGGTGGCTGTGTCAAAGGTGTTACCCAATCAGCAGCGACAGGTACGTAAACCCCGCCATTTTAAAAGGGCAGTGCGCGTAGCACAACAGGTGTTTCCGTTTAAGTAAACGTCGTTCCCTAATTAAATCCAAGAATATGTACCGGTCCATTTCTACCTACTCTCCTCCAGGTTGTCATCCTAGCCTAGGCGTTCCAGCTTCACCCGTGTTTTTTGTCTTTCTGTTTTTGCCCGCTCCTTTACCTTTTTTGCGTGGTTCTCCTGCCTGTTGCGAACCACTGCCCGCTCCCTGGCTGCACCTCCTGTTTGTCCTCACCTGTTGCCTGGCCAGCCATAGTAAAGGTGAACACTGTTTTGTACTTTTTGTTGGCTTCTTTGAGTCATGCACTTGAGTCCTTACAGGACATTTTTGCGTACGTTTGAGGACATTTTGCTTCTCTTTGTAAATGCTCTGCGGATTTTTGTGGTGGTTTTACATCATTTTGTGCATCTGTGTGGTGATTTTGTGTCTCTGTGATAGTTGAATATTTCTTCATGCTAATTTTGCATCTGTTTGTAGTCTTTGCATTTCATTATAGTTGTGTATGCGTGGCATCTCTGGGTTTTTAGTGTCTCATTTTAGTTGTGTCTCTTTTTTGGAAAAATTTACAGGTGAAGAGCAGGGACTCCCTGATGCCTTCTGCCCCTGAGCCTGTGCAGGTAAGGCCGTTCAGTAACCCATCCATGGTGACAAATATAGGTGGTCTCCCATGTATAAAAACTACAAAGCAGACAGGCCTCTGGGTGTTGTACCATAGCACCAAATATAACTCTGATCTGTCCCCCTGAGGGGATAATCCTTAGTCTTGCTTGTCTTATATTTCTCTGTCTTACCTGGTATGTTCTCCTGTGTGGATGAAGGCAACTACTTATCTATTCTGACAGGAAAATATTCTGCCCTTGTGCTTATTGTAGTGCAAATATTTCTGAAGAGACTACATCCAGAAAGCATACAGTAGAGGCCTATGATATGCATGTTGGAGAGAGTGAAGAGAGCTGACATGCCATTACTTCTGCAAGCAACAGTACTTGTTTAAATTTGGACATGAATGCAAACTCCTTGTGATTGCTATATTCCATGTTAGAATAGTTGCATCTCTGAAGTATCACTGCTGCAATAATTGCATGTAAAAATACTAGTAACTATATGCTTTTCTACATCTATTAACTGTCTGTGGCATGTAAAGATCATTACAAATTTTGAGTTAATCATACTTCACAATATACTTTGGTGAAAAAAATCCCACCCTAAGTTCCATTACCTGTTGCAGAGCTCTGCATCATATTGCACAATCTTCCACAGAGGGAGCATATGTGGTTGCACAGTTGTCATGGAATTTTAGATGCTAAAATTATTTTTTTTTTTCTGAGCACTTGAAGGACTTCTTATCTATATGATTTTGGCGTGATGACTTTGTTTGTGTTGGTGGAAACAGTTGTTACACATGGTCTGTCCAGTCTTTGTAGGTTTCAGTTCGTCTTTAGGTTTGTCCCCAAGCTTTAAACATTGAGACAGAAAATCCATTCTCGGATTCTTGACATTGGAAACACTATAGCTGACAAAACAATTTCTCAAGCTGTTGAACAAAGTCAATTTAGCTGTTTTGAAAATTTATAAATTACAACTTTGTCTAGTGCATTGTTCAGGGACCGCAAACCTATTCACATTCTATTTTAAAAACTTATAATCCCTTTTCTCTTTACACATTTCTGTATCATGCTTGGTTTGAGATGGACTGTTTCTTTCCTCTTCTTTATCCCTGGTACAAAAAGCCATCATGACACCAAAGCCTCCTCATCCCTGTTATCCTCCCATGTAATGTATGTATTTACATTTTGAGTTATGACTGTATCCTGTAAATGGCAGGGCATCTGTTGACACTGTTCCTTCGTAATCTTTGTATACACGCTCATGATCTCTATATTTAATAGGATGCACAAAGAAATATGATGATGACTAGAAACAGCCTCATGGAGATCTAGCATCATCTTTATGAAATGGAGTCATAAACAGACCAAAAGAAGCCCTCAATCAGTAATTGAGTCAGTATCTGATGTGACATTCTCCCCTAAACTGCAAATTCAACATGATTCTGATACAGTATTTGTCCTAAATGATCAAATCTGCATATCAAAAAAAGTCAAAAGATCATTATCTCTGTTAAATTCACAGCTGTCCGTATCCTGGTGTCTTCAGATCCTTGTACTCTTTTCACCCACTTCTTTGTCAACAGGTTTGTCTGCACACAAATCCTCTGTGTATCATGCTGCCTCCTAATCTTGCACTCCTGTATTGTCCCTGTCTGTAATTTTCTCCTATCCTTGTCAAAGCACAGCTGCTGCTCCCTACTAAAGACCACCCCCTCTCCCCTTTTCCATTCTAAAAGTTTGGCTTTTTACAGAGGAGCTTAATTTTTATAAGCCTTCCTCTAGGATTTTGCCAGATTTGCATTTTTGTTGTTACAGAATTGGTTGATGGGTTTTATTTAGCAGAGAAATGCGCCTTCAGGCACAAGGTCCTCTTTTCTCTGCATGATGCCATGTGCATCTTTTGAAATGTTTTTTGTAACATCTGCATATTCTTAGTATCACCATGCTCTGAGGAGGTCGTTTTGACTTTGTGAGAATTCAACAAAATATATATATATATATATATATATATATATATATTATATATTATATTATATTATTATTATATATATATATATATATATTTGTATATTAATGAAATGTTTTTTCCCCTAACCATCCAGCTGTCATTCAGCAACCCTCTCAAAGATTACAGTAATGTAATAAATGTGGGCATAAACAATAGAAGCAGGCCTGTGAACATGTATAATTTGATTTTAAGTATCCTCTGTAGCTTCATTTGCCAGAATTTAATAGAATAAATATTAAATGAGGAAAAAAAGCAAGAGGCATTATGAGCTAGAGTGGACAAAAGATGGCATTTCCATAATCCACTTCATTTGTTTCCATTGTTCCTTGTAAATTACATGGTAATGTGTATGTGATAATGAAATGTACCTGAGAGAGCAGAGAACAGCGACAGCAAAACTAAATCAGTGAAGCATCTCTATGAGTCAAAATACTTGTCCTTAAGCCCAGGCCAGATAGGGATTGATGGGCCTCCTCACTTTGTTCCAGGTCCTTGGGCTCTGAAAAGGATGTAAATACAAGCTGTGTGGATTGATGGGTGGCTATTAGGGCTTCAGGTTCCTCTCTTATCAGCTGAGATGTAATTGATTTATGGAGAGCTGGTTTGAATCACAACAGGGATACAAGTGTGCTGATTTAGCCACTTAACACAAAAACAAGGCCACTGAGAGCAGGTTGCTCTGTTTGAGAGGAACAAAAGAGCACACAGTAATCCACCCGCAATACCCTGTTGGTGCTGCTAATACCCACTGTGACACAAGGAGGATGCTTCTATTCAGTTTCTGTCTGATACAACTGTGGGTTGTTTTTTCTTTCTTTACACGTTTGACTGGGAAAAATCCAGCCTGAATAATGATACTTCATATGTTGTGATACAGTGACATGATTCACTGAACGAAAGCCTGGATCATTACGCTTAACATATTAGCTTCAACCTCACTGACAGTCCAAGCCTGTGCCTCTGGTATAAGTAACCATGGCAACCAGCATCACCTACAGTAGGTTTCCAGAAGCATCTAGTGTAGCAATGCTGACTATTTAGCCACTGTACAATACGTGCATGCATCAGTTCTCTAATGTGACACACACAGGTACACTGCATATCCATGGTAAATGAAATGATGTTTTCCAAACTGACCAAGACTGAAGTTGTAAAGCTAAAAAACAGACCAGTAAATGTGCCTTTATTTTGCTGTTAGGACACTGTAGCTAAACCAGCATCTTCTTTTTTGTTTTAAATCCTTGTTTATTGATTTGCTTTCTGGTCATTTCATTTTAACTCACTAACATATATATATATATATATATATATATGCATGTGTATATTTGTGTATTCATTGGTTGGTATACTGTTGGGCATAATTTATCAGTATTCTTTCCTCATTTCCTCCTCACTTGCTACTTGATTTAAAAATTTCCCAGTTCACATAATTTTTATTGCTTATTTTTTGTAAATCCGTTCTTAATTGCTGATTGAAAATGTATTGTGCCATTGAATATTAAAAAAATATCAGATTATTAAAAGCACAAATAAATTGAAAAAGTCAGATAATTTTACTTAACATGTTCAATATTATTAAGCTCTAAACGAATTGGATGACATCGTTAGCAAGGTCTCAAAAACTCATCTAAATTTGTCCTCACCCATCATCACCCATTTTACACATATTCAGTGTTTAGGCATTTAATTCCAGAGGAGGCACAAAGTCCTTGTGCAGCCCAAACCCTGTTTTACCAGGTTTGTCAGCCTCTGGATATCTGCATCTCCGATGCGCAGTTACAAGGCCAAGTTCAAATGTGAAATCCCACTGGTCGCTGTCCATGGTGCCCCCCTCCGCCCCCCCTCCTCCTAATGTTAGTTTGGTATCTGCCGGAGTCGATTCGGGACTTCACTTGTTGCACACAGGTGTGATAACACCGAACACTGGTGCCAAAGATTACTATGTGACATATACATATATTACATTACGCACAGCTTTTTATTGGTGACCTGTTTGCGCATGCGAGGAGGCACGCTGAGGCCACTTTGCCTAACCGATGACCGTGTCGAGAGCATCTATCGCTCTCAATGCGCACCGCAGAATATGAGCGTTCCGTACAATAACAAGACATTTAAACCTGGCGAGATAGATTTCCAGGTTTTATTTTTCCGCACGCCTCTCCTACTACTACGTCTCACGCAACAGGCTTCAGCGCCACCAATGTGGAGTCTACGCTGAAGAAACGGTGCCACCTGTAACCGCGTCTGTTATCTGCTTCCCGACTTTGATGCCGACGTCGAGGATGAAGAAGCAAAACGTCCGGACCCTGTCGCTCATCCTCTGCATGTTCTCCTACTTGCTGGTCGGCGCCGCGGTGTTTGACGCGCTCGAGTCCGAGTCGGAGAGCTCCCGCAGACGCATCTTGGAGCAGAAGCGCAACGAGATGAAGAAGAAGTACCGCTTCTCCGAGGACGACTACCGCGAAATCGAGCGAGTGGTGCTGCAAGCTGAGCCCCATCGTGCCGGGAGACAGTGGAAATTTGCTGGCTCTTTTTACTTTGCCATAACAGTCATCACCACCATTGGTAAGTTAATGTAATGCATCCATCTTTGTTTTTTTCTGTTTTTCAATTGCTATAATATTTACAGAGAAGCATTTTATTAATCTACATAACTGCAACATTTAAGGGTTGTTTTAATTACAGGCTAATAAAATAGATGAACAATAGTCCTTGTTTTTCCATCTCCTGCTAAAGTGTGCGTCACATTGTTCCTCTAATTTTCGTCTCTCTGCATTCAGGTTATGGTCATGCAGCACCAGGCACAGACGCAGGAAAGGTCTTCTGCATGTTCTACGCTGTACTGGGCATTCCTCTCACTCTGGTCATGTTCCAGAGCCTGGGAGAAAGGATGAACACATTCGTCCGCTATCTCCTTCACAAGGCAAAGCAGTGCATGGGCTTTCGACGCACTGAAGTGTCCATGGAGAACATGGTCCTGGTAGGCTTCCTGTCCTGCATTGGTACGCTGTGTGTGGGAGCTGCGGCTTTCTCCCACTTTGAGGGATGGAGCTTCTTCCACGCTTACTACTACTGCTTCATCACACTCACCACTATTGGCTTCGGGGACTTTGTGGCCCTGCAGAAAAAGGAGGACCTCCAGGAGAAAACGCCTTACGTGGCATTCAGCTTCATGTACATCCTGGTAGGGGCTGACTGTAATCGGGGCCTTCCTTAATTTGGTGGTGCTCCGCTTCCTCACCATGAACACTGAGGACGAGAGGAGGGACGCTCAAGAGCGGGCGTCACTGAAGAGGGACAGAGGCCTTTTGGACGGGGCCGTGGGTCTCCATGTTGTGGGCGAACAGAGCAGAGGCAGCCACAGGGAGAGGAACAGAAGCAATGTAGCGCACAACCGCAGCCACAGCACACTCTTCCTCCCGATGGAGGAAGGAACCAGCCGCACCAACCTTATCGCTTCCCCGGTGGAGGATCAGGAGAGGCGAAGAAGCCCCTGCAGACACAGGCTGCACTTGCAGATCAAGGCAGGAAGACGCAGGCCAGAGTCAAGCCTCAGCTCCCTCTGCTCCTGCGTGTGCTACCGCTTAGGGATTTGTGATAGTCCTCTCATGTCCCGCAGTGAACACCACAGCTGCCATATCAATTCTATTTATTACAACTCCGTCTCCTATAGGATCCAGGGCTGCTCACCAGGTTCCAGGGACAACACTGTACTCTCTTCCCCGGGAAGCACTCTCTCACCTGGGCACAGCTTCCGGGAGTTCCCACGTTCAAGGAGAAAGTCGGTGTAAACAGCATTGTAGTGAGGGAGAAAGTGTTTGCACTGACTGTAAACAGTATTTTAAATGACATTGTATTTTGTGTTACACCTCATTTGTGCATGTCAGAAGACAATAATTCTGTTAACTGATTAAGTTGTCTGTTGTAGCTAATGAAAATCATTTTATTTGTAAAGCAAGGATGAGATTTATTTTCCTCTTTTACTATGCCATTATTTATGTTAGTGATTCTGCTCTTTTCCTCGCATGTAAGCCAAAGTGCAGTGCATGCTAAAGAGAATGTATAGCACACAATGTGAATGCATGAGTGCTACAGAATGTAAAGATGTGAAAGGTCGGGCTTTTAATCTACAATTTTAACAAAAGTATTTTGGATATAGTGCTTATTAATGACTGTATAACTGTTCAGTGAAGGTATGTGAATGACCTGAAGTGGACTCTGCTCCGGCTTTAGACAAAACCCTAAATTGTTCATGTCATAGATAGAAGATGTCATTATACTTTTATATTTGAAAAAAAAAAAAGCCTTAAAGAACTTTAACCAAGCACATGAGATATGTGGCTTCTTAGCTCAGTGAATTTAATAAATCCTTTTATTACTTATCATTGGGGGGGGGTCAGAATAACTTTTATGTGCATCATTCAGCACTGATGCATTATAAAGAGATTATGCTTGTTACATGACTGGTTCAAATGTAATGGATGTAGCACACAACAGATATGTAGCAGGATACGACTGAACTTCCTCCCCTCAGGCCTGGAAAAGTTTTCATTTTCCAGGCAGGGAGGCGTTGTTTGCTCGTAGACTTGGTTTGTAGTCAGATTCGATGTGAGTCTCTTACAGTAATGTTTTATTAAACCAAAGGAAAGGACCATTAAATGTGTGAGTGTATTTATTTTAGTGAAAGTTTATTACGTGATTTAGGAATCCCCAACACATTCATGTGAAGTTTTTGTGTTCATTCGTCTTCCTCTCTTCTGTTTTAATCTACCAGAATTCCTTTATTTTTGATTAAAAAATAGGACTCAATGGCCTTCACTTTACTTCCTTTTGTACTTCAAGTATCACACCACAGGAACTGGTACAGAGGAAAAACACTTAAATAAAACTACCACACACTTCTACAGGAATAATAAAAATAACAAAGGTTATTTTCAATCAAAAGACTTAAAGGTTTTTAAAACCAAAAAATAAAATGAAATGATTACGTTTAACCTAAAGTAATACTTTTCCTCATATTTAAACCCAGTTCTAACCTGATGTTTGACATTTAGTTGACCTGCAAGTGATCAAACCAATGCATTCTGGGAAAATACCAGTAGTGGGTTAGAACAAAATGCATTTACTCAAGTATTGTTCTTAGGTTATGTACCTTACTTACATTTCATGTACAGCACATTTCAGAGCCTCCACTACATTTATCTGAAAGCTGTAGTTAGTTGTTACTGTATAAATTAAGATTTGATGTAAAAAACATGATTACCTTGTAAAATATGATGCACTGTCATAGATTAAATTACTAGTAAGTGTGTGTGTGTGTGTTTCCTTGGCTTGACTAAGATGTACACTTTGGTCTGGGGGCTATAGTCAACATTTCAAGTCATTAAACACAACACCTTCTCAACTGTCATGAGATAAAATCACATCATGTGTCTTAACGTCTGCACATTGCCTCCATTTGCTATTTTTATAACCTGTTTTCAGTTTGGAATGAGGAACAGAAATCATGAAGTCTTTACGTAAGTGTCCCCGAGCATACATTTTAAGCCATCTGTTGATCTGCTGGAATAGTAGGCTGCTTTACATATAAATGTAAAACTGATTGGGCAATAGAATCTGAAATGGTGATTGGTTATGAAATGCCATCTGCTCTGGCTGCTTGGGGGTAGAAATCAGGACGTTTACTCTCCTCCTTACTCTGTCACATGCTCTAATTGTGAACCTTTCTTTATTGTGTGCAACAAGTAAGATTGTGCTGTGTGTTGGTCTTACAGCTGTCTTTGAAATAGGATTAGGATAGGAGGATTTTCATTTCTATGTATGATCTAATGACAGAGACAAAGAAGGAGAAGTAAGATACAATAACTTTGACAAGGGGGCCCTCTGCAGGGGAGAATGCTTTGGGGATGTTTGAGCAAAGTCACATAAAGTAATGTGAAAGATTTGGCCACTAGAGGGTAGTATATGTCCATATGGCAGCAGTGAACTGGATAATGTTCAGTGGAAAAAGTAATAAAAAAGACTCATAATGTAATTTATATTTTATTATTTTAACAGAAATCAGGTTTTAGCCTCCAGCTCTCTGTGGACAGGTTGAGCTGTAGGAATTAAGGACCCATAAAAATCTGAATCTGGGACCTTGTGGTGTCAGGGGCCTCATGATGTCTAGTCTAGGTCATTGCCAAACTAGTTCACAAATTCAGAATAAGAAGCATACAGTATAAGTCCAGTCATATCACAAATGACAAATTTACCTCAAGGGGCTATACCTCTATCCTCAGACCCTTGATTCAGATCAAAGAGATAGAAATTAATCTAACTGTCCAAAGTGATGGCTATATGAAGATGAAAGCAGAAGCAGCAAGTTGTGGGTGAAATCATAAAATTATGTTCAGTCTTATACCAAGTAATACAAGGATCAGATTCACTAACATCAGTACTTTTTCTACTGTTCTGTGAGGTGAGGTGAATGCATTGTTACAGGCTATCATCATCAGTGAATGACTTGCCCAACAATCATTTTTTACAGTAGACTCTTAATTTTATCATTGTGCATTCATGCATGTTAAAAATGAGACTTTTTTTTTTTTTTTTTAGTAAATAACAAATGTTTGGTACTCACAGCTAAGGAGGTAGTCACTCCATGCAGGCCCACAGTCAACAGCAGCAGAGGAACAGAGTGTGTTCATGTGCCCAGAATGTGATCTAACATGAGACAGCTCAGATCTTGGGGTATTGATCCTTTTGACACTCTCACTGATACTCTGATATACGGTAATTGAGTTTGAAATATCATTTGAGTGGCCCTCAGTGGCAGAGGTCCCACATCCTCTTAACTGTCAAGTATCACTGTTTCAACCAGAGTTAAAGGAAAATAACTCAGGTTTTGGATGATGTCGCTGAGTGTGATGCTATACTGTATGTTTATATTATCTGCAGACACTTTTCTTATTGACTTGCCTTGTTGTTGTAATTTCATTAGACAATCAATATCTGTCAAATCGACATTTGCTATCACGTCTAATACAAATTAGGCTACATTGTTCGTACTGAATATATTGATTGAAATATTAATTTTCCGGGAACCAGTTAGTAAACTAACTGCCTGAGTGGTACAAAGAATGTGTTGGCACTAAACCAGGACACAGATTTATGGATTACAGCAAAGATACTCACATTTAATAACAGAGAGGTTACAAACAGTTACAAATTGCATAGAATGGTGCTTTATGGATGACCACTTCACATGCTAGTCTCATTTGGATGTGCTTGCATAAGAGGTTTGGGTTAAAAAGGAATGAATTTCAATGAAATGTGAATATAGTCCTGCTGCTAATTAAATTCTTCCACTACAGCATTTTTTCACTGTATCCAAATGGTAGAATTCAACCAGGATGAAGTGGAATGAAACAGAAAGAGGTGATCGATCTTTCTTTCTTAACACATTAGTGTAACATAAACCCCTGGTGACAGCAGAATCCCTTCATCTTATGTAGCTATTTTATTATCCGCCCAAACAATTTTAGGTTTTGTGAGGATTTTTGTTTTGTGCCCAAGGACGTGGATCAAAGTAAGGTGCTACATCTCCTGTTAAAATGATCTTGAGAGGGGTAATCAAATAGAAACTCATCAAAATGGGAGCTGTTGCCTAGCAGTCTGTGGAGAGATAATTATAGTCTTTTGAGGGTTACTGAAAATTAATCTTAAATGTATAAATGAGTTTGATATAATGTAATGCTACCTGTTACTCACATTAAGTCTTTTGTTATTACTTTTTCCCCCTGTAATAGTGAATAAATAGCATTCCCATGTACTGGATGCCATTGTCACTTTTCTGTGCATGGTTAATATACATATATGGTACATGTCTCAAGGTGGGACTTGCACATTTGCCAGAACATGTTCTGTGCACCACTCAAGGGGTCCATTTTAAATCGTCTGCTCCATTTAGCAGCTGATGAATGAAAAAAGCATGTATTGAAAGCTTTAAACCAAATCTTAAGTGCCATTGCTCTTTATTTTTTTATATGACATATGACACTGATGACTGTGAACGTATGCTGCATGTAGTCCAAGGCCTGCATATATCAAACTGCAGACGTAGACAGTACAAGTAAAATTTCAGATTTAAAGGGGCCATTTGCACGTTTTCTTTCCCACCGAAGGTGGTTTCTTGCCTGGAGAAGGTGGTCTCAGCCATTGTTGCATTTACAACATGCCCTCTGAGCACCACTACTGTTTCACACTACACTGAGTCGCTATTGGAAAGTGCTGTACTTATAACATATTTTATCCGATTCACTCAGGTTTTCTATTTTTTTAATCCATTTACATATTATATGTTAGATTGAAGTCAATTTCACATTTTGTGTAAATTGCAAGTAAATATATGAAGAATTTCACACAAATAAAATGAAATAAAGCATAAAATCAAATATCCATCCATTACGCTACTCATCCTTTGACGGCTGTGTGGCAACATCAAATGTTTTTGCATAATAACATATGACAGAGTGAACTTTAAAGGATAACAGACCACACGGGCACCCTGGTAGCCTACCTGATAGAGTGCATACCATATAAAAGCTGATTCCTTAATGCTGCCTCCCAGGTCTGATTCTGCATCAGGTCCTTTGCTACAAGTCATGCAGTAGCTCTCTTCTGCCTCTCCAGTCTCTCTCTACCGTCGCCCGCCAAATAAAGCTGATATGCCAAAAAAAAATTCTTTAAAAAGAATAACAATACATCAGATGTAGCTAAATTCTTTTAAATTGGCTCTTCCTACGCAAAATTAATGTGATCACTTGAAAGTTGCTTGTAAAGTTTCCCTCTGCACTTTGCTGTAGGAGTAAGTTGCTTGATTTAAATGTGTCTCATTCTTCACTGTCATGACCTGGCTCCAGAGCCATGACAAAAGAGAAGGAGGCGTGATGTGACTCAGTGAAGAAACTTTTGTTTTATTTCACTCCTAAATATAGCCTCTTAAGAGCATTCTTATGTGTAACTCTTAGAAGTTTGATGAATATGGATCCAAGTCTGAAGCAAATACTCTTTTGCTTTTTCCACTGGCAATGAAAACGTACTCCTCTCCTCCTCTTGAATGATCCTGTAAGGCACAGGAGTGAACAGAGTCAGAGAAACTAAGGATGAGATGAGGGTTGATGGAAGATGCATCAGTCATGCCGCTTTAGTAGTCACCGCTGAGAGGCAGTGACACACTAGTTGGCTCACACAATGTGCCTCCTATATTTGCCCAGCTGTACTGTGTGTGCCATCATTACCCCCTCCCAACTCCCCACCTCCCCATCCTCTTTACTCCTGCCACGACTGATCTGAGTATGAGATGGAGGTAAGCGATGATGAATAACAATTAAGATCTTTCTGAATGGATACCATAGAGGAGGCCAATACCAATATGAGATTTTTATATGCTAAATCTTTCATCGTTCATTTCACTACAAATGTTGACAGAGCATGCTGTAGCACAGCTCAAACAACACAATAATTAAACACTTACTTCAAACTGATATGTGAGCAAATAAATTGGACACACACACACACATACAGGCAAAAAAGGAACAAAATAATCACATCTACTGTGCTGAATTCTCTGCAGGAAAGTCATTAATGGTTTTAAATGAGGATGAGCTGCCACTGATACAACTGATCTGTGTGTGAAATGGAATTAGGTGGCTGAGGATGACAAGTGGAATCTTTTATAGCCAATACTCATTGCTCATTGTGGCAGTTTTTTTTTTTTTTTTTGTCTTCTGCTCGGTGGTTAACAAATGACACTGACAGCTCGTATTTTCTGCTTCCCATTGACATATAATCAATTTAACTGATATAATTGTCCATATCATCACTGATACAATATGATGTTTTAATTTCTGTTATGTGACAGAGGTGGCCACAGTGAGTATCCACAGGCAGTAACTCGGTATATTTACTCTAGTGCTTTATTTCTGATCCACTGCAATTCATAAGGAAATACTGTCCTTTTTACTCCTCATCTAGTTATGAATTGATTTTAATATAAGATCAATCCATACACTCAGTTGCCAGTTTTATATAGCCATACCAACAGGAAATATTTGGCTCTTTAGCAGCTAAATGCTTCACCATGTTCACCAGCTAGTTTCCAACTGTGTCTGTTTGCTGTTTGGTGCTGAGCAGGTAGTGTAGAGCTTTTTCACTTCTAACAACTGCCTCCTGCAGCCACAATAAAAGGGGTTACAGTGTACCAAAACAGTAAAGTTGTGCGCTAGAAAAGCAAAACAACAAGCTGGAAGGCACTTAAAAAAACTCAAACAGTGATTCATCTGGACTGGATTCATCACTACAAGACCTTTCACATCACATACCTGATCCACTGTTAATATAAAAATGAATAATTAGACCAGCTCATTTAGCTGATATTAGGCTTTTCCTTCAGTAAAATCTCAAATATAGGACATGTGTGCAGTGTAATTTTACACTGTGGTGGTGCTATTTTTAGTTGTGTAAAGGATAAGAATACTGCCTCCACTGTGAATGTGTGCTGGGTATCTGATCAACTGGATCATCCCTGTGGGCCACATGTGTACCACTCCCCCACCCCCCATCACACACATATCACCAGAACTTCTAACAATCGATCAGAGCTGCTGACGCTCCTCATCCCAGCGTCTTATGTTGGTCTCTGAGCAATTAGCCTGCTTGCATCCTAGTGAGCACACAGCACTATGTGGCTGATCTCACTCCCTTTTCACTTTCTCTCTTTCTTTTATCGATTCTTTTATCTCCCGTTGGACGTGTTTCTTTTTTTTTCCTGCAAAGTTTGACTGTCTGACACATATAACTGGAGGTGTGACAGGTTTTACAGCTCTTACACTAATACCCTTTATTTGCCTGTAAAAGGCTATTGTTGGGAAGTCGGTAATGGATGTGTGCGTCTGAGGCTGTCATGTCTTTGTCTTGTGTGCATTTGTGTAGGTATGTATGTGGTGTGTGGATGTGGTTTGTGTAGGTGCGTGTCACAAAGATGTTTCTTTTACAGTCCTATCGTAAAAAATAGACATTCATCGCCCCGGAGAGAGGAGCCATTTCTGTTTCACAGGCAAAAAGGTTTCTTGACTTTACAGATTACAGCTGTGGGAATACAGTATGTGTGTGCATGTGTGTCTGTGTGTGTACGTGCATATATACTATACTACTATATACACACACACACACACACATATATATATATATATATATGTGTGTGTGTGTGTGTGTGTGTATGTGTGTGAGTGTATGTGTGCAAATTGTATTTATTCACAATGGATATATACTTTAATACTATAAACCCACAGCCTATGGTAATTTCAGAGCTTGTAGCTTCTGTTGAAGTTGATGAATTATTTTATATCGACAGGTGTTTCTCATGTTTTTATCCTCCAAAGTGGTGGACAAAATATAATATAACATCTCTCTGACACACAAAATTACACATTTCATAAAAGCAGTATTTATTGAGACAACATCAGTCGTCTTAACAAATAATCCAAAACAACATTTATTTACCAAAGACTCTTATCCGTTAGGAGCAAAGGAGGAAGTCAGCTATGTTATTGTAGAGTCACATGGCAAGTCTGCCGTGTGAAACATCTGGTTTAAATCGTTGCTTTTCCCCAAACTAAACCATGTTTTCATTATTGTAGTCACAACAACAAAGGTCCTTTAATGTTAATGAAGTAGTAATTTTAATCCAAACTGCAGTATTTCCCTAAAACTAACCAAGTGTGTGTCTAACTTAACCAAACCTTTACCGCATTGTCTCATTAAAAACAGGGGTTGTCAGATCAGAAAATGCTTCAGTGTGTCCTTTCTGGAGGGCAGTTAGTTGTTTTACTTATTGGAGCTAATTGGATTAGTCAATGGGAGTGGCACACTGGTGCAGTGGTTAGCACTGTCGTCTCACAATCAAGAAGGTTCTGGGTTTTAGCCCCGGTTCTCCCTGTGTCTGCGTACATTCTCTCTGGGTACTCTGGCTTCCTCCCTCAGTTCAAATACATGCATTAAGTTAATTGGTGACTCTTCATTGCCCATGGGTGTGAATGTGAGTGATGGAATGATGATCTGTCCAGGGTGTACCCCACCTCTCACCCAATGTCAGCTGGGATAGGCTCCAGCCCTCTACGATCCTTAATGGATAAGCAGTATAGATGATGGATGGATTTAGTCAATTGACTAAAAATTTATCTGCAGCTATTTTGACAGTTTATGTTAATTTTCAAGCAACAATGTAAAAGACTTCTCTTCTGGCTTCTCAAATGTGAAAAACTTGCTGCTTTGCTCAGTTTTATGTCATTGTAGATTCAGTGTCTTTGGGCTTTGAGTTGTTGGTCAGACAGTACAAGACTGAAGATGTTGAGGATCTAGTGACATTTTTCAGTTTTCAAATGTTATTAGAGACCAAACAATTAATCAGAAGAATATTTAGCAAATTAATCAGAAATATAAAAAGATAACCTTTTAGTTTCAGTATTAGTGTTTATCACAGGGCTGAGTCGCTTGAGAATATGTTGTTTTCTCTATTTATTTCTATTTTCTTGTTAGTCCTAATGCTGTATTTTTATCGATCAAAATGTCTCCATCAGCAGAAAACTCTAAAAAATGGTTAACCACTTTAAGAATGAATTAAGCAAGTGCAAGCCATAACACTATCATACATCATACTACACAAAAACAAGGCATTTGTGTGTGCTGTGAAGCTCCAGAGAGAGATGAATATGTTTAACGAAATCTTTACCCTGTGGATAAATGTTCATTCTTTAAATCGTATAAACAAGGCCCAGTCTCAACCCAGCAGGAATCTTTAGTCACAATATAACTTAATGAATTGGACCGTGCTGAAGATGAACTACTCTTAGTTTAAAAACTTAGCACAAAGTAATCAATGCGTCTTATTTTATTTCTTTTTTAAACTGGCAGCCAAAAGACTAACGACACAGTTGCCATCCAGCAGCAGAGTAAACACGACTGAGGCTCCCTGCTGACTGCTGCATGCGGTGACCTGGGAATGAAGGAGCACAGTCGTGCTGACTCGGTGAATCTGAACACCATAGAGGCTGGCTTGTCACAGTGCCAACCATTCGATTTGTTTAGAGACACAATATGGCCATCTTGGCTGTGTGCTAGAAGAGACGCCAGGGGAGCCACTACTTGCCAGCCAAGTTTCTCTTGTCGCTCTTTCTCTCTTATTTTTCACTGTGAGACCACACTCTGCGGGGAGCATTTGAAGAAGGAAATGTGCTTTCATGGAAAATTCAAAGCCATGATCAAACACACAGTGTTCTCTGAAATAATTCAACATTTTGACACTTTCATTGTCTTGTACTTGATTTATGGCTTTCAGCCTCATAATATATTCATGTTAGTTTTTTTTTTTTTGTTTTTTTTTACAGTTCTCTAAAATATGATTCTTTTTATACACATTACTTTACTCTTTGATGCAAAATGTCTTAATGAGTAAGATTCTAATAAATAAACCTGTTTGAATTGTTTCTGCTATGACAAATAAAAGCCATTATCATTTTTACATAATGACTGCATTAATCGCTCTGATAACAGTATTATCATGAGCTTGATCTGTCACCCTTCTCTTCCCAGCGACAATAGCAGCTAATAGCAACTGTCAGAGGAATACAACCTTCACATTAATGTAGAAGTGATAATTCAGCTCCATCAAAACTTAGGTTTTACACACTGCACAGTAGCTGAGATAAAAGATGGAGACACTGAACTACTTATGATTAGTAAGTGTGGATTTACGGCCAACAAAACCCACAAAAAGATCAAAACAAACAACTACAATTTCTGACTTCCCTGCCCTGTTTATCTCTTAGCCCCAAGCACTTTTATTCCCACTGAAGATAAGCCTTTGAAAGTAGGAAATAAGTTTCATTTGCAAAAGAGGATGAATAATTTCCTAAAAGCCAACCTTACTCAAACAGAAGTAAATCATGTATCTGTTAGGGACTATGCTTTTAGCCATGGATTAATACACATTCCACTTTCAAGTGTTCTTATTATGCACAGTGGCACCACAGTATTCACCATTAGTGTTAAAGGATCAGTACACTTAAATCATAAAGAAACATATTTTCTCAGTTACCCTTATTGGTATCTAGCCATGCCTCAACCTCATCTTTCACTGGGACTGTCTCCTACTGAAGATATACAGCATTTTCCCTCAAAACTAGATGTCCTTAGATTGTTCAGAGGAACTGGGACATCTGTCGAGTTTTTCAAATGTTATTTTGTGTTGCTTTGAGCACCATAAACCAAATTTTACCCTCCTCCACATATTGGAGTGGTGACAGAAGTCTCACCAGAGGATAACTCAAAACTACCAGGTGCTATAGATTGTGCCAGGAGTAAGAGAGGAAAAAATACTGCATGTGATTTGTGATTTAGATAAAATTACCTTTTAAAGTCTTGCCCATGGTTCCCACATGTTCCCACGTCTGATTGAATTGAATACCGTGTATATTGAATACTGCTGTGCATAATCAGTCATAATGAGAACTGATTACATGGCAATATTAAGTGCAGCCCAAGGTTTCAGTGACTCTTCATTATTAGAACTCATTTAGTCAAATTCAACAAAAGATTTAATGGATCCATTCAGAATAGAAGTAAAACCTTTGTGTCCATCCATATGATGGAAAAGTACAAAACCTGCATCAATTAAATGACCGATCATGTTAGGCAGGTTTTGTTAATGTTACATGCATGTAATCAGTTGTGGAAAGTAACTCAGTACATTTACTCATAATTGTGCTGCAGTACAATTTTCAAGTACTTGTACTTTACTTGAGTATTTCAGTTTTCTGCATCTTTATACTTACACTCCTGACATTTCAGAAGGAAATATTGTACGTCTTACTCCACTGCATTTATCTGACAGCTCTGCAGATTAAACACATACACTTTCGGGAGAGAATTTATGATTTCCTCCTAACAGAAGCAGGTGGATTGAGTCTGTGTGTCGACTGATAAAACATAAAACAATAAACTACAATATGATGCCAAAACATCGAGTACAAATCTCAGAAAATGTATTGATTTTTAAGATGGACTGTTCTATGTTTCTGTATAAGCATGGATGTTATCAAATATATATGATAGTTCAGTTCGGAAGTATTTTTGTCATTTCACTCCTTTCTTTCATGTACTTGCCACCTAGTCAAATTTCATCTGATGAAACGTGAAGCAAGTGCTGTGGTTTTCCACTTGGGAGGCAGAATTGTGGAATCTAGGGAGTTGGAGGATTGAAGACAGAAGTCTTCGGAAAGTAGAGAAAAGAAACAACAAATCCAAAAGCGGAAGAGGTTAAAGAGTGAACTTTCTGTTTACCAGAAGTGTTGTTCTGCTGGAATAACTGCTAAGGGGAAAGACGTGAAAAGGTGTGTCAAGTGTGACCTAATTAGCTACAGCAGAGACTTCAGCTGCTCTCAAGTGAATCACAGTCGAAGGGAATGCAGAACTGAACTACCTGTAAGAGTCAGTGGAGGAAAAATATGCAGCTTCTCCATTTATTCTGCTTTAAAATATTGGGCTGGTAAAATGCATTAACAGAGATCATAATGATATTATGGATCTCAGGGAGATAAATGACAAGTTGGGGTAATGGGGTACAGTCGATCGATACAATTAGAAGGCAGCTTCATCGTTGGTTACACTGATGTCAAAACTTGCTTGCTCCCACTTTCCCCCCCTTTTATTTCATACAGCTCATCATGTTCCACTTTAATTTATTTGTTTGTACTCATCTCTTGCTCATCTTTAATAGTATCATTAAAATGTCATACGCGTTCTCCTGTTGTCTTGGCAGTGAGGTTGAAGCTTTTCCCCTGTAATGGGCTTGCTATTGAACATTCACTGGTAATTGAACAGTAATGAACTGTTCCGTGACCTGTGGTGTGTGAGTAATTGATTCTGAAAGCGGTGTTTGTGGGCACAACGTGTGTCTACAGGGTGAGCAGGCACTGTGTAAAAGGCAGCTGTTGCTACAGCTCTGGAGCATGTCATTGCTGCTCTGTCCTATAGATGGTGATGCTGCACTTCCTGTTGTTGAGTGAACTCACCATGATTTCACTTTGCTTTGGGTTTGGGTGATCAGCCCTCTCGAAATAAAGAGACAACTGTGGTCAAAAGCTGCAGTCCACTGCTGTCCACCTACTATGGATTAAGGTTTGTTCTGTTGCTTTGTTTTTGTCTTTGCAGTTGTTTTTATTTGTCGCCAACACCAGGCTCAATCTTTTGTCATTGCTCTCATACATCTCTGACTATTCCCTAATGTAATAGTGATTAATGGTGATGATTTAATTTCTCTTGAATATTTTGTCCAGTTGATGATTCTCTAAAATCAACCCCCAGTCATAGCTTAGCGACCACTGCTAGGGACAGCAGGCCTGTCAAGGTTTCAATATGTTTAAGTGATGTCTGTGGAGCTGTAGTAAGAGTGATATTCTGGATCTAAAGAGTTTGGGGTGTGAGGGATGAATTAAACAGTGTGCTTGTGTGCTTTAATGTAAGCTGCAAATGTTAGAATGCCCAGCTAACTAGCTTATTACTCATAGTGCCTAGCATAACCTATTGACAGGCATGTTAAGGTCTTGGTAGAAAAATACCTGTTCAGGACTGGAACACTCACTGCATGGGAACCAAAGTGTGTATATAGTAACAATAGCAATTCTGTCCTGCTCTTTTTTTGGTTTGGGGAAGCATTTTGATCCAAACTTGGGTTGGATTGTATTACGTTTGCTAGTCACGTCAGTTATTCCTTTTCTTTTTCCCTTGTAAGAGAGAAGCAGTTGTCCAAGTCTGTTGTTGTATATTAAGCTTTTAAACAATCCATGACAAATGTAGAACAAATAACATTAGAGTTACATCAGCTAGTGAGGATGCTTCAGCCTCAGTCTTATAGCATTACACCATGCACGGTGTACGGATTTTAGCTCCAACTAATTTCAGAATCAGGCCAAATTCCTGTCAGATCAGCTGTAGTTTGACCCATTATGTCACAACGACTGATAAGGCTTAATTGCCTTAATGATCAATGATCTGGTTCTCGGACAATTGGCTGGATTTCTGGAACGTCAGAAATTATGGTCGGCAGTCTTGCAGTTTGAGCAAGTCCACTTTCCAATTCTCCACATGACTGTTGTGAAGATGTCTCTTTTAAACTTCAGTGAGCTTGTTTTAATATAACTGAGGTAGTCTTTTATATGTTGTGGCTAAAACTATGACTCAGCATGTGCTTTGATATAAAACTGAACTTCCTGCAGAACAGACAGACCATATTGTCTGAATCTTCTAGCCATCTGCAGCTTCATTTTTCTTTTTTTCTGCTTTCCGTTCATAGTAGAATTGCACAAAGTAACACTGGTGTTCTCTCCTTCGCCAGTATTGCTTACAGTGTGGTCATTTTCTTTGAATAAACTTTATTCAAATTGTCAATGGATAAAAATTGACAAGGGGTGAGCTGGTGTGAGAGTCAGCATTGTAGACGGTGTTATTTTATGAATGTATTTATCCATATTTTCCTTTTTTTTTAGACTACTACCTACTCCTTTTGAGTAAGGTCCTCTTTTAGTTGTATGTGGGTGAGTCACAGAGGGGACCTGGAGCCATGTCTTTGTTTGTTTGTGTGTGTTCTTGCATGTCTTGTTAAACTGGAAATTTGAAAATAAAGTATAATTTAAAAAAACAAACGCATAAAAGTCTTCAGAGGCTCTGGCAGTGCAGACCATCAGTGTGAGCTAACACAATGTGTCTGCCCAGCTTAAGACCTTTAAGTCTTCTCATTTTAAATTGAGTCAGTCAGAAACATTAAAAGCTAGTGGAAATGGAGTTTTCAGTCAGCCCATGGAGTTTCACGAATTTAAGCTAGCTAACTACAATTGATAAAACCTAGCAACAGTCATTATCTCAGTCCACAAAATCCACTGTCATCAGCTGTAAATGAGAAGCCTGCTTTTGTTAACCTCTCTGTGAAATTGAAGACTGATGGTCTTAAAAAATACAGAAAATAAAAAAAAAAACCATCAGTTTTGAACGTTAAATCCTATAATTGTAAGATGTACTGTATGTACTGAAAGCTTGACAAGCGTAGTAACAGTAACTAAGGTGGTAGAGCTTCACAAATGGTCATTTGCTACCTCCCAAAGATACTACCACTACCTTTGTCCTTTTTCACAAACTTTCATTCGTCTGTCTTCCTTTCTAAATGTGCAGTGCAGAGTAGCCGCTGCATTAACCTCCCAGTCACCTCCCAGGCTCATCTCTTTCATTGGCCCTTCACGATAATGGCCATAGCAAGGTTTTGCCTTGAGCACAGATGGTGAACAACATGAAACTATGGAGACCATCCAGGCTTATGGCCAACTACTGCTCTTTGTGCAGGC
Organism: Lates calcarifer; assembly: GCF_001640805.2. Lineage (NCBI taxonomy): Eukaryota > Metazoa > Chordata > Actinopteri > Centropomidae > Lates > Lates calcarifer. The sequence goes on along the minus strand of NC_066838.1, from coordinate 19,287,513 downwards.
AGGTAAAGTGTTTGGAGAGTGATGTGGAATGACAACAGGCCAGACATGCTGAACACAATAATCTCCTGATGACCAAAACATTGAATAAAGATGTTTGTTTTCATCTAGTCTCTTGTGGAAGACAAAATATTGTTATATAATGTCAAAAATAAAAAAGATCTAATCTGCAGGAGAACTTGTGATTTCAGCTGAGATTGTCTGCAGTGTTTTATTCTGCAGTTTGTATTGTGGTCCGGTATGTGAAGAGAGCCTGAAATGGATTTGATTGTGCTTTTAGAAGTGATGAAATGGTTCATCACACATTCTGACAAGTTGAGGTTATTGTGACCGTCAGTTTTCCTTCATTTCCCTCTCTCTTTGGGAACACTGGGACATATTGTAGTGCATCTGGACCCTGTTCGGACTGATCTGTGATTGCAGTTCCACCAAAGGTCGATGAAACCATGAGCTTGCTGTCTGGGCTCAGCTGCAAAACCAGAGGAGATTAAAATAGTGAGAGACAGATCTGTGGTGAAACTTACTGTCATGTTCCCCTCAAAGAGGATGTATGTATGTGTCCATGTTATGCTGCATAGAGATTTTCAGAGAAAAGGCCATAAAGTTAAACAGTGAGAATCTGAAGTGAAAGTTGAACGAGGAGATCTGTTGCACTTTATGTGTAAAAAGTACAGGGTAGCCAACCTCCCTTGCTCTTAATGAATACTTGATTGAGTTGAGCAATTACAGGGGATGGCTCCATTAAGCCATTACATTTGCTCAAAGTTAGATTGCCTTTAATTTGCTCTATTTGGAAATCTTGAGAAAATAAGACATATGTCTTTATTTTCTCAAGGTTTCCAAATGTGTGTGTGTATATGCCTATTATATATATATAATAGGCTGTAAATGGTTGACTGACTCATATGTGGCAACAGCTGAACCATACATAAAGGCTTCAATCCCCTAAATGTAGTGCTTCATACATACATACATATTGAACCTGTAAAATATAGTTGCAGATATAATGTGAACAGTTTCCATCAGGGATAATATCTGCTCAAGAAATAGCTGCAAGGCAAACAGCAAAGTTTGTGGATTATCCTGAGCTACCAGGACATTGTTTTAGAATGTAGAGTTTTTCAAATGTTTCTTTTTTTTCTCATGCTTTGAGCAGCAAATTCAAAATTCTATTCACCTCCATCAGACTGGGGTCAGAGCACAAATTTCAGCAGGAGACACTGGCAGCGCCAGGGATGTAAACAAACATGTTTCTTTTGGGGGAGGGGACAGATAATGCGCTCTGTGCAGTGTGAACAGGACAGAAGTTAGGAAACATATCAAAAGTACAAGTGTTTTTCAAATTTGTTTCAATAGCTTAATTCTTTCATAGAAAGTAATAGAAACTCAATTACACAGTTTAACCCAATGAGCTTCATACCACATTTAAATTATCTTCCCATTATTTGTGCAAACTCCAGTTTTTGAAGAAAATAAAAATTTGCAGTGTGGTCAAATGTAATTCTGACTTGTATTTTTCCTATTGTTAAAACCTCCCATTAGTCATTTCCACCAGGACTATTACCAGTTTTTAAACAGACTCAGCTCACTATCCTTTGAAGGTTGAGATACAAAATCTGCTTATTTTAGGTTCATGGTAAAACAATATTATCATTTTGTATAAATATTGTATTTTGCATGTACTGTATATTTTGTAGGCAGCTAAACTTATACATATGAAGAGCCGTAGAAAACAGTAGAAAACAATTTATCACAGAAAATGGAGCTATATAGATGATTTCTCGCAGCTCCTGCCTTGCACTGCTGCACCATCTGCAGACACCTGGTTTTACTACCTACCATCAAATTAAAGTAATCCTCATAATTCAGTGATTCTCTTCCATGCTTCACTAAAACTTTGTGTCATGGCAACTGAAGTTAGAGATACAAATACTTGTCAGAATGTATAATATAATGATATGACAGGGGTTGGAGGAGTTGATCTGACACTAGATTGTGATTTAATTACGCTGTGTGGGAAGTGTCAAATGCTACCTAAATGCTTCTGAGGCAGGCGACAAATTCGGTGAAGGTGCTATGATGAAAGTATAGAAATGCTGACAGTATAACACAGGGACTTATAGCACACAGCTGATTACAGTGCACACGCAGTCCCTCAGGATGTGCCTGTTTCACACTCGGAAACCCGCAGCTGTGGTGTTTATGCTATATTGTTGCTCAGATGATCCCATCAACAGTGACTACAAAGTGCTGTCACATTAAAAAGCAGTCTGAAAATGGACTTTGTAAATGATTTTAGGTGGCAGGAGGCAGCATTTTCACAACTCTCACCTTAGTGAAATGTCATTTGCCTTGAAGTTCCATTATCTATTGTTAGTGATATCTTTAAAATGGCTCCAAGATAACACATTCTTAGTATCTACAGTACTCCTTTTCCAACTCTTCATTACATTTTACTATAGTGAAATCTCTAAGATACATGCTGTGGATGCTTCATTTATTGATATTGCACAAAATCTTAAACATGTACTGAGCTGTTTGATGTATGCAACAAACAAAAAGCCTGTCTCCATGTCCCACACAGGCAGAGATGGGTGAATTTATTCAGACAGAATTCTGGATATGCTTTTAGGATGATCATATTCAGCACTGATATGGGCTAGTGGACTATTTTGCCCAGCAGAGGTGATTAAAAGCACTTTTGAGTCATGAGAATTACTGCTTATGCCTCTTAGCCTAATGCTCAGCCAAGAAAATGATATACCTGAGTTTTTTTTTCCTTCCCCTCTTGATTTATGCACTTAAGTTTGTTTCTCTCTTGCTTTTCTGTAATCTCTTAGGCACTCCCTTGTCAAATTCTCCACAAATTTATCGTCTATTCTTTTTCTCCTTTACCATTTGGGAGAGACACATCAGACTGCACAGACTTTAAACCGCTGCCAGTAGAAGGAGGGGATGGAAGCAGACGGAGGAGGGTACATTAAAGGCTTGAGAAGTGCTTGGGATAAATAATCATATTTCTATGCACCCACGATGCTGGAAAAGCACCATCTGGGACAGGCCATGGATTTGCATTACAATATAAATGGGAAGTTGCTGGAGCTGAAAGGGTGATGTGAAGTCATTCAGCCAGCCCCCTCACTCTCTGACAGGTCGCATCTCCCTCCCCACACCATGGCAGCAGGCAGGCGCAAGGCACTTTGTTGGCGCATGGTACGCTGGCGTACTTTTGTCGCTCGACTGCCCTCCCTCTTCCCTCCACCTCGTCTTTTTTTAACACACAGGCTCGTCTTTTTTTTTTTCCTCAAATGCCACATCTCCACACACACATGGAGCAGCCCGATAGCGTGTGCACCGGTGGCTTCTCTTTCAGATGTGATCTTCAGTGAACCCTTAGAGCTCTGTTCATATGCGAGTACGAGCACAGGAGACAAGGAGACGAGCAAAGAGGAGGTGGTGTGAGAGGTGGTGCTGGTGGCATTTAGGTACATTACAAAACTGCTATATACATAACCCACTGTACTTTTAAATGTGCCCACTCTCCTCAAACACAAAAATGAACCCGAGAATAGAATATTCAACTCCTCATCTAACTGGAGCAGCAGTATTGCCAGTCACCTAAACATGCAAATGCGTTTCACAAATTAAATTTTGGAAGCTAAAGGGCACAGGTGATCTATGCTTGTTTCATTGCAGTTTGTATTATTTTGCAGCGCTTTCCACCTTTGAGCCTTGTGTTCATATCCATTTTAAAAAGCCTTTGCCTCAGTGAAGCTCAGGTTGAGGTCTCTGGATCTGACAGTATACAAACAGATTTTTGAATACTTCATGGAAGTTGCATGACAGAGCAACGAAGCATCGTGTTCAAATAGCTGATTCTGTTGTCTGATTCTGAGGATGCACGGGGCTGCTGAGATAGTCTCTAAGTGGTATATTGTGTTTACTGGCGCACCATAAGAGCCCTAACCAAGTAATTACGTTAATAAGATGAGCTTCTTGATTTTGACACATTACGATTGTTCAGTTTTTCCCACAGTGGTTGTTCCGTTTGCTTGTCTGATCCAATATTCAAGCAATATGATTTAGACCCTGGCCCTTCTCATAAAACTTTAAATATCACACTTGCTGCAGCACACATTTTGACAACGTACAAGACCCTTGTGTTTCTGCTGTTATGTTTTCACATGCACACATCTTTTACAAGCTTTCACAATATAAATATGCATAACAAATCTACATGACATGAGAGGAGGAACACAATGTCAATGACTTTCTCACTTCACACTCTCAACAGTCTGAAGAACCATAAGAGTGTGTTTACTAAATAAAGCTCCGTTAGCAACAGAACAGATTAACCCAAAAACGGAGGGGAATGACAGTGGAATGTCTCTGAAAAATGTGGCTTGGTGGCCTGCTGCTTCTTGTTAGCACGATTAACAAGATGGTGGTGGCAAAGCTGTGCATTAAAACACATATACAAAAGGTGAGAAGTGATGTGAATACCTTCACTGTCGATAAGGAGACAAAATAGATCTGATCTTGGGGTCCACATGAGGCATACAGTGTTGGGATTCCCACCAGATGCTGATTAATTTCTCCCAAAAATTAGAGAAAACATTTGTGGGTTTTTCTGAGTTGTATGACTCTACCTCTCCTTTGTATAAAGACAAGCAAACTGGCTAAAATCACTTAAACAGCAGGAGTTTAGGTAAGGCCTAAAACCTTTCTTGACAAACAGCAGCTAGCATTTATCACAGATACCTGCTGATGGCATTATCTGCCATTTTTATACATTACTTGCCCCTGTTGTCTTCCCACTGGGAGGAAATCCATTGGCTCTTTGAGGTCTGTAAAGATAGACAGTGGAAAAAACACTTTGTTTTAGCAGTCACAAATCTGTGAATAAAAAGAAACAAAAAACGATCACACTTAGTCACATTGTATCTGCATGTAAAATGGCACTATGTCTCAGTTTCTTGGTTAAATCCACTCTGGCTTGGTGGGGTGAACACAGACAAGGAGCTGCTAGCTACTTCTTTCTTCTAATGACCAATTTTACTCCCAAAACCAATGTCAGCGATACTGACGGGTAGAATGCCTGTCATCGTAATGCACTAATATTTCTCATATGTTGTTTTTGGTTAGAACCATAATTTTGGGATGGAATGGGGAAAATGTCTTTGTTTTCCCCTAAAAATGACATTACAGTAATATCTTCACTGTGCAGACAAATAAACAAATTAGAATGGCACTCAAGCACATACCTCCACCAAATGTTTGTCTAGCAGTTTCTTCCACCAGATTTAGATGACTCTGGATCTGCACCAAATTTTATGAACTCATAGATCTCAACACCATAAATATATCAGATTTTTTAAACTTTATTTCCTGAGAAATTGAAAAATATTGGAAAATATTACAGTGTTATGTATAAGGAAAACATTCCTGGATCTGACCCGATTGACCAGATCTGCACCAAAATTTAATTGGTTCTTCCCTGGCCTTTGCCCCATCATCCCACTAAATTTGGTGCAAAGCGGTTCACTACTTTTTGCTTAATCCTGCTGACAAACAAACATAATCTCCTTGGTGGAGGTAATGAGAACAGGACATTTGTCTGCAGACTTTAGTGGCAACAAAGAAGAATAGTCAAGTTTCCATTTTTTTTAAAAGCAAAATACACTCAGTAAGATGAAAAGGTTGGTACCACTCTCAGTCAGTAAATAGTAAATATAAACCTTCAGCCTGCAGGCAATTAGCCCAGGTCTGCCTGGTGTTACCCTGTGTTTCCAGTCTGTGTGCTAAGCTAAGTTAAGCAGCTACTATTCCTTCAAATATATTTCATGAAGTCAGGTATACTGTTTGTTTGTTTATACAAACACCACACCACCAGAACATTTATAATGAAAAATTTATTATGGTGTAGTATATCCACAGTACCACAGATATTGACATTGATTCAGTGTGATAATGCACACATAGACAACATAACCACTCTCTTACAGCACCTATTTTCACACTCAGAAATCATTGTTCTCAAATGGGAATGATACTTTAAAAAAAAAACAAAAGAAGAAAGAAATAGCAGCATTTCGTGCAGAGTATAGTCTCCTATTTTACATCTGCTGCCGCTTCATTTAACACTCCATGATCCACACCACTTGTCTTTAAGGATCAGGAAACAGAAAAGGACAGCATTTCCCAACTTTAATGAAACCGAATAGTGGTGTAGTGGGCTCAGGTACAGAGGTGACGCCGGTGACTTTTTCCAATCTATTCACTTTGTCTGGCTGCAGCTGTGCAGACCTTTCAGTTGACTGTCCCTTTGTTTTCTGCTGTGAATCCTGCAAAGTTCCTCCATCTAAAAAACCTGGGTAATAGCAGGCATTGTTGTATGTGGCTTTGAAATATCACTTATTAATGGATGCCATTTTCAAAGTGCAGGTGCTGTTAAATTTGAATAAAATGTGATAAACCTCACATGGAGAGATAATACTCATTAAAACAAACCTGCTCTACTCTGAAGGGGTGATACATGCATTCAACCTTCCACCAAAAGAAAAAAAGAAAATTGCAAGAATGAAAAAAACAAATCAATGTGCTGAAAAAGAAAAAAAAAGGGAAAGCTGAAATTGTTTCAGCTTTCAGACCTTTCTTTGTCCCTTATTCAGCTCTGGCTAATTTCCCTTAATGTCTGTGCTGATTGTGGAATTGCTGACAACTCAGACTGCTTTGTTTTTTTACCCTCCATTTATCTCAGGTACATTTCTTCTCTTGTAGTAGTTTCTTTAAACATTAAGCAGGAAACTCACTTACCTTGCATTCATTTTGGAATTATTTTGTGCCGGATCGAAAGGATGAAACAAGATGAAAACACAGACAGTACATGCAGTGGCACTGAAAGACTATTGTTTGAGGTGTGTGTGTGTGTTTGTGTTTGTGTGTGAGCAGACATTTATTACTGGGCTTTCCACACTGGATTCACACACATTCAGACAATAATTAATATGGAATTTTGTCATTAAAATAAGATTATAGAAACTGCTTCCTGTAATAGCGACGACAGCAATGGCTACTGGACATTATTAAACACGGATATCCTTACATGACATAACATTCATTAGCAGAGAAGATGTAAAGATTCTTTTTTTTCTTTTTTCTTTTTTTTTTTTTTGCTCCCCTGATGTTTTCATCTTAAAGTGGACCACTGCTCTTTACTGTGCTTAGGATTTTGTGTCAGCTCAGCTGATGCTATTCTCAGAGCTGTATTAATTGTTAGCTCACTCTTTGATTTGCCTCATTTAAAAGGGCTTTGGTTAATTTAATGGATCGCGGAGTGAGCTTTTCAAAGTACTGCTGGGTATAAAAAATTACAGACAATAATCATACATCATTAATCTAAAAACACTTCATGAGAGCAGTTGCTTTTCTTTAAGTTGGGTCTACTTCAGGGTAACGCTTGCACATATTACAGGCAGATTAAAGGTCAAAGTAACACAGCTGTCGTTTGTGTCATTGCTGAGTTCTCTGCATCACAATACAGGCCTCGAACTTGTCCCTCATTGTCCTGATAGATCCTCAGCTGCTCCTAGTTGTTCCAGTTTATTTAGGCCTAATACTGCATTTACGCAAAGTCAACAGAGTGGTAAGAGCAGGAAAACCTCCTGTTATTCCAGCTTATAAGTGTTCATTTATTATTCCAAGATGATTACTCCCACTGCTAGTCTTGAAGTCACTATTTAAACAACCTATATTAGTTTCTTTTGTTCAGCTGTAATGATTCATCAACAAGTGAAACCAGATGATGGTGTATTAAATTATGATGGTATCTATTAAATTAGCTGAATCGATTGTATTGTTGTTAAGGTAATAATTTGAAATTCTGGGAAATAGCTACAGCTAGCTTAGCTTTGCTGAACATAAATACTAGAAATGGGGTTATGTGCTTGATGACTTCTTGCTTGTAGTAACTTCCAGGATAAACTGTGATAGATAGTGATAATGGCTTTGCAACCTCTCACTCAGAAATGCAGCTAGAGGGCTGTTGTGAAAGTTTTTCCCAATCTGTAAACGAGTTGAAACAAATTGTGAACATGGTGGTATTCTCCTCTCACTTCTGTAAGTTTTCTTGATAACCTTCCTGTGAACCTGTAAAGTGCTGTGTCTCTAGTTTTGCTGCTCCCGTCGCTCACTGTATCACCTCAAATTCACCAGCCTGTTTCTATTTTCTCCAGCCTTTCCCTGCAGTTAGCGAGCACCTCCAACTCCTCACCCTGTCTTCCTCTGTGTCTGCCGATCTCAGCTCTCTTAGATGAAAAACCATTAAAACACATCATCCGTCTTGTTTCTTCACCTATTTCTGAAAACCATATATTTCCATTTTGAATTGACAGCTCCTCCGTGTTTGCTCTTAGCTACACATTTGACCTTTTGTGGTTGACACTATTTGCAGCAGAACTTTAATTTAATTAGAAAAGTTGAGTTCATTATTTCTGTGACTCTAGATGATATTTTCTGTTCATTTCTCTCAGACGTAAAATATATGTTACACAAAAAAAGACAACAACCTTGTCATCCTTGGTTTTCATTAAAATGGCACAGAAATGAGACAAAAGCGTAATACCTAGCCGCACAGCAAGATAACAGCAGTGGTATTAATACAGCATCAACAACTCATAACAGTGACTTTATAAACAGGCACTTCCAGGGAGAATTCATTACTTCCTCAGTGTTTATTTGCTGCCGGCCTGGCACAGAAGTTACCCACCACTTTTGTGTTTAAACCTCAGTGTGGTGGGATAGAAACTCTGCAGTATCAATCATTTTGCACAAACAGACCAGTTACTTTCATGTTGAAATGTAGAGTGATTGGTTTTCATTAATTAAATAATTTCTCTGCTTTGAAGTTCATTTCATTGTGATGATGCAGACCAGAGAGCATTTTAGAGTTTGAGAGAGGAAAGCAGCTGTGGAATGAATAATACCTTAAAAAAAGGGAGGGGAAAAAGGCAGTGCCCAAAGCTGTGCTCTGTCTGTAGAAGTAAAGTGGAATTGCTGAGATGTACAGTGCAAGAGTGTACTCAGTGGTTTAACTGCATTGTGATTGTGTGTGTGTGTGCGTGTGTTTGTTCGACTGATTGTAGAGACCTGCTGCACTCGTAGCAGGTTCACACTCATAAATCAATGTCGTGTTTTATTTAGAGACATGACCGGCTCTCTCCCAGTGAACCCCCGTATCTCTGTGAGTCCCCAGGTAAAGACAGCACACATGAGCAACACCAGCCATGGCTTTTGTTATCAGCTGAATCATCACAGGAGCCCCTACAATTTCCTTTTTTCCCCCCTCTTCATTCTCTTACTCTCCTGCCTTTCATTTCGAACGCAGCATCCCGTTCTATTACCTTCAGCTGTGACATTTACTCACTCTTTTATGATGAATTCATAAAATCACGACAATGATAGCACACTGAGAGTGCTTTATGGAAACTCATTATAGAGTATCTATCTCTGCCTGTCTGTCTCTTCCTCTCTCCCTCTCTCTCTCTCTCACACAGACACATACACACTTTCTGTCTCTCCACTGAACACACAAACACAACAGAAGCAGCACACTGATGTGAAAAGTTTGGCTGTGAGCTCTCTGTGGAGTGTTCTGATAAGGCTATCAATGCTTGGCTGGCTGATACACTTGGTGAAGCTGAAGTCATTTTTCTCTGAAATCCTTTTTTCAGATCACTCAGGCTGTCTCTTCGCCACATTAGGCTGAATGCTGTTGGTTAAAGAAGAAAATAGTCTGCAATGATACAGATTTTCAAAGTAATATCCGAGATGTTTTACATGAAGTGAGAAATGACCACCCCTCAGAAGGTTTAGTCATGCCGCTGTGACAAATACCAAGGTGGGTACTATCATGTTTTTGTTACAGTGTATGTACTTCAGCTTATCTCCATTTGCATTATTCTCGCTTTAATAGGATCTATGCCTCACCATTGTTTGGCATGTGTTTCCTTTGGAAGAATTTAATTTCAGAAGAATGTCATGCATTTACAGAATGTGTCAAGCTGAACATTTCACAAGACAACATCATTCTTTTGACAGGAAATTGGAAAATCCTCACAAGTCAGAAAAAATCTAATTCACGCAAAAACACAACATTCAACACAGCACTGTGACAAATCCTCCTTGGCTCCTCTTAGTTTACACTGTGCACAGAGGACTCAGCAACACCAGCCCTCATCCTGCAGCATAATGTTTTCTGTCGCTGCTTACATCATCATTTCAAACCTTAACTGACCTCAGAAACCATCCTCCCCGAATCACCACAACCCTTCCAGGTTTGTCTGTACCAACTATATTACCATGCTCTCTGGTTTGATGAGAAAACTCATGCGTCCAGTTTAACCCGAAGGCTGAGTTTCCATTACTGACATTATGGAGCCACCCGTAACTCAAAACTGCATGCTTTGCTGAAGCACTTCTGAGCAGCACTCTTACTTTTTGTGGGTTTAAATCAGAGCAGAGGCAGATAAGACCCCTAGCTTCAGGTGAGCTCACCAACAGCAAGATGTACATCATCAGAGGGTGGCAACTCTTCACTAAAAATAGCTGTGCCAAAGTGTGTTGCACAAACATGACATACTTCATACTTATGTAACTCAGATTGGGCTGATGGTCTCCTTGGGCAACCTTTCTCCGTGATTTATAATTCAACATTTATAATTTAAAATCTGAGCGGTGAGCCATCCAGATGAATGTTCACTTTGACAACAGCACAATAATTTAGAATAGATTATGTTGTTAGATTTCAGTGCAGCCTAAGCAATAATACTGGCACTGAACCGGACTGTTGTGGTGAGGAGGGAGATAACCCAGAGGGCAAAGCTTTTGATTTACTAGTCGATCTACATTCCAACCCACATCCGTGGTCATGAGCTTTGGGTAGTGACCGAAAGAATGAGATTGATAATACAAACATCCAAAATGGGTTTCCTCCTTGGCTCACCATTATAGATTGGGAAAGGACCTCAGACATTCATAGAGAGCTCAGAGTAGAGCTGCTGCTCCTCTGCGTCGAAAGGAGACAGTTGAGGTAGTACGGGCATCTGATCAGGATACCTCCAGGCCTCCTCCTATTGACAGTTTTCGGGGGAAAATGTCCAACTGGCATCCGATGTCCTCCAACCCTGACCAGATCTTATGATAGTAATACTTTTAGTGGTAACTCCAAATCCTCCACACTTAAAGATGAGGGAAAAGAAAACAAAAACAACAGCCCAGAAACAAAAAAATCCTAGGCTATGTGGTTACAGAATTCATTCACCACAAATGGCATTCTGTAAATATATATTTTTAGGATTAATAGGACGCAGCGTCTGTGATACCCTCAGGTGTACATTCATCAGGTAGTTTGTTCCACAGTTGGAGCGCAGCTACACAAGTCCCCAGTGATGTGGATCTGTGAGCAGCAGGATGTTGTTTTACCTGAGGGTGTGCACAGGGAATGTGTGGTGTTAGAAGTTTCTTAGAAGGAATGTTGGATCTCTCTGTGAATACACCGGAAAGTCAGGACATCACGTTTGAATTTTGTCCAGTGATACTGGACTCAGAAATGTGTTGTTTACATGGCCTCGTCAGCACTGATCTGGATGTACTAGAGATTTCTGCCAATATTCATACCTGAAGGGAATAAATGGCCTGGACCTGCTTCTCTGTGGAGCTCTGACTCAGTTACACATGCTGGGAGGTTGAGCAGTGCAGGAGATGGCAAAGTTAGAGAAATTACAATGTGGCTACAGTGTTGTTGTTGGGCTGTCATTTTGTTTGGTTAAGCTTAGCTAGACAGAATGTTGTCATTCTCTTGTGCACAGTGGCTGGCAGTGACCGTTCAATCTGCTTTGGTCTGCTAAGCTCAACCTCCTGGCACGTTTAAATTGACTCATAGCGGCACCTGATGTTGTGGAGGGTGAATTACTCTAGTTACTTTTTGCATGCATTAGTTTGCTGATGGTGTTTTGCAAACCACATTACGTTTGTTAATGAATCATTGAGTGTTTGTAAGACATGTTTTGATTATTTAAATTTTGGCAGGATTAGCTCCATATGCCTATATTACCTCACAGTGTAGGCAGACCATCTAGGGAGGAATGGTACAAATGTTAAGTTTCCCCAACCTGTAAACTGACCAAGGTTGTTGTAATCTGAAAAAGCAGAGAAAGGCGAATTAAGTAAATCAGGACTTTGGCTTTTTGCCATATGTTTTGGAACTAAATTTAAGACTGAGCAGTAGTTAGGTTTTTTCTGTAATGGTGTCCCTCTTCACTTTTTAAAGGCTGGAATATATTCTGCATTTCCAAGGTAATATAAGGTGAGGTGAAGTAAGTTATAATACTCATTTGCTTTCTCACATGATAGTTTATATATAGAGACACACACACACACACATCCAGTCATAAAGACAAAGCCCATAAATAGTAACACTTGCATGAAAGAGATAGCAGGAGAAAGTATTTCTGAAGGTGGTTTCTGAGTTTATTTGTGTGGGTGTGCTATATCTGAATAAACTAGACCTAAGTAAACAACACACGGGTAGCAGCCCCAGTGCAGCAGCCAGTGCAGAATTAAATTGGATTAGAGACATTTTAAGAAAAGTCAGGGAATGAGTTCTAATCCCTCTCTATGACAGATAATTTTGATTCAAGGAAAAACCCAACTTGTGGTAGATGTCATTTAGACAAGTTGACTCATGCTTTTTTTCATGCAGTCTATTAGACTTCATCATTCTTTTACACATTCTGAATAAACTGCACAAATGCATATACAGCGCAGAAAAGAATTGACAAGGTCTGGCATGGATCTCAGTGAATGAACACGCATACACTGCAGCCTTGCTGCAGCTGAATGAAGTAGAGCCAGAGGAGTGAAAAGAGGGCAATTTTCTGCCTGTGGTGTGTGGAACAGAAAGTTCTGCCGTGGTTCCAGTTTTGTCATTTTCCAGTGACACCAGAGGTAAGAGCAAAGTGTCGGATGAAAATGACACTGGAGCTGCACACACTGGGGGGATACTCCTGGTCTGTAATGGAGGAAGATTGAGCAGATGCGAAGGATGGGGGATTGGGAAATGAATGGCTTGTGAGCAGATACATTTCCCTGGCCAGTCTTCATCATCAGTCCTCATTCACCGTTTCATTTCTTGGTCTGTCTGTTTTTTTCCCTTTGTCTGCCTGTCTCTTGTTCCTGTGTTCATTTGCTGACATTCATCTATATTTTTTCGCCTGTCCTCTTCCAGGACAAGCAGACAAAGACGAGACACAGATCTTAAGATTAAAGAGGATAGACAGAACATTAAGTAGATATGAATATCTCATAGTAAGGGACCTCTGTGTTTAAAGAGCCTCAGAAGACAGGGAAGTCCTTGGATGTGCAAAGACTTGTGTTTGAACAGAGGGTATGTGCTTGTTGGAAAGAAAGGACATGTTTTTGCTCATCAGAGAATCATGTTGTCTTAAGGAATTTGCTGTCTCACATGACCACTAGGGGCCGGTAACAATAAAACGTAAATATTAATTTTAATAAGCTGCTTGGGCTCCATGGGAGGACAGTCTGTATTATTGTCATGTACTTGGATGTACTTTGTTTTTTCATGCATTTGAAACAGAGTTGACTTGTGATGCAAGACAAATTTCAGAAGTGCAGTGGGGTCAGCTGCAAGGTCATCAGCCGCAGGCCAACTGCTCATTGATGTTTCATTCCGTGCCACCCTTTTTCTTATTGGTTGGACCCTCAATCCTTGTTCTTCACGTTGAGCCATAGCCAAAATCTGCCCTTCTTTGCTTCTTCAGCAAGGGCTTTTGTTGCTCTTAAGATCTTTGCCCAGGAGTCCCAAAGTAGCCGTGGTGTTGAAGTGCTGATGAAGTCCCAGTGGCGTACTTCCAAGAGATGGTGAGACCAATGAGTAGAGCTGTCTTGGCGACAGCAGACCAAAGCACTATGTCCAGTCAGAGTGATGTAGAGGTGATCTCAGGAGGGAAATGCAGCTGCTTGCAGATGTTGACCCTCATGCTCCAGTCTGGTCCTGGAGAAAGGAGCCCTGAAAGGCTTTACAAGGCAGTGTCTCTGCAGGCCTGATGAACTAGATGAGTTGCTTTTCAGCTGTGGGCTGGCTGGCTGGCTGTGTTTGTGGCTTGCCTGCAGGTTTCCAAAACTTCAGCCAGCTTCATCAGGACCTGGTTGTGCCGCCATCTGTAGCACCCCTGTGTCAGCGCCGTCTTGCACCCTGACAGCATATGTTGTAGGCTGGCGCTGGTGGTGCTGCACTGGGGGCAGCGCTCCTCCATACCAACAAATACTAACAGTGAATAAAAAGTTGAATTTGAAAAACAAATAAGATTATATGGGTAAGAGATTATATGCGACTTTTTCTTTTTCTTTTTTTTTTTTTTTTTTACTCATACAACCTATACAATAGGTTGTTGTACTCATTCATGGCTATTGTATGGAGCCTTTTGATAATGATCTTGATAATGATAACAAAATGATAAATATCCATTAACAACAGTCATTAAAACTATAGTACATCTGTAAACTGTAATGAATATATTAAAAACTGGTCAGACAACATTAAAAATTAAATACCGATTTCATGTTTAATTCTTTGTGCTTAATTCTACAGTTCAGAAACTCTCATTAATGGCACAGTTTATCATTTCAGTGAACTACAAATACAGTAACCTTCTTCGTAGTTGTACAGAATGGTCTGTCTAACATCAACATACAACAACCCAGTAAATATCCAGTCATTTCAAGATGATGCAGTTCATTACAAGCATGTTTACAATCATAATCAGAAAATAAGTCAGGTTTCTACATTATTGAAGGAAAAAAGAATTACTCCTGCTCCACTTGTCCATTATCCCTCCAATATCTTTTCTAAGGAACAGATTTCTATATTTTATCTGAATGTGGAAGCTAGAGTGGACCACATTAAATTGATTTCCTTCCTTGTTAGGTTTGTAAAGTACTTTTTCTACTTATAACAGGTTGGTTAAACACAAAACCCATTGTGTGGGCAAAATTCACATTTGGTTTCAAATTATTACCATGGTCTAAAAGTCCGACATCAGTTGGTTTTGACTTTGTTACACAGAGAGGAGGACAGAGTGAACCTCATATAGGCAAATATTTTTACACAGTATATGATGGTTTACATTTGGACGGAAAGAGGCATTACTGTTTGACCGTTGGAAAACACTAAACTCCAAACTGTTTAACAGAGAATTTTCTAATGAGGTTTAAATAAATATTGAATAATGATTTCTAAACTCCTCTAATTCATAACAGCTGAAAACAGAACAGATATGCGAGAGCACACTGACATCAAAGGCTAATTTTTGCAATGTGTACTTTAAAATTTAAAGTGTCAGTGTAACTGAAAGTGTATCAGAGGGTTTTTCTTTTATCTGCTGCATTTCTAGGAGTCCTAGGATTACCTAATTTTTTTCAACAGTCTACTTCCAAGCTGCTTCAGAGAGATCAAAGTTGGGATTTGAAAGAATTTCTCATTATTTTTTAACTTAAAATACTGTAAATGTTAAATTGCAAACACGCCTAGCACTGACCGATAAATATGTAAACGGATTAACAAGTAACTGAGGTGCTGACAGTTTTAGTTCATTTCCCTTTTAGATAGTGAAATATAAACCTGGGTTTTTCAGCATAAATAGATGATGTGGGGGTTTAGGGTTTTGGGGCTACTGGTCTACATACTACAACAAAAGGTACATACTCTGCACCTTTTGTTGCCAATGTAATATCCCCACATTTTCAGTCTGTCTCTATGGCCACTTTAAAATACAGTCTAAGTGCCAAAAACATTAAACAAAAACAGTGTAAATGGTCGGTCATATTCTAAATCTCCAATAACTTCCATTTATGTAAATTATAAGACCATGAAAAAACACAAGTGAGTATTAGACGCAGATCTGCACAGAGCTGTGCAAACTGGGGTGAAGATGTGTCCATGCGAGTTGAAAATGTTGAAAATGTTTCAATTCAAGCAGAAAATTTGCCATTAACCCAGGGCTTTATGAATCTAGACACACAGAGACAAGAGAAAAAAGAGTGGAGAGAAAAGAAACTGAGTTATTGTTGGATTCTGAGTTCAATCAGAGGCAGTTCCTAATAGCAGCTACCACACAAACATACACATGAGCATATTCCCATATATGTGTAGCAAGCTTACAGCTAACATCTTCACAGTTGTCTGAACACACCTTAACAGACTACAGCTAGAGTTATAATATTTACTATTACTATGACTTTTGCTATGTTCACCTTGTTTAGTGTGCTATGTATATTACATTTTGTTTTGTGTGCCTTAGCACATTAACATGCTAAAATTGGCTAAATAGCACAAAACACAAAGTACAGTTGAGGCTGATGTAAATGTCATTAGTTTTGCAGGTCTTTGGTCATAAAACAAATTTTGACCTGATGATGGTGTTAGAGTAAAATTAATGGCTTCTCTTTGATACTGATAAAAACAGGATAAAATTAATCTCCACTAAATAGTAGCCCACCCTTTTGGAGAACATTTTGGGATGCATCTGAGCATTTCAGGTCAGTGTGTTGACAATCGGAATCATGAAAATGACTATAGCTGTCGCACACTAGACTGTGTTAATAGGAAAACAGCTGGAGCTGAAATGTCACCTCAGCTGACGCTATTCTAGCCGCCCATTACTGCTTTGCTGACCATTCAGTCTAAAGCTGACAGACAATGTTGACTCTGCTTCTGTATATGCCTGCGTATAGTGTGCTTCTGTAACTCAGAGTGCGTATTTGTTTATACATGTGAAATGAACTGATTGTGATGATATTTGTGAGGCATTAACTGTTTTTCTCTCTTTATAAAGGTTGATTTTCTGTCTCTTTCTCCTTCCTCCACATTCTCACTTGTTGTCCTTTTATTTAAACATTGTACACATTTACCCAATGTTTGCTCTTGACCTTGTTGTCTGATAATTGCCTTAATGACAGAAAATGGAGACCAGTTTCTATGGAGACGATAAATCTGCCATGTAGTGAATAATATATATTTGCAGAGTAATTTTGCGCTCCACTGACCTCAAAAGTCTAAGCCAGCAAATAAATAGATAAATAAATAACAACAAAATACTTTACTGCCAATAAGACCATGACTGCACCTACAAGTTTTAAAGCGCTATTGCGTTCATGTCTGAAAAACAATAATGAACCTTGAAATGAAACTTACACTGCCTATCCTACCTCTTGTTATCAATGTGTGCTGACACTACCTTTGTGACTGAACCCATCATTTCTCCTTTTCTTTCTGTGGTAGTTGTATCCAGAAAACACAACAGCAAGTATTATTTTCAATAGATGGGCTCCTTTGCTTTTTCTCAATATTTCCCTCCTCAGCTGTGTTCACCAGGAACATCAACTATTATTAATATTCAGGCCAATCTGGTGTTACCAGAGGAGTATAAAGGGTACATGTTACTTTTAAGCCACCTACATTATTCACCCCTTTATTGTCTATAAGCAATATACATTTTTGTTTTCTTCACTGCCAGATAGTGGGGATCAAGCAGAGATTTGTTTCCAGATTTGAGGAATTATCAATGACATATACTGGACTTTTTCTCTTCGTACAGTATATGTTGCAATTATGGTTTCCACCTAAATTGACTTGACCTTCCCAGTTTTCAAATTGGATTGTCAGTCCGGTTTCAGATGTTTTGTCCAGGTCCTGTGATATTTTCAATGCACCACTCAAAAGTATTCTGTGGATGATTTTCCTGCATTTGAGCCCTTTGGATACTTTCTTTGTTGTAGGTGGGGATTTATTACTTTACTGAAGTATTTTTGAAAGGCTGATGACTTGAGTAGAATAATCCCCACTCATAACAAGTGAACACCTCACCCCATGTGGGCAGGTGTTTTGTTGTGTGGGCTGTGTGAGTGCACAGTGAAAAGTTTTGAAATGGCTATAATTTGACCTTCATAATGGTTATAATTAAATAACTGAAAAAACACCATTTCTCTATTTGCATGTGTGTGTTAATGGACACACTGACAAATGTGACCTCCTGCTTTACAAATCAGAGGCACTTATGAAAAGATTCATGATAAAGTCTATGGGTGGTGGAAGGAGACATTGTCACAACTGGAAACAGCCAGGCGTGGGCTAGAAATAAGCAACGGCACAAGTAAAATAGACTCTAATAAAAAATTGTGGCTCATTAAATGCACTGTTTGATCCCAGTGCTACTTATGTTGTAAAAGATGTTAAATTGGCTGATAAACAAATGCAACTTTCAACAACTTTTAACTGCAGGAATCTGGAATGTGTCCAGGGGAATATATATTGTTTTATCATTACAAAAGTAAGAATTCATATTGAGTAATTAGCCCCAAGAGCACAGAGTCCCACTTGTGGACTTAAGACCAGTGGTCACTTAGATCAAACCACTTAGGTCTGTTTGGGTGATAGGAACAGCAGAGCTGCTAGTGGCCATTAGTGGCTTTAGGACTCCCAGGGTGCCTCAGATCACTCCGTTAGTCAGGAGGAAGAGAACAGCTCAGTGAGTCAAACATATTTTAGTGTGTCCAGATGCCAGAACTGTTGCTGTGCAGAGGTGAAATTCAGTGCCAAGAATCTTGAGCATCTTTGCTCATTATCTTTACTCAGTGGCAGTGTTGTTTTTCCATTGCTGATTGCTACTCTTTATGAAGCCAGTGGTCATATCTGGAATCTCTCTCTCTCTCTCTCTCTCTCTCTCACACACACACACACACTGACTGTGGACTCTTTCACTATTTATCTAAGGACACAGTGTTTCCCTCTCATGCCTCAAAATCACCAGAACATTTAACGATCAAAAATGGATTTTGTAGAAAAACAAATTAAGTACATCAGTAGTTAGTGTTGAAAACTTTATTTCTTTTACATTACAAAACATTGTGCACCAGAATGTATTAGGAGTCATCTGAGGTAACTCCTTAAACATTATCCGTTAACTATTAACAGTTTCAAATAGTTTCCTGTTTTTATATTTAGAGGAAGATAATGTAGTATTCTCCACAAAATAATTAGTTCTACAATAGCCTCTGTATCAGATAGATGGTCATTCTGCTCGCCCCCCCCTTGTTGTTCAGGCACATTCACTGTGCAATGAGAAATCTAACCATAATAAGAACCCATTAACCTCTTCTTAAATTGGCCAATCTAAGCTTCGTCAAGCCTGAAATTGTCATGATTAAAAGCAAAAACTCAATCATGGCAGTGCATAATTAATTTTCCTTGCATGTTAATTCTATTATGGACAGACAAGAGTGATTTCAATCAGTTCTTCTCAGAAAATCTGGATTTAAGAAGAGTGACTCAGGACCATCTCGGGTAGTAGGCTTTCAAGTAGTTCATTTTCATTAAATTACTGTATATACCTCATTGTACACAAGGTATCTGAGCACAGGTAATGACTGTCATCATGGGAATCCAAGAGCTGTTTTACATTGTCAACCACATGAAAAGCTCCACTGATTCCATTTTTAGGTACTGTATAGCCAAATACCTCTCTCATCCACTTTGCCCTCACTCACCACTTTCTGCATCTGCCTTTTCCTGCCTCCTGCCTTTTTCAATGAAATGTTTCATGTCATGCTTTTAACTTCAATGTCAAGCTTTTTGTCGTCAGGTTCCTCGGCATGTTTACAGACAACAGTAAGAACACTTTGGCTATAAACATTCTTCATGGCATCCAGAGATGAGCAATCACTTTTGAAAACCAAACTGACATTTTTTGTCATCCATGAAATGACAGTTCACCAAATAAACTCATCTCAATTTTCAGGCATGAAGAATGTTTACATATATTTGTATAGTCCAGGGATTATCAGGTTCTAACACCATGACCTCCTACCCTCCCCTGCAGAATCGTGACAGCCATGCCCCCTTTTTTGGTGGTTGTTGTTGTGTTGTTGTTTTTGGCAAGTTCCTATTTGCCAGATATCCAGGCATGTGCCAACAACTGTAACTGGATTCATTTGATACTGGAAAAAAAAAACTGTAAAAATCAAGTGATTCTCAGGCAAGTTCTGGAGTCAGAAGCATCTTTTTTTTTATTTCTAGTTGAATTTATGGGCATTTATTCATGATTACAATCAGGGATACTGGGAGCATCAGAAAGTGTAAGTCACACTGAATCTAAAAATATGTGTATTATGTGTGTGTGTGAACAACACGGAGTTCTGACTCAGAGGACTATGAATTGCGGCCAATTGTGGCAACCGGGCACTAAGGGTTTTAAAGAACCTTAATTGTTTCCATGAGCTGTGTGTCACAGTCACTACTGGTGCTCCAACTGCTGATCATGCTGATAAATGGGGTAATTCAGCAGACCAAACTGCAATAACTAACTCCCAGTTGTCTTTAGAGCACCAGCATGGATCTATCACTTCAACATCATGCACAACCTTGCCTCATGTCTTTCCCTCCCCAGTCAGTGTCCACCTCTGTGTTCTCAGCAGCACCTCACATCAGTGACCCACTGTGTCAGAGTCACAGGAAGACACTGGTTAGGTCTAAAGAGGCTGACTGCCTACCATAGGGATTTATGCCGAGAAATGATAACCTGGCTTATAGTAGTACAGCAGGGGATGAAAAGATCAATAGAAGAAAGTGAGAACAATCTGATCCACAGGAGTCATTTACTGCTCTACAGCATGTTGATCTTTAGACTGTATGTGTCTGTTAATGGGCTCTGTTTCAAATCACTCTCTCAAGACACACACATATACAGAAACACTCACACATGCAAACACAAATATTCACATACACAAAGAGAACTCTATGTTGGCTCAAATCCTTCTCTGAGGGTAATCTCTGACAACAATGGATATCACTATGACTGCAGTTTTCTCCCCATAATCAACTGACACCATGCTGTGGATGTAATGGATAATGTAATTAGAAGAATTTCACTCCAAAACAATGATTAGCATCATCAAATAAGATGAAAGTAACTGGGTTACAGTGATTTTTAACTACACTTGCAGCTTGTTGATTTGCTGGTTTAACACTCGGGCCCAGAGTAAAACAACTTTTGATTTAGGCAACAACATGGCCCTTTCTGTGGCCCTTTCTGTGTCCTCACTTGATTGCTAGTGCAGTTATAGGCTTTAGTCTTTCAATACAAAAGTGAGAAAGTATGCAGCGGTATGTTTTCCACAACTTCAGGAAATCCAACACTGCAGATGTGGATGATGATAATTGTTCCAGTTTTAGAGGGACGCTGATCCAAAAGTAGCTAAAATGAGCCCATGATCTCTCTTTCACACACACACACACACACACACACACACACACACACACACGCACTCACTCTCTAACACACACAAACAGTCTGCGTGTTGACACACACCTCTGTGTCCATTCCCAGAGGCCTCATTAACAGTGCTGGGTGAAAGGAGGGCTCACAGTAGCCTAAGATAGTGAGAGACTGTTCATTGTACAAACAAAGGCTTCAAAGTGGGCATTACACAGACACACATGCACAGTGCACACAGGGAGAGAAAAAAAACACACACACACACACACACATTTACAGACCCAAATCAAGAATTGTGGTGCAAAGCACAGCCATGTGCCTTGTACATAGACATTGTGCGTTTTAAGACAGTGCTCATTATGGTGTGCATCATGTTGTTTAGTTAAGACGATGCTGCATAGCCCTCACTCCGAGGCAGCATCTGTCCATTAGGTGTCTTTTTAATCCGTCTGTGCCTTTGGCATACATGTCCCACATTAAAGTGTGCTGCCATTGTGTTGTTTTGAGTCACTATTTGATACTAATATGTTGTGGAAGATATCGCATGATTATAGTTCAAGATATCATGTCTATTATGCTGGTATGGTCTGTGTACAACTGCACAGCCTAAAGGGGTTTAGACCAATTTCCTCTGGTGACTGCTGCATCCACTGCACCAATTCTAATGTATTAATGTGGAGTAACAACATACTGAGACAATCTGGAAGACCATTTTCACCACAGCATGAAAATTGTCTAATGAAAAGGCAGTAAGATAATTATTACTTAGCCTTTTAATATACAATAGAGATTTGGGAGACTAAGGAGACTAAGAGGGGTGATAGAAAAAGACAGCATTATATTTAGAGGGAAAGGCAAAAAAAGAATGAGAAATCCAATAACTGTACCATGAGCATATCCACTGCACATCATCATTTCCATGGTGAGCATTAGATATGTATCTGAATGCCGCTTGCTGTTTCTCTCAAGGCCAGCCAGCTTAAATAATGATGATTCTGCCGGGGGGACTACTTGCTAAAGGAATGTATTTTCTAATTAGATAAAGCCACTTTCCCAATTTGCTGGCTGCTTAACCATAAAGCATGGCAATGAGAGAAGCCTCAGAGCCATCTTGAGACGCTGCCAATCCCCATCCCAGCACAGTCTATCACCCAATGCTCAAAATCACATCACCAGGGAGACAATAGATTTTGTTTGTGCATTTCCCTGAGTGTACTGATATGAATTGTGTGTGTACGTGTTCCAGAAACAATTGATGGTAAAACAATTTTCATCCGTAGCCAAGGCAAAATCAGATTGGCGTTCCTTAGCCGTTACCTTACTGTACATGTGTTTTTGTTAATCACAGATAAACACACAGATTGATGACAACAAATGTTTTTTTTTTCAGTCTTTGTTCTTCATTTTAAAATCTTTTTAAATACTCAATAAACCAACAATATTTCAGCATGCAGACTAAGCTAAACTTAGATGGGACAGCCACAGCTTCACCCCCGCCGCACTCACTGAAGCAGAGTGTGAATGCACTTTGCTTTTGCTGACACTTTGCCCCTGTGGGTCATGAGACTGACACGGCAGAAAGATCCCAGGTCATGGATCTTTGACCTCTAAGCAGCTCTGCGAACAACAAAAGAAACTCAGAAGAATTCACTGTGGACACAGTGAAAGAGAACAGCCAATTAAAGCTGTTAGCTTTGTAACAGCAACAAAAAAGCTCTGGGAATTGTCAGAGTACATACAGTACTGTCTACAACTGCAGGGAAAATACCTGCATTGTCAATTGGACAGTCTGATGTGTATTCAGAAAAAAAAATATCTACCCACACATAAATCTACAAACAGCTAAGGCTAAGTGAACAAGTACACACACAAAGCAAAGCAAACATTTCCACTCTCAATCCTCGTCTCGTTGCTGTTCGCAGTGGATTGGGGTTATGAAATGAGAAACAATATCACACATGGACACACACCCTTAATTAGGAGTGTGATAGAGTTCACCCGCAGTGGATTTAATTCGCCGGCACAAGGGGAGAGAACATCTAAGCTTTGGGTGGATAATCAAGATGGTACAATACTTCAGGCCTGCAGCCACCTGCACATAATCTAGACACAGTCTTTGTCTTTTGTCTCGTAAGATTAAATGGTACTTAAGTGGATAGCGACCTTCAATTTCTCTTACTTTAAAGAAACATGATCAAAATTGGTAATGTGTCACTCAGGAGTGGAGAGGTTGTTAATCTCTCCAGAGGAGAGGGGTTTCTTTTGCCTTAAGAGATTTGTCTTGAAATAGCATGTTAAGGACCTTGTATTTATCCTTGTCAAACAAGGTCTGTGTTTTGATTATTCATGGTAGTATGATTGAAAGACATCATAATTTATTTTGAGTGACTTTCAAATTGTCGAAAAATGTCTAAAGCTGGACATGCTTGCAGGACTCTAAACCAGATGTCAAACTGTCATTGTGAACCACTGCCATTTGTATTTCAAAACCCCCTGCGTCTGACTGCACAGCCCTGGTGTGGAGGAAATATGACTGCTGGTCCCATCTCATAGAAAAAGTTTCTCGTACAATGATAAAAAAGTAAAAGAATCTCTTGCAACAAAGAATTAATTAATTTCAAGTCTGACAGAATGTGAAAATATTGACGATTGACATGTAATTGCTACCTTGATTATGTGGCAAGGATGATTGGCTTAGAGACTAATTAAGTGACTACACCTGGACAAAAAATAGACAAGGCACATAACTCCCCTGTCTTTTATAGATTAAATTTTTTGCATGTTAATTAGTGAGACTGAGGGGTACTCTCTGATTCCCCCATTTCCAGTCTTTATGCTAAGCTAACTATCTGCTGGCTGTCGCTTCATATTTCGTGTGCCTGTGTGTGAGTAGTATCAATCATCTCTTCTAACCCTTTGAAATCATGAAAATAACCATGTGTCCCCACATGTTAAACTAATCTTTAAAGCAAGTGCTTTGAGTTGCGCTAAAATGGCCTTAGAAATGTTAATAATGCTTTGGTTGTGCAGAGTGGATATTGTAGGGAAAATGAGTAAAAAATGATCAATGGACAGAGTCTTTTCTTTGGATAAGGCAAGGCATCAAGACAAAATGTAAAAGCAACATATAAAAGAATCCATTTTGGACCTGACCTTAGATTCCTTAATATTACTGAACCGTGAATCCTACGACAGGGTTTCTACAACTTTTATGGCCCACCATTTTCAGACCCTGAAATTCTAACAACCTAAGCAATTAAAGAATTTTCATGTTATGATGTCAGCTTAAACATGACATATGTTTGTATTCTATTTTTAGGAGCACATATGGGGCTCTGGTATTAAAAATATACGAAACACATGAATCTTAGAAATCTTCTGTGACCCCGTCTGTAACCCCGTCACAGTCACTACTGGTGCTCCAACTGCTGATCATGCTGATAAATGGGGTAATTCAGCAGACCAAACTGCAATAACTAACTCCCAGTTGTCTTTAGAGCACCAGCATGGATCTATCACTTCAACATCATGCACAACCTTGCCTCATGTCTTTCCCTCCCCAGTCAGTGTCCACCTCTGTGTTCTCAGCAGCACCTCACATCAGTGACCCACTGTGTCAGAGTCACAGGAAGACACTGGTTAGGTCTAAAGAGGCTGACTGCCTACCATAGGGATTTATGCCGAGAAATGATAACCTGGCTTATAGTAGTACAGCAGGGGATGAAAAGATCAATAGAAGAAAGTGAGAACAATCTGATCCACAGGAGTCATTTACTGCTCTACAGCATGTTGATCTTTAGACTGTATGTGTCTGTTAATGGGCTCTGTTTCAAATCACTCTCTCAAGACACACACATATACAGAAACACTCACACATGCAAACACAAATATTCACATACACAAAGAGAACTCTATGTTGGCTCAAATCCTTCTCTGAGGGTAATCTCTGACAACAATGGATATCACTATGACTGCAGTTTTCTCCCCATAATCAACTGACACCATGCTGTGGATGTAATGGATAATGTAATTAGAAGAATTTCACTCCAAAACAATGATTAGCATCATCAAATAAGATGAAAGTAACTGGGTTACAGTGATTTTTAACTACACTTGCAGCTTGTTGATTTGCTGGTTTAACACTCGGGCCCAGAGTAAAACAACTTTTGATTTAGGCAACAACATGGCCCTTTCTGTGGCCCTTTCTGTGTCCTCACTTGATTGCTAGTGCAGTTATAGGCTTTAGTCTTTCAATACAAAAGTGAGAAAGTATGCAGCGGTATGTTTTCCACAACTTCAGGAAATCCAACACTGCAGATGTGGATGATGATAATTGTTCCAGTTTTAGAGGGACGCTGATCCAAAAGTAGCTAAAATGAGCCCATGATCTCTCTTTCACACACACACACACACACACACACACACACACACACACACGCACTCACTCTCTAACACACACAAACAGTCTGCGTGTTGACACACACCTCTGTGTCCATTCCCAGAGGCCTCATTAACAGTGCTGGGTGAAAGGAGGGCTCACAGTAGCCTAAGATAGTGAGAGACTGTTCATTGTACAAACAAAGGCTTCAAAGTGGGCATTACACAGACACACATGCACAGTGCACACAGGGAGAGAAAAAAAACACACACACACACACACACATTTACAGACCCAAATCAAGAATTGTGGTGCAAAGCACAGCCATGTGCCTTGTACATAGACATTGTGCGTTTTAAGACAGTGCTCATTATGGTGTGCATCATGTTGTTTAGTTAAGACGATGCTGCATAGCCCTCACTCCGAGGCAGCATCTGTCCATTAGGTGTCTTTTTAATCCGTCTGTGCCTTTGGCATACATGTCCCACATTAAAGTGTGCTGCCATTGTGTTGTTTTGAGTCACTATTTGATACTAATATGTTGTGGAAGATATCGCATGATTATAGTTCAAGATATCATGTCTATTATGCTGGTATGGTCTGTGTACAACTGCACAGCCTAAAGGGGTTTAGACCAATTTCCTCTGGTGACTGCTGCATCCACTGCACCAATTCTAATGTATTAATGTGGAGTAACAACATACTGAGACAATCTGGAAGACCATTTTCACCACAGCATGAAAATTGTCTAATGAAAAGGCAGTAAGATAATTATTACTTAGCCTTTTAATATACAATAGAGATTTGGGAGACTAAGGAGACTAAGAGGGGTGATAGAAAAAGACAGCATTATATTTAGAGGGAAAGGCAAAAAAAGAATGAGAAATCCAATAACTGTACCATGAGCATATCCACTGCACATCATCATTTCCATGGTGAGCATTAGATATGTATCTGAATGCCGCTTGCTGTTTCTCTCAAGGCCAGCCAGCTTAAATAATGATGATTCTGCCGGGGGGACTACTTGCTAAAGGAATGTATTTTCTAATTAGATAAAGCCACTTTCCCAATTTGCTGGCTGCTTAACCATAAAGCATGGCAATGAGAGAAGCCTCAGAGCCATCTTGAGACGCTGCCAATCCCCATCCCAGCACAGTCTATCACCCAATGCTCAAAATCACATCACCAGGGAGACAATAGATTTTGTTTGTGCATTTCCCTGAGTGTACTGATATGAATTGTGTGTGTACGTGTTCCAGAAACAATTGATGGTAAAACAATTTTCATCCGTAGCCAAGGCAAAATCAGATTGGCGTTCCTTAGCCGTTACCTTACTGTACATGTGTTTTTGTTAATCACAGATAAACACACAGATTGATGACAACAAATGTTTTTTTTTTCAGTCTTTGTTCTTCATTTTAAAATCTTTTTAAATACTCAATAAACCAACAATATTTCAGCATGCAGACTAAGCTAAACTTAGATGGGACAGCCACAGCTTCACCCCCGCCGCACTCACTGAAGCAGAGTGTGAATGCACTTTGCTTTTGCTGACACTTTGCCCCTGTGGGTCATGAGACTGACACGGCAGAAAGATCCCAGGTCATGGATCTTTGACCTCTAAGCAGCTCTGCGAACAACAAAAGAAACTCAGAAGAATTCACTGTGGACACAGTGAAAGAGAACAGCCAATTAAAGCTGTTAGCTTTGTAACAGCAACAAAAAAGCTCTGGGAATTGTCAGAGTACATACAGTACTGTCTACAACTGCAGGGAAAATACCTGCATTGTCAATTGGACAGTCTGATGTGTATTCAGAAAAAAAAATATCTACCCACACATAAATCTACAAACAGCTAAGGCTAAGTGAACAAGTACACACACAAAGCAAAGCAAACATTTCCACTCTCAATCCTCGTCTCGTTGCTGTTCGCAGTGGATTGGGGTTATGAAATGAGAAACAATATCACACATGGACACACACCCTTAATTAGGAGTGTGATAGAGTTCACCCGCAGTGGATTTAATTCGCCGGCACAAGGGGAGAGAACATCTAAGCTTTGGGTGGATAATCAAGATGGTACAATACTTCAGGCCTGCAGCCACCTGCACATAATCTAGACACAGTCTTTGTCTTTTGTCTCGTAAGATTAAATGGTACTTAAGTGGATAGCGACCTTCAATTTCTCTTACTTTAAAGAAACATGATCAAAATTGGTAATGTGTCACTCAGGAGTGGAGAGGTTGTTAATCTCTCCAGAGGAGAGGGGTTTCTTTTGCCTTAAGAGATTTGTCTTGAAATAGCATGTTAAGGACCTTGTATTTATCCTTGTCAAACAAGGTCTGTGTTTTGATTATTCATGGTAGTATGATTGAAAGACATCATAATTTATTTTGAGTGACTTTCAAATTGTCGAAAAATGTCTAAAGCTGGACATGCTTGCAGGACTCTAAACCAGATGTCAAACTGTCATTGTGAACCACTGCCATTTGTATTTCAAAACCCCCTGCGTCTGACTGCACAGCCCTGGTGTGGAGGAAATATGACTGCTGGTCCCATCTCATAGAAAAAGTTTCTCGTACAATGATAAAAAAGTAAAAGAATCTCTTGCAACAAAGAATTAATTAATTTCAAGTCTGACAGAATGTGAAAATATTGACGATTGACATGTAATTGCTACCTTGATTATGTGGCAAGGATGATTGGCTTAGAGACTAATTAAGTGACTACACCTGGACAAAAAATAGACAAGGCACATAACTCCCCTGTCTTTTATAGATTAAATTTTTTGCATGTTAATTAGTGAGACTGAGGGGTACTCTCTGATTCCCCCATTTCCAGTCTTTATGCTAAGCTAACTATCTGCTGGCTGTCGCTTCATATTTCGTGTGCCTGTGTGTGAGTAGTATCAATCATCTCTTCTAACCCTTTGAAATCATGAAAATAACCATGTGTCCCCACATGTTAAACTAATCTTTAAAGCAAGTGCTTTGAGTTGCGCTAAAATGGCCTTAGAAATGTTAATAATGCTTTGGTTGTGCAGAGTGGATATTGTAGGGAAAATGAGTAAAAAATGATCAATGGACAGAGTCTTTTCTTTGGATAAGGCAAGGCATCAAGACAAAATGTAAAAGCAACATATAAAAGAATCCATTTTGGACCTGACCTTAGATTCCTTAATATTACTGAACCGTGAATCCTACGACAGGGTTTCTACAACTTTTATGGCCCACCATTTTCAGACCCTGAAATTCTAACAACCTAAGCAATTAAAGAATTTTCATGTTATGATGTCAGCTTAAACATGACATATGTTTGTATTCTATTTTTAGGAGCACATATGGGGCTCTGGTATTAAAAATATACGAAACACATGAATCTTAGAAATCTTCTGTGACCCCGTCTGTAACCCCGCAACAGGCCCTGACTTCAAAGTTGGGAAACTCTGCTCTGTTCTTTTTCAGCCAAACTGTGAGCCACATGTATTGTAACATTCATTGTCAGCACTCTGATGTTCAGGCCAAAATAACAGATGACCATGTTGACGAGGCTGGAGCTGTCACAATGCCCATTCACCTCGGTGACTGTTGGCACGACAGACCACACTTCTCAATCTGCCTCTCCTCCACCGACTCAAATTAACAGTTGGACTCGCACATAATTATAAGTTATTACAGTAATATTTCCATTCTGCTGTATAGTAAATAGTGGCTGCTAATAAAACAAAAAAAAGGCTGATGACATAAAGCGTCATCAGGGATTCTAATGAGTTGGATTGCAGCCAAGAATATTTTCCCCCATTTGATGCTGTTTCAGCATAGGAGCTTTTAATGAGTGTCATAATTATGTACCCCAAACATAATCTTGAAATGAAATATAAAAAGGGGGTGGCATGGGGTGGGGTGTCCTTTTCCTCGGGCAGCTGCTGCAAGGCTGAATGTGAAATTCCAGATCATGATGTTATGAAAATGTATTTTCTTTGGGAAAACATTCATTTCAGTCTGTCTAGCAAAGATTTAAATGCAGGACTAATAGCTTTCATTTATTAATATCATATTATAATGCAGTGAGAGACGATAACAAAATCAAACTCTCATTAATATATATGAATAGACTGGCTTGCTATGCATAAACCATGAATTAGCCAATTAAGAAAATTACATTAGAGGCTGCGAAGGAAACTGGCACCTGTGCACAACTGCAGTTAAATCCACAGAAATGGCAGATTCATCTGGATGATAGATAGAGACTGGGAACACCAATCCTTGATGCTCTTACTCTTCTCTGTCTTCTTCTTGTTCTTTGCTCAGTTATTTAAACAGCTCACAGAGTGTTGTGTAACCATGCCAAACATTCAAGTGTATGAGGAATGACTGCCATGTTGTTTTATCAATGAAGGTAGATTAGATACAGTAGCTCTGGTTTTACCAAAACTATTCATTTACCAAACACATGCATACATATGCAGCTCGACTTGTTTACTCTCTCCACTGAAACGAGCAGTTAGCTTGGTGGGACAGCCATTAAACTTTAATTAGTTTTGCAAATGACTGCAGTGAATAAGATTCAGTCTGTGTAACAACAACAGGAAAATACCAACTACCTGATTACTTGAACACTTCCAGCATTTGGGGTGAATCAAAGTTCCTGAGCTTTTTACTATGAGCAATGGAATCCTACATGAGCACACTGTTACCGAACTCTACCAAAGTGAGAATAGTTTCTGTCATTTTGCAGGAAAGATTTCTGTATTGTGTGCATTTGTTTGTGCCCTTCTAGCTATTTTGGTGTGGGCAGGATTTTGCAACATTTGAATCAGAATCTGAAAGCAGTAGGTGTTTGGTTACTGTCAATCAAATATAACCAAACCACATCCACACAGTCATTATCAATGCTGGCCAACATTATTTCTTGCCTGGAGCAGGTGGTGGTGATGGCCACTTGCGAAGAGCTTCAGTTATCATTTCATTTACAATACAAGAGGTTAGAGTATGTCTCCTGAGCAGTGCTATTGGAAAGTGACTATCCAGCCAGGCCAACCTGAGTGGCTAACTTCAGTAGAGGAAAAGAAGTAATGGAAATAGAAGCAAAACCCTGCTGTTGCTTGCTCCACTGTTGTTGACACCTTTTGGCGCTTAAAGTAATATTTAATGCTGAACTTGCAACATTTGTTTTAGACGAGGTGGTAAAGAATTGTTAAAGCTAACGCTGGCTATGTATTGATAGCAGAACATAAATAGCTCCTTTAATAAATAGTCTTATTTTTAAATTTTTAAAATTTGTTTCTTATCTGTTAATCATTTAATGTTATATAGTGATAATTAAAGTGGCTACGACTGTGTGGGTGAAGTTTGATCAGAGGTGATTGATCGTGGCCAGGCAACTACCCCACTACTATCACCAGTTTCTGATTTAAATGTTGCTAAATCCTGATTGTTGCATGGAAATACATGACATTCACTCTTTCAACTAAGTCAAGTCCACTTCACACTGTTAAGAAGAGCATGGACAACAACCACAAATGCAGATATCTCTAATGGGAAATATCCAAAACTGTTCTAACTTGAGCAGAGAATTGTATTTTCATGTAAGACCCTGCCACTCATAGCAAGGAGCTGATTGCAAAAATTTGTTTTCAGGGCCTTTAAAGCAAAACCAAATAAACTGAACAGTGGCAATTAAGCTTAGAACTTTTCAACCATTTTGAACTTTTCAGCCATTTTGAGTCTGAAAAAGTTCAGTAATGTGATTCAACCAGAGAAACTTGGATGAAAGCTCATTGGTAATTCCTGTAAGATTGGTAAAACCAATCCATCCTGCACAGGCTGGGTCTCTCCTTAAAATGTTTTTATTCATTTTTGCCAGAGGGAGGATAGTTCTACTTAGTAATGTTGCAAAAAATAGACTTGTGGTTGCTACACCTTCCCTCACTATGTATTTTACAAGTGATTTAAAGTAATTCATGTGCAAGTGGTATATAGAGTTGACATAATATCACTGTCACTCTTGCTATATTTGTACATAGTTAAATGAAAAACAAATGCAGGGTGGAGATACAGGCTTTGACTTGTGATACATGGATCTGTTTGCTAATATATTCAACTTCAGTGGGGGGTACCAAGCCAGGTGATATCTCAGTCTCTTTCAAGCACTTGAAATTCCAAATTACATTTCTCACTTCTTCCTGTGAAGAGGTGTTGTAAATGGTAGAGAGGAAAGTAGGGTGTCAGTTATGCCTGGAGTGAGGATGTGTGTGTGTGTGTGTGTGTAGCATTTATGGAAATAAGAGTTATTAATAAGACTTCTCAAAGGTTATGAAAAACATCAGTGGTTTGTGATGGTTACTTACTGTATATGTTGATCCAGCAACATCTTGATGTCATGCTAGTGGCTATGAGAGGCTGTACTGAGGCACAGCACTAAATACAAAATACTTTGGTTTGTGTCCAGATATCTGTGAAATGAATGACATGAGCATCGGCTATACTTTATGGATAATGCTAATTAGTAAATGTTAGCGTGTTAACACATTTTTCTAAGATGGTGAACATGGTTGATATTATACCAGTTAAGGCATAATGAATATTTGTGATACATGTGTGATTTTACGTCATTAGAGGCAAAGTCAGTGGGATACATAATCTGGGAACCATGCATAACTCTTTGTGCCTGTAGATGTGAGCAATAAGTAACTGGCTGATGGTGCTAGAGGAGAAGTCAGAGGATCACCGAAGTCATTAGAATTTATCCTTTAGAGACCTTGAATGTCAGTTGCAAGTTTCTTCGTAATCCACCCAAGTTGTCAAGATATCTCACTTTGAAAATACAGTGATGTTGTTGCATAGAGATGATAAGAAGCAGAAACGGCCTTTGACTGTCAATCAGTGCAGGGCACTGTGTAGGTGAAGATCAGGTGTAATCATAACTCCTAAAGGAAGTGATTTTTGGGTGTGAAAAATGTGAAACCACTTACTAAGTGGATTAGAGGGTTGGAGGGTCAGTTCTCAATTTTGTAGTTGTTCAAACATCAATTAAAACTGAGCTGCTTGTGAGAACAAAAGACTCAAAGTACCACACAATCTGTTCGCAGAGGGCAAGATGAGACACGTAAAAAGTGAAGCATAACTGATTAGTGTAAAACAAAAAGTGTAACCAGAAGCTTCTTGTGGGTGTAGGGAGCAGACTTCATTAACTGGGGTCTTAGTCTGACCTTTTGCCAGGAAACTCATGTTTGCAACAAAACAAATATTTTTTCTGGTTCTTTTATAATTCAGGTACTAGTGTGGTAAGACATGCATTATTTGTTTTGTGTCCAGTGTTTTAACTGTTAAACATACATGGACATCCACAAGAAAGTAAACCCAGCATTTGTATGCTATATATTTGTTATTCATTCGTGTCTAAGGTCAAGGCCGGGTTATATGAATGTTGCCCAAGTCTTACTTATTTTACTTTTTACCTGTACCACTTGCCACTTAGACACAGCTGAGGATATTTTAGGATTTTGCCTGTAAATAAACTAGGCTTTTCGATTCCAGTCTGACATTTCCATATTCACCATAAAGTAGTAAACACAGATTGTTTATATCAGCTTGTTTGTTCCTAAAAAAGGCACACATGTAAATAAAATGAAATTCTGTACAGTATTTATGAGAGCAGTTCTGCCTTAAAGTAACACAGGTGTTTGTGTTTATCTGTCTGAGTGCTTGTGTGTGTGCAGCCGGGGTTAAAGGTACACAAAGTGTCAACTCCAGTTAAAATAATTTCTGTTGAGGGAAAACAGACATTTTCAGCATCTTAATGTTTAATTCATTACCTAAACTGCTGATACTTGACAGCATTATCAAAACTTTGAAACTTCTCTATTTCGTTATGCCTCTAATAAGCTCAGCGTGAGTGAGAGAGAGCTGAGAGAGAGCTGCATCATTATTCCACAAGTTGAGTAGCTGAGGAGATGTGCATCGTGAAGTGGAGCTCTGTTAGCTGAGATTTTATGATAAAAGGATAAAGGGAAGTTTTTGTAAAGATTCACTAACATCTGTACTTTTTAGAACCGAGAGCATTTATTTCTCTGTGAATCCAAATCTTCAGAAACAAAAAGGTATCAAAGTTTCCAAATCGTTATCACTCGACATGAATTTCAGATACAGGCACAGAACAATGTGAGGTCATTGCATAAATTACACAAGAGCGTGTGTAGTGTGTGTATATCTTTGTATGTCTGTGTGTGATATGTGTGAGTGTACAAAGTAGAATAAAATAACTCATCTGACACTTTGCCTGGTGTGGGTGTAAAAATTGAGTTATCTGTGTGGTAAGTAGCATATATTAACATTTCCTGTATATGAGGAGCCACTTATGAACGATGATTGCTGACTATATGTAGTGTGAGACTACAAATGAAATGCTGAAGCCCTGATATACAGTGGGTTCAGAAAGTATTCAGACTCCTTCACTTTATTGTTTCTTGCTTCACAGATTTCATATAGCACATGTAAAGACAAAGGTGTCTAAGAAAATGTATTAGATTACAAGACAATATGAGTACTGTACTGTACTCATTTTGCCATATTTTAGCTGCTGTGTGGAAGTGTGGGGCAACATGTACATGGGTAATGTGAAGCCTTTGTTATATTACAGAAAAGAGCAGTGAGAATCAGGACTGTTTAAACATAAAGATTTAGTGTAGTTACATACATTATTAGTTATGTACAGGACAAAAAGCAGAAAAGTAGTTTGTTTTTTATTCTGAAGACGAGAACCATAGAAGGAGTTTTAATTTTATTTAATTTTCTTAGTCAAGGGTTTAGTATATACAGACTACTGTATAAATGTGTATTTCAGTGGTTGACATCAAACTGAATTCTCTACAGAATGATTTAAAGGGTTGTATAAATATCTTTTGGTTCAAGAAATTGTATTAAAAAAAAGAATACTTAGAGGTGAAGGCTCTTGATTCTTCTTTTTCCTCATGTTATTCAATAAGTACTGGCTATTAAGTAACTGCAATTGACAGACCATCTATTGTTATTGTTTATTTATGTTCTGGGTAAATGGCAGGTTCTTCTTTTCCTGGCTCCTTTTAGCTCATTGAGCATGTAGTGTATTTTGATTATCAATTGCTTTTTCCAATGTTGTTTTTCGGAGACGTGGATCACTGTGAGCGAAACAAATAAAAAAGGAATGAATTAATTTTTGTCCATCAGTCTAAGTTTGACTATAATATCTGTTCACTACACAGGTTTATGGTTAGAAAGGCAATTTTATTAGCTTCAATCCCAAAACAGTTTCATGCTGTGGACATATTACTAGATGAATGTGGCTGTCATTACAACCCACTTGGGGTTTATGTAATGGTGCATTTTCACTGTAAGCTAATTTCATTTAAAGGTCAGAGGGAGATGCTGATTGGTTTAGGAGTGTGCTGATGTAAGCAGTTCTAAACATTGTTCAAATCATTTGACAATCCCTTGAATTTGTCTGCACCAACTTTGTTAGGCTGCCACAGGTTTGCTTTGAACATACATGAGCTGGTTTACTATAGTGAAACAACATAAAATCTTATCATTTGTATCATTTCAAATGCTGTAAATCGTATCAAATATGCCCATGCCTTTCAAACAAGGTGTTACATGGGTATATTCATGTGTGCAAATACAAATGCCTACAGTTTAAAAAGCTGTTTACATTCACTAATGTTTATGATGTTAGGTTGTTTTTCTGTTCATTTTGTGGAACTACTCATTACTGTTATATAGATTTTGCAGTGGCTTTTTATTTCATTTTATTTTTTATCCTTTACCCACATTGGTGATAAAAACCTGAAATTAACCTGGCTTTGACTTAAGATGTATGAGAGTTATTTCTAGATCCATAAAAAGACAAATAAATATGATCAAAAAGAAAAGAAAAATGTGTTGTCTCTTCAAATGCTCCCCACTGTCTTAGCACTTTTTTGTAATTCATTCCAGTATCTTGATAAATTGCTTCAAACAAATCCAATGAAATTGTTAATGTGATGTACCACGCTGGTCTCCATAATTGAGTCTTACATAAAAGAAAACATATTATTTCTTTGGGATTAGCTATGCAAATTTCACAAGCACTTATACTTATAACTTTGGAACAAATCAAAAGTGAAATGAAAAGACCAACTGCATATTCAGCGATGCCAAAAAAGTTAAAAGCAAAGGTATAGCATAGGGTAAAAAACTAATTTGTAATAGCTATGTTTGTCCTTGGTTCCAAATCAAAGTTGCTGTAAAAGATGTGGAGAATGCCAGCGCAGCATTTGATACAACATTTTAATCAACACAGCTTGAAAAGACCTCTTCTTAACTGAATAAAACCTATATCTTGTTCAGGCAAAACCCCTCTAGCTTCACTGCCTATCTTTGTCTGCTGTAAAGAACGGCCAGATAAGTTCTGCCTGTGACACAAGATGTCTGGGAGGAAAATTTAATTACTTTTACTTATTAGATGCACAATTTTATTCCGCAACATTCTGGTAAAAAAGTAGCCCCTTTTCAGAGAGCTTCTTTCTCCCCAAAGCACTCTCTCTCTTGCTTTCTCATTCTGTCTTGTTCCTTCTCTGTCTGTTTCTCTCTTATCACTCAGAGGTCTCACAGAGTGTTTCCCTCTTCACCCTCTTCTGTCCTAGCCCCAGGCACAAGGTCTATCATGGATTGACAGTCAAATCTTTCTCCGGGTGTTTTAATTGTTAAGTCTCTTGGTTCTCATTCCCGTCCACATCCATCAGTGCACTGCAGCTCATTTCACAGCCGACTCTCCCTCTAAACTCTCTGATCAATACATTTGGAAGTGACAACTCCCTAAAACCAACCTAAAAACCTCATCAGTCACCTCAGATATGAGTTTAAAACTTATTGGAGTTAAACACCATGCATGGAGGAAGGGAGCTTTAAACCTGTGAATCACAATAAACCCAGCTCCAAACTTTTCCACTTCCTCTCTACTTGTTCTCTTCTCCGTCTCATCCGCAGGCCGCTGTGGTACACCTGTCCACGCACCATGGTAAGTGGCTGAGACCGGCGCTGACCTTCAGGCTGACAGGAAGGATGACAGGAAGGAGCTGTTTCGGGCTGACCCCTGACCAGCGCTCAGCTCGGTAACGGCAGGGCACTCACTGCCACCACAGCCAATTAGGGTCCAGGCATGCGGCTGCACACCACAGACCAGAACCTTCCACAGGGTGAGCTGCTGCCCCTAATCTCTTAATACCTCAGCTGTACCTGCAAGGTGACCCAATGCCACTGCAAGACGAAAAGCACTTACTGTATACTCACTATAGGGAAGGTGAGACTGTGTTTTGCAGCCACAGTTAAGTGCCGTGAAAGCACTTATGTGCATATAGAGAAAGATGAGATTGTTGTTGTGGTGGTGGTGGTGAAGCCACTTACTGTACACCCAGTATGCAGTGCTTGGAAAGACGACACCATATTTACAAAAGTACACTCTCACACAGTCTCAAAATGACATGTCCGAGGTTGAAATGATCCCAAGTTACAAGAGAAATCACTGGAAAACTTTTCAGGGTGATAAATCTGCCTGAGCCCTTGGCACTGTCAGGGTCTCTCGACATTGACATTTTGATGAAAGTTGCTCTGTCAGTAGATAAATCTGACTCATAAAACCAGAATGGCTCACACTGTATATTTACAGGCTTTTGTCACAGATCACTGACCGTCAACGGCAAAACACAATAAAAATGAATCAGTCAGAATATTTCTAATTTCCCTCTAAATCAGTCTGTTTTTCATGCATCTGCCTGAATGATAACTGCAGCAGATGTGTCAGTATGAAGGCGCTTCTCCACTCCACTGGTCTACTATAGAAGAAAATGGATGACTATTATCAAGCAAAACCTCAAAGGGTAGTAAACACACCATATGCATCCCATCTTGATTTGAGCTAAAGGATCCACTTTGAAGATTTGTATTTCCTATTTTCACACACTCTCATTGGAGATACAAGCCATCCAAAGGAGCAATATGTGCTTTGTAAACATATCACTCTTTGACAACAAATAGGAGTGTGGAGGCTTTTTGCACTCAGACGAATAAACTGAAACTGATAAACAAATCAAGTTCAGCCCTTAAGACAGCCTGAAAAGCAATTTCTATTTCTGATATCTGAGAGGAAAGCATCCAGTGTCCCTCACCTCCTACATGCTGCATATGTCTTTACTTTGGTGAAGTATGGTTCTTTCAGGTGGTCCTTGTAAACTCATAAAGTGAAAATATGTTACCAGACCAACCACAGTTCACAAGTAAATATCATTTGGCTGCATTTTAGAGCAGCTAAGACAGATACACAAAGCTTTTTGTGGAATACAGCCTCTACATTGTGCATTTAATCTGGTATAGGGGAGTGGATTTCAACTTAGCACTGACCCAAAAGCCTAATTTTGCATTTTTCTAATTTGCTGTGTTTTACACAGGTAATTATCAGTCAATATTAAATATTCAGCCCGAATCTCCTGGTGGTTTGTTCTTCTCCTCCTCTGTGATTTATTCTAACAATATATTTGTTTACAAACTCTCAGGATACCAAACACAAGAAATAAAAGGAACATTAGAGATACATTTGGATATAAATTAGAGCCTTTTTCCCAAACAGTGCTTCAAAATTGATGTTAATTACCTGATGGATTTCAGATAAAACAAGGGGAAGCGTAAAGGTCAACTCTAATGTTTCAAGAGTAAGAAATAATTATGAAGCTAATAACATTCATGCTTTTTATGGTGTAGCTATTAGCATTTTTCAAAGAATCCAAACAACTGTACTTGCTTTAGTAACAGACAGGAAAATTGCTTTTGTTTGCCAGGCTCTGAATGATTTTGTCCTGCTTGAATGTTTTGGTTTCACACTTTTTTGTGTGCGTGACAGCTCTGCTGTCCAGAACCCACCTCCAACAACCACTCATCCAAACAAGGATGAATAATATATTCATCAGCCCATTAAAGGCTCCTGACAATGCATTAATAGAAGCTGATAAACCCATTCTAATTCCTTTTTTTTCATGGCTGATAAAATCATGCCACTTGCTCATGGTAATTAATTACTGATATCTGGCAGATTGCAAGTGATGTCTATGCCAAGAAGTTAAGTGTCTCCAGTTTCTGTCATCTCATCTGCCCATTGGCTCCTTCCTCCATTTAGTTTTAAATTTAAAACTCAACTGCAAGGAAAAACTGCAAGTTCCTGGGTTTTAAGTGCATATTTCTGAATATGGAGACACTTGAGGACAAAAACGTTTATAGAATACAGCTCTCATTACAGTACAGCTCAGATTTTTTTTTTTTTACTTTTGTTCCTGTTTTATATTTCATTTATCTCATTCTGACATAATAATACCAGACTGAAAAGAGTCCAAAGTATTCCTCCAGTTCTGTCATAAATCACCTAGTATATCACCTGCATTTTCCACTTGGTATAGGTTTCATCCAAAGGTAAAGTCACCACCATCAGAGACAGAAGATTGTTACACATGTCCTGTGGCAAAAAAATTTTGCACATTAGTGTGTGATGCGCATGCAAAGATTCAGAGTTAACAATGTGCTTTTTGTTTTCACTCAATAAGTTTTGACATCTGGTCATCAACTGGCTACATTGTGGTGACATGGCAACAGTATTACTTGGTTTTAAAAGTCTCTGAGGTCAGTTTAAGGAGTAGTTTGACATTTGGGGGGAATACTCCCCATTGTTTCTATGCAAAGAGTTACATGCTCTTCAATAGATAAATAGTAATATTTATTTACTCTTTATTTACCCTTGAGTTAGCTTAGCATAGCATAAAAACTTAAAACAGGATTAAACAGCTAGCCTGGCTCTGACCAAATCTATCAAAATCTGCCCCTCTAAAATTAATTTAGTCTCTTTTGTTAAATTCATACAAAAAGAGTTCAATAATTGACCATTACCAGTAAAACCAGAGTTCATTTTAAACTTTGTTTTTTTATTTTTCATTTGATTTCCTTTGAACAGTGTCGATTACAATTGTCAATTATTAGACTGAACATAACTGTTTCCAGTTTTTATGCAAAGCTACGGTAACTGGCTGATGGCTCGAACTTCTACCATACACATTTGACTAATACTGGTATAAATCTTCTATATAACTTTCGGCAAGAAAACAAATTGTCAAACTGTTCCTTTAATGAGCCCTTCAGGTTGCCTACATCCTCTCCACTG
Source organism: Lates calcarifer (assembly GCF_001640805.2). Lineage (NCBI taxonomy): Eukaryota > Metazoa > Chordata > Actinopteri > Centropomidae > Lates > Lates calcarifer. The sequence goes on along the minus strand of NC_066838.1, from coordinate 19,247,577 downwards.
TTCCCTAATTCTTATGTCTGTGACTAATTCTTTCAGCACTGCCAGATGGATCCTGCAACTTACACTAACAAAGCATGTATACTCTGTAACAAATGTTCACTTTAGATATGCCAAGGGAGTCGTTTTGTAGAAACTAAATTATGAGCCAAAATTAATATTGACTTGATTTGCATACAGATCTTACAACCCAATATTCTTGTTCCATCTGGTACAGAAAAACCTGAGGTTAACAGGCTCCCTCCAAGACATACCTGTAGAGAATTGCTGTTTCCTGATATGGAAAATTGAAAAGGTAAGTTTAGCTCACACTGGAGGCCACATCATGTCAGGATATTTGGGGGAAAAGTGACATCAATATGGTAACAATTAAAGATATAAATGCTAATAAAAGGTAGCTCCACGGGGATCCATATCAGTATCAGTTTACCATCATTTTTCCTGAATCATTGTCTAAGTTTTCAAAGAGCCAGAGGCCCAGTCGTTGACAGGCTGACATCTTGGGCCAAAATGTGCAGAGTAAAACCCTGATTGCCTGCATGTGATGACTTTGGGGCTTTGGGGTCGATACTTTGAGACTTTGGGGCTGAGCTTGGTGTTTCTAAAACCTGAGTCAGTGAACTGAGGGTCTCATGAAACCATGGTTTTGTTAGTGGCTGCTTGTTTCTTGTGCTGAGAGATGTGACTGCCCTATTGTTATGCTAACAGACTGGGGAACTCAGAGGGAGCGTGTTCCAGGTTTTGAGGCTAGATATGTGAGTGCAGTTGGCAGGGCAGAGAGATGAGTTTGATTTTCATCCTTACCCTCTGTAGGCCACAGAGCATGAGGATCAGTCTAAGTAATGGCAAGACACAGTGCAACAGACGGTAAGGGAAGCTAGTCACAACGGAAAGCCCAAACTCAAGGAAGCAGCATGTCTCACACAACTTCTGGAAAAAAGTTATAGGGTAAAAGTTGTAGTGTAGTTATAGGGATCTGCTGCTGCATGGGCTGATGCCATGGTTTTGGTGATTGATTTCAAGATGCTGAGAGCTACAGTTGCCTAAAGTCTGGTAAAAATCTGCAAAGTCATGAGTAAAGTTTCCCTGTTTGCAAAATGAAACACCCGTGAGACTTAAAGCTGGGAGACCAGAGCAGTATAACTGTTTTCACTGGAGGTGTTTGTGCTTTCATTTGGACAGGAGGAGAGTAGCTAACTCAAGGGCAAGCTTACATATACTTGTGCATTTGTGTGTCTATTTGAGTGTGTGTCTGTATACAGAGTGGTAGACACATTGTAGAAAACACTGCATGAAGAAGCACTTTACACTAGATCACATTTATAAAGGTGGATACAAGAGACTCAACAAGCTGAAAGTAAAGTAACAGTAAGTGTCACCTTAAGGAAGAGGCCCGACAAACTTAACTCATTTGATGTGCAATCAAAAAGTTCAGAGACTATTCCTATTATGAAGAGCCCAGAGCAGTAAATGTGTATGCAGCAGGTCTGAGCAGTGACTTTCATGAGTCAATATTCCACATTAAATCACACGATCAACATCTGGACCTGTGCTTTGTGACCACTGGCAGGTGTGTGCTTGGGCTTTCACCATCAAGCAGAAGCAGCCCTGTGTCAAAGTCTGTGGGGATCTCCGTCAACAGACCTGGGATGACCCAGCCTTCATGTCAAGGATCATCACCAGTGATGAGAGTTGGGTCTATGGCTATGACCACAGACCAAACAGCAGTCTTTGCACTGGAAGAGCCCACAGTCCCTTAGACCGAAGAAGGCACATCAGGTTAGGCGCATTTTCTTAACATTTGTGGTATTAAACTGTGAATTCATAGTTGAACTTGCTATATAGTGGCAAATGTTAGCTAACTTTATAGTTACAGTAGTTACTTAAGGACTCTTCTCCTGTGCTACTGTCACACTACATTCAAACATGTACCATTAGACTGTAAATGTCATTTGTGCCTCCTTATAAATTGCCATAGGGGTCATATTGCCACTGTTCAGTAAATTACATAGTCTCACTTTAAAGGTCTGATTTGAGAGCAGGGCTGTCATTCAGAAACTACATGTCCTTAGGTCAGTGCAGGAGAAACACAGCTGGGTGTGAGGAATACAAAAGCTGAACCCTAGCAGCAATGGAGCCAAAGTAATATAACCTAATGAGTCATCTTTTATCTTTCCGTCCCAAATGACACCAGATTTACTTATGGAGAATGCCAAATAGAGACTTCAACCCACTTTGTCTGTTGTCGGGTATTTCACATGACGGTCGAACTGTAATGATATGAGCGGTAATCTCCTGGGAGTCGTTAGATCTGATAATTACACTGATCCAATAACAGTCAAGGATTATGAGGCCATTTTGCCACCTTACATTCTGTCAAGCAATACAATTTAAAGTTTTTTTTTTGTTGTTTTTTTTTTAACCAATGCCACAGATGACATCAAATACATTCCATAGGCACTTCAGTTACCAGATTTTAATGTTATTTCTATAGGAATGTGTGGTTTGAAGGACATTTCTGTCTCATTCATCACCTAAGAACTCACAAAGAAAGGAGGTGGTTTCGCAAGACCTTTTACATGATTTCCATGTATTTGGTTGATTAATATTTACAAAAATGGCTAGATTTGTAAAAGCAATAGTGTCAAAGGTTGGGGCCACTTCATACACGTCTTCTACAGTATATGTTCTTATCAAATAATCATCCCTGCACTCTCACTCTGATCTGTTTGCATCAAGGGCAAACAGTATGATTTCCTGCACAGGGACAAAACACACAGTGTGCTTCACAGTGGAGGTCTGTAGAGTTTCCCTGCATGTATCTGTCCATCCATGTCTTACACACAGCTTGGTGGCCGGATGCCACCTCCAGAGAAGGGCTGATACAGTGCTTGCTGTTGTTCCCTTTTCAGCCATCAGTTTTCTTTTTCATACAGGTGAGAGTGGGAAGAGAAAGACAGAGCTGAAATAAAAAAAACTTGATGTGAGTTTCCTTTAAGATTAGATTAGATTAAAAAAGATGCTAAATATATGTCTTAACATGTCTCAACAAGTATAACTCTCCATGCATAGTACATTTCTTGGTATATATAAGTATTGTAGCACAGGGACACCAGGAACCATGCAGTGAGAGACAGCCAATCAGGTGGGAGGTGCAAACTAATAAGTAGGCTCATGGCCAGCAGGTGTGGAGACTGGAGGCTGCCCTGTACTCAGGCTGTGATGTTTTGTGTGCTCTCTCCATGAGACTGCTTTGTACACTTGTGGCCCTGGTAAGCCAAACATAAGGTTTTTTTTTTTAAATCATTAACTGTGTTTTCTATTCATTTTCATATTTTTTATTGTTTGGGTACTGTGGATGTGCAAGCCTCCTGAGGTATCGTATTTTTCCTTATTTACCTTAGTAGTTTTATTGTTTATTGTAGAGCTGATTTTATATATAGTTTTGTTTCTAGTGCTGTGGTTGACGGTGGCCTCCAGTCACAGTTGTGGTCAGCGTGCTGGGAGTTCAGTCATTTTTGATGGTTATATGGTTTGCAGTGGCACATTTTATTGGTGTGGTGTTTTATTTGAAGTGTGTTTTGGGTTTTGTTGTTTATTTCTCATAGGTAGAATACGCTCAGTGCTCCATTAGTGGGTGGCTGGGTTTCCTGCCGTGGTACAACTGTCTGTCTCCTCTCCCCCTTTTTTTTTTTTTTTTTTTTTTTTTTTTTTTTTAAAGAATTTTACTAGATGTCTTAGATAACCAGTTATGGCATGTAATCCAACCTCAACTGTTGTTTGCTCTTCATTGAGGCCCCTGTGTCTCAATTCACCTATGTCGACAGTATCGTGGCTTATTTTTAGATGAATGTATTTTTATATGGTGCATCAATTCAAACTGAAAAGCACAGCCTTTGGAGGTATTTTAGAAAACTAAAATGCTGAGAAATTCTGCATATTTCACACTGAGTCAAATGTGTCTGTCATATCTATCAGGAATATGAGGTTATAAAGGGTTTCCAAAAAGTGAACATGTCCATAATCGGGCAGTTAGATTCTCTTTGGGAGCTCGCAAATATGCACATATTTTGGCAGTTAATGGATCCATGAGATGGGACTGAGAGGGATGAGAGTAAATGGAAGTCAGCATGGTGAGCTTGTGGAATAATGGGCTGCTGGATTTAGCAACCAGTATGGTTGCTAGTAAAATCTTTAACCAGGATTTCTGTCTTTAAACTGGCGGTTTAAAGACAATACCACGTCAGAGATAAATGAATAGAAAAACAAGCAGAAGAAATTTGACAAAAGCCAACACTGAGAGCCTACTGTCTGCATCTACAGTTGTAGCTCTTGCATTGCCCCTCAACAACATTGTGGTAAATCAACTCTAAACATAGATCCACATCCTGTTGTTGAGTTCAAGATCTCAAGACATTAGCCAAAGCCCGACAGCAGGAACGCAGAGCACTCAGCCATTGCATTTGCTTCTCCACATATTTCTCTGACTTCTCTTCCATAACTCCTGCTCTGGTGCTTGTTCGTCCATCCCACAGGCTGCTGACATCCCTCCAAGACAGCGCTCGACAATCATTCAAGGTACAAGCCAGCGGCCTGCGAGCACTCTCCAGCAGCTCATGGGGGTTTGAGGTGAGCCAGCCTCTGTGTTGAGACTGTACATACAACAGTGAGCAAAGGTATCAGCGTTCAAATGCAGCTCAGTACTGACAACACTGGGGAATGCTAGGGAATGAACACTCTGCTTTGATTCTGAATTCTTTCAGTCTATTTCCAGTCAGAGCTGTTACTTTCAGTTCATTTCAAAACCAGCCATATAAGTACAGCGCACACCGTTAATAGGTCAGCACCCTATTATTTACAACAAGAGTTATCAGGTCATGATTGATTCTGTGGCTTTGCTGTCTTTTAGTGTGCTTTCAACAAGGAAGTTACATAGTATAAATCGCAGCTAAGCTGACAATGGGTGCTCAGTCACCAGTGAGGAGCTCCTGTGCTTCATTCAGTCTGCAACTATGGTAAATCAGTCATTTCAGTTTGTAGATCTGATTTTAAGGATTTGTGCCTACATATGCTGAACACATCTAGAGTAAACTTCACAAACTCCATGACTTCCCTCTCTTATTTTGCTGGCTCTATCCTCTCCTCCAGTCTCCTCAGCCTCTAGCCTTCATCACAGGCTAACATCTAATCCTCTCCTCAGGCCTTCGACGGCCCTCTGGCTTTTGTTGAATGCTAACATCTGTCTCTCTCCTCTGGCTTCCTAAGGCCTCTAGCACAGCAATCATCCCTTTGGCTGGCATTCGACGGCCTCTATCCCTCTGTCCCTTTCTACCCCATCTGCATCATGCATCCTAATAAGTTGTTCCCATTACAAGTGACGTGGCACGTTATTGTTCACTCTGATTACTGTTTGATTTTTTTTTGTGCATAATTTTTCACAATATACTATTTCTATCTCCCCTCAGGGATGATTCACCCTCTCCACCGTAAGAATGCTTTTATTTTTTTGTGGGGATCTATCCTATCTCCTGTCTTCATATGGGCTTACGCTTAATGAAGATGCTTCACATCGATGGAGTCTAATCAGCAAAACTCTCTCTGTTGCTTACCTCAGTAAATTTTCTTATTCACCTTCATTTGATCTCTCCTTCTTGAAGTATAATTTGTCTATGAATTAGTCTCTTCTCATAAGATGTGGTATATTGCCACTACATAGTAAAACTGTAAGATACAGAGAGGTGGATGAAGGTAGAATTATTTGCGAATATTGTGGGCCTAGTCAGGTGGAAAACAAATTTCATTTTATTCCAGACTTTCCTTTTATATCATGCTTTGGGACAGTTTATTTTAATGATCTGGGTTCAGATTTGATTGGATGGTGTAGAGGAGAAACACGTAATAAATAAAAGCCTCATGGATTTCAGATGATATATTATTTATTCATGAACTGAATCAAACCTACAGTGTGTTAACTGGCATGAATTTGTGCATAAATGCAGATTGTGTATGTTTGTTATGTTTGCCTACGTTTGTATGATGCATTATGTATTATGGTTGTATTTTATGTGACGCTGTCTACATATCTTCTGCATATCTTCTGGGATACTATATGTGGGCTGTTCAAATTTATATGAGGTCAGTATATGGTGCTGGTTAGATGTTGGCAGGTATACATACAGTCATGTTTGGTTTGTAATTGACTGTGTCTGAATAATCCCTTGACGGATGGCTCATGTAAGTAGCCAGACATTAAAATTAAACAATTCATTCATTCTGCTCTACCACTGATGCATCTTTGTAATAATGTCTTAAGTGTTAAACAGCAGTAACTTTACTTATAGTATTTATATGTCAACTTTTTAGCCTATGTTTTATTTTTATTAGTCATGCTAGTGCCATAGCTCTATGTGGATGGCCAGTTGCTTGGTCTGCTGGTCAATCTCCCAGTTAAGTCCAGACTAAATATCCATCAAATTGATTTTGAGGGATATATATATATATATATATATATATATATATATATATATATTTTTTTTTTTTTTTTTTTCATTTATTTTGACAAGCGGATGTATCCCTCTGACTTTGGTGATCTGCTGACCTTTTGTGTAGCACCACCAGCAGGACAAAGTTTTGCACAGACATTCATTGTCCCAGATGATAAATCCTACTGACTTTGATGATGCCCGTCGTTTTCATCAAGTGCCACCATGAGGTGCACCTCCGTAGTTTTGAGTGAATGTCTGACAGTTGAATGGACCATGATGAAATTTGATACAAACATTTATGCCTCCCTAAGGATGAATCCTGATAACTCTAACTTTTAACATTTCCATCTAGCACCATTATCAGGTCTGAATTTGAATTTCTGCAGTACTTCAGAAATAGTCACAAAACTATTGTCACTGCTGTCAGCCTCAGCTGTAGCCTGTGTTTAGTGCTAATGAGCGAATTTTAACATGCTAAATTAATATGATGAACATGGTAACATTACACTTGGTTAACATCAGCATGTTTTGCAGGTCAATGTGAGAATGATTCCAGGACTAGCAATTAACATTTAACAAAAACTGCAAGCACAGGTGTAGTCTTGCTCTTGTTTTCACACAAATACTCTTAATTTGAAGGAGAAAGCTGTTTGTTGTTGAACAGGTTGGAAACTGCACAACCATCATTAAGATGGTCCAGATGCAGAAAGTGTTGTTAAAGGGGATTTATGTTTTCTGTTCTTCGTCCACATAATTTTGTAACCCAGGAAACTGAAGTCAACGCCGTTTCATTTGTTTAATTCACAAATATTATGTTCTCTAATATGTCATTTTCTCTTACATGATGGAATGCAAATTAGTTAATCAAACACTGCTGCAGTGGTAGAAATAATGTGTATGATTTCTTAGACTTTTGTCAGTATCACACCTGGAGCTGACATGCCCTGCCATTTTGAGAGCAGTGATTACAGTAAAATGTTGAAAGCTTGACAGCCAAAACAGACAATTATATTAACTGGCCCCTGGCCCTCTGTCAGCTTCCAAAAGTGGCCCTCAGGCTAAACTGTTACAGAATCTCGGGTGTAATGAAGTTAGAATGGTTGTCCTGATTAAAGTAGCAGGAGTCTGTGAGTATGTGTTTGTGTATGTGTGTCTGTAATTTCCCTCTACATCTATAGAAGTGCAGTGAGTACAGCTGAGCTGTCAAATGCTTTGTCGTTCAAGAGAGTTCTTTAGAGTTCAAGTGAATACCTTAGCATACTTCAGTGCTTATAATGAATGATCTGTCAATTATTGAGACCCGGAAGATTCTTTGTTTGCCCTTATGTCTCATTTATAAGTCCTCAAATGCTGCATGTCTCTCTGCGCTACCCTGGATATAACCTCTCGACAAGTAATTGGGGGACTAGTTAGCAACTCAGAGGCGTGGACAGAGTGCTGTGTTGGCTGTGGTGCATCACCGGCAAGGCAACTAGTTCCATAGACTCCCACTCTCATTCAATTAATTATGACCTTGAGAGCTGCGTGGGAGCTGAGACCAACTTAAGACTGACTCATGGTTTTTCTTTCCTTGTTATAGTGATATATCTCCAAGTTAACATCACTCCGCGGACACACTGGAAACTATACTTAGTTTTAGGACTCTGTGTATTGTATCTGTGTGTGAAGATTCATCAGAAAAGTGCTGAAATGGAGGTAAAGAGAAAAAAAAGCTAGAGGTAGATAGAACCACTGTTAATCATTTTTCTGTTGTGTCTTTGCTCTAATGCTTTACATCCGACTTCAGGCCTAGTTTTATGGCACGTTATTGTAGTGATCAGTAGTCTGAAGAAAAGCCAGTCTGACTGTTGCAATTTGCCAACTCATTATGATGTTAGTTCTGTTATTCCTTTTGTGATATGGGTGTTAAAAGATGACCTCCCTACAAATATTTTCAATACTGCAAATTGCTCCTAGCACCATTTTACATAACCGTTATCAAATTCTTTTAGTGTCTGAGTAGTGTTGGATTGAATTTCTAAGTTTTCTGGTATCACTGCACTGTGAGACTGTGTCACACTAAGCGCTATGCATGGCAGTTGGAAAATGACAATGGCAGTATGGCTCTTCACACTTTGGCAAGCGCTCTCAAACCCAGCACATTTTTGCAAGTGCAGCATAAATGTGTCACCCGAAAAAAAATATGTCAGGCGATGCTTGTAAAGTACCTCACTATCCGTAATTACCAATTTCTCCATCATTAGAAAGATTCTGTATGCTCACAGAATATGCAGAATCAAAGAGGAAACACATGGCTAATGTTGAAATTTCATTTTATTCTGTCTTAATTGATTTTGTCGTGGTTTTGATTACTTTTGTTTTGAATGTCACCCTATTGTTTTTCCATGACCATAATATTCCAGGATGTTGTGCAGTCACTGTGCCCAGTGGTTGACATATAGGAAATAGCCACTCACTCAAACTGTAAATAGGCAGTTTTACATTTCTGCATGTGTATGGATTAAACAAGCAAGTTAGAACATATTAACAAGTTAAGTTTAGAGGCATTGTTTTGAGCTTTGGACAGACCCCAGCTTGCTGTTTTCACCTGCTTACAGTGTTTATGCTTATATTGTATTTTGTATTTTGAAACAAGTGTAAATTAACACTGGTGATATGACGCCCACAGCTCTTTTTCTATTCACCCTTTTCTACTTACTGTTAAAGTGATTATCTTTCACTACTGCAAATGTGACTATATTTTGTGTCAAAACTGACCATATTCTCTGTTAAAGACAGAGTATGATACATTGATGTGAAATGTGGCACAGAATGACTTTTGCAAAGAAACTACAGTGTCTTCAAAAGAGCCAGGTCCACCAAAGCTTTAATGCTGTTATGCGTACTAGCCATTTTTGGATTATTTATTTATTTTTTGTCTTCATTTGAGCATTTCCTTTTGTTTGAATTTTAATTAATCTTTAATAATACCATACAGAATAAAACCCTTTTCTCCTCCTATAATAATCTTGTGCCATAACAAGCCCCATCACTGTGTTATTAGGCTAAGCCATGTTGAATGTTCCTCTCTCATTCTGGGTATTCTTCATTGCACCCTCCTGGCATATCCTCTGCGGTTTCATTATATACCAAACACATTTTTGCTACAATATGTCGGGTTATTTAATGAAACTATTGTGGCCATAATGGCAGGGGATTAGAACTAATCCACACAGGAACTTTGCTGATAAGTGCAGACATAAAAACAGCTGCGTTCACAGCAACTGGTTCATCTTCTTTGTGAAATTTTGGACCAGTAGTTCATCACACAAAAAGTAAGCTATTCTTAAGCACCAGTTCTCTCAGGCTTATGGGTATCTTTTATATTATAAACAGAAAAGTGGGAACAAAAATGCCAACCAATGCACAATAATGTCCTAATGAAACACTTGGGTATAAACCTGAGTGTGTTTGTGTATGTGTTCTGTATGTTTTGTTTGGGAACGTGTTCTCTCCTCTTCTTTGGTAAAGGAATGTCCAGGCTGCTGTTGAGATATTTTCGGGTCATTTCACTCAGTTTGGAACTTTTCTAAGCAAAAAGGTCTATTCGATTACAGCCCATGTCTGACTGTCCTTGTGTTGAAATTGTCCTTGTTGACTTGCTGTTTCTACACATATTTGTGTATATTTTTCCTTTCTGGGTTTCACTGCCATTAGAGTTGTCGTAATGCAAATTCTCATTCAAGTTTCCCATCATTAGCCTGTAGCTAATTAGCTAAATAGACCACTTTATCATTGTTACTAATTGGAAAAGAGCAACACAGACCAGACGGAGAGCAAAGGGAGGCAGAATGCAATAGTTAGCCAGTGGTAGGGTTTATCTCAGCAGTCAACATCTGTTGAGTCAGAGTGGTGTGTTAACATCAGCACACATGTGCATTTATATCTGGATGTGTTAACAAGAAACTGTGACAGTGTTATTTGGCTTCTGCTGTTATAACCAGATGATGAAGGTAAAAAAGACAGGGTCTGAAAGACAAAGCAAAGCAGCACAAATCCTTTCGTCCTCAGTCACCCTTGGTGTTAGAGCTGTGAAACAGAAGAAAGTACACATGAAGGTGAATCTGCTTTGGGCCTCACTTTCTTATTTTGTCTTTCTAAATATCATGTACAGTATAGAGTTGCAGTTAACTTTTCCTGTTTCTCCACAATTTTGTGATGTAAGAAAGGAAAAGTAAAGCTGGTCAGACAGGTCAATAGAAAATTAAGTGTGAATCATTAGTATGACTATACATGTGATGTGACTCATGCATATATGCTGAGACTAGTAGAACAATAGATAGTTTTAGTGGCCGTGGACAGTTACCCCACTGGTAAAACATGGTGACAAAAAGAAGTTTCCGTCTTTCAGCTAAATTTACCCAACGGCTGCTGGCTATTGCTTCATATTTACTATACAGACAGAGGAGTAGTATTAATCTTCCCACGTAACTCCTGGCACGGAAAGAAATATGTGTATGAATGTCAAACTATTCTTTTAACACTTCTGTCAAATGTAATATAAGCTACATTTTTACTTCTTGTCATGGATGGAAAATGTGTCTTTAAGCACTGTCGTTCAATTAATATCTATTTATAAATTCAAGATAGAGATCTCGGCACGCAGCTTTTCTGACGACATCTGTGCTATAAACACTCAAAATGCTTCGGTCACGAAGGCCAACTCTAACAAGACATTTATATTACAGAAATACACTCCTTGTTAGTCATTCGAAGGCTGAGTTGAGCAGCGCTCTCATTTTACCAAACTGAAATGCTGATGAAAGCAAAGAGAGAAAATGTGGCCAGTTTCTGTAAGTATTCAGGAGAGGGACTCACACAATGCACATGTAAAACCCAAACAGACTGACTGCAGTGCTGACTAATGAGAAACAAATGAATTCATTGAGATAAATTGTTCATTAGTGTTTGCCATCGTAGTTTGTTGGGGGATTTGAAAAGTTCAGTGCAATTTGTGTTTACAGAATTAATGGTTTCATCAGTCTAATTCTACCAGGAGGTGTCATTATTCCTCTGCTGTAAGGTAACTCTGACAGAGACAGTCTATCACTAGTTCACGGCCATACCATCCTCGTCTATTACTGCACCATGAGATTTAGGAGGCCATAAATGAGAGGCTGGAGCGTTTGCATGGATCTGTTTGAAGAATATATGTTCATGTAGAAAATTAGAATAGTTTTCCTGCATCATTGCTGTCTGTGTTAGAGGGTGAGCTAATGCTCGTCAAGTCCCACGTCTCTCAGAGGAAGTAGAGGCAGGTCACACTGTCTTTATAAACAGCGGGATAGATGACACAGGGAACTAGAACAGTGCAATTGTCTGTAACATCACAAGAGCCCCCCCTATGGCACCTACTCAACTTCCAAGTGTGTGTCAAGCAGAGAAACTGACAGCTTGACAACAAGGCTTTCATCTCGTACCCCAAATCTCTCCACAATCAACCACCAGGAGGAAAAAAAAAGAACAATTGAGAGGCAGTATTGAAAATGTGAAACCAACCTCTTAGATAAGGCTGTCTCTGTAGGTGCCCTGCTAGTTAAACATAGCCCAGCAGCCTCTCACATCCCCATTTAGACACAAGTTTGTCACTTGAGAGGAGGTCGTTGCGGTGACAGTGATGAGGAGGCCCAGACGCCAGACACACTGTCAGCGCACGTTAAGGTCAGCTCATTAAAGAATGAAAAAAAGAGAAAAAATAAATAAATAAAGTGGTAATGGAAAGTGTGAGAGAGACGGTGCAGGGAGACGTTTCTGTCTCCTCATGCTCTGAGGAAGAATCCAGTGAGGGAGATGGATTGTAGCGATTGAGCTGTGAACCTGCGCTTACACAGCTGCGTTTTCTGCAGCTAATGATTCTTTACAGAAAACAGATCAGAGCTGAAGCACTTGTCATGTGTCACAGAGCCATACAGCTGCTCCCCCAGCCCCCACTCCCCCACTGCATGTACAGCAGCCTGCTCCGAGGCTGCCGCTGATCAGAAGATACTGTGGTATAAGGGAGAGGTGTAGAGATTTGGTAGAGGGGTGGGGGGGTGGCATGGCTCCAGCTAAAGACACTGATGTTGATTGATCACAGTCAGAAACATGGGCGATTGGAGATGAGAGGACAGGCACATAAACACAGAAATGCTGTGGAGACAGGCAGATCCTTAAAAAGTTTGACGTACAGCCATCAGTTGTCAGTCACTCAAAGCTCGTAGATTGCTGATTTTTTATTATTTCTTTTTTCCTGACAGGGTGCACACATACTGGGAGCACGCACCACAGCACCAGAACTTTATTTTCCTCCCATCACTTGAGCAGAAAAAAAGTTTTCTCATGGTGCTCTTTTGTAGAGAGGACACGAAAAGTCCCGATGGCTGCCAAAAAATCACACAACAGTCAAATGAGTATTTGCTAGTTTCACTCCAGTGGCCTTGGAAACATCTGTTGGATTTGCCTCTGTGGTCACTGGCAAAATATCAAATAGGAAGCAAGTGAGAATAAGAGGGAAAAAAATAAAAAGCTGTGATCTGGGAACAAAGTAAGGCATTCATAATGGTGCAGAGCAATGTACATAATAACACATAAACAGAGCTCTTAGCAGGTTGAATATGGAGGGCTGACTACTCTTGTCACACAAGCACAATAAAAACATGGACTGACAGCACTCTAATTGGTATAATGATTGGTTTATGGAGGCTGAAGAATTACAGTGTGTTTGTTTTCACAGCAAAAACAAGCATTTCATGGGTTTGGTGCCTGCTGAATACAATGGGCAGATTCTGGAGCAACTTTTCAATGATTTATTTCTGACTTGATGGGAGCTCTACGCCCTTGAAAAAAAATCAATATTTCAGCTCAGCAAATGTCCCAAACAGAGTTATTAATATCTGGCTGCACTGGGCATTGTGAATATACAACTTTCCATTTGTCATTTTGTTTCTTAACACTATTAGCCCCACCATTTTCCAGTTGAAGAGTTTAACTGAGTGGAGGTAAAGCATATTAAATTCCATCCATTTGTTCATTCCCAGCTCACCATCCATCCTTCCACAGTCTAAAAGTCATGACGGGGAGACTGAGCACTCAATACCAAAATTCACTCTGCATCGCTCTGGCATCTGTGCTGCCATATTGAACTCTGTACACACACATAAAAACTGGGTGGCGTGGGGAGGTGGGGGGTGTTTTTTTTCCCAAATCCAAGCAGTTGCTAGTCCAATAAAGCAATTACAGTAAAAGCAGGAGGTTGGACTGCTCATAGTTTTCTGATGGACATTTTGGATATTATGAATGCCAAATCCTGCATATGTCAGCAGCACTGAAACTATGGATATCTGGGCAACAGTCAAACTGACATCTGTCTCAATATTTGCCCCGACCACAGGGTGCATGTTTGTAAAACTTCACTATTTTTGGCTGCAGTGGACAGTAGCTGTTTGTACCAACTCTAGCATGTTAATTCCAATATAATCTTACTGAGCTGCAAGTATTATGATTGTCAATGAATGTGTGCATTATTTTGTCAATTAAATTGGCATTTTCCCTATTTTACACATGAAGAGTAGTTTACTTTTAATCAGGAGTACCACACATTCTGAAAATAATGTCTAATGTTGCTTTGTGGGAGCTTTCTAAAGTCTAAGAAAATAACTTTTATAGTGTCATGGATATCATGGCTCGGGCATGGACATTTCAACAGAAAGCCTGTGATATAGAATGGGTGCTGGGATTCATTGTCATTCATGTGGCCATACACCAGATCAAGAAGGGTCTAAACAAAAAACCTATTCAGTTGCATTATGGGAACAGTCCCATGTCTACATACAATGGACTAAAGTTTGGGTATCTCAGCCTCTGCTGTGTCAGGATAAAAATCTCTCACCCAACTTTGTGAAAGTAAATTACAAAACTGCTGGAATGCCCCTTTAATTGATGAATCATTTAGCCAAAACTGGCTATTGCAATTTGTCCCAGAGTGTAGAGTCCAAATCCCTTTAAATGACAGTCAAACTGCATCCTGTAGATAGATAGATAGATAGATAGATAGATAGATTAGGTAATAGAAGCATGGAGACCGTCTCCCAGCAGTGTTCCCACTCTATCCAGCCTTTATTAATTCCTTCCAGCAGCCTCTATCAGTCCCTATCCTGTTTCCCCTCAAGGGGGATGTCTGTCGATACTTCTTCCAGTGGAGGCCCATGACGAGAGGAAGGGAGAGGGAACAGTGATCAATTTCAGATATGGCCCGAAGCAGAGGGTTTACTAACAAAAGAGATTTCATGCGCTGTTAAAGCTATTGAGTGGCCAGTGGATTAGCTCACACTTCACATTAACCCTGAAACTCAACGACAAAGGCCCACTTAACAAATGCCCCGCAACCTACGCAGTGTGGGCCCACTTAGGCTCCGATAGCATCAGTGGTAATTGAGACACTTCAGAGGCAAACAGTGGCATTTAGGAGACCCAGATGTTCAATGCAGAGTAATCCAAACACATGCTAACAGGAACAGTGCGCACTGAGTGCAGGTGTCTGTCAGAAACATGTGGCTAAGGTTACTGTCAAGGCATTAATTGATTGATGGAATGCTGAAAGTTTTCAATTCCTACTTAAAATAATTTGCAAATAGCAACATTTAAAAGATCATAACCTCTCTCTTAACCTTTTTTAGATCTCCCCTGTGACCATTTTTGACCACACTTGCTATACAATCCTTTGAATCTATGGCTGAAAAAAGAAGCATTGGCCAGGGGTTATAGATCCACTTAATTGGATTTTTCTGACTGAAGTAGGAATTAATTATCTGAACACCAGCCACACTTTAAATACATCCGTCACAAGATGCTCTTCCCCCTGTAGATAGAGGAGAAAAGCAGAAAGACTATTTGCATTATTAATTTGACTGCTGTGTGACAAGTCATTTCTTACCAGATAATGAAACGCATGTAATGTGGAATGTAACACTATCGGTTAAATATGATAAATAGTCTGCGGCTTGTTTTGAGAGCAAGAAACTTAAAAATAGTTTCCAAACATTCCTCTTATTTGCAAGAACAGCACTTACAATAACAGAGAATATTTCTTACAGTGTTTTCAGGGCACATCATCATCCATCACTGCTATGTTACAATGAGGACTGACTGTGTAATTTGTTTGCTTTGTTTGCTGACAGCAGTTGTTTGCTGAATCTCATGTTCCTCTGGAAAAATACAGCAGAGGGAAAAGAGAGAGAGAGAGAGAGAGAGAGAGAGAGAGAGAGAGAGAGAGAGAGGGGAAAGGGAAAAAAACATCTCCAGAAACTCAACATTGTTTTCATCTCTTCTCCTCTCTCTTGTTTTGTCTTCCCCTTTACTATTCAGTGCACACCCACAAAATGCAGTGTGATTCCAACAATGGATAAATGCTGTGTTACTGTGGACTGTTATGTTGATTGTTATGTTGAGTGTATTCTCTGCTGTATTAGACAGCATTAGTTTCAGTTGTCAGTTTATGAGGTACACCCAGCTAAATCTAATGCAGTCTAATAGTCCTGCAACAACTCCTCCTTCATGAAGGTTATTATGTTCAGTTTATGTGGGTGCAGTTTTGGATAGGTGTTGATTCAACTGTATGATCATTCTGCAGTAAAGTTCAACAGCACCACAAATTGCAGGCTCCAAAATGATCTTACAGTTGATTCAACACCTCTCCAGAACATTTCAAACACAAACTGAACATAATAACCATCATGAAAGAGGATTTATTGGAGGACTGTTGGATTAGATTGCATCAGTGTTATGTAGGTGCTCCTAATCAACTGACAACTGAGTGGATGCATATACAAATATCCTGTTAATATACAGTATGTGAAATCAGCATGATTAACTGATCTGCATATTCATTTCTTCACACTTTACACGCATCACTGAGCTGATGTTGATTCATGAGGTTATAGTTCTGATGAGAACATTTTACCTGAAATGAAAATTCAAATGTGTATATTTCAGAGATCTACAAAATTCCTGCGCACTAGTGTGGCTCATATTAGGAAAAGGGACACATTTTTTATGTGAGAGGGTAAGAGTGTTTGAATATTAGATGATCAGGGTAGGAATTCTCTTTTTATAGATAGTCCCCCACTTTTAATACTAATACTACTTCAATAAGTTACTGTTACATAAATTTGTTTTCTCATAATAAACACATTTATATTTACAATCAGCATCTTTCACCAAAAGACATTCTGTATATCCTTGAGGCCTAACAAATATGATGAATTCATTTCTGTTCTCATAAAACATTTGCAAAGCAAGCAAATGTTGAATGTACTCCTCCTCTGCCTTTATTGAAACTCTTTGATCATCAGAAATGCGTTAAACTGTTGGTAGTGTGTACACTACGGATATGTACAGAACAGGGACCTGCGATCATGAAAACATTGCTCACTTTTGGGAGTTCTTTTACTTGCTATCTACAGCAGAGGAAAGCAGTTATATTTTTCTTCCAATTCTATCGCTTCTTTTCCTCTGCTAAAGTTAGCATGCTAACCAGGTAGCCCTGGCCCAGCCAGCCAATCTTGTCACTTTCCAATAGCAAATCAGTAGTGTCTAGATGGCCCTGAAGAAGTAGTGCTACTTAGAGAGCATATTATAAAGTCTTATATTGTAAACACAACATTGGCCAAAGCTCTTGACAAGCAACCATCACCATCACCCACTCCTGGCAAGAAATCACTTTTGGTGGCAGAGAAAACTTACATGTAGCACCTTTAATACAGTATTCATTTTGAACAACAACTTGAACCATGGCATTCTCACATGATACAGTGGATTTATTGCCGAACAGTGATTTGTAATGGCTTTAGAAGGCAGAGGCAAATGATGTACTGCCAATAAGGGTGTCAGATAAGGAATTTCCTGAGTTGCTCTGCAAAGGATGGACAAACAATACTTTTTGTCATTGAATTTGGAGGACTTGTTTGGATGTGAACACCTTCAAACCTTTAAAGCTGACAGTCAGTACGGTGCAGGAGTGCACGGCCAAAATAATGAAAAACGTGTCATGGTCCTAGTATTTATAGATCCACTGTATATACTTGTTCAGCCTGTTCAACACAGGATTTAGATGGGTTATACCATTGTCCCATATTCAAACTTAGCTAATTGGAGTGTATATATATATATATATATATTGTTTTACCTTAAGTTGCTCAACTCAATGACCTGGAGCATCTAATTATTCTTTCACTGTTGCCTGCTTGCTTAAGGCATCCATTGTCTTTGGCGTTGCAATAATTAACTTGGGAGATGAGTGTATCTCACATGAAAAAGTGCACCAGTTTCTCCGGAGATCCGCATCCTAAGCTAGAGATTACAGACACTTTTGATCTGTTCTTAAACACAGATTTGTGTGAGTGTGTGTTTCCCTCTATCGACAATGGGATGAAAAAAAATGAAGCGATTAGTGGAACCAAAAATCTCATTACGCTCCCAAAGCTGAGGCTGCTGTGTTGTCTGACACAGCGCACAAGCACACAAATATACATTACGATTTACCAACAGGATGCATGCTCACTCCCATTCATGCAGCAAACACACACATAGCTTAATTTAGATAAACACTAAATCATTTTTCATTGTTCACAGTGGTTGGAAACATATTGAACAGGTGCAGTCTGGAAAGACAGCAGGTTCTGCTTGTGTGAGTGATTATCGGTGGCTGACTGGAATGATATCACAGGGTATTCTGTCTTCATTTAACCATATTGATCTGCTTGTTACAATAGTCCAGATGAATGTTTGAGGGTAACATTGAAAGCAATTGAGTTTGACGCAACATGGTGTCTGATTCTTGTCGCAGGTTAAACAGATGCTCTGCTCCTTCTACCCATAAACCACCTGTGCAGTGACTGTAAAACATCCCTCCAAACCAACCCACTAAATAATGAGGACATGAGCGGGGATTCTATTACCTGCTAATCTACATTCAAGGACTTCTGGAAAGCTGTGTGCTGTGGTTAAGCTTCCCCTCATCTTGTTACTGCGAGATTGTTCTTTTCCAAAGCGCCCAAATGGACAGCAGCAGATTCTTACAGGCTTTAATGTGATTTTATGTCAAAACTGTGCCTTTTAACCTTTCAGTGATATTTTAGATATAATAATGCATACAGTGTGTGTAAGGAAAAAGTCTTGCAGGTAAGGCATGTGTAGCAGAAGCAGAATTGCTATAGTGCATTTAATTTATATAGAAAAATATGGTTTCCATCAGTACTTAGCACCTTGGAAAATCTTGGAAAGCAAAAAAAAAAAATCTTTGTTTTTGAGAATATTTACATTCACATCACATTTGGCACAACTGGTAAATGAAACAGCTGATGCACACATACTATATGTCTCTCAGAAACTGAGATTTGTACTGATTTCCATTGATGGAATAAGTATTAAGATATTTTACTTAAGTAAAAATAGAAAATATTATAATATAAAATACTCATTTACAAGTTTAAGCCTTGCTTTTAAAATTCTACAGAAGTAAAAGCACAGAACTATTGTCAGCTAAAGTAAATTTTCTGTAGAAAATTTGCCCGTGTGAGTATTATATTATAGTAAATTATATTATTCATACTGATGCATCAGTGTGTAAGTAGCATTTTACTGTTGTAGCTCATCCAGGTGGAACTGCTTCTAACTACTTTGTATACAGTGAGCAGATTTAATTATGTGGTGCCTCACATGGAGGCTTGGACCCTCCAAAGAGACTCAAGATAAGTCTGAAGGGTTGTGAGATGATTAATGGGAAAGAAGAAAAAACAAATATCTGCTGTAAATATTTCTTTGATGGAGCTGCTAACAACTGACCCCAGACAAGGAGCCTCAGCTCTGAAATGTGTTGCATTTTCTGAGGTCATCATACTGTATGTTTCTTTTTTTTATTACCTTGGCCAAAGCTATGCTTTCACCTATGTCTGTTTATATGTCAGTAGGATTGTGCAAACAGTACTGAACCGATACCACCCGGTACCAAACTTGTTGGAGCAAGGGGCATGGGCGAGAGGAGAACCCATTAAATTCTGGTGAGGATCCAAGAATTTTATATCGCTTTCCCCATCATTGCAAGATAGCGCATAAGAGCTGGACAGACATGTGTAGGATTGTTTGGCCTTGGCAGAGGTATACGCTCTACTGAGTGACCCTATAGTATGTACTTACTGAAGTTGTCAAATAAATGTAGTGCAGTAAAAAGTATAATATTTTGCTTTGAAAAGTGGTGGATGAGCAGTATAAAGTACCATAAACTGCCAATACCACTGCTGATATATGTAACTTTCTTCACTGGTGTTAAGGCTGTGTGTCTGTGTTTCTCACATCACATGTGTCGTATTAGTCATCTAAAATGTCTTTTTGGCATTAAAATATGTATCCATTCTCCACAAATCCTCTTGATACACTATATCAAGTATTTGCTCTTTCTGTCTCACACACACTTTGCATCTCACTCTTTCTCATTCTAGCTCTCTATCCTCCCCCGTGTGTTTGTACAGTGCTGCTCAATGTGCCGTGACAGAGTAAATGCTGACACCAACACCTGTTCCCTGAAGGTCACCCACACACACACACACACACTCCTACACATACACACAGGAACACACACAAAAACCTTCTACCTTTTCTTGCAGGGTTTTGATTTTATGTATTTCTTCTATACAAGACATTCGCAGCTGCTGAAAATTCACAGAGCTCAGCCTCACCTACACAGTATCCACTTATCGTGTAATTTTTTGAATGCCTTGATTGTTGGCTGTCATGCATTATTCATGTGTGCGACCTCGAGTCCTCATGAAAAGTTGTCCTTTGTTTGCGTGTATCATTAACACATCGCTCTGCTGGGAAGGGAAACAGCACCCCAGGTCTCTTAACATTAGCGACCCTTCTGCCCACACGGATGTCACACCACTGTAATTAGCGGCAAGGGGAGCAGCCTCGGGCAGTGCTCACTGTTGAAGTCACTGGAGAAGCCAGAACAATATGTCTGTTTGCTTTTTGTTGTTGTTGTTGTATCTCATTATTTCTTGTCCACAAACAAAAATGACCTTCATGACAATTTGTCATCATCAGAATTTCTGCACACTGCATCACACACCCACTGGGTAACGAGAACTGGACGATGGATTGTTTGACCCACGCTATATGAGAAAACTGAAGGAGCATTGCAAATGTAGAAAAGAAGGATAAATTACATGGAAATATCTGTATGAAATTTGATTATAGGAATTTAGGCGTACTTGTAGATCATGAAATATCCACTTGTGACAGGAGTTATTGCCCATCTTTCCAAAGGGATATTATCTATAGCACTGGCACATAAACGGAGAGTTGGCAGAGGAGAGGGAAACTTTTCCATTTGAAGTACTGACGTGAAAGTGAGCCTGCCGTGGTGGCGTTGAGGGATGGGAGGAAATTATTTGTTGAGCAGAGAGTTGGGATTGGGTTGGAAGGGGGGAGGGTAAACTTGCTGATTCTCATGAATTTAAAGAGGCTATTTTACAAGGTTAATATACATAAATGCCTCCTTAGCAACCACAGTTTCATAGGACTGTCATGTTGATTTTCCAGTGATTTTGAATTCATAGTGGTCAGACATACGGCCCATTTTCATTATCATCCTAACCACTTCCCACTGTGGAAGCACAGAAGCAAGGACAATAAACCTTAACAGAGGTAACTTCCTACAGCATCTATGTTGTTCAGTAGCAAAAGTCACAAATAGATCAGATTTTTCTCTTGGTTAAGTTACAAGAGTATCAGCAAGTTTTGTGGATGTGGATGGTTTATTTGGACAGTTTGCTTTTTCTTGTGCTTTTTTCATCACTTTCCCCAATATTGAATCAGGTTGACTTTACTTATGTTGTTTCACTAGTGTAAACATTTACTTTTGTATTGATCCATGACATAGCATTATCACCATCATTTAGCATTTTTCTTTAGCCCTCCTCCCCTTTTAAAAATGCAACACAGTAATATTTGCTGAGCACTCTGAGCATATTTTAATTAATCTATTTGTTGCATGTTGTAGCACTCTCTCCATCCCTACAATATATTGTATTATATACTATTTTCTTAATTAGTTTTTTACCCTGAGTGATGATGTCCTACATGAAAACAAAATGACCAACTGAAGTTAGAATACTGTTTTTTATTTGACAGATTTATATATATGTGTTTTTCTCTGTGGTCTTCTCACTGGTTCAAAGTGGACTGACTTTGTCATTGGAAGCCCCATTTATTGCCAACAGTGTCTTTTCTCATTTTTTAACATGAGAAAAGACTGGTATTGTTTATTCAAACCTAAAAGATCAAGTCTTAGGAATGTTTAATTTATTTAATTAGCAAAAAACATCAGGACAAATTGTCAAAGTACAGACAGTTTTAGAAAGTCTAATTTGAAGTAGTTAGAAAAGAGATGAAGAGTCATCTTTGAAAGGTTGATTAGCAGCATTTGAAAAACTCAATTTACCCAATAGAATGAGACAAGGGTGAAGATAAAAACAAGTCTTTAGCAGCCAAAAGAAAGCACTTTGACAGAGCACATACTGTGCCATTTAGAAATACAAAATTACGAATAGAGCAACCATTAGTTTCCTCTGACTTTAAATAGCAATAATCAGCAAAAGACAAAGGATATAGAGGTAGTTATAATACAGAATTATGTAACAAACTATTAAAATGTAAGCTATAAATATTAACTTCAATGACAGCTGTCTCACAAGTCTTCAACCACTCAATCTTTTGTTAGAGCTCAGCTACCGTGCAGTAACATTTTCTCTTTTCTCGCCTTCTCTCCACCGAGACTTCTGTGGTTTTTTTTTCTAAACTTCCATTCACACTGACCTCCAGTCAGGGCCTAGCTTTTAGCAGTGTCACAGGTCCTTGCGAGGGGAGCAGCCTTGTGAGTCTGAGGCTTGCAGGAGCGTCTGAGGGTGTTAGGTTAAAGAAGGTCTGTCTGCCTTCCAAGGACTGTCCCCTGGAGGTGGCGGCTGGGGCCGACACACGTCCTTGGGCTAAGTGCTCTGTTCTGTGTCACTGTGAGAAGAGGAGGTTGAGGGTCTTCTGACATGATGCCATGTCGAAAAGAGAGAGATCACAGTTGGAAAAAAAAGATGATACAGACCTTTTCTGATGCTTGGAGATAGAGTTTAAAAAATGAATCCCAAAACTCATCACTGTGGTCCAGGCAAACACAAGACTGATTCAGACTAATTACCAAACTATGCAGATAGAGGATTCTGCCACAGATCTGATTGGTCGGGAATTCTGCAGTACAGTGGCGCCTACAGCTATTAGCACAACTGATATTTTTCATTTTCAGTTATCAATACTCAACTGAATTTTATGGTCTTTGCATTTTTATTAAATGCCTTCACGTAATACATTGGTTGTATCTGCTGCTTTTTCAGTTGACAGTGTCCTATGCCAGTGTGCACTCGGGTATTCAATGAAAAATGAATAAAAGGCATAAGATTGGTGTTGCTGCTTGCATTAGTTTTTGTACACAGCACGCAGTAAACTTGAAATAGAAGGTAACATGATTTGATTTCTGTGTCTTCTCTGACTTGAATTGTTCTTCTTTACTGTTTGTAGATTGTGTTATTATCACAGGATTAACGTGTCAAACTTCAGCTTTGATTTTGCATTGTTGCTGTGTTTTGAGTTGTTTTTATATGCCATAAAAATGGGAGGAATCTTTGTTTTTGCAATCCTTCTGTTGAAATTATTTTAAAAAACTAATTTCCCAATAACGCATATTTACAACTCATCTGTCCAAAAGATCTGAAAACAGTTGAAAAGCTCTTCTTTATTTTTGCAGATTTTGCTTTTATATAATGTGAACAAGTCAATGTTAAACTGCCTTCAGGTAGGGAAATCACTTTCATCTTGACCATGCTGTATTTTAGAGTGGGTGCCAGGTTAAAGTGTCTGGTTAAACACCATAGCTGTGGTTTTGAATGACAAGAGAAGTACAAAGTAAATCAGACACATAAAACAGAGGAGTCAAAAATTATGTGGCGTATTGTTGGAGAACATAATATGTGCTAAGCGATTCAACTTGTTTTAAAATAATTGCATTCACAATTATCGCAAAAAAGAAAAGAAAAATTGTCGAGAGCTTTGTGTTTTGCTCTGTCTCACCTGTTCTCCACCAACACAAAGCCACATTCATGAGGAGGTTGGAAGTCCTGCTGCATGTTTTAATCAGTCAGTCTTTGTCTGCCTCTGTGTGTAGCGCTGTGCAGCAAATGACAAGTAAGCAAGTGATTTATAGAGGCAAGGCACTGATTCAGACTCTGCAGTTGTTCCTACCTGAGATGGACCAGTGTGTAAATCTTCCTTTGAGGTTCATGACAAATGCCTTCATTTTTACACGTTTGTTGACAGCATCATTATAGTGAATTCATTCCTGCAGTTAAACCTGTATTCATACAGACTGAACAAAATTAACACATTGCATCAAAGTTTAAGGGAATCAAAAGAGCTTCATAAATGTTTATAAAAGTTGAATTCATCAAAGCAGGACAGGTTCAGTTGTCACAACACGACAACACCATTATAAAGGTTTCAGCTGACTGCAGGATGCCAAAATGTGACCCCAAAGAAGTCAAACCAAATTGTGTTTCTTTTGCTTTCTAAAATAACCTCCACAGTCCCACACATCTGACTGTGGCAGACACGCACAGGTGGCTGCTGTGTATCTGTGACTCCATTTGGTGCTGTTTCACTCAAATTCAAATTTACAGCAATGCAATTTCCCACCTGAGCTTGGAACAGTGGCTCAGCAGCTGTGAAACTACTACAGTCTGAATAAAGAAGAGCAGATGATCTCATAACCAATATAAAACAAAAAAACATGCCACTTGGTGAATGCTTTTATCCAAAGACTCTGACAGTATAATGAGTGTATAAATTTTATATCACCACAGTAGGAATCAAATCCACAATCATATCAACCCTATCAAATTTTCTTCCTCCATTTCTGAAGCACTAATGTAATAATACATCAACTGATTGTTAGTGTGCTAAAAGTAGTAGTAGTATAATTTAACCTTGCAACAGTAGAGTACCTCTCCACACTATGTGCACTCTTTATAGATAAGGGTGGTAGTTTTCAAAAAAGATGTTTAATATTATTTCTTGGTGGCCTTTAACAAATGCCATTTCCCATGAGCTCTCAACCTTTGCAGGCACAATGTCACAGAAGAGTCCATAAATGAGTTGAGGGGTTGCTGCTAGTTTGTAATAAGAGCAGAACACAGAGGAGTAGATGCTGCAAAGGTTTTTAGATTACAGCTAAAAATGGCAGTAATGACTGAGAGAATAATGAAGGAAGCACTGGTGAATTTTAGGGATATGGAAGAAATTGGTTTATGATGAGAGCTGCTTTTTTCTGTCCTCACAAAATAATTAACTTTGTTCATATCACAAAGGTTTCAAGTCCCAATAGGAAATGTTGGAGTGGATGATGATGTGTCCTGGAATACAGAAAGTAAACCCCAGGAAGACGCTTTTTTTTTTTTTTTTTTTTTTTTTTTTTTTGCATACTGAAGCTAATGGACGAGAGGCAAGTCGAGATCATGATTTCAGCTCTCTAAAGCATGTTATACTGAAGACACAATGTCACAGTCTTTTATGATACTACTACCCTAACACTAATCCATGTATGTGTATATATGTACAGACAATAAAGGAAAAGCCAACATCAAATACCTGTGTATGGTGTTCGGCCACCACAAGCCATCAGAATAGCTTCAAACTCTAGGTACCGCTCTCCTAAAAGATATTCCCTCATGATGATGTTGGTGGAGAGCGCTGTCTAAAACATTGATCCAAAATCTTCCACAAGTTATCATTTTAGTTGAGATCTGGTGACTGTGAAGGCCATAGCATATGATTCACATCATTTCATACTCATGAGATCATGGTCATCCTATTTCTCCATTCATTTTCCAGGCTATTCCTTTGTCACCTGCTGACTTGGCAAATGGTCAATTGTGACTGTCTAATTCCTCCACAAACAAAATCATATATAATCAGATTAACGTGACATATGCCATAATTCAATAGGATTCAACTCAGCACAGTGTGGCTTTTAATGCTTGAAAAATGTTTACAAAAAAATTATAATGGTATAGGACAGTATGCCAGTATGACAGCTTCAGTGAATCCTTTTAGGTGTAAGTAATCACATATCATGCAGTGCTATGAAGATCTGTACTCTTAGATTCACAAAATATTGAATACAGCAGCCTCAGTGCATCATGTTTCTAGAAACAAGTAGAATATGAATTAGAAGTATTCACTGATAATTGTAGCCTATAACAAAATCTTGTTTACAAAATACTGACTGATGTAGTGATTTAAATTAATCCTGTCATGGTTTCAATTGCACAGCATGCTCAAGTTTTCGTACTTGGCCTGTTCCCATAAA
The DNA here is from genome assembly GCF_001640805.2 of Lates calcarifer. NCBI lineage: Eukaryota > Metazoa > Chordata > Actinopteri > Centropomidae > Lates > Lates calcarifer. Next base: position 19,221,615 of record NC_066838.1, on the reverse strand, counting down.
TAAGGTTTCTTCATGAGCAAGTCAATACTGAGCAGTTAAAATGTGTGAAATTGAATAGTTTCATCTCATTTGTGAGAGCAGAGTGTTAAAAGATCAAAGTGTAAATTTGGGGAAATGAAATCTGTTCTGATGATATTTTTTCCCTGTACTTACATTACCTAAAGGTAATGGGATGATAAGAAAATATTCACACTTTGAATTTCTTTATTATTATTATTATCAGATTTTAATTTCTTTTGGCCAAATTCATCCTCTCCTATGTTGCTGCGCAGGCAGATTTTGAGACATCCTGTTCACATCTGTCCTTCCTCTGCTGTCACCTCATTTTCACTTTTCTGCTTCTACACCATGTTATCCTTCTGGACCGGTGTCATATACTAATATATGTTACCCTGTTTCATTTGATTGCTTACATAGTGCTGTTAGTCCTAATGCTAATCTGTTCTATTACCTATTCAAATACCCCAGAAGAGGTCATAACCTGTGGAAATATAGCAATAGCATACACATTTATGCACAGGAATGTAACATCACATTAAAATAAGCCAAAGCATAACCATGTGGAGTTAATATCAAGAACATAGCAGCACTAATTCAGGCTTTTTCTCATATTTACACACCAATCTACTTCCATCTGTTTTATCATAAATGACCTACATTGGATTACATGCTACAAGACTTTCTATATCCTATCCTCCTAGAACACAGACACACACACACACACACACACACACACACAAATTCTCCACCCCGCTTTCTCCTCTGACCCAACCTGTCGGATCAGAGCCATCCCAGGGCATTTAGCAGCGTTTGCCTCAGCTGAACCCTGGTCCACCTCACAGCTCCTCAGGGGGGCATTTCTCATGGCTCAACCTGATTTCCGGCTCTCCAGCTGGGGCTGACACCCTCCGGGGATGAGGAGGGAGGTGGGGGGCGGGGGGTGGCGACTGTTGCTCCCAGACAACAACAGAGTGTGAAAAGCTCCAGACTCTGACAAGAGGAATTGAGTACCTGGGTGATATATACACACAAGCACACATGTGTCACAACCACCCCCACAGCTACTGATACACACACACACATGCATGCATGGTTGCATTTGTGTAAAAGTTAATATGCAAATATACTCAGGGAACTTAAATTGATACCCAAACACTTATTTTGCATAAAAATCAAGGTCGCACAGTCTCAATTGAACAGTGACCTCTTTATCAAAAGCTCTCAGAGTAATTAAATGGAAACAAAGAATTATAAATGAACAGAGTTCTAGGGCTAGTGGGGCCATTTTAAGTGTGTGTGTGTGTGTGTGTGTGTGGGAGTACTGAACCCATTCTGATGCTTGTTTTCAGTCTCCTGCAGGTAGCTAATGACTGCTTTGTATCTGGATTTTTTAAGGCGTATGAAAGAGATGTGCATGGTGCACTGTTGTTCTCACAGACTGCATTGTTAACATGGACATAAAGGAAAATGTCTTTAAAAAATGTCTTATTCTTGCAGAGACTAAGGACACAGAGGCAGCCAGGGGAAGCACTGCCTCTGCTGGTTATGCCATAAACTTTGAAAATGGAGTTACTGGGCACTTTGGAGTTTAATCTGTGCTATTGATCATGATGTGCTCTCTGCCTGAGGGATCTTTTCTTTTCTTTTCTTTTTTTTTTAAAGTGGGATAATCTCTGGTAATCATAATCAGCCCTGTATTTTGTCTTTATCAACACAAGGAAGGCTATTCAATCCCTGTCCTGAGGGCTCTGTTGTTATCGTGTTGGTCTCTATGTGTGAGTAAGCAAGTGTATGCTTGTGGTTTGTGCGTGTGTGTTTGTGTGTGTTGTGAAGTTAGAACACAGCCAGCAGGCTCTTGGAGGGAAAATCAGGACCATGGACAGATCCAGATGAGGAGCAGGCTTGGCGCTACAGGGAACTACTTCCATGTGCAATACCTCCACTCCTGGAGGTAAGCGAGGGGAGACTAATCAACTAATCATTGCTACACTGTCAAGTATGAGGCAAGGCCAGTGGGAAGCTAAGTAGTGAGAGAGAGAGTGAGTAACGCAATAAACCCAAATGTTCACAGGATCAGCATCCTCACATTTTTTACAGGGAGTGGACAAAATAGTAAAAGTAGCTGCTGTAACTTGATGGCCATTTTAGAAAATGTAGGTTGTGGTCAAGTCAAATTTTATTTATATAGTGCGAATATATAGTGAGAAACACAACAGATCCCACCATGAGCAACCACTAGGCGACTGTGGCAAGGAAAAACTTTCTAGTGTTGTTTTAAGCATACCCTTTCAAATGGTTCACTTTTGTTCATCATCCCTCTTCACAACTCTCCTGCATCTGGCACATGTTGCCTTTAGTTTTGCCATATTATGCTTGCCACCTTATACAATCTTGAAAGCAATCTCTGCATGGTAATTGTCTGACCTCTTATTGACTTCTTCAGTTCACTTTCTTTATCAAAAAATGTTTAGCTTTTTTGTTTGTTTTCTTAAAACTGCATGACCTTTTCTCCTTTTCTTGCTACTACAGGACAGGTGAACTTAAGTTTAGAACACAACATCTGACATTCTCACATAGTAAAGTTGTCACAGCAAACATGTTAGTATGCCTATTTACACATTCAGTGGACACAGAGGAACATAAGCATTCATTTGGAGTCATGTTTCTGGTCACCTGATGAATTTAATTCCAATATATTTAATATGCTCTTAAACAACACCTTGGAAAAAAGCTGAACATAAACAATGATCTTCATCAGCAAGTTATCAAATTTTCTGCCTGCCCTGTGCTGATGGACAGTTTCAGAGCTTTTTATCTGGAACATGTTGTTACTGCTGCTTAAAATAGGTTTAATGAAAACAGACTCAATGAACTGAAAGGAGCAATATTTCCTTTTAGAGCTGAGGGGAACTGCAGAATTAGGTGACATGAGTTAGGTCTCTATATGTGTCTTCTTTCATATTACATATAGTCTTTTGACCTAATGTTAAGATAAAGATATTGATTAGGGCAGTTGTAAACTGTGAATATGTCATTGTACATGTATGCACATACTGTCTGTTTGAATTTGCATGCATTTTTTGCAGCTTAAACATTATGTGGTCCATTTTGGGGCTTATGAAATTTGTCTGAAAGTCTAGGATTTTTTTTTTTTTTTTTTGACCTCATCATGATAACCAGCAGCACATCTCCTTTATAACAGCCAGAGTGGTTGCACCCTCAATTTCTCTTCAGTGCTTTTAACCAGATGCAGCAGAGGGACAGCATGGCACTTACACATGCAGCTGCTAAAAGCTGCCCCCCATTGACTCTCACCTCTGGGTAACACAGATAAATATCAAGGTTTAGTCTCAGTAGGCAGCCACTGAATGCTTGTGTATGTTTGTGTGTATATGTAATACTACACCGACCATACAAGATGATCTCCTTCTTAAGGCTAAAATAAAATTCTAATATATATTCCTATTAGTATTTAGGCATACAATGACAAACATTAACATTCACGTTGACCTGCTTTTCAACACCTTTGACGATTATAATTAATCACTGAAGATTTGTGCTCAAAAAAACTTCCAGTAGTGTGGATTATCATTATTATTCAAAGCCTGAAGCAATTTGAGGCAAATCAGTGACGTTTCAAAGCTGATGTCTACTGTGTTCACCTGAGGAGGCTGTAGCCGTGAGCTTGACTTTTAAATCAAGAGACACCCTCAGCAATGATAATCCCTGCAGGCCGTGAAACTAAAGACCAGACCACTGAGATTGGTTTCTGTTTCCTCTTAACAGTGACTGCTTGCTCTCGGTTTTATAGTCAGAGATAAGTTAATAAGTGAGTGGGTAGAGGATCAAAGTTTATTTTTACATGATGTGTGTTTGGGGAGGGGGCATGGAGAATGTAGTTTAATTTCTGTGAAGATTATTTTCTCTAAGGTTTTCCGCCATACACACAATTAATATGTTCGTTGCTCAACCACCCAAATGATTATTTGTTTATTCGTCTTTTGTTGACTGCACACAATCTCCCCCAGAGCCATACTGGCCCCATGTTAATTGTTTTGTCAACCCTCATATCTCTTTTAATTGTTGTGGATTTGTTTATCTTGGTGATCAAATTGAGCTTGGAGAGATTGAGGGTGGCTGCCAACACAGATCAGCCAAGAAGACCGATGAATGCATATCAAATAGTCTGACACTGGGAGCTACTGTGAGATACACAGACAGACTTTAATGGATGTATGGATGGCGTGATCACGTTCATGCACCTAATACAGGCCCACTGAAAAGGGCTTTCATGCGAGTTTCTGACATGCAGACACGATAACAAAGCTGTTCATTAAGCCAGGCCACTATCTGCCTAACATTACATTTAATAGCCTGAAGTGCTGTTGGCTATGAAACTGTTATTCCTATAATGGTAAGTGAAATTAACTGGGTACAGAATGATTCTCAGCTGTCTGACAGCCCAGAGGAAATCATGCATTTTTTAACCAAAGCCCAGTCCCTAACAGTGCAAGTTTAAATATAAGTGTAGCTCACATTCAGGGCTGTAGCAGCCACCACTGAGGACACATGGGTCACTGGGGAACTTTTTTTTTCACTTTTAGCAACAGGAAAGAATCTATATTATACAATTAAACACTCGGTGGATATTTTTACTTAGGTATTCCAGTATTTCAGACTCAACATACTTATGTATATATATATAACATCACAACTTTTTGGTAAAAAAAAAAAAATCCACAACAGATTTTTTGTTTCTGAAAATGTGGATTTGCATTTGAAACATTTTGGATTGGAAATGTTATAAATATAACAAAAAAGAACCCAGACATTGCCGTCTTTCTCCCAGTTCTTTAATTCTACATGGACATGATAATGTTTGACAGCTAACGGCCTGGCCTGATGTAAAACCATGTGTGTTTAAAATGTTCCCATGTCTGTGTAGACTTGGAAAAATGTGCTATGTGCTAGAAATGTACCTTTTCCATTTGTCTGTGTATTGTTGTCACCATCTTCAAAAATGTGCAAATGTACATGTGTCTCCTGGTGATTGCCATAGAGAATGTATAGATGATATAACCCCATGAATAAAATATGAGACTTTGGTATTTCTGGTATCTAATTTTCATGGGGGGTTGCCATGGACTCATGACCTCCATATTTCAAAAGTCCTAGCTCACATTTACACTATTTCCAAAAAAGATTTATTCACTCATTCATTACTTTGTATCTTTTGTTATGCAGCTCAAAAATCCCAGTTGGAAACAGAATGTCCTTTCTCTTGTAAAGTGCAAATATTCATTACTGTGCTGACAGCATTCCCTGAATGTAAAGCAAAATTATTTAAATCATCACTTTAGTCTTGGTCTCAAAAATCAGGTAACAAGTTTAAATGCTGCAACTCATCCTGATGTAAATCCAGAAAACATGTGTTTTATGCTATTTTATAGGGTAAGTAGTAAATACGGCAAGGCAACACTGCTAGGTACACATGTAGTAAATAACCAAAGCATTTATTTCTGCTTACTTTCTTGTTTGTCAGTTGGAAAAAACGATTGCATTCACACTTGTGTTTCGCTCACGGTTCACGGGTTCAGTCTCCAGTGACTTTCAGGTGCTTTTGAATGCTGCAGTTCCCTGAACTACATGAATATGTTACCTCCAAGATACATATTCATGAAGCTACAGCAGCTGTAAAATTGACTTATTTCGTGCAGAGAACATGATATAATGTGGGATATATTGCTGATGTATGCCTTTGATCAGATGATCTTACACTGGGTGAGGACTTGTACTCCTCTGGGTTAAGAAAAAAAGACTATTTTCATGGTAACACAAAATATAGTCAGTGCATTTATAAGCATACAATATTTTGTTTAAGTGATTACATGTCTGCAGACTAATATTTGATATCCAAAAGAATAAATTTGAGCATTTTCACACATGTAATATGGTTTTAAAAATTGGGATACTTTGCATACAATGTAAGCAAACAGCTGCAGGTGAAGGGGGTGGGGGTGGGGTTCCTCTGTGACACTGAATCAGCGATGCAGTCAGTTTTATTGAAACATTTGATAAGTAATGGTGAAGGTAAATAAGGTTACACTTAAAAGATTTGGCAGTGTTTCATTTTTCTCTGTTTGGCCATTGACTCAGCATCTCCGGTTGCACTATCTATTCAAGCTATGATTGGAATATTTCTTTAAGCTTCTGGAGAAGGTCAGAAAAGTAATTAACCTCGTTCTGTGTGCATCAACAGAGGGGCTGAGACAAGAGTGCTCTCTCTCTCTCTCTCTCTCTCTCTCTTTTTCTCTTTCTCTCACACACACTCATTCATTCATTCTCTCTTCCTCGCTGATATGCACACACGTACACACACATAGATACTCAACACTGTAAAGTTGTACTTGAATGAACAGATTAATGAAAAAGTGATTAAACATTTGGAGTCCAATGTGTTTTTCTCTGAGTTAAATGAATGGAAATAAAGGTGACATTAACATGTTGTCCCATGTTCATGTGAGTTTACTCCTTTAAAGACTGACGCACAGACAGACAGACACTGACATTTAAATAATAGCGCTGTAATCGCAGGAAGCAGGAGTGGACATTTCTCTGTTTTGCTCTCACTTCTTGTTGGCTGCCCTGTCCATCTCTTTCGTCTTCTTCCCACCTTTTACTCGGCATCTGTCTGTACAGCTTTACTCCTCTCTCTCTCCCGCTCTTTCACTCTCCAGAGTTGGACAGTTTCAATTTAAGAAATCTACACAGGTGTTGAGAGGGCTTTAATGGCAGTGGTATTTCTCCCCGGTCAGCTAAGTTGGCCGCCTGGAGACTTTTTCACGTAAGGCTGAGTGATTTCTTGCTGTGCACTATAATGCTGCAGCCCCCCTCCTCTGACTTTCCCTCACTTCTCCACTTGTGTTTTTACAAATAAGCTCGGTACATTGCATAATGCCCCCCATAGCCTTACACAGCAGGCTATTCATTCTTGGATCAAACTGCTAATGTGAACAAATGTTACAAAGATTTTTCACTTTCCATTTCCCAGCTTAATTTACTGTGCTTTACTTTGTGTGGGTCTTTAAACTAAGAAGATTTATTTTTAAGGAAAGGTATTGGTGTGAGTTGGGGAGGAGTTGGTGGTTTGGGCAAAAGAATATAGAACTAATAGTGTCTGTCAAAATAAAAAAAGAGGCCTGGAAGAGTGCTTTCCTCTCTGAGGTACAGAGCCCAGTGTGGTATTTTCACTTCCACAAGCAGCCAGGTTGTTTATAATGCATGTATCGTACTGCCATCACATAACGCTTTTGATCACAGAAGATGGATATTCACTTTCACGCATCATTTAACCAGAAGATGACAACTGTGGCTAGCAACGTCAGATGCAACAAATGCCTAAACAAACCTCCTCCAGATGCAGGGACGCTTGCTCACCCAACAAAACGCACAAATGAAAAAAAAAAAATCAAAAACCTTTCCACACAGTTTTCTTTGTTAGAACATCCTTGTTCATTTAACTCATTAACAATGTCAAAAGAAAGCTGACGAAAATATAATGGGCTGTCAGAACATACCTGCACAAAGTACACTCATGCTCGCAGTAATTTTAAGAGGTAACTCTGATGAGATTTGAATGTTTGACATGAGGAAAAGAGTGCAAACCAGCATTTATGAATAAATGGTGGTTTCATTTGTTGAATCTCTCTTTGACCACATCACTCAGCTCTATGTCATTACAAGTACGTTTAGTAAGTAAAGAAGGTTTGGAAAAAAACAAAGAAATCGTAAAATGGCCTGGCCTCTTATTTATAATAGTCCTACCAATTTTGATATTTTCATTAAAAAGGCTTAAAATTCAATAACATAATGAGATATTTACTATGGAAAACACATTTTTTTTCCCTCATCTTTCAGAAACATAACTGTGTTGAGAGACTGTTCTTACAAAAGAAACAACAGCATCTGTTGTTTGTTAAAATGGACTAGAAAGAGCCATGTATAGGCTTAGAAGAAAAGCAGGAAGCAGTGTGACATTTTTAAATGCCTTGGGGATGAAGTCAGTGTGGCAAGATGGGTATAAAAAACTGTCTAACTGTCTAACTTTGACACTGGAGACAGGGATTTGCTTTCTGTCTCCTAAAAGCAGTCAATGTTGGTTATGAACTATTCTGTCATTTAGATGTTTGGACTTGTCATCTTTAGCCCAATAATCAGACTGAACTATGAAATGTAAGCAAAGAGAAGACTGCAAGCAAATGTGTATGTAAAAAAGGCACCATTTAAATCGAGACTTCCACTGTTCAGCCAGTTTAGCCAATTTCTGTTTTGGATGGCAGGTTATATTGTTTTTATTATCGTCCGTCTCTTTCGTGTCATTTTCAGTTGACACAGAAGCTGCATTTGAAGAAAAAACTGGAGATGTGTGCAGCAATTCAGAGATCTGAAACCTGGTTATGTTAGTTGTACTTGTCCCATTCAACTCAAACGACTGTATATATGCAGATTGGCTGTAAGAGAGTGGAAAGTTGACTGTATTTCACCTGTGATGGACGGGCATGATGGACAGACGTGGTCCCTTCCTCATTAAGCCTTACGTTTTTTATTCTTCTGATTAAACTCTGTTTGGTACCTGGATGAGAAAAGGTCATCACAGGATGTAACCTGTCTGTCCCAGTGATGTGTTTTTCTTGGGCCTCCGTTTAATTATTAGTCCCCATCATGTCTCCAGAATAATGCTGACACTAGCTGTCTTAATGAAGAAACTGCATCTTCAGCTGTCAGAGGATATTAGACTTACTTGACCTCTCCAGAGTTACCTGCCCACACAAATCATCTCAGCCAGAGCAAAGAATTCCTCCTGTACTTTTACAAGAATATTATGGCGAGGAATGCGTACAGGCTATCTCACTTTAATCAGAGAATCGTTTGGCCTTTAAAAGTTTACTTCACCAAAATTATAGCAATGTGAAAAAAAAAAAAAAAACTCTTTTAAGGTAACTTTGTGTTGCCTCATCAGTAAGTCTCGGCTTTAAAATGAGTTTTGGGGATGCACCACAAAGATTAAAACAAGTGCCATCAAAGGTAGCAGACCAGCTGTGGATGAGAGGAGATCTTTCATCAGACACTAACAACAGATACCCAGCCCAATTATACGACATCAGTCAAGATGAGAATCATGACTTCAATCACCACCTTTGAAACATGATCAGAAATGCAGAGCATGTTAGGATCAGCAAACACCAAAGACTTAGCCTTCTCAGAGGGACATGGGTCACGTAGCATTAAATGCAAAAATTGTTTTTACTGGAACTTATCAGGTGTTTGCACCGGTTAAAACACATTCATTATTATTAAAAAATCTCAGAACAGTTCTCTTCTTATGCACCACATCACACAAATGCTTTTTTCTGCATTCTGCCATTCAAGAAATTATTTTCTAATGACTTTAGTACATAATTTATATACAGCATCTGTTGTTGTGCAAGGCGAATCACTGATTTTCTTGCCAAAGGAATCTTTGACTATGACATAAACACTGCAGAGTTTCCCCTTCTTCTGTGGCTTTTGAATGGGACACACTCAAAATATACTCTGACATCCATGGCAATTAAATTAGCTGCTAAAATACCCGTTTTTGCACTCCAGTGATAGTCAGAAAAAGCCCCTTTAACATAAACGGGACATGAAAGGGCTTTCTAAAACCTTTCAGCATTATTTCTCTCACACAGTTTCCAACAGGAGCGCCCTAGTTTCAGCTGCATTTTTGAATAATGAATGCTTCATGACACAGTACTTGGGCATCAATCCAAAAAACAAATCTATTTGCCAAAGCAAATCTAGAATTAATAATGACTGGGAAAAGAATTATTGTTGATTTAACGCATTCATATTCATTTTTTGACAGTAACATCCATCAGTTGTGAGTCTTTCCATTATGTCTTTTGAGCAAACACCAGAAACCATTTAACAACAATGTAAGTCTAGTCTGGGCAGGAAAAAAAGTGTTTCAAAGCATTACACCACACACACAGTGCAGCTTCAAGCTTGTGATAAACGTGAACCAAATTTTACCTTATTGAAGAATAATCAAAACCGTTTCTGAATGGTTTGTTGAGCCACAGTTTAATATCATTCCTTAAATGTAGACTGACTCCATCCCACAAAATGAATCAACATGTGTGTGAGCATGAGAGACAGAAAGGAAGCAAGAGACAGGAGGAGACAAACAGAGAGACAGCGAATGAGACAGAAAGGCGCTGCAGAATTACCCAGAGTGAGATGTGGCACAGATGGTGGGAAGTGTAGGTAATGGGGGGGACCGCCATCCTGTGTTCCCCAGACACATAACTCAAATGCACCATTATTACATTGACACAATGACTGCTTCACAGACATCTCCATATCTTGCCTGCATTCTTATGCGGCTGTATAAAAAAACGGGAGACATAACACATGGAAAATAACCACACGCTAAACAGTGAAATAAATTCCATCCACTGTGAGAGGGAATTTTAATATTGACAGTTTTATTAACTCCAGAGGCAGACCAGCTGAAGCCAGGAAATGATAAAACACCTCATTAATTTCAGTGCCATCTCTTGAAAAATTTTCAAACAAGAGTAGATTTGAGAGATAGATGCAGGGTTCCATAGGCTTCTTCATTGGTTGATTACAAATGAATGCCTGGATGGTGACATCTTTAATTTGAACATTGCTTTTTTTTTCTCCTACACTAGTCCTCTGTGATTAAGCAGACATGTCTGTCGCCATGCCAAGGTCTTCTGCTACCCCTGGAGGGTTGTTGCTGAGACCTTATAGCTGGTGAATTGAGGCGGTCCAGCTGGAAATGCTCGGCTGCTGAGACTCTGTGTGGGGTCAGGACTCCTCAGGCCCTTGGGGGTGAGCAGACTGGACAGCTGAGCTCTGACTGGACTGGACGGGGCCACAAACAGCATTTATTTCACCCAGCCCAACATACATGGCATTGAACAGAAAAATGTCGTATAAAATTTTAAGTTATTAAAGAAAAAACATCTAAGAAAAGACCCTGAAACAAGCAGATTTACCAAGCCAGTACCTGGGGGAATGATGGCAAAGGGTTCATGCTGGGCACAAATTCAGGTTGCTGCAGCAAGGACTCAGTTAGTTTCACTCTGTCATTATCTGTTTGTAATGTGGGAAGAGATGAAGATGAAACTCTGATTTCAACAAAGCAGTTTTGTACTTGTCAGTGTTGATCAAACAGCTTTATAAGTCTGGCAATACTTAGAACAAGTTATAATATCTTATTAAGATGATACAATTAAAAGAAACTGAGACATGTGAAATGCTGTATAAAAAATATCTTGTCAGACAAAACACAAGCACATATTGCCTTGATTTAAGATACTGCATCTTACTTAGATTTCACTGTAAACAGTGTTTGACATTGTGCTCACTCGCTGGTTTTCAATTGAAAGTTAATCCAAAGAATTTAACATCCTGCATCTACTTCTGACAATAACTGCTACACACCAGCTCTCACACTTGTCAAGCAAGCAAGGTCAAGATAACATCATTTTTCAGATTAGAGGTGACAGTAACATTCATCAAGTACAAATAAATATTTTTACAATTACACTGCTCATTACTTAAATATGCATGGGTGTATGTAAGTTTAATGATCTATCTGTGTATGTGTGGTGAGTGTGAACACAGGTGTGTGTGTTTGCATGTGTATGGTAGCTCACCTCACATTTAATTTACAGCTTGAGATAAAATAACACCATCTGACAAAAGCAGTAAAGAACACAGCAACAAAGAATCTAATTAAATCATGTACCATGTAACCTGCGGAGGAAGAGACGTAGAAGGAGAATGGAGAAAGGTGTGAGTGGTCTTCAGCAGCTGTAATTTGAAGTGCAGCATCCAGGGATTCATTTCAATCATGCACACTGGCTTCTCTCAGGGTCACTTAGGCATCCTAGATTAATTGAGCTGAGATGGGCGTATGAGGAGGAGGGATTGAACACGAAGGAGGAGGCAGAAGACAAAATAGGTCTTGGCCTGAGGTGTAGCTGTGAGCAGAGAGGGAAACAGCCCATGTCCTGACCCCCTCGACCCCCACCACATGACAAAACACAGCGCCACGCTGTGCTGTGCTGCAACGTGCTGTAAAAGAGAAAACACAGCAAATGCATGGCCTCTCCCTCTCCACAGCTGGAGCCAGTAATCTGACAGCCATGTCTGTAAATCACATCTCCACGCCCATTCTTCACACTGCAAGGAGAAGAACGCACTTTTCTCTCGCTGATTTTATCCTTAATTTCATCATGGGGAAGCAGGACAAAAAGCCTGGCTAACAGACTTTAAGCACTATATTTAGTGGAGTAGCCTCAATGTTAAATGGTTTACCATGCAGATGGAAAATGGAGCATCATTCATATAATCCTCTTAAGTCTCTCAATATCACTTGTGAAACACTGATCTGAACAGGAAAATTCTCAGTCTAAATCTCTGTCTATCAGGAGGAATCAGGCATTGTGTGTTTTAAATAGCACTATAAGGTCAAATGGGCTGGGAGCTAAAGAATACCTCCTCATTGCTTTAAATCATTTTTGAACCTGGTATCTGTAACAGCAGATATTGGCAAAACAGGAGGAAATGGCAATAAAATAGAGAACAAGAACTCATCAAAAGTTTGATTGCATTTCAGTGGAAAACAATCATGTCGTTTCAGTTCCAATGTTTTTCATGTTTTGTTTGGAAGACCTAAAATTGGCTGCAGAGAGACAATGAGATTCGGGGGGGGGGGGGGGACGAGTGGCAAACAGGAGAGAGATGGACTGCAAATAAGAACCATTCCAGGGACACAGGGGGGTGTCTTTTATACAAAGAGCACTCTAGCTGAACAGAGGGGTGTTTTGAGGCAGAGGGAGTGCACATGTTGCCAGCTCCGGCTCAACAGAAAGGTGTTAGCAGGTGAGGAGCTGTGTACGCTGACTGCACCAGATAAACACCCAGGTATGTGAGAGGTTGAAAGAATCTGTCATAAAGACAGGCTGGCTGGAGTACAAAGACCAGGTGACAGCAATTCAGCCCATCACTTATACACATGCATCACTTATACACATGAATCAATACATGCACAAATGGGCACACATGCAAATTCATAGGTTTTGCAGTCCATCAAGTGGTCAGGGTGCCTGCATTGGCTTGTTTTTTGGTCTTTAATCTTAAGCTACCTACAAGGCAAGTGGAGGCAAATCAATTCCTCCCTGTAGCGTCACCATCATCCAAATCTCTGCAGCCTCAAGGGATAAAAGGTTTGATGTGACATTACAACAGTCTCTGGTCTTTGCCTGCTTTCTCTCACTCATTCAGATTGGCTGTAGCACTTTTCATGTTTGTACAGGTTTTAAAACAGGGGACAGAGTTTAATTTGGGCTCATTTTATATAACTGTCTGGTTCTTATTTATCACATGCCATGTGAACATACACAGCTTCTGTGAAGTCTTCTAACTCTATCTCTTTGAAATGATGATGACATACTGTAAAATTTGTTTTGCTGTGCACATTTTGAAGGGAGAGTAATTGCTGCCCTGATTATGTTCGATGGTAATGTTTTTCCCTCTAATAGAAGTGTTACATTGCAGTGCTACATGCAAGTTGTAAAGAGGTAGTTGGAGTGGACAGTGGACTTACAAGGCAAAGGAGTTTGATACAGAGAATAGGGTTTGTGGTGACTTGCTGTCACATAATGTTGGAGGACTCACAAAACAGAAAGGTCAAAACTCATGCATTATTGAAGATGAAACTCTTTCATAATATATAGGATGATTTTAATTAACTCCATCTTGACTAATGGCAGCAGGAAAAAATTAAAAAATAGTAGGCTTATAACATAACTTCTTATAAGTGGAGTGAAATGCAAATACTATGAAACTCAAATAGGAACCCAGTTGGGAACTGAATAGTGTATACTTGAGGCTAACTAAAATAAAAACAAAACAACACAAAACACACCTTTAGTTTCAACTAGTTTCGTTTTGATTGGTCAATGTCAGAGACACCTGCTGTGATTGGCAGCAGCTGAGGAACAGAAAGCGAGAGAGACCTGGGTAAACATGCAGAGAGGCCAATGAACATAGAAGGATGGATTTTACAGCACAAACACGCATTATCCTTCTTCTTTTCACTTAATTGTCTCTTGTCTGTATTTCTGCGCAAGACCGAGGTGTGTGGAATACTGCCAGTGTGCTAGCTGTTAGCCGCTAGTTAACAGCATAAGTAGCGATGCTAACTGTTTAGCCACATATTGTTAACATCGGCTAGAGGTAGGTTCCTGACGTTAGCTTGAAACCATTGGATAAACTAAATGATTTTGAGTTTTGGAGCCGACGCTGGATTCAAGGTCGGACAGATCCCATGGTGACCGGGAAAGCTGTGTGGGTTCTCTAATGAAGACACGTCTTGGACTGTTCAAGCGTTAACAAGGCCAGGCATCGCCATTGGTGACCGGAAGGGCCTCTGAGCGCCTCTCTTCTCCGACCTCCAAACCATCTTTTTAGGAACAAACTGTAAGTTAAACTCTTTCTGTCTTTACTCTGAGTTCATAGCGGGCAATTTGTGCTCTCGGGCAGACGCCCACCAGCACGCCTGAGGGGATGAATCTTTTAATTGCAATACTTTATGCAGATTATGTTAACTGTATATAATTGTAACATGTCATATTATCAATATTTGTCAACATGTACCGTCACACGTTTCCTAGTCCCTGTTATGCTTTGTCCTGGTTTTAACCTTATTTAGGACCTAATTTGGAGCATTATTCTTATCCCTGTGTGATTCTAGTATCATAGAGGTTCTTGAAAGTTACACGTCTAAGACTCACTTATGGCTGTCCTGGCCACTTTTGATGATCTTTTTTCTGTCATTATAAAAGGTACAATTCCACTTAAAGCCTGTACTGAGAAATAATGAAGCAATTTAGATATATTGATAGCCGAATAGCACTGCTACTGTTACAAAACTGACTCACCGACAACCATATGAATGTGCACCGCTGTTATGAGTCTTATCCATATATGGATTGTATTGTATGGTGTTTTTGTGGATACAGGACCTGTAGCGAGTGTGCCCCTCCAATAGAGTCCCTCTGCAGAGTCTGCCTGTAGTCTTATTCTCTTGGTATCAGATGTTTGTGTGGTGTGAGCAATGGGGATTTTTAATAATGAAGTGCAGCACTGGACAGCAGAGACTGACTTTTAAACACGCCTAGCTTCCCCATGCTTAAAAATGACCTTGGTTAAGAGCATTGTACTGTTGGCCATACCACAGTGTTTTTAGTTTTATTTGTTTGTGTGTATGAGAGTGAGAGTGTTTGTGGACCTATTTTATATGTAGAAAAGTGTTGTTGCCTGTCTTATGCCAGAGTTTAATGTGTGATTTTATTCTGCCAAAAGTCAGAGTTTTGGTTCACAAAAAGGTAATTTGCAAAAAAAGCAATTTAGGTTTAAAGTATTATTACAGATTTCACTTTATGGTTTAGGTTTGTGTTTTAGTTTGTGTGTATGCCGATTAGATTGTTCCTAATTTGATTTAAGAGTTTGCATATGTTTTTACTCGTTTTACTTTGCTCAGGGACCAGTATTTGAGGTTGTTACTTATTTTTAGGAGTCTAGGTGCTGTATTTTGGTACATTTTAAATTATTTGGAATAAAACAATATTTATAAATACAAATTAAACTGCCAGTTAACTATAATAATTTTTATTTATATTGTTGTCTGGAGTCAATTATTTAAAGAAGAGTGTGTGGTTACAAGTAAATAGGCTTAGATTTTAGTTAAGTAGTTATTCTCATCAGCAGGTTGGAATAATTTCACTTTAAATAGGTGCACCTCAGTGGTAGCTACTGTGAACAACAAACTCAGAAGCCCCCATAATTCTAGTCTAAATCCAGTCCACAGTGCTACAGACATTTTGTGACTTGACAAATACATTGTAAACAGTATTTCTCATCATGCTGATAAATAATGTAATCCAGGTGGCAGTATGTTTCTTGTATTAGCTGTTGCAATTTAGTAAAATATAAACACAATTTCTAGGAGACAAGTTTGAACTGTCTGGTTCATATTTATCTGCTGTATAAAAGTATAATGTTTCTGTCAGCTCTTCAGGCTCTCTTGTGTTTTCCGTCCAGTATTTGTAGTATTAAAGCAGAGAAATTATGAGACATTAATGAAACATGAAGGAATCAAATTGTAGCTTGAAAATACCAACTCTCCTTAACTTCTTAGAGCCCTGCTTTTTTGTCTGTCCACCCTACCTGTCTTTGCTAATTTACTGTGGGCAACATCAATCTTTGTCAGTGTCTAACAGTTTATCTTTGTCTGTGCATGTCAGCTTTAATCAGTCTCAGCGAGTCTAGCATATCATCCCGACAGTGAGGTAGAGTGATTCCCAGATACTGGATACATTTTGGTCCTTCAAAGGCTGAGAGGAAACTCGAGTATTTTTCATGAAGTTACATTTGGGATGGATGTTCCTTGTGTAAGTGTACTGTAGGTAACTTCCAAGAACTCAAAGCCCAAAGGCATCAGGGTTTGTCACATTTTTTAGAGGCTCCTCTCCCAGATGTAATCTGCCTTTGAGGTAACAAAAATAATCATAAAAGACCGTTGACGTTTGTGTTGTTTGTGTGACGTTTGTGTTTTGTGTTGTTGTGTTCACCCCCACCCACCCCCCCTCTAGTAAACAAGTCCCCGACTCAAGCTACACTAAGCTTTATGGCTGCCAACTAGCCTAGGGGGCAACAAGGAACATATTGCTCTCCCTTCCTAACACTTCCAGGATTAAACATTAATTCACAGGGCTCTGAAACTTTAATATCTGGGCATGTGTAAGTGAATTATGTGAATTCAGCTCACACTTGTCGTGTATGTTGGAGGATAAAACAATTGATTTCTCACACAGTTGCTTAATTAAATAGTAGAGAAATGTTTTTATGTAGCCATGAGACTGTTTTGTTTGCTGTTTGGGTTTAATTAACTAATTAAAGATGGAATTTACGCGGACTAACATGCAGGATTTATAGACATCCAGGGCTTGGTTATTTAAATCTGTTTTTTAAAATTAAAATTCGAGACCTCAAAATTAAAGTGAACTGAATCATATCTGAATAAACTGCAAAACATGCCGGTGATTACAGCTTTTACCAAATACGCTTAACAGTACCAGAAGCACATGGTGTCATGTGTTCATATGTTTTTCACGTGCATGTTCAACTTTGCTGCATAATTCTTTGGCCTCCTCTTAGTCGATAATCACCATTATTTGATTATCTTTTAAAGTCAAAAGGTTTTCTTGTCAGCTTTTAATAGCTTTTAAAAAGAAGACTCTGGTTGAAATATGTGTGTACTCCTCATTATACAGATTGCAGTTAAACTGCCGAAAAATATTTGTGCATTACAGAAAATTAAACAGCTGTTAGACAGGTGTACCACGTGATATACTAAAGAAATATAAAATACAATCTGCTATCAACACATTTGGCAAAATACATTGCTGGACATCTTTGACATTTTAATTAAGTTGTTCACAGTTTATGTGAATGATTTAGTCTCAGCTGTTGCTTCTGGCAGTGGTGCAATATGCTAAGCACAGTTTTAAGGTACTTGTGCTTCACTTAAGTATTTCCATTTTATGCTGCTCTATAATTGTATTCCACTACAATTGAGAGGGAAATTGTAGTTTTAGATAATAAAAATAAAATATACAACAACTTCTACCTTATACATCAAGCGGTATATACAGCAGTTAAATTTACATCTGGCTGGACATTAAGAAATTCTAAGTGTTAATGTATTGATAATAATAGACCAATAATGTCTGATTGATAATGTAACTTTTGAAAGGGATAATTATAAATAATGAATAATTTTACTTTTCATACTAAAATAAATCCTAGATTGTACTGATAATACAGATATTACAGGACTTTTATTTGTTTTTATAGTGTGGTATAACAGGTAATATTAACAGACAGTCCAATGCAAAATACTTAAACTGCTTACAGTGCTTTGTTCTCACTTAGTTTGATTTAATTAAGCAAACATATTAAATTATGATTTTATACTATTCATTAATGACTGCAATTAATGTTGGAAGAATTCCCACAATGAAAACAAATATACAGAAATACTTGTAACCACAGTAATCAGTGTGTTTCTGTGCAGGACTTGTGAAACCCACATGGTAGCCAAGCACTGATTCTATTTATGTTGTGCCATTTATTAGAAATTAAAATATTGGTATTTGTTTGTATAACGATGTAAAAAAATATGAGAAAATCACATAATTCCTCTAGGTGTCAAATTCTGAAAAAATTGCCCACTGATTCCCCAAACGAGTCCATGAGTGGATCAACAGGAGCCTAATTGCACACATTTTCTTCCTCTTGTAGTGTGTGGGGTAAACCAATGCTGCTTGTTTCTCTCTCTTTCCCTGTCTTGTCTGTGGTCAGTCCTCTGTTCGTTTCTTCTACACCTGTGGAGAGTTAAATAACAGAGTAGAGAAGAGGAAGGACTGGAGGGGAGTCGACAGCAGGGGAAGTATGCTGTTGGTCGACAAGATCTGTGGAAAAAACACTCAGGGGCTGAGTCTTACACTTGCACATGTACAAAAAAAAGGAATCAGTCCAGAGATACAATATTGTTGTTAGGCTACAGTTGTGTCTGCAACTCTGATTAGGCCTTAATTTCCAGATGCTGGTTTTACTATTGCTGAGACAGGAGCAGAAGGAACAGGTGACAGAGGAAAAGGACAGTAGGCACTCCTTGACTTTAGACTCCTTGGAAGAGATGGCAATTCTTCCAGCATTTACGTGGTAGGGTCAGAAGAAAAAGATGGAGAGTCTTTGTTGTTTTTACACCTTTTACTCTGCTTCTTTCAGTTGCTTCTCAACCTTGTGCAGGAGATCTATAAGCCAGCTGGGTTGCTGCGCCATTCCTCACCCTTTATTCTTTTATTCTCAGTCTCCTTAGAGACTTCGAAATACATTCCTATACATTCCTTTAAAATTGTCAGCTCTTAAAGGAATAACATTTCTTGTAATATAAGTTACCTTGAGTATTTCATAACTTGTTGCAGTTGTGCAAGGCTCATCATTTTTAGATTTTACAAATATTAACCAATGAATATGTTTCTTAAAAGCAGTAGGTTGGTTTGAACCTGTTTGAACTGTTATTTTGCAGATTTCTCTCCATTTACACTTGTAAACCTCTTGATCCTCTTGTGATGAGGATGGTTAGAAAAAAATAGTTAAACATGAAAAACAGCTGCTGATTATGCTGAGAAATCCATTTAAAACTTTATTTTTACAGTCGCATAGATTGATTTTTTTAGTAATTCTAACAGCATGGCTTTAGAGAATGCAATGTTGGTCTGTCCGCCACTTAAGTTCAAACTGAAATATCTCAACATCTGTAAGATGGATGTGCACAAAATTTTGTGCAGACATGTCTGTTTGCCAGATGGTGAATTGTACTGACATTGGTGATCCCCTGACCTCTCCTCTAGCTCCACCATGAAATTGACCTTTGAGGACTTGAGTAAAATCTCTCAACAACAGTTGGATGGATTTCTGTGAAACTTGATGGACACATTCATCTTCCCCTCAAGATGAATTGTAGTAACTTTGCTCATCCCTTGACTTTTCCTTTTGCCCCATCTTTCAGGTCTAAATCTCTACTTTTCCAATATTTTGGTTTATAACTAAATACCTGCAAAACTAACGGCATTCCAATCAGCCTCAGCTGTACTTTGTGTTTAGTGCTAATTAGCATATAACTGCATGCTAACGTACTAAACTAAGATGGTTAACATTGTGAAGATTACCTTCTAAATATCAGAATGTAACAGTGAGCATGTTAGAATGCTGAGCGGCGAGGATTGTTGTAGATTCTTAGTCTTGCATTTGATAATGTGTAGTATGCCTTAACTCTCTCATGTGAAAATGATGCACACCCACCTCACAGCCAATTAGAATTTCTCCAAGGCCATATGGTAATTGAATAAGGCTGATAGTTTGTTGCAGTCCATTGTCAGCCTCCAGAACTTGTCATATCTCACTGTGACCCTTAGACTGGTTGAAAATGATCAAGAGTAATTGACTTTCCTGAGGAGAGAAAGAAATTGGACCTTGGTTACTAATGCTCTCTGGCTGTTAAAATATGATTGTCCAAGAGGCAGAAATGATGATGGAACAAGACGTGGTGAAAGAGAAAAATAACAAGTAAATGTGAAAATTAAAAACTTGATGCATAAAGTGAAACCTTCTCAAACAATCAAGCTTTCTACCTAAATGAGGAGTCTTTAATTCTCTGGAGTAATTTAAAAAGATGGATTAAACTGGTTTAGCTGACTTTGCTGTTGATTGCTTCATGATGATGAAATGAGAGGAGGGTTTTGAAAGCAGTGGGAAGTATGTAATGAATGCCCAGCCTATTCAATCAGAATATGTAATGGTATGAATATACACAGCAGCCTGCACAATGTGTGTAACGCCACAGCGAATATGCAGTCACATCAAAACAGTCTTACCAAGAGAGACAGAGAGAGATGTTGACTTTCCCACTGAGTATTGCATTTCAAAAGCATCCACTAAATTCAGCTGATGTCAGTCTAGAGAACATGTATTTGTAGTGTTTACCAGGCAAACACTAACAGAAGATTTTTCTGAGTTAATGCAGCCACTCACTTTCTCCTTCCCTCATTCTTCCTTTCTGGAAAGATGACACTGCCGCATAAGCACCTCTAAATAATGAAATTGTGCTCGCAGGGTCAAACGCCTCTTTAGCTCAACCTGTTTCCTGCCAAACAGTCAATACAGTGTTGGAGTGGAGAGGGAAGAGTGGGGGTATGGAGAAAACTCCCTCTTTATCCCTGAAGGCTTTAACGTGGCTGTCCCTGCAGTGGAGTGGCCGAGCCAGGGAAACACTAGATCTGTTAGGTCCCTCTGTGCCGTAGCCTTGGAGCCTCATAATTCATCTTGCCTCCCTAATCTTTATTGCATGCTTTGGCTCTCACCTGCATCAGCTCCCCACCCCCACCATCCTTCCTTTCCTCTGCCTGCTTGATCCTTTCACAAGTGTTTTTTCTCTGCCCTAACTGCATAAATGCTTACACAGAAGAATGACAACTTTGGGGGATGGTGACTTTAACGATAACATTCTTCCATTTTTCCCCCCCTTTCTCTCATATGTGATTGCAAATGTGCTTCTGGTGTTTATCATTTGCTTATGTGTGCGTGTGAATCTCTGTATATATTGTCTTGTCCTGTGGGGAATAAGGATGATCAGTCTCCAGAGAATCTTCTCATCCTCACATCCTCACATCTTCACATGCAGAGCTCCCCATGGGCTCTGCTAGCCCTCTCAGCATATCATCTGTGGACAGTTAAGACATAACGCTGAGTTTCCTTATTGAGTTTTGACATTCTTCCCTAGCTGTTGGTGTTATCCCAACTGATTTTTGATATTCCCCCATGATTTGCCCTGAACAAACACTGTATTTCGTTGGACATACAGACAATTAGTGTTTCAATACCAACAAGCACTCCAGTCTAAATGACCATATAGATCACTTGTCCCTACCCTCAGATACAACGCTTAAAGTCATTGTGGATATCTTAACCATCACCTCCACATCTCCTCCAAATGTAGATACCTTGCACATACCTTTTAACTACCTCCCATAACAGATTTAGGGATATTTGAAAAATGTGTCACCAAGATATACGTTTAAAGAAATTTTAAAAAGAGGCTAAACAAGGTAGAATCTTCAACAAGTTGTTTTGCTAAGGTTTTCGTCATACTGAAGAGGGTGTGGCTTTATTTAAAGTGGGTTGGAAAAATGACAAATTCCTACTGGACCTCTGTTGTCATGGTAACAACTATCACAGATTTAAGAGACGGCACTGATCAGTTTGAAATGAAACCAACAGCAGTCTCCTATGTTAAATGCGTGGGTTGTTTATGCTGCTTGCACAGATGCCACATGGGGTCGTTCTTTTGGGGAAGGGCAGTCTTGTCAATACATAGACGAAAGAGCAGCTGGCATTTTAGGTAGAATTGGGTAGAGGTTAGTATAAAAAAGATATATGTCAGGCACTAGAGGAATTTATCTGCCTAAAGACAGGTTATGTGCCACAGAATAGCAGTCACTTCAAAAGAAGCATAGTGGCTTCAGAGGCATGCATGGCATCTTCAGGTTGGTTCATTATTCAGACAGAGTGAACAAATGAATCTTAGGTAGAGTTCAGAATTCAGCTGCTACTTCTTCAGCTTGCATTAGCAGTCGACACACAAGGCCATATAGAGCTCCGGAGAGTCCAGATTATCATGCAGAAACAGCCCAGGAGTCTGTCTCCCAAACTCCATTAAAACATCGACCTTAAGGTGTTAAATGCAGCGGGAAACACAGGAAATGAGAAGTGCCCTCCCCACTGCCTGTGGCTCTCCACACGGGTTCAAACATGTATCCATTAAGGGCACTGAACAGTGAGGCAGGGGTCTTTGCACCTGGTTTCCCTAGAAACCGTTTTTTGCTAAATCTAAGTGAGATTGTAACAACATTTTTCTTTGTGGCAGTATCAAGTAATCTGACGTCCTCTGTGCAGACTTCTAATGACTTGTTGTTTTACACCCTTTTTTATTTTATGTCAGTCTTTTCTTGTCCCACTGGAAACATAAATAGTTTCTTAGAACTTCTCATTTATGTTTCCAAAAATTGTTGTTGCTGAGCTTCTATCTGGTTACAAAGGGTATGATGCCAAACCAGCAGACACACAAAATTGGATATTAATAAAGCATGCACACATGTGCATGTGCACACGCGCGCACACACACACACAGACAAAAGTGTGTTTTCCAGTTTGTATAAATAATGTGACAAGTAAGTACATGACAGCACTCTGATGTCCTGAGGTGGAAACTGGTGTGATTTAATTTCAAACAGCATTTAAATATATTACAAAAATGATTATTTCATCCAGACTTTTTCCTGGCAGCACTTCAGAATGACTAAATGAGAACATTTGGTCTTTTTTCAGTCTTTTGACAAACAACTTTTTTTTCAGTACACCTTTGTTTATTTTTTCCTTTTTAGAGACAGATGAAAACTGCCTTGCAAATCTGCATTAAGCTAACATGACAGTAACCTCATTATTAGATGTTTTTTTTTTTCCTGTGAAAATGAAGGTGAAATTATTTTTGGAGGTGACCTTGCCACAGCAAATGTATACATCTGGGTTTGGAGTGCTATGCAGTTTCCTGCACTTCATATTTGTGAGGTTGGTGTAGTGTTGGGGGGTATCACCATACACCTCCTTTGCCAGTCCCTTGGTCACATTGGGAGAATGTGGGTGCATAATACGAGTAAAATGTCACCATGATAAATCTAACCTTTCCAGGGAGCCCTTAGTGGCTGCATACCTGTGTACTTGCATTAATAACCAGATCTATCAAAGGGGGGTTTTCAGTTGCATTAGTGTTTGGGGAGTAATTGCTGTCAGCGGGTCTGGCCATAAATCTGACACCTCAATCATAGGAGCTCCATAAATCACACTTAAAAAGTTCACATCTGATGTACACTTTCCTCTTGCCCTGGCTGCTAACTGAAAACTGCTGCAGGAGAGAACTTAGTGAACACATTTTTCATACTCCTGTAGGCTCACTTCCAGGTACCACGTCTCTTGTGGGCGAGTACGAATTTAATGACATTAGGTAAGCAGTCTATTCAGATTTCCCCCTATGGGCTCATCCAGACAATCAAAATCCCACCTTGAGTGTTAACTTTTATATCTCCAAGAAGAAACTCTTCTCCTTATCTATTTTCATGGCTCTGTTTATTAGTAACTGTTGGGGTGAAACACTGTGACATTTACTTTGAGTGTTGGGGGCAATAAGTCAGATTGTTGGAATAACTTGGAGAGACAAGACTAGGAAATGTATTAAATCAGCGAAAACATTCTCAGTATAGAGGGGCTGCTCCTTTCTGGTGAAGTGGGTACAGGGGCAGTCCTTTTGAAAGACAGATGTATAAACTATGTGAACTCAAAAACCAAGCATATTTTTTAAATATGTGCAATCAAAGGCTCGTTCATAAGATGTTTATCAGTGATGAATGATATAATTCTTTATATTTACATTCAAGCCAATTGTGAAACAGCCTACTTTGTAAAGTCTGTTCCAATATGAGTGCTATAAATTTATCATTAATCATCTTTCTGATGTTTAATAATAATGACTGAGATATTACAGCAATGATGGTTTACTGATAAGTGTGACAAATTTGTGGCATGAGAGCTATAAATAGCCACAGCTGCGCGTAACAATTATGCCTAATGACAGCTGGTCTGCTGCTGTTGGAGAACGTCCACTGACGTCACACAATCAGTAAAACGAACCACTACTGTTAATTTTATTGACAGGTGTAATGGGTGGTGGAGAAAGCACAAGTATCAATTTTCAAAGTGATGTTTAAGGGTGTTTCTACATCCATTTATGGTGAATTGTGGAAGTGAAAATGGGGATTTTGTACATGTACCCGTTCAGCAGTGTTTTAACTTGGGGCAGTGGTTTTGTAATGTCAAAACCCACTGAAGAAAGCCACTATCTCAAGCCGCCAGACAGTTTATGACAAGAATATGTCTATAGACTATTTAATGTTGTGGTTGTGTGTGGTGACAATAGCTGCTGCTGATAAAGCTACACCCACTGTCCTTTGATGCAAATGTTTCTGCACCATCTTCTATTCATTGCTCTACTTTAAGCATCACATGAATTAGATGTTGATTTGATGTAGAAATTTCAGTCTCGGACAGAACCTACCATGGTTCATGTACAGGCACACTGTAGTGCAGTGCTTTTGCACACGCTCTGATTCTCTAAACTAAGCACACTGCTGAGTAATGGAGTAAAAGAAAGGAATCCAGGCAAAACAATCCACAAGACACCTTATATTTATTTTGAACTATTCACTAGCCATTGCGGAGGACTGGCAGGTCAATGATTTTCCCTTTAACATAGTGCACAGTAGTCCCACTCTCTGACATTGTACCGCTCCTTCTTTGATATCAGTTCTTTGACAGTTGCTGTACACTATTTCCAAATCACTCAGCATTCCAGCTGAGTGGTCTGCACAGTTGTATACACCTGTAGATGTGTTCAGTCCACACAAGCAACAACAAAGAAAAAAATTAAGGGAAAAATGGTGTCTGCAAAATGATTGAGCAGGATATGGTTCAGTGTGTCCAAAAGATGAAGTTTTGGCGGTCAGGGGGTACTAGGAACATTTTGAAATACAGCAGTAATAATGGCACTACCGTGAGAGAAAAGGTCATGTTGTTGCAAAAATCAAAAGTTATTGTTGGTAATCTCAGACACAGTTTGAGTGTCTTTGTCAGCCTCAAGTGGGAAAGACCTGAATCCAACAATAACATTGCATTTACCTACATTTAACAATCAACAACTGTGGATGATAATAATTAAAAGTCCATCTTTAGGTGTTGAACAGATGGTTTTACTGACACTGCTATCCCCACAGCCATGCCATTACTGTAGGTAAAGATGTCAACTGATCTTATCCATGAAAAACAAATAAAGCTGCAGACAGCTTTGTTTGTTGAGCTGTTTATCTTACGCTAACAACAGCGTCCTGCTCATGACTATTACAAACGTGCGTTTACCTGATTTTCTCCTCTATGCAGAATACTGTAAGTACAAGCTGAGCTCCTGCAGCTGATTAAGCTTAAACGTGGGCCAGACAAGTGTCTCTGCTCCTCCAGATGTGTTATTCTTCCTTCATTGTTAGACCTCTGAGGAGAGAGATGGATGGAGCCTGTCTGCCTGCAGGTAATCTGATTATGGGACCATTAATAAAACATCATTCATTAAGAGCCGGTATCAATCCACTGTCAACATCAAGTGGTTCACTCATCAAAGACAGAGGGAGGTGGGAGAGAGAGAGACTAAGACAAGGGAATGTTATGGCACAGTATTGCTGTGTCCTTGTTAAGTATTTTCGAAATGACATTTTCTGTTGATCATGTTTGTCTTCATGTGCCTGTGCACTCTGGGGGCCAGTTTAAAAGAATGTAAATAATTGATTTTGGCTCCTTCCTTGACTAATGAAACTATGTTAATTAAGTTAAATCCAGTACACTATTTTATTGCCATGTTTTGTAACGATAGCTTTTTTCATACATTATTACTTTCCACCTCTCCTTATCCTTCCATCTCTTTCTCCAGCCTTCTTATGAATGCTCCTCCTGCGGCAGAGTGACAATAGCCGTCCAGCCTCTGGATCCCACAGGGCCTTCATTATGACTGACTGTATTATGTAAAGCACTTAAAATGCCTAATTATGCTCTCTGCCTGGCTCTATTTTAGTTCCTAAGTGCTGCAGTCTTCTGACTGATGGTCCTCAGGGACTTTTCATTCTGTGTCTGAAATATTTTTCTCATATCTTCTCTTCACTTAACAGTGTATCTTCAGACACAAACACCTTCTATCAGAACTGGCGACAGTATTGTATCAGCGAAAGCACAGGGCCCGGACCGCTGAGGTGGAAATAATTTGCCTGTGGAAAATGTTGATGATGATTTTGTTGGAAATTTTCATATGTAAATTTCAGTAAGGACACTTTAAGTCAGGGAATACATGATTGCAAAACTCATTTGAAATTCCTTAAAATGTATTTGAAAATTTATTTCAATTTCATAAAATAGAATGATTCCTCAGTGGGCAGATGATTTAAAGCAAGTGCTTACATAATTAAAACATAGCCAAGGGTTAGAAAAATAATTTAAACTCAACATTTCAGGAAAATCGAAGCTGTTTTCATTGTGATTCATAGTTAGTGACAACATAATGGAATCTGAACAGAGACGGTTATATTGTGTGTATGGCATTTCCTCTGCAGAGAGAAATTTAATTGAATCTCCCCCTGCGTTTCCACTGATTGCACTGTAGCCCCTTTTCAACCTGAACTATTTCTATTCTACTCCACTTGCACACTGCACTGGGCTTTGAGTATGTGTGTGAGTATGTTTTTGCTCAGCTGAGTGTGTGTGTGTGTGTGTGTGTGTGTGTGTGTGGGTGGATCAATGTGGGTGTGTACAAATGATAGAGAGAAAGTAGAAAAGACTGAGTGTGGTTTTGTGTGTTGGCATTGTAGGTGGAATTTGTGGTGTGTGTGATGGATTTGTGTCTGATTGTCTCAGAAAATTACCATAAACAGAACAGAACAAATCCCTAATTGTTTTGGCTCTATATTTACAGCAGAAATGCCTGCAGCATATTGCAGTGTCCCCCTGAAACTCCGCAGATTGCTTATGATGCTTCCCTCTCCAGAGATTCGATTCATAACCAGGTCAACCCTAGGTTGTGCTTAGGTCAGAGCCGAAAAGACTGCAGTACATCATTCTCCTTATATAAAGCTGAGGGGTTGTCTCATAGGTGACTGGGCGCAAAGATTATTTGACCATCACTAAGCTTCTGACCATCTTGTCTGCACTGCGTTCATCCAAATAAGACCTCCTATGGGTGAAATTCTCTGCTGGGCCCTTGTCCGCTACAGCAGCCTGAGCAGATGGCTGACTATTGACATGCAAGGAAGCCTGTCTAATGCAGGAGCTGTACTGCAGTTTTACCAGGGACAGGGGAAAAGAGTTGATGGAGTTTAAAGTGAATTAGCTTTATGTTTCGTTAGTGTTTATTGCTTGCCTGTGGGTCAACACTGTGGGTGTTCTGGCCAAAGTGGGGATAGTACAGACAAGAGAGGGGACAGCTGGAAATACATGTTTCACAACTTTTTTTTTCAACTTTAAAGTTATATTCTTGAAGATTTTCATTATTCAATTATCAAACTCACTTAACAGGAAATTAATCTGCAACTATTTGGCTAATTCTTTTGGTTTTGGATTGTTGGTTGGATAAAACAAGGAATCTGAAGACATTCTTTCAGGTTTTGGCAAATTATAAACAATGAATAAGCAAATTAATCAGTAATGAAAATAGTTAGTCATTGCCAATGATAAGTTACTGCTAATGCAAACCTAACATTTCCAACTGCCGCTTCACATGACAAAAAAAAAAAAACAAAAAAAACCCCACCACACCTACACAATGATGCCACGTGGCCACTTGTTAAACGGATGCAGTTTTGGAAAACAGGCATAGCATCAGGCTATTTCCACATATAATCAATGTGAAATCTCCCTCATGCTCTTGAAAACAAGATCCAGGCATGTTTAATGGAACAGATATTGCTACACTGAAGCCTCAACCTCCCACTGTTGCAGCCCTTCTTCTATAAAACAGCCAGGCTCTATAGTCCTGCTGCACAAGCCAGTGAAAACTTGTGTGTGTGAATGTGAAATATTATTTGGGCACAACAGTGAGTAACTCTGAGTTCAAATACTGGAGTTGGAAAAATACACCAAGCTACGACACTAATAATCATTAGTAAAGCAACGTAGAAAACATTCAACTAGCTACCTCTCTTTTTTAGCTGGTGCTTAGCATCATTTTTACCAGTTACAATGACGAATGTCACCAGTGATATGTCATATCAGCTGTCACTAATTAATGTTAATTCTGTGAGTAACTTGATGATGAGCCTAAATTGAAGCTAGCTAATGTCAGTTTGTGTGCATTCTCCACACCGCTGTCAGTACTTGTCAAAGATAGTTTTTCAGGGAAGGAACTCCACTTTCTAACACTACTGTACAACCGCGAGTAAGTGTTTTGTTAGTTCCTTTCTCACAACTGAACTTTCATTCATATGATATCAATAATTTAAGCTTGTAAACTTCTTATTTTTGAAGCATTACCTGTATTGTATTTGGATCAAGAAACTCAAAAATGAGGTGCATGAAGTTTAGTTATCTGGAACTATTATTTGTATTTGTAAAATACATAATCAACATTCAAGTAACATAGGAGGTACTGGATTGGACTATTAAGGGACTTGGATTGTCAATGGGGCCAGAAAAACTTGATTGGACATCCCTAGAGCAAGCCCGCTGCCAAACATATTGTTGGCTAATAGATGTGTGAATTATGTTTGGCAAAACCAGTAAATTAAGTTTTCTTTCTGGCCATTCCTGATGTGCACTTGAGTTCCTTGCTAACAATTCATAAATGTTACTTATATTTATTTGACAGTGCTCTAATTGCTGAAGTCATTAAAATTTTCAGTCCTAAATATAAGGTCAGCCAAGAAAAGAAAGAAAAGGTAGAAAAAAGTGCTTTATGCAGCCATACACTGGCTGCCCACATTTAATCCACAGCTCCAGCTCAGGAGACTCAGACATACTAAGTAAATGGACCTCTGTTGGCATTTTTTGGATATGAGATGATGGTACATACGATTAGGCTGGAGAATAATGTGTACGACTGCTCACTGTTGGAGAAAATCAGCTGTTCACTCTTTCTCGCCTGAAAGCCTCTCTGTCCATCTTACCTCAGTAAGCCTTATCAGGTAATTAATGTCATGAATGGAGGTTTAATGACCCTCACATCAACCTTGTTTAAAGGAAGTAGAATTAAAGATGGTATCTGGACATGTAATAATGCAGGAGGAGGTGGGGTAGCAGGGATGGCACGTCTGAGCATCAATGTCATCATTTTGCTGATCAGGCACTGAGAGTTCTGCTCATGCATTATGAGAGCCCCTTAAGGCAAGCAAAGCTTCCTGACACCTACTGACTTGTCTATCTAGTTTCTACAGCAGACTAAGAGGAGTTAACATTCCGTAATTGGGCTGTGACCTGGCATGAGCATGCTTGAATTACAGTTTTTATGGAGGAAGGTGCACAACA
This sequence comes from Lates calcarifer, assembly GCF_001640805.2. Lineage (NCBI taxonomy): Eukaryota > Metazoa > Chordata > Actinopteri > Centropomidae > Lates > Lates calcarifer. Next base: position 19,191,747 of record NC_066838.1, on the reverse strand, counting down.
AAATCACAGATTAGGACACTAGAAAAAATTAAACTAGTATTTCATTGAATAAAATATAGAACTTGTAAACCAAACCAGAAATAACAAAATCTAACCACATCTCACTGAAATCTGTTCCTAGCCTTGAAGTACCCAAAGAGGGTGTGAAGAGAGCCACACCCTCTTTGTGATGTATTTAGAGATGAACCTAGATTTACCAATAACAGAAGAAGGAAGGGATGTAAAGAACATTAACACCCCTCCCACTGAGTTTTGGTCTCAAGGCCTTTAATTATATGTAGAGTTGTACGAACTGCGGAGCAGTGATAAAACCAGGCTGTTTCTCTCATCCAGACACAGAAAGAGAATTTGTCCTAATGGCACCATTACATGTGATGCACAGTATTTTTTTTTCTTAAAATTGATGTGGATATTATAATTAAAGCAACAGGGAGTTAAAGATCAGGATAAGTGAACGTAAAATTGCAATTAGAAATAATGATATTAAATCTTAAGCAGCCAGACACAAACATGACGTTAGCTCTGTCAGATTCACTGGTAGAGAAATAATGGAAATGCCGCCTAGGGGAGGAGGTGGGACGGGCATAGATGGGATTTTATGTTCAACTGTAGACAGACTCTGTTCTCTGTTTTGCCTCATGCGCATGGCTAAAAAAGAAGCAGTTTATTGAGATCAGTGGTTACTGTTGATTTAAAACACCCATTAGACTGTTGTTTGTGAAACCTTTCTATATTCTGCCATCTGGTTAGTTATTTGTCAAAAAGACACTGCAAAGCTGAAGGTGCTTTTGTACATCTCAGTGTCAAAAGAGCCTCAAAATACTAAAGATGTCTTTAAAAAAGACACAAAAATAACAGTATCATCGCTGAGCCTTTCAGGGGCAGTGCTAGAAATTTTGGGATCCCTGACAGCACCTCAACAACAGCTCTGACACTATAACTATCTTTAATCCTGGGCGTGTTTCGGGGCCTTTGTCAGGCTCTGGGCCCCTCATATCATTCAGGCTTTTCCTCCCCAAACGGTTCTCCTGGCAGCCTGCCAGTGGCAAACGTATTAGTGCGTATCCCGTTGATTCTTGACACCAAAATTGCACTATGCTGACTTGTGATTGTTACTGAAACATTCCCTACAGTGTCTGTCCACCCAGTTCATGATAGGACACCCAAATCCCAAGCTTGCGCAAGTGGGAAGAACATCTGTGTGTAACTAACAACAATGTCACTCTGGTGGTACACAGGCCCATCATTTACCGCTGAGAAAGAAATAGAGCCCTCACCGTCATATTTACTGTCAGTGGATCAGCTCAAGGCATTTCAACTTGCTCTTATTGTTTTAAGATGCAGCCATCTTTCTATTTGTGGTTGGAGATGGTCTTTCTAAAGTGTGTGCCATTAATTTAGAATCAAATAAACATATTAAACCTTTAAATTATCAAGTTAGCATAGCTACTGTTGCACTCTTGTCACTGGCCTTGGGAAAACTGCTACCTTAAGATAATAATTATAATTAACAATAATTAAGAAAATTACACTTGACAAGTCAGTTGGGCAGTAAGCTTCACTGCAATAACCTCCTTCAATGGGGTGTGTAGTTTCAATGCACAATCCCAGTCAGTGGCTCCCACTTCGTCCTACAATTTAAATGCATCTGGATTCATATAGTATGCCGTTACCACTTTAATTGATATGTAATACTAAAAGCATGGGCTATAGAAGAAAACAAGTAACTCCAACTTGATCTACAAATCGTTTATCCTCTTCCTCTGCTGATTCATCACAATTAGCTGTTATTGACAAATCAGGTTTGCACTGGGCCTACCATGGACAACACATATGTTTCACAGTTGGATATCACAGCTGCCCATTTATCCAAAATGAAAGCTGATTTCATGAGCTGCTGTTTTCCTCATAGCTCCCAATGGGAATTTTGGATGTTGACTGTGAATTCCTGGAAATAAACATGCTGACATTTGCAGTTAATGCCTCACACCTACAAATTTTACCACCTCATTGACCTGCCTGTCTTGCTATGCTCATCACCTGTATAGGCACACACATGCACGTGTTGCAGCTGTGTGACTTGAAGTTAGGTCATATAAAGGCTTGTGATAATGTGCTGTTCTGTTTGACAGCTATTCCATCTCTTTTTGATCTGCACTGACCACAAGACTCAATGTGCCTACCTGTTCTCACCCCCACCCCTTGCTGTCTGCTTTATCTCCTTTGCATTAGTTAGAGGTAATTTACAATGCCTGTGGCGTGATGATTCCTTAGTATACCTCCCCACTGATCGTCAAACAAGCCTCCAGCCGTGGCCTCTGACCGCTGCCTGCACCATCTTCCTGTCATCCTCCTCACACCAAGCACAAAACAGAGAGGAAGGAAAATTGTATATATAGAAAGGGAGAGAGGGAACCATCAAAAGGAACAGAGGGAGAGAGTTATCGGTTCGATTGAACGACGTTTCTTTTCTCCAGTGGCACAGGGGAGATTTCATTGAAAGGCAGTTGCAGGCTATCGATCGGCCCTCAGGGATGGAAACTGTGAAGCCAAGGATGGCGAGAGAGGGAGAGAGCAAGAGAGAGAGAGCGAGAGAGATTCATGCAGTGAGAAGAACACAGAGGCAGAATAGCATTCATTTGTGTTACAGGAGAATAAGAGTGAGAGAAAGAACAGTGAGGAACAAAAGGAGACAGACCAGGCACTCACAAAATGTAGTTGATGTTCTTTGTGGTGTGAGTTTTTTTTTCTGCTGGTCAACCATTTCAGTAGCCATGAGCTGTGCTTGTAGATCCTCAGTCTGTAATAGAGGAAGGGAGGGAATAATCACCCTGGACGTAGAAGCAGAGTGGTCAGCAAATGCTGTATACAACCTGAAGAGTGTTTCTCATGAAAAAAAGATGGCAAGAAAAGCCATTGTGGTTGAATGTAGGTGTAAACTGTTGGTGTTTTTATGTTCTCGCCAATGCAGAAAGCTTGGTACGTAGATCATTATGAAAACATTCATCACTGGTCATCCATAGACCAATTTATAAAATATAGTTTGAAAAAGAAGAATGCCTCATAAAAGGTTCATCTATTGAGAATGAAAATGACCAACCAAGACCAATTTCTGCAGCCAGATCACTTCATTTGAATGGAATCACCACAAATCAGATTTGCTCCTAACTTTCTGTTTTTTTTTTTTTTTTTGCATTGAGTTCAGTTTTGGTGAACTTTGACCTGCGAATTTATGCCATTGACAAGCAAACCGTCCTGACAGTACTGACCTTTGAGAGACCAGAGGAGCAGACAATCCAAGAGCCAGTTTCACAAACATATTTTAGACTTGTCTAGTGTTAGGCCAGTCTTCATTCTGCTTCGAGGTTAATCTCATGGTTAAACAGTCAATGAAAATAAAAAGGACTTATTCTAAGCCTAAAAAGTTACCCACCTTGTCCTCAGACTAACTCTCAACTAAGGACTATGGTGACAAACAGTGATATCTGTTGACCAATGGCACCAAAATGAGAGGGAAAACATAGCTCATAATTCTTGGTTTGTTAATAACATTACTGAGCAGTGAGGACAGTGTCAGTCCAAAATAAACTGTCCTAACCCTGCCTGATGAATTAACAGAGGTACTGAGCCCTGACATGGTATCTCAACTCTACTACAGGGCTGTATTGCAGTAAGACTTTATACTACTGGAAGTAGTACCTTTGTATTTCACACTCTTCACTGAATTTTCAAATGTAAATGTCTTGAAACTGTCAAATTTTTCAAGAAAGCAAACATTTTCCACTTGACTATACAGAGCTGAACATCAATCATATGTTTTATTTGAAAAAAAGCCCTTATTTACCCAGAATTCATGGAAAAATTGTTATTTTACATAGTCAACAAGTAAACAGCTTTGTCCAACGGATGAATTTAGACATCTATTAGAAGTCTAATTGTTCATTATGTCCAAGCCATGGTCACAGTCTGTTTTAGTCAAACTGGTGCCAAATGAAGGAAGCTGTGTTACACCATCCACCATCATTTAACCTCCTCTGTTAGAGCATCAACTGTGCAATAGAAGCGGAATGGTTTGCAGACACTTGTAAGAGTCGACGATTCAAAAAAGGTCTCTGAGTAAACTTTGTGAACCTATTCCTGTTAGCAACCAAGATAACTTGCTGGCTAACAGACAGTTTGCAAGCTCACTAGCTCAGAAATAATTTTTCCCTTCAGTAGCTCTTTATTGAATGAAATGGTGTCCTTTTCAGCTGTTTAACGAGTTACTGCGACTGACCCAGTGTTAGCCTGGCTGCTTAGCATGTTATCTTGCCAGCTATAGTAGAACCAAGAGCTACTAGCTCTACACATTTCGTGAAAATGAACAGATGAATTTTTCTGTGCCACTTTCTGGTGCAACCAGACATTTATTCTCCATTATTTAAGCATGCAAATCACCTTAATAGACAATTGCTTTCTGTCAATACCATATCACTTTATGTACTGTTCTGGGCATATTGATAGAACAGGCTCATTGGCTAAATCAACTACTCATAACAGGGTTTAGATACTTTCTCAGCATATGATGATGGGAAGCTTTTGTTAATAAAACATTTGTAGCATTTTGATTATCTTTTTTATAATATGCTCTGTCATTATCAGGAAAAGTGGTTGAATTGTTTATACTTTATAAGGCATGCTGTGGCCAGGTACTGTTTGCTCCCAATTATTTTTATGTCAACTGTGCTAACTTATTCCACTCAAATCAATTTACGATAACTCCTGTAATCAATATTTGATTAACCTAAAATGGAACAATGAGGGTGTTCACTTTTTTCTCCCCGGTGAGAGACAGAGTTGGTGTTCTTCTGTCCACTCTATAGCAGGTTGCCTTAGCAGCTGCTAAAGTAACCAGCTTTTTTTGCCCTTCAATATACAGCTGCTACAATGCTTGAATTAGATCTTGACATTTGTCCTAATAAGTTTAAAATGGTGAGAAAAGGAAAAAAAATCTGGACATGTGATAACTTTGCTGCCCTTGCCTTGAACTCTTAACACACCTGAGGTGTGGAAAGGTAGGTTTATTTAAGATTATGTATGAGACACTTTTTTTTTCCCCCATACATGTCTACATATACATGCTTGACCTTGTATGGCATTTTTAAAGATTAAACCATCAAACAGTATGTACCATAGTTTACAAAAGCTGCAACATTTAAAATCAGTAATAATAACCCAATATTATAATATATAAAAAATAAAATATTGGGGGATTCTGCATAATGAGCACTGTACTTTTGATGCTTAAACTACATTTATCTCATCAGTAAAAGATTTGAATACTTACTCCACCACGCATTATACAACATTCCAAAAGTAAAAGTGCTGGTGTCTGAAGTCTATTGATGTGCTGAACAAACTGTCTTAGAAAAGTATCTGTAGAGTTACACAAACAGCCAGAGGGGCCATGAGACACAAAGGCTGTCACAAGGACTGATTCCTATCCAAGACTAACGGACAGAACCACAGACTCCCTTGAGTCCCACACCTGTCAGCCTTACAGTATGTCTAATGAGTCCGACCACTCCTCCGGCTCCATGAGCCACAGCAGGTAGAGTCTTGGATCCATCCAGAATGTGTATGTGCACCACGGGACTACATCTGTCCTCCAGGGTCAGATCCTGTTCTGATGGATGACTCCTCAGGGACGAGAGATGGCTCCTTGTCCCCCTTTGTCTTTGTGGTATATACATCGGCAGGTAAAAAGACACACATATGCACAGAAAGCAGACATATGTACAGTCGAGCTGTGACCTTGTCCATGACCACACACTTAAATGGCCACGTTTCTGATGAGCAGTTCCCCATGGGGGAGGAAAGAAGGAAAAAAAGGGTGTAGATGTGATGATGAAATACACTGATTGTCCCCTGATAGATTGGGGACAAGGCCCCTAATCGCTCTTGATGTCATGTGGATGACCTCCCAGGATACAGAGCACAGATTCATCACCCGCAGCTCTCCCCCATTCACCACCAAGTGAGTCACTGGTCATGATGTACTGTACAGGTGTGCCATAAAAAGCACCTTTCACCTGATGAAATCCTCCATCAACAACTATTCTTAGGCCTCTGCAACCTGAAGCTTTGCTGTTGCTGTGACCCCATTATTGCTGTATGAATATCAAACGACTTCAGCTTAACTCCCAATGTTTATCACAACAGTACCTTGCTTTTGAAATGTTTTTTTAAAAATACAGTTTTGAAGGACAAAGATGAACTAGTTTGGTTTTGTAAGGGATGAAGAAGTAAATATTTAGATTAGATTAGATGAGGTGTGTGTTTGCATAAAGACAAGAGAAGCGAGGAGCCATCAGTGCTTCTTGTTGAGTCATTAATCAGAGCTCAATCTGCCCCTGGAGAAGTGATGTGATCCCACTGAACAACACAGACTCCACACTTCCATTTAGAAATCCACAACATGAGAAACTTTGCAAAGTATTCCAGTACAGTTTTTGTGGTTTTGTATCTTGGCACTTTCCTTTTAACTGTGTTTTTTCACTATTTTAAAAGGAAAATAATTTAGCTTCCATTTCCAGCTCTCAGACACAGTGCAGTCTTGGTTTGCCACTATGGCTGTTCAGGTCACACTGCCCTTTTCTTTCTTTCTTTTTTTTTTTTTCTCGCAAGACCAAGACATCCTCTAAAAGTTAAACTGACACACACATACAAATGTAGGGCTCTCATGTACACATGTGTGAAGAGAAAAGTTTGGCCTCTAGCTTCCACTATTACATTGTCAGAACTTTATTAATTCTGACTTTTCATAAACTTCCATGAGCCAGATTCTATAATGCATGGAAAATATTCCTACTGTAAACATTCCTAGCCCTTTGAAAATGTTGGAAAACTTCTAATTCACAGATACTAAAGTGGATTAACTGAGTTTGGGTGGTAAACCCTCCATTACACCTTCTGTTGTTGTGTTTATGCCCCAGTGATCCCATTCCTTCAGAACTCTGTATGCAACCCGCTGGTGTTGTGCATGGCCACCTCTGTACTCAGTGTATCTATTGCGATGCTCTGTGTAGCGTGACTGTTGCCTGTGTGTCATCTATCAGGGGATAGCATAACCTCGCTTTAAAATCATATTCCACTGAATCAGAATTCAATTCCAGATTCCTCCAAGAAAATATCATAATAATACATCTCTCCAGGATTCCACTTGGGCCACTGTCATAGTGCTTCCTGACTCATTGCGTGCACTGTAATTTCTCAATAACATCTTTGGCAGAGACATGATGAAACATTCAGTGAATGAATTTCATTGGCTATGGGACAGAAAAAACCTCGGGAAGGTGTAATTTTAGATGCATGAAATCCAAAGGTGCTTACATACATTGTTCAAGTTGTTATGAATATGAAACACCTTGGCTGTGTTTCTTATTACTGTATTATTCATGCATCAGAGAGATGCCACTGTGTGATGGAAGAGCAAGCTTAAAACCAAAAGCAATGCAGTGTTACTCCCCCCCCCCCAATGTGTTGGATGTTTGAAATTCTTTCTGGTAGTGTCAGTCTTCTTCTTCGACATACTTAAATGTTGAATAGAGGTAATGAGATTGGAGCTGAATAACATGATGTAATTCCATAATGGATTACTGCACCGTACACAATGCCGTGGTTTCACAGTTTCCCCGATTAGTGGTACAAATTTAACACTTGTTAAGCGTTCTGTAAACAGCACTGAGGGAGATTATTTGTCAGGCATGTAGGATTCAATCAAGAGTCAGTCTGTGTGATGCATGCGACTTTCGCAGTGCTCTCCACAGTTACAACGGCTGTGTATCTGCTGATCATAATCTTTTGTTCTACAACAACATATTGAATTACAGGGCGCACAAATTCTGATTACATGATAAATATAGTTTGCTAGAAAAAGAGCGTTAAGACAAAAAACTACTTTATGTTTTTGTTCCAAATATTACAGTTGTAAGTAATGATAGAATTAGGACATCATTACATTACTTACAGCAACTCTGTCTCCTACAAATTACTTTAAAGCCTTAATTCTTTTGCACTTTTCTGGTGTTTTACAGCATTTTCCTGCCTTTATTTGACATAGACAGTAAAGACAGACAGGAAACGTGTGGAAAGAGGGTTGGGGAATGCCATGCAGCAAATGGTCTGGCCAGCTTAGAGTTGAAAGATGGTCATGGCCAGAGCAACCACAGGTAATGGGTTGTAGCCTGCTGTAGCTTGGTAAAACTCAACAATAAATGCAAATGATGATGGCCATCGCTGAGGAAAATGTTAAGAGTTAGAACTGACATGTGCTTTAGTCAGACTAAAATGCTCTGGGGTTTCAGAAAATAAATGAACATTCGTTATTGGACTCAAATATTACTCTATTTGGGAAGGCTGTGCAATGATAGGTTTCACTTTAACATTATTTGTAGTGCTTAAATCAAACATGACATGGAAATCTCACTTCTACATTATGGGACCTTTATTATACTGTTGCAACGCCAAACCGTTTTGAAGACTGTTAGATGCTGAAACAGTTTTTTTTTCCCGTCCAAGAAGTGCTACATTTTTGTATCACACCATACAGAAGTTGAAGGAAAGAAGATGTGATGATAAAGCATGATTTTGACACTTGAGACCAAGTCTCAGTCAGTTAGCCAAAGTTAGCATAAAGAGTCTTCCGGATTCTCTGCTGGCTGCCTGGGAACACCATAGTAAATCACTGCTTCAGGCCACGAAACAGTCTGGCACATAACATCTCCCCTGTAAAACCACAACTTGTCAGTTTTACACCTTAGATTTTGTATGACTGAACAAAACAAGATATACTGTATTACATACTGAGCTTTATAGGTGCTGATAGGTGGACTTCAATACCTTGGGACAGAGCCAGACAAGCTGCCCCCCCCCCAAATTTCCAGTCTTTATGCTATGCTAAGCTAACCAGCTGCTGGCTCCTGCTTTAGATTTATCAGATAGATCTGAGAGTGGTATTGATCTTCTAATCTAACTCATGCTTTAGTGCCATGAGTGTATACATTGTCAATAAATATTTTTTTGATAGGCTCAGTATGTACATTTTGCAACTTTGCAAATTCGATTATTAAAAAGGTTTCCTCCTGGAGACAGTCAATCAATATGTCAGATGGTAATACACTTGGTCACTCTAAGAGACACTGGTTTTATTAGCTCATTGATTGAGTTAGCAACAATATCTGGATCAGTTTAAATAGCTGAAGGAGCTCATGTGAAGTGTAACCTGCTCGTGGATAAGCCAGATCCAAGGTCAGGAAAAATGATATGAAGGCTGCACACCATCAATCAAAACTACATGCTGTTTGACTATCAGTGTCTTGCTTATGGTTCCCTAACCTCTGTACAGCACTACTGCCAATGTCATTACGCTGACTTATTCATGTGTGAGCTGAAGCATAGTGCCTCATTTTCAGGATCCATGTCCCATTGACCACCAAGACTTGAAGTCAGTGGTGCAAGTGTCCGGAGGTCTGTTTGTCTTCATTAACAGTAACATGTGTCTTTCTGCTTAATGGCGAGCTGTGTGCTTTGTCCACGCTTCCTTAGTTTAATCAATATGGTCACATGCATTGACTTGTAAAGAACTGCATGTTGCAGATTCAAAGAGGTCTGCTGCCCTGTGTATTGATCCTGTGGGTGATCTGCTGCTCTACAGCACTACAGTATGCTTATATTTTATTTAGATAAAGCTATTCCTTCATGTGGCACTGAGTATGTGGGACCATACATACCTCCTCTTTCAAGATTGAACACAGAAGAGTTGTAACCTAGAGTCACTGGCTGTTGTATTCATCTCTGCACCAAACACTGAAACAAAATGGTTGATTATTCAAATAATGTTACATCTATCATTTTTGGGATTGTGTTTACATATGGATCTGCAATTAATTGAATTAAGTATTAAAGGGTAAGACTGATATAATCTATTTGTATATTTTATCGTAAACAAATCCCTTGAAAAGACAGAAAGCAACAGTGTGTTTATCCGTCTCTCAATGCTTTCGGACTTAATGTTTGTGGCTCTCAAGGTCAAGCCTGTTTGTTCTTTCTGACATGAATCTTTAAAACAGGCCATGATTATGGCCTTTTACATTGAATTGAGGCTACATAATTTCCTGAAGCAGTTGTGGTGTTTTTTTTTGTAGCAAATGCTGCTGAGTAAGTACTGTATTTGTTGGGAACTTTCAGCTGCAGATTTGGTGCGTGGGTGAGCATTTACAGCAGCAGGACAGTGAATGTTGACTCAAGATATACTACAGTGTCCATGTTCATTATAATGAAAGAACATGTCAGCCAGTGTTACAGTGTGGCGCATTGATGCGCTTTCAATAATTTTTAGAAAACAATGAAAGTTGATGGCATGGAAAAACAAGCTGTATCAGTCATGAATATGCGTTTTTTTTGCCTTTTCATAGAATTTGCTGACAATAAGATATAGAATTTCACAGGACTTAAGTCACAAGTCTACATTCAGTATACAGTAAAATCCATTTTGTTTTTCCATTGCTTCTTCATGTAATTCATTAATTCATGTCCTTAATAAGCAGTAAGTGTCTTCTTTGTTTTCTATAAGCCTCATGAACATTTTTCACAAGTTTGTATCCAAGTTATTACTTGCTGCTTTGGATGTTCTGCTCATATTGTGGCCACATACAACAAGTCTTCTTTCTGTTCGGTATTTTCAAATGTGCAATATCTGTATTTAGTTCATTTTCTGTCTATATATAAAGTCCTGTAATTATTCCTCTTCTGTTAATATTTTTTCTATTACATTCTCATGTTTATACTGTTGTGTATATTTTTTATAGCCTTATCTTGTACTCGTATTTATGTCTTTTTCATCTTTTCAATCACTTATTCTGCTGCAACAATGTAAATTTCCCCATTGTGGGACTAATAAAGGATTATCTTATTTTATTTTATCTTTGGCATTTTTTCATTGTCCAATTATGACCCTGCCTTTTACATTTGAAAAAAAGGTCCATGTGTTGTAGGAGTATGTTGTCTCTAGTGATCCACAGCCAACTCGCTCTTCAACCTCTGTAGTGGTTGTAATGGTTCTCATGTTGTAGTGTTGTGAGATTCCAAGTGCTCGTATTTTGACCTTCATATCATTTTGATATCCTCTGTGCAATTCTCTCACAGAACAGTCGGTCTACCTTCCTTGATATTTTTACACAACATGGCACTGCAGTACCATTTTCCAGCTGATTCCCCTCAGATGTTGTCATAGCAAAGGAAGTCAAGGTCTGGCCTTGCGAGACTAATTGTGTGTGCGAAACATGCCTAGTCCCAGTTTCTTGGCACTAGCCTTGCAAGGTAGATAAGAGTTCAGGCTTAATATGATGAAATTAATGCTTCATATATTCAGTGTGGGACTACCTCACCACTCATTTTGAATGGTAAATCTAGCCATGGGTGGTTTTCTTCCCTAGTGTTTTGATACGTGTCCTTCTTCTTAATCTACAAGTGTTTTAGAACACTAAAGAAAGGGGAAAATATTGGAAGAAAAGTCTTTTTTTTCCATAATGCAACAGTCCAAAACCACCCTGAAATTTACATCTGTATCCCCTCTCCATCAGAACAATCTCAGGAGAGAATTGTATTTCTCTGTGGCTGTGAGTCTAAGATCATGTTTCTGCATATGGCTGTACAATTTATGGCCTCTAAAATGTAACTTACACTTTCCCATACAAATCCCAGTAACTCAGTTGCATTTAACAGTACAGAGATTAACACAAATGTACACATTCACACTTCACAATTATGCTTCATAATTTGCCTTTTGAAAGTGTTTTGTCACAAGAAAGTAAACCCTCCTAAACCTGCCCTCACTCTTTCATTCACTCCTGCAATCATGCAGTCAAGAGGGACTCTCTGGTGTCCTACCCAGAGGTGGTGTCACATGACATGGCAAACCGCAAACTTTGAGGATCCTTGACAGAAACCACGGAATAGAAACTGACCTTGGTGGCCGCAAAGTATGACCTCATCCAAACAAAATCTGATGTTGGTGGTAACATGGGAAATTTTAAAGTGATGTATCAAGTCTAAAAGATGAATTCCAAAGTGATTTCCAAAGGGCCATTTAAGTGGGTTGATCTGTTATTGCTTTGCCAACAACGACAAGAAAAAGACTGTCTATTGACCTGTGTTAATTTGATTTGGTATATACAAAATCAATACCAGAGCGAACAAATTTGCTGTTGTTTGATGCCTCTAATTGGCCTCCCATTAGTGTGATTATTCTTTGTAAATGAGCTGTCTGTTTTTAGTTGAGGAGATATGTCAAGATAAAATCAATCAAGCCAACTCCAAACATTATTTTAAATGAGGCCTCTCCATCCCTTTTAAAAATCTGTCACGTAGGAAAAAAAGCACATGTCAAAGTTAAACTCACAGCTAGCTTGGTTTTCATGTGGAACACAAATAGAGTGGAAAAGTTCCTCTGCTTGGGTACTTTAGCAGGAGCCCTGCTTAAATGCTCAAAGGATGTGCTCCCTGGGGAATATGTATGTACAAAGTGGAGGTAAATAAATAATAAAGAGATGAATGGAGGGCTAAGCAGACAGCTGATGAGGCTGATCATAGGAAGGGGGTGAGACTGGTCCTCTCTGACGCTGTCAGCAGGGTGTGAGGGTTAGCGGTGATTAAAACTGCTTTCCTCTTACCCGTCAGCAAACACGAACATGCACGCACACTCACTGCTATCTCTGCAAACTGACTTACAAATAAACAGCTTAAGCCCCTGTGATGTGCAAAACAGATGATTTTTTCCCCCTTGCTCAACTCAGATGGACTCATTTGACTAGCACTGCATTTCTCTGTGTGTTTATATGTAAAGCTGATGGCTTCCGCTAAGAATATAATGCAGCAATAGAAAAATATATATACTGTAGTTTGTCAGTCTCACAGTCAGCTAGTTAGTTAATGAGTTGCGTACCAAAACAACGCCTGTGGCCCTTTCGTCTGACAATGAAGAAGCGACTCTGCTTACTGTGCAACTTCAGTGGCCCTCAATATGATTCAGACATAAGTCATATAATGCATGTTTTTAAGCTCTCCCCTGTTTTGATTGGTTGGCATGATTGCTAAATTAATGTTAATATTCATTTAATAAATTCTGGAAATTGGCAGCAATGGTTTGTTGTCTTTATGGCTGTAAACTTTTGCCTGGAAGCGCAGAGTGTGGAACATCCATGCTTGGGAGGGCATCACATCCAACTGATAATAAGAGACTGTGTATTTATATCAAGGTGTAAGGGAAGAGGGTATAGATAATGAAAGATGTATGTTGCAACAGAGGATCCTTTATCTTTATTCAGTGGAAATATTCCATCAGGGGAAAGATGCATTTTTTTCCTGAGAATATCCATATATATATATATATATATATATATATATATATATATATATAGAACAAATTTATTTTAAGGAAATAATGCATCATTATTATTCAGTTTCTTTAAGGCCACAGTGCATGTATGCTTTATGTATAATGTATAATTCATCTTAAGTGGGCATGAATGTCAAATAGACTCATCTCTCTTTCCTGTGCAGGCGATGTCAGAGAGAAGAGGTCACTCTATTGTACATGCTTAATAAATATAGTTACAGGCTTAACTAGCTTAGGGTACGCCCAGGTTTCTCGCTGCTCGGTGACTGTAAAACCTGCAAACCTGTCATGACATCGTCCCTGTCATGACATACTGATAGGAAGAGTTAAAGCTATATAGAAAGGATGGCTAGAGGCGCCTTTAAATTGACTCACAGAAGTTGATCCTTCAGTATAATGAGAACACAATGGGATGTTTTAATGTGTTTGAATGCTATTGAAAAACTCAATGTGGAAAATGGCTGCAACAAAGACAGTAATATTCTACTCTGTGTGAGCAATGTTTGAAAAAAATGTAATGAAACTGTATTGCTTGTGCTATATTAAAATGTAAATATGAATGATCACCACTGAAGTAAAAAAAGTTAGCGTACTTGATTAAAGGAAAAAAAACACAATGCTTCTAGATCATGGCATTAGATATGTTTCTAGGGAATACTACAGCATAATTTGTATACCGTAAATTATTACAGATTATGTATTGCTGAAATAGAATTGTAGATTCTTTGAAGCTGATTTTTTTTTTCATCCAATTACACAATTCCTAATGTGAATGGATTAGACAGTACTCTGGGAGGAGGAGGTAGAGTGCCAGACAAAGAAAGAAAAAATACTCAAGAGGACCACAGTTCAGAGCAGATGGGAAGGTGGAAACAAGGTGGAAACAAAGCAAAGACAGGGAGATAATGACAGAGGAAGAAGAGGGACGATATAGCAGAGCTGAGAGACAGATGCTTAGATAAAGGTTCAGAAAGGGAGACAACAGAGGACAGATAGGAGAGACAGGTAAGAGAAGGGAAAAACAAAGATAAAGAGCTTTGATTAGAGTTTATTTGCTCTCTTGCCCACATCCTCCTCCTTCTTGTCTTATTCCACTTATTTGAGTTGCTGTAGCAAGAGACAAAAACTGAAAAGCATTAATTGTCTCTTGTCACATGAGAGAAATGTGCCATGACAAAACTGCAATAAACTCCTGCTGTGACATCAGTGTCATCAAGAACTTAGCACCTGCTATTTCATTTTCACATTTCATATGCATACTGTAGCAGTTAGTGCCTCTCTTTATTTTTATATAGCCAGATTAACTCAGCTAAAGTTGTACCTTGGAAACACCAGTTAGTTACTGAGCTAAGCTCCCATGTTTGCTAAGTGACAGTTAGCAAGCTTGTTAGCACAGAGAGCTTAGGGTCTTTAATAACTCATTACTGAATGAAATTATGTACAGTTCTGAGAACAAAATAGCAGGGGGGAACTAATTAATGGCCTGGTTCAGAGAAAAAGAGGGAGGCTCGCAGACTTATTGTGACTGACTAGCTTGCTCCTGGTGTGTTAGTGGTAAGTACACCAACTAGCCCCGCAGGCAGTTGCTATGTCACCAAGCTTCTAGAAAAGTGATATATTTCATAAAAAGCATGTTGATTCATTTTGCTGTACCACTTTCTGGTTCCATAACAAACAACAGCAACAACAAAGGCAGTGGTATGCGTGATAGACAAGACAAAAGACCACAAAGTAGTAGTAAAATTCATCAACTTACCTTGTGTTTGCCACAGTTAACCTATTGTAGTAACAGCAGGCAATGGGATCAGGAAAAAGTAATTATATCCATCACCCTATATCCAGAGAGCAAAGCTGCTATATATTAATAAACATGCACATATGGTAGAGCCACACCTTCGGGGATATATGTATGTTTTCATTTGGAAAGAATTTAGCTCATGCTCTAATGAAATATTCACCATCAATCCCCCTGCGGCTGCACCAAGCCCAACATATGGTCATTGTTCCACTCCTTCCACACTCATACTGTAGTGCTATGCTTGAGCTTTAAATCCACTCATATGGTTGGAGGAGACACTAAAAGCACCTATCAATCTGCTATCGTTGGTTGTGTATACTTGCCAGTGCTCAGTTAGCCATTTCTCATCAGGCAAAGTTCAAGTATACTCTTCAGAGCTCCCCAAAGAGCTCCTGAAGACCCATTTCAGACAACAGTTGACTGAACAAACCTTTAAGCTCTCATATATCTGTCCATTAAGAAGGTTTCAAATAGTAGGAGGACTGAGTCGATCCTTTATATCCTTGAGCTTTATTTCTTTCTTGCTTTTTTGGTCTCATTGAATTTAATTTTCTTCTCCTTTGTGATATGAAGAAACCTTATGATATCCTTAGTCCAGTTTGAAATCTAATAAAAGGTGATCCCATCATCTCTAGATAACCAACTTGCCAATAAATCTAACATGATGACTCAGTTTAAACACTCATTTCCCTGCCTGTTTATACTCTAATAATCCATTAAAACAACGTTCACAACATGAAATATTAATCATACTGTTTACGGTGCTAAGCCAGCTACAATATAATGATAAACTGTACAACACGTTATTGTCCCCATGGGTGCTCTTCAAACCCTCCCCTTCTTTTCCCCTTGACTCCAACACTATTGTGTTTATGGCACAATCTGCCTCACAGTATAACAGCTTTCACATTTCAAATGATCTCCACAAACATTACACCCATAAACACATTTTATGATGCCATTGCATACTCAGGTATTGTGCATGTTTGAAGCAGACTGGACAGACTTCATTTATATATATGGTTGGTGAAGAGAGGTCTTAGAGAGCAGGAAAATATAAAAATAATGTTTCTTTACTAAAAAAAAAAAGTCCTGGAGTACTACCACTCTGTAACACAGCAGCATGGTGATTAGCTGGCCATGTTACTCTTTATCTAGATTGACAGGACACATCTGTGGAGGGGACTGGGTGGCTCCGAGCGAGAGGAGACCAGGTGTGAATATTTCAGCAGGTACATGAGTAGATGGAACATCTGGACAGTTGAATGGAGTGCTTGAATAAATAGAAGACAGGAGAAGACTGGTGTATATGTGTGGCTCAAAGGCAAATGTATGAGGTTAAGTATTGTGGTAGACGTGCACCCATCTGACTTTTTCAACCTCAAGACTGATTTTCAAGCACCAATCCAATTCTAGTGTTCTTTCCATAATGTAAAACTCTTTCTGTAGAACTTAAGATATGTGTAAGCTAATATGAGGTTGTAAATACAGATTGATGAATTGTAAGAGGAGTCATCCGTACACCAATGTGCTTTTATTTTAGGCTTGGAAAATGGTATTCAGAAGCTTTTATTAAATTATGCCATTACAGTGGTACACCATCATGTTCTTGTCTGTTCTTATAGTTTGGTACAGTCACTGAGGCCAGTTGCATAAAACTCCTTGTAGATTTGGGATTAAAACTCTGTGTAGGAACAAAGATAGGAATATGCATGTACATTTTTTTCTAACTTTGTTCATATGCCTGGTTTATTGGTTGATTGGCAAAACATCTAAACGAGCAATGTTTTGCTGGTTTGGCTGGTCTGAAGTGTTTATGCATTGTTTATACATCTGGCCCCTGGAGATTAGAGCCGATACCACGCTGTCCGCATGGAAAAGTCTTCCCTCAGTGTGATGCATGATTCTGTCTTTTATTCCCAAGACCAAAACCAACCCACTAAACAACATCACTCCTTCAGTTGCTAAAACTTCATTCACCATTCACCTTCATCAAGCTTTGCTGAACATGTAATAATACAAATTCAGCCTATGCAAAGTTTCAAAAGGACCTTGTGACAAAAAGCACAGAAAATACCTGTAGCTCACACAAACGTTATAGTCAGCACCTCTCGGTTCATAATTAAATTCTGCCACTGCCTTCACATTAATGCATTTTTGTGAAGCACTTCCTGGAAGTGGCAACATATCAGCAGTAAATGAGTAGAGTGGAGAAAACTGTATTTAATGCGAATCCTGACGTTTGGCTGATATGCTTAAGGCCAGAATCAGCATAGGTACTGATGTAATGGATCTGGTCAGTGAATCATGTACATAGGTGTATGAGACACTACCTCTTTGTATACAATTCAATTTTCTAATCTAGTGAGGCCTTTCTATCATCTGCCCTTGTGGTTTTGTTTACACTTACATTCTTCATCTTTTTGAAACATATTTGATGACACTTGCAACGTATAGTATTGATGAAGAGTTATTTTATGTGCTGTTCATCATGGCAGGTGTTAGTTTACAGTAGTGTTTGTTTGCCTATGATTTTGTGATGAGTGGGTGCTTATGCATTCACTCAGTGCATGAAAATTGTTATTGTGTTCCCCGTCATTGCCTCCAGCTGCTCCAGAACAACACAAACAAAACGCTGCGTGGCCCTTCCTGCCTCCCTTTTCAGACACAAACATCGTTCCCCTCTGGGCAATAGACGCTGCGCTCATTCATTAACAGAGATATCAAGGCAAAAACAAGCATGACCCCAAGGAATCATGGAAGGAGAGAATAAGAGAGGATGAGGTGTTTAGCTGTGGTATCCTCCTTCACCTCTTTCCTCGAGTGGTCCTAATTACAAAGTGTCTGATGTCTCTCTCGTCTCGCTGTCTGTTCCCGAGCTGCAGTGGGCCCTCGGTGGGCTGTAGAAGTTGTGCTAGCATCGGGCTGGCCATGCTGCTGAAGAGTTCCTCCTCCTGCTGCCGGCACGGTAATGCTCATTAAAGAGGGCACCAGAGGGACTTGCCCTCAGTCCTCATCTTCTGCCCTGCATTTTTCCTCTCTCACTTCAACGCGACCCAGTGAGGAATGGCCTGTTAAAAATTCCACCTGTCCACATGCCATAGCCCTAATCTCCCTGCTCTTATGGGGAGCGTGAGACACTGACTGAGACTAGCACATTTCCTGCTTGGGTAGTAACATGTGCCACAGGGATGCCTGTTGCCTTTCCATGTAAATATAATTGCTTTCTGTTCTTTGACAAAAGCCTTTTTCTTTCCTCATTGTGAGGATTTTGATGTCCTTCACATTTCCACTCTGAAAAATGAAAAACTGAATGTGTTCATGACTGATGAGTCAGTCCGTTCTTTGACAAAAGTTTAAAACTTTGTTTTTACTTTTTGCTATTGATGTCGCCAGTTTTGAAGTGCCGAAAGCAAGCAATACGAGACAGACACAGACGCGCTGGAGAGCATGATTGGATAATGATCCACGGATGGTGCTTTTAGCCGAACTCATCAAAAGCAGACAACTGCTCACAAGGCCAGCCACCATTGTAGCAGCAATATTTTTTTTTCCCAGTGTAGATTTTCACAGAAATCGTGGCCTAATTTGGTCCTTCCAGTGCTATTCCTGAAGATAATTTACCACTATTCCCTCTGTTTATTTGATTTCATTCAACAGCTTATATGCCCTGACCTGTCTCTTCCAATTAGCCTAATTGGAGGAATAATTCCCCATCTGTCAAACACAGCACTCTTTCACCTGGGGGTCACATTGATGTTAACCCCTCAGTTTGGCATAACGACATAGGGAGCCACCCAGCGGAATATAAATGTAAAAAGTTTGATGCAGCAGATTCCTGTTTTTCAAGTGTAATGGCACTACAGAGAAGTTTGTGTCACATGGTTTGTCTCTGGGGAGAGAAAACATACCCTCTTGCCTTCTGAACTGTTTGGATGACACTACATTGAATTCTTTTTCCTGTGTTGTATTTTCTAATACATGGGCAGCCAATAACGTGGGTGTGCTTGGCCTATGAATTATAGATCTGTTGTTGGCACGGGGTGTGTGGATATGAACTGTGCATGCCGGGGCCAGATAAGGCCAGATTTATACCTTTAGCTGCCAGGCGCAGACTCGAGGAGCCAGCTCACAAATTAAAT
This sequence comes from Lates calcarifer, assembly GCF_001640805.2. Classification (NCBI taxonomy): domain Eukaryota; kingdom Metazoa; phylum Chordata; class Actinopteri; family Centropomidae; genus Lates; species Lates calcarifer. Next base: position 19,172,372 of record NC_066838.1, on the reverse strand, counting down.
GGAAATTGAGTTTGAGGGAGCTAATAAAACAGCCGTAGCACCCTCATACAACACCATGTCCTCTTAGCATACAATGCATGCATGATGGAAAAACATGTTAAAGAATTGCTGAGGCTCTTGATCAGCAGTGTGACTCTTGGTCTTGGGCTACTGTTAGTGAATTCATCTATGTTCACTAGAGGCTGAATGTGGTCAGAGGCAGTGGGGAAAACACTTTGTTTCATGATTATGAAGACAAATTCTCTGTCAAGTCTCTGGCTCCGAATATTTAAAAGTTTTTTTTTAAGTGATCCATTTGTGCCTATTACACAAAGGGCACCATATATTAAAAGTTTTGTTCAAATCATACATAATTGAGTAGGGACATGCTGCTGTTATTACTTTCTCTTACTGCTCTCACTGATGTTGCTGCCACCGTCTCAGTAATCTGGTTTATCAATGCAAAACCTCCAAACCCTCCATCTTTTAAATTTATTATTAGAGTCCAGGAGATGTGTAGTAGTTGACAGGTTCTCAGTGTGCAGCTGGAGACTGAAGGGATTTGTTATTTTGCAGAGCTGGTCAGGCATCAAAGGATGCTACAAGCTAAGGCTTTATCAGTGATTGCACTCTTTCTCCTTTTGTGTCAGATAGAGCTCATCAGGCTTTCTCTTTACTCCTTCTCCATCTCATATGTGATAAGCGTATTTTATCAGATGCACTGATGTGGTGCTTCATGACAGTGAAGAAGAACCAGATTGTGCTTATTGTTACATTTTTAGAATATATGTAAGATAATCTGCACTCACTCCCCATTTCTTTCTCATATTTTTGCTTAGAAAATCTATTCTTCTCTTTAGCCTATTGACATGGAGGAAGTTAGTATGATGATGAAGAAGTTATTGATATTTCTTATGAAATTTTTGAGCAGCTAAATTATGTACAAATTAACAACTTATGCTGCTTGCTTTTTGTCAAAGTAATTGTTAAATATGATTTACAGTAAATGACTTTTCAGCTGTTTCTTAAATTTAAAAAATGTAATTTTTGATATATTTGAATATCAAATCAAGATATCATTTTATACACTATGAAGGGGAGACCATGTACTAATAATAATTTACAGTATAGCCGCATAATCCAAATGGGATGTAGTGTCATTAAGGTATATATTTTGGTTAATTATGACACATATCACCTTCAGTATTTCTTAATGAGCCAATTTTCTGATACTGTCATGTAATAAAGTGACAGAAATTTGTTAAATGCCCCCTCAGGCCTTGAAACATTTTTGATATCTCCAGGATTATAGGATTTAACTTTGGAATCATAAACTGTCTTTTCCTTTTTTCTTTTTTCTTTTTTCTTTTTTTTTGTCCTGATGCCTGACTCACATCACGTGGTTGCTCGAGGGGCATCTTTCTGGATAGATCCTCGCTCCACATAAACCCACTCCAGCCCAGCCATCCATTTCCTGGACAAAGATCTGAGGAAGCATAGGGTGCCCCTGGAGGTCTCAGCTTGGACATTTTTGTTGTTGTTGTTAATTAATTACCTCCCTGAAGTCTGACTGGGCATCCCATGCTGAAATACCACCCAATGCTGTGTTCTCATTTTTTGCCTCACTCTGCTCACTCTTTGCCCTCCTTTCCATGCCTGTGGATGCAAGGAAGCATATCTAGCTGGAAGATGAGCTTCAGGGGACTGGGCAACACTGGCTTTGGAGTGTCATTGATAATGTATGGTAATGTATCTGACTTATATATATACTTGCTTCTTCTTTTTTCCCTCTTGGAATCCAGTCTGGTACATTAATAATTAGGCAAATATCAATCCAGTCACAGCCCTCCTGGAATGTCATAAAATAGAAAATGAAAAAGAATATTCAATCTAGATGCAATAAATTCTTGAAGAGAGGTAAAGTGTCTCTTGGGACTGGCTGAAGTAGGAGGATATAATCAATTATTAATGGAAGATATACTGAGAACCTAAGTGTTAAGTTGGCTGGAGATATGACTTCAACTGACTTAAGATAAATTAACAAACACTTCCAGCTTTTTTTTAAGGCACCAAAATAGCTGAAAATTATCACATCATTAAACTGTCCACTTCTTAATACTAGTACCACTACCCTATCCAGATGGAATCAGTTTGAGAGCTCAGGTAATTAATGTTGCTTTCTGTGCTTGACACCATCTACCCATGAAAACACGACACCAAACAGCTCCAAACACCAACAGTTTTATGTTATGTTTACTCCTATGAAACTACTACAGGCTCCGTTGTTTATATGATTTTGACTCTTTTAAGTTTCTTTAGCTGCACTCCACTGGCCAAAATGTCTCTGGCTGGTTCTGAATGGATATGAGGAAAAATAGGTTTGACATCAGTGAGAATCTTTTAGCAACTTGTATTTTTTACAGAGCTTTTTCCACTTCATACATATCTGGCACTGAATGGTCAGTTTGGCTTATATCGTCTAATAAATGCATAACATTTGCACCATGGGAAAGATTAACTGATTGCTTTGTTAACAAATTATTTTCTTTCAATTAATTACTTTGCTTGCAGCGTTGAAGTTGACATGGCACAACCCCTTTCTGTCACCAAGCTAAGATGAATGAAGATGAAATCACTGCATTAGGAATAGCAAATGGATACAGTTGAACACACCAGGTGGGTGTAGGAAGAATGGCCTCCAGGCCTGAACATTCGGTTCTATCGGTAGCATACTGTAGGCCATCATGCCGCACATTTTTGTTATTCATCACAATCTCTGCTACAGGTAGAAGATCTGCTGCATGGCCAGCCATAACGGGATGAAGAAACGCTTACAGACAGTAATGTGCATCAGGCCAATGAGCCATTCATGGGCCTGGTGCCATCTCATTAGTCTTCCAATGACACTGGCAGAAGCATGCCTAAAGTCCCATTGTCTGTAGCAGTCAGAGACAGAAAGGAAGACAGCCCAGGTTAAAGTTACACAGAAAATCCACCCCAAACTCTGGTTGTCCTTCCCACCATTGCATACTCAGTCCTCTCTTTCTCTCACTCTCTCTCTACCTCATCTTTTTCTCTTTTTACTCTGTAGATTCCTGTGGGATGCAATCTTTTAAAAAGCTGCCTTTAAGCTCTCATTTCTGGTGACTTTTGAAAGCAGGGCTCTGATTTTTTGGCCATTACCATGATAATAGCTTAAAGTTCAGATTCTGACTATGAACCTTTAGTCAGCCTTAAATGAGGTCCCTAATGGTCATCATTTTAAGTGAGCAATGAGTCCACTAAATAGCAATACATATACTCACCAGTCACTTATCCTAATTTTGTCTGGTCTACTACAGCCCTTTCCTTAACGGTAAGTATGACTGTGTCTCTCTAGGGCAGCAGTATATTAGCAAAAGAAAGGTGTAATTTCAAGGAGGGGTAAGAATTGAATCATATAGCAGCATTGTTATTCACACTGATGTAGTGTTTGCTTCAGAAATATAGTACATAAAAGGAATACAAGGAAGATATAAGGATTGGATTTAACAGTGTGCTTGCCAAGCCCCTAACATTAGCGTTCTTGGCTAACTAACTTAATACCTACAGTAGTTAAAGCTGTTCAGATGATCACTCTAGGATGTTTTTTAGAGAAACAATGTGTATGCTTTTGTGTTAAAACAATATGTTTCAGTTTTCATGAGGAAAGAATTGATAGCCACACATATTACTGTAGTTAGATTATTAAATGCTAACTCTTGAAAGGAGGAATGGTCTGGTATTAGCATATTTTTTGATACTGTACCATAATACTGAGACTGACTAGCTATGTCATTAACCAGTGAGAATGCAAATGTTTTTTGCAGGACCTGTAAGCTTTAGCTTTTAGTCTTTTTTGCATCATTACACAGTGTTTAGTTAGCATTTATCAATTCAGTTCACTTTAATGACCAAGCAACTAAGCTACATAAAGTGGCTAAGCTATAGAGTATATTGTATAAAGCACAAATAGTTTTTATTTACCAGTTAACTTCATTCGAAGTACAGCAAAGAGAAAACCCCTCAATCAAATCAATATTTCATGTGACCACCCTTTGCCTTTAAAATAGCACCAGCCCTCCCAGGTAAACCTGAGCACAATTTTTCAAGATACTTGGTAGGTAGGTTGTTCCTAGTGTCTATGAGAGCTTTTCACAGGTCTTCTGTGGATTTACGCTGTCTCAGTGTCTTTTGTCTCTTCATGTAATCCCAGACTGACTTGATACTGTTCAGATCAGGGCTCTGTGGGAGCCCGACCATCCACATCTTTGTTTTCTTGTTGCTGAAGATAGTTGTTCATGACTCTGGCTGTATGTTTTAGGTTGTCGTCTTGGCCTGTATAATGAATTTGGGGTCAGTCAGATGCCTCCCTGATGATATTTTACAATGAATATGAATTTAAACTGCTTATAACATTTGCACAATACTGTATATAGCTGTTATATAATACAGCTTGTTACTGCTGCATATTTAAGACCATTTAATAGGGATTGGTTTTCATATGGGTCAGCTAGATACACTAAAAAATGAGATAGAATTTTCAACCAACTTAATGCACACATACAAGGTATACACACACCTCGGATACACTTGTGTGTGCAACTGAATGCAACAGCCGTAACCTTTGTTGAAAAGCTTAATGGACTGCGTACTGTATTTTTCCTCCACTTAAATGTGCCTCACAGACTGCATCAGATAAGGCTCAGAAAGCTACCACCAGTGATTGACTCTTTTAAACACGCAGAACAGCTTGTAATCAGTGACCTTGTGTTTGTAAGACCTTTTATTTAATGTTTTTGTGCCATCTTGATTCAGTTGTGTCACAATCATGGCTGACCTGCGGCCTCTGTAAGTGGCCTTCACTTACGCCTGCTGAATAACTGTAATAAGGCTAACATGGTCACAGTCCACATCCTGCTACTCCTGCCCTTTCACTCTGTTTTCTAGCACAGACGTGGCAATTGTACCTTGGCTCAATATCCAAGCCATTTTTAAATAATTATAAATTTAGTTCAAGGCATACTCACTCTTGCTAAAAATATGTGAGAGTCAGATCAGTCAGACTATCAACACTTGAATGATAAGAGATAAGGGCATTACATTTATTCATAATTCAGAAATATATCACATTTTAGATGACCTTATTGCTAGGTTCAAAGGCAGGGCAGCCTGAGAGTCATTTAAAGGCAGGGTTGTGATTGGCTGCAATGGATAATAATGCACCTGGTCACTGATTGACACGGGGTCAACCACAGATACAAGGTGAGTGGGAGGGTCAGCGTAATGACGAATGAACCTTGACATTGCTATTAGGTACAAATCTGCCCCTTTTCTCGTTTTGCAGTCCGTGGTTCTGTTAGGTAATGTGCTGCACCATTATGTTAACTGTAGTGCCAGTGAGTAAGACGAGGGTGTGGGTGGAAAATAGATGTGGGTCATTTAAGCTTCCATGAAACAGAATATGAGTGAGTTGTTGGTAGCTGTGCAAGCTTTAACCAGAATTTTTCAGCCATTAGATAATGATTTTGATAAAAGCCATTCTGTGGGAGGATGATAACAGCACAAAGGCAATTAATTTGAACCCGGCATTCAATTTTGTCTGTGCTCAAAGGCTATGTGAGACATCGAGTGAAATCATTTCACTGATAATGATGTGAACATCCTCACCTTTTTTTGACATGTTTCTGTCCCACTTTCTTTTTAGCCTTCAGTCAGAAGAGTTGACAAACGGAACAAAAAGTTTTTTTTAATATATTTAATTTTATGTTTCCAAGCCTGGAGTGTTCTACATACTAGCATTTGCATCAACGGTGAAATGAAACACAAATGAAGCCATCTGGATGTGCAGTCTTTACTTGGATCCAAGGAATCCCCTGTATGATTTGTGTGATACCCAAAGGACACTGAGGCATCAGTTAATGTTTGATATTACTCCTTTGTTGTTTGTTACATTGCTTTCTGTAGCCACTGTGTTCGTAGTGTTGGGTCGTGGTTGAAGTGCAAAAAGTCAGAAAAAAATAAACAGAACTCTGAAAAGTGCCATATTTGGCTCTGAGTCTGTGTGGTAGCCTTCTACAAAATGTTAAACTTAAGTTATGTGCTACATTTCCCCCTTCTCAAACTAATTAAATATTCTCTTTGCAGACAACAGACATCTGAGCACTTTTCAATTACGAACCTGAAACTAAAAGCATTTTCTGCAACTCTAAAATGCATGAAATTGACAATCAACTCCCCACCAAGGTTGTTTTTTATTTTATTTTATTTTTTTACTTTAGCCATATTATGTAACAAACCTAAAAAGTTGAGTTTTATGAAATATTTGACAATTCTTTATGTGGGTTGCAAAGCAGATGTGATCAACTAAGAGGATCATAATTCCAACCTAAAACAGTCTCTATGGCAGCCCACAAGCCACTGAGTCATCTCATGTGGGAAGGACAGACAACAAATAGTGGGGTACATCAGAAGAGGTATGCAACTGTTCCTTCCTTACAGCATCAAGTATTGAAGGGTAATTTTAGACATGTTAGTCTTAACATTCAGTGTTATCATGCCCAACCATATGCGTATAAATACACACACTCACACCACATGCCACTGGAAAGAAGCACACAAAAGGAATTTTAATTGGAAAGCCTGGACTCTGTGTTCAGCGCTGATAGTGGCGTATCAGTCCAGAGCTGATCATATTTATGTGTCCAGAGCTGCAGAGTTGTCAACTGCAGATACATAATGATAAAGTCCACTGTAGTGTGTGAGTGCGTGCCAGAAGGCAGTTGTATCTTTATTTAATAAAGTGTGATTGGTAGAGATTGATAACAGGGGGACATAGCTGGGCAATTAATATCCTGATTGAGTGGCTATGGAGAGGGGTATCGGAGTGCTGTTATTACTGCAGCCTCCAGCTGGCTCCAGAGTTTAAGGGAAATAAATGACTTCAGTGATTAACATCACATTGATGTTCCTTTCTCAGAGAACAGAATGAATTGTCAGTCTTTGCACTTAATGGCATGGGGAATATCAAAAGTGCTATAGTGCCACAGATCACTGCAGGTTAAAACCTTCCTAACTCCCTTGCTCTGGATGCTGATTAAAAAGAGGAGCAGGTAATAAACTGAATGCCAAATCGATATATAGGTGATTTATCATATACTGTATTTGAATAGCACTGAAACTACAGTAGTTTCTGGGAGGAGAATCAGGTTGGTGCAAACTGAAAAAACACCAGTTATTGTGTAAACATAAAAATTACTTGAATGTTAGGAAGGACTTTTTACTTCAAATGTTCTGTTTGATTTTATCAGACTTTGTTTTTAGAGTAATTTTGCCAAATAATTAATTCAGCAATCTTTGTACATGAGTATGATATGTTGTTATCAACTAGTCTACTAGTCTAGAGGAATTTATATCTACTGCCAAGAATTTGTTGCTTTTTAACTCTCTTTGGTGATGGATGACAAGGCAAGTGCTGTTGTTATTTCATATTTCCCTGGATCCTTAAATACTATAAAGCTTTTATCATATCAGCAAAAGATTTTGATTGCTAATTAAAGCACATTTAGTGAATGTTAGATATGTAGTTGGGTATTGTAAGAATAACCAGATTTCACAAAGGCAGTTTCAGTAATTTGATCATTCTTTACTCATCAAGTCAATCAGCCAAAAGCACCTGTTTTTTTTAACTGATGCAGAGAGGACAGAGAGGGATGACAAGTAATCCCGACCTATATGTTCATGCAACCAAACTTCAAATGAAGGTTTCCCTGACAACATTTAGTTGTGCTTTTAGCACATATTTACCACAAGGACAAAAAAAATGTCAGTTTCTGAAATGGCAAAATGTCAAAATGGCACCGGTTCACCTGCAGCTGACATTCACAGAAAATATCAAATCTCTGAGATGCAGACTCGAACGTTTAGAAAATACTGAATTAAGCTTATATTGTCACTGTCAAATCATTTGCCCCATATTTTAGATCTCTATTTGTCAGCTTTAGTTTATTGTTTTTCAGGTGTGATTCATAACAGTATTCTTTGAAGTTTTATTTAATGTAATTAAGGACATAACTGGCATCCCAGTGCACAGTTTGCTTTTGAAAAACCAGGTGTGACTCTTTCACAACATCATTATTTTTGCCAGTTTCTGCCAATTTCCTCTCTCTTGTGCACCATCTCATTCTGTGTGGTGAAGTAAACAGGAAAAAGACACCAGTTGCAGTTTAACTCCTTTTTTCTTTTTTTTAATACTGTATCTGCTGTCTTGTAAATACATTAAATAACAGCAGACACCAACCTGATATTAAAGAAAATAAATCTGAAACGCTTCTTATTAAAGTCTCATAAAAATAATATGCTTTTTATCTGAAGGACATAAAGGTTTATTTAATGAATAAATCTTAACTGACTGAAAGGTGTATGGATCAACTACTGTATGTGCAGTTCAGCTGTTACTGCCTTCATACTTTACAGTGCTATAAAAACACACAAAACACTGTGAAACAGGTCAGAGACTTTCTGTGCACAATTTCAGTAGTCAGGCAGATAAATACACCCACCCACCAGCATGCCTCCATTTACCTGTCTACCCTCTGCTTTTGACAAGACAAATGATGGGGTTACAGAGAGACCAAAAGAGCAGGGGGAGAGAGAAAGAGCAGAAAGAACAAGACAAGGTTCCAACTCTAATACCTTGTAGGACAGAGCATTATAAGCACAGAAATTAAGGTCAACCAGTGTTTGTATGGTTGCAATAGATTAAAGTCATAGCGTCTCATAATTCACTCCTGTCAGAGTCCAATAAGGTGGCTCTTTGAGTAAAGTGGGATGAAGTGATTGCACTCCCATGAAATTACAATGTGAGGCACTATGCTAGGGTGGCATGTTGTTTGCTGTTCAATAACCCTACAAATACCTTTTCCTGTTTTATTAAATATCTGATTAAAAAGCATGGAAAGGAGATGATTGTTAAAGGAAGGCTGTTCTACATTAAATGCAGTTGGAGGGTAGGTGGGCAAAGCTTTGAATTTAAATATCACAAGCTCAGTGAAGCTACCAGTGAATATAAATCTCTTAACTCTACAACGCTCACAGTTTCTCAGGGTAACATGATATAGTGTCATACATCTTGACTGGCTTTGTCCATAGTGTTTGATGGATGATCCACTCTCAGGTATAGTGCACTGATGACACCATAGTTATGTCCGCCTACGTTGACGCCATTAATTATAATACTGGGCACACACACTCACATGCACATTTTATTTCTACACCTAAGAAAAACTCTGATGACTACATTGGTAATTCCTAAACCCAGACACAGACAAAATGTAATATTGATGCAGGTTTACATGTTAAAACCAACACTACACCTACTGCTACTGCTGTGTTTGTTTCATACAGCACACTACAATTAAGATATGTACCTGTTGCATAATATATTGATTTAGTTTTAGAAAAAATCTACTGTGTGTATGTATTGACCTGCAGCTCTTCATCTAACAGCGCACAACGGCTACTGCTTCTCATTCCTTCTCATTTAAAATGATCTAGATATAAAATATGCTGAAAATTGCCATTGTTTTTGTTTTTTAGATGCAATTTTGACGGATGACTGTTGTCTGTGGTACCTATGGTGATGAAGACATTAGGTGTCCTGTGGCTGCTTCACAATAAAAGCTACCCTGTGTTTCACCAGTTAAATGCTTTTGTTGCAAGATGTTGAGTGTGCATTAGCAGTAACTTAATTCAGCTCTGGTACATTGTAAAGAGAGTCAACAGTAAATGGTGAGGTTGATATCAATGAGGTGAAATGGGAGGTGAGCTTCCTTAAGCTTACTGAAGTTGAAAATGGCGATGTGAGTTGGGTCAACTTGCTAGGAAAAACCAAATAAGACCCCCATGATATATCACTACTGTGTTGGATTACATTACATTTACGGGTGTTTCTCTTTTTTCCTCCACTATTTCCATGTTGATTTATGTAACTTGTTTTAATTTTAGGTGTCTTTTTGCATATTCAGCTCTTTTGTCGTCACCTCTATATTTTTAAAGACGCAAGTGTGTCTTAAGTGCTGACGCTAAATCCTCTATTTAATAGCTGCTGCTTTTCACTTCCCTTAATCTTGGGTGTAAATATTGACTTGAAATCAAAGCTGGCAGGAAGCTGTTGCATCCCTGATTCATTTGGCTGTTAAAACAGTTTTATCCTCCAGGCAGGAGGAGGAGGAATATACGTATTTGGCGACCAGCCAGCTATGGTGGAATAGATATGGGCATACAGTCCGCCTACTAGAACTTGAAATGAATGGCATTTGGAGATTTTGCTCTAAGTCATGTATATGTAGTTAATGATCAGTAATGAACAATCAGAGTAGTCCAGTGGGTTTTGTATGAATTCTATATCACTTGAGTTCAGAGAAGCTTTAGTACTAGGCTGGTGTTTGGATCGTACGTCTAAAGCAATGGCAGGCTATTTATTTTATTTTACTGCACATGCACTTGAAGGTCATTATGATGTATATTGGGACACAACACCTGGAAAGAAGTTAGTGAAGTGTTAACGGGACAGGCATGCATAGGTTTTTGGGAGAAAGTTACATGTCAGGCAAAGTGTTGCATCTTTTTGATGGGACATGTCAAGCCAGGACTGTTTGAGTTATGAGCTATTAAAAATATGTAGATGTGACAGGGCTCCTCATGAGGAAGGCTGATGTGAATTCTCTGTTGGTTGCTTAGCCAGATCCATAAATAAATGAACACATCAGTGAATGAATGAAGGGGATATCAGAGGAGACACGCTCCATGATCTTAGAATGAAAAACAACCTCAAACAGTATTATTTCTATGGGCCTCAGTCGATGTTCCTCCCCCTCTGATTGTTTTGCAGCAGACGTCCCTCATCGCACAATGTCAACTTGGACAGAATCAACTTGACAGCAGTCTTGTCCACTGAAATGTCTTGATGTCATGGTGATAAGTAGCCAATCAGACAGCTGCTCCTCTGTGTGCATGTGTGACCTCACTGACAATGAACACGTCTCTGTAATGGTCGGTGAGCATGTCAGAGTTTTCAGCCCATGGGATCGATGAACTTCAAAAGTTACTCAAGGTAGTTTTATCATAAGAAGCAAATAAACTAATACTGAATAATTAAAGTAAACTCTAAGTGCAACATTAAAGTTTTTAGTTTTTTGTTATTAGCTCTACAATTACAGTTATCTTAGCCGTTAGCTTAGCCTGCCTTACAGTCTCTGTCACTACTTCAGGCCAGGAAATAGTCCAGCACCATTTCTGAAAATCCTATAATATCATATTTACCCATTTTTGCATGGATTAAATAAATGAGATACAGTGTGCTAATTAATGAGCTTCAGAGGTGCTGCTTGGCAGATTTTTGAACCTTTGGACAGAGCCAGGCTGGCTGTTTCCCCATGTTTTTAAGCCTTAAACTAAGCTGTCTCCTGGCTGTAGCATAACACTTAACAGACATATATGAGAGTTGTATTGATCTTCTCACCTAACTCTTGGCAAGAGTCAGAGTCTCATTTCTAGTGGAATATTTATTAAAACAAGCACAGAATTTGTAGGGACAGTAGGATTGTCATACTTGTGAATAATATTGTTTAAAAAATGGTGGGTAAATTGCACATCTAGTTCGATCAAAAAGTTGACATGTTTCAGTACAGGTATTATGGACTTAAAACAAGCATGCTGACAGAAACGGAACACATTTCGCCTAAACAAGATTATTGACTCTTGCTGGAGCACCATTTCATTGTGTGTGACTAATATATTTCATCTCACAGTTTGTGACCAAGTTAGTCTTGAAGCTGTATTTTAGATGCAGATGCACTGTAGCTCTAATCAAGCCTGGGCACAGAGTGTGATGTTGATGTCAACAAAAGGCAGAGCAGTGATGTAACGACTGGTCTCAGTGCTTAAAAATCCTATAAGTACCAATCTTGGCAGATTGAGATGTACTGTATAATACAATGTTACATATTTAGATGTGTTGCGTAATGTAAAACCTGAAGATATAACACAGATTTAACATACAATCCCACACACAAACTCTGGTAATTTACAGTGACTAATAACTATCCGTTGGGTGCCTGGCTGTGTCACTGCATGACCTGATTTTGCTGTTTGCTCGCTGATGTGCTGCAGGAAAAGATAACCAACCGGCCAGCCAGTGTGTGGCTCTCAGCAGGTACTTTTGCATTTTTAAACGGCTGCTGTTGTCTGTTTTAATTTTGGCAGTCATCAAACTATATAGATGCTTGCACACATCTTTAACAGAAATCCACAAAAAAACATGCTTATATTTTATCAAGTCAAAAGAAGAATAATTTGTAATTACAACAGTATGCAAAATAATTCATCTCTGTGATGGGTTTCTAGTGACATACTGCAAATAAAAATAGCTGTTCACATAAGGTAAGTTTAACTGTATTCATGTAAGACGGCTCTGGTAAGTGATTCCACTCTATCGTGTTTCCTGCAGTCATATCACAGCTTTATAACCTTTTTTCTCACTCTCCTCTTTGTACTCCAGCTTGGCTGCTTTATTAACTTTTCAACTAAATGCAACACCCTACAAGTACAAACAGGAAAATGCATCTAATGGGAGCACTTCACGACAATGCATCTAATTTGATACAGAGGTACCAATATAATTACTTTTACTCCCACATTAATAGTTTTTGACAAGCAGCTACCTTACTTTTCATCTCGCAAGCTCTGCCAAATATGCACGCATGTAAGTCAAAAAGATTACCTGCAGAAAAGAAGAAATTTGGCTTCAAAGTAAATTAACTTATGCCTTTATGTGAGAAGTTTAAATCTGCAGTTCACTCCATTCAAGTGAAAGCTGAACCTGTGCTTATAATGAACAATAAGCTTAAGCTATTAACAGTTGAAGCTGACAGAACAAAAAGGGGCATAATTGGAGCTCAAGTTTTGTTGCGGTATGCTCAAGTATCCTCAATTAAGCTATGCTCAGATCTCTGTTTGACTGCCAGAGTGTTATGTGTGAGCAGCAGCAGAGAAATATAGTGCCAGCATACTTGAGACACTATATATCATTTCTTTAAAACTGCTTTACGGCCCTCTCAGCTCATTCAGGAAAATCAGTTGATAATATTGACAAGGCCAAACACATTTGCAAGTCAGACATCTTGCAGTATATTCTGATATAGGAAAAATGCCAAAAATCATGCCAGGGGTAAAAAATCCATTTCAGGCTTATTTGATGTCAGCCAGTTTTATTATTTACCCTATAATTATGCCTCGCTTCTTCATTAGGAGGGCTATTCCTTGATACAACTGCAGTAATTTGAAGATATTTCTCAGGCCCATGCTGTTAGCCCTCTCCTTTGAAGCTGGGATATTGATAAGCCTCTCAGTGGGCTATGATAAGACCCCCTCTTTAGCCCTGATTAGAAAGATTCTTTTTCATTAACATACTGTACACATCGGCAACGTCTTCGAGAAAGCACTGGTTGGAAAACTACTTTCAGTCTCTCCCACACTCATAGTGTATTTCTGCAGTATTTCTCTGTGGTCTGTCCTCCAATATCCAATATTCCATTACTATCTAATGGCCGTTTTTGTGCTTCAGGCTTATCAAGGACTTCTTTTGCCTCACACCAATTGCACTGTATATATTTCCGTCTCGTACACTGCATCTTTGCTCTCTGTTTTGATATGGACGACACACAAACTTTTGACCAAACAAAAAGTGTCTCTCCAGCCCAGTCTCTCCAGAGCATTGTGCTGTACAAATCAGTTTGAACAAGTCTTAGGACAAGAGTTGTTCAAGTCACACAGCACTTCGTAATCTTATCCCCTTTACTCAGACACAGCCGATGGCTTCTGCTCTGTTCAAATAATATCCAGTTTCTCTGAGACAGCAGATCTCGCTCCATCTCCCCAGTTCTGTCCCACTGAGAAGAGAGCACAGAGTGAAACTGCTGCTAAACAACAAAGTCAATAAATGATTAAGGGTGTCTGAAGTTTTTGGATGGGGTGTTAAAACTAGGCCTCTCGTGCCTTCTATGAGCTGGCCCTGTCATTGGAGATTTTTCGGGAAGGTGACAGCACAGAGCTTAAGCATTAAAGCCCCCATCCTGTTTCTTCTCTCTTTTCTTCCTCTTTGCAGTGACAATAGTTGTGGAGTGGTTACCAAAACGAAGTGGAAGCAGTAAATAGAACTGTGTACTGGTGGAAATTAATGTCCAAATTGGGAGTTTGAGAGGTTCAGAGTCAAAGTCAAGTTAAATCCTCACCCTTGCGCTCACTCACTCGAGACTGTGTTATTTAGATACCCTAGAATTTGTGATTGTTAGATCCAGCAGGTAGAGATGGCATGAAGCTAGAACCACATTTACCACATTCAAGAACATTTTTTGAAAATGTGAAAGAGAATTATTAGTGTGGGCAATATGGCAATAAAAAGTCACGAGTGGACAACTTAATTTCAGTGGTAGATATCACCCCATTCATTGCGTATGCTACATTTCTTGCCGTTTGAAAAGTTAATTGTACAATAGCACAAGATAACTGCAAGATGGCTGCTCAGTACAAATGGCTCGACAATTACCCTGCCAGAGATCAACCACTCTCCCCACCAGCGCACTGACAATGTTGACGACATCGTTTGCTGATCAAGGTCGAAGTCAGACCACTTCATGCTGTTTCAGAACAATCATACAAATATAGTATCATTACAAAAACACAAACAGCAACTAGTACCAAAACAATAATTAAAATCTAGCTGAAAATAAAATTATTACTTTTGATAAGAAATCTTTATGCATTTCCACAGTGTTTTTTTGTTTTGTTTTGTGTTTTTTTGTGTGTGTGTATATGTCTCAACATTGTTATTACCAACAAAAAATGTTATGCAAAAAGTATGCAGTTCTGACTAATGATGTCAATACTGGTATGGTCTGTGTGGGTGGACCCAAAAGCAGTTCATAATGTTACTTCAGTTCTTACAGCCACACAGGCTGTTAACCAGCTGGTGGCCAACGTCAGCCATTGCTATTGTGTGATTTGAACAGGCTCCATGTTATCCTGTGTTGTGATTCTAATCACAGAGTAATGTACACCGTGCTGAGGGCTTGAAGCTTAAATGCTCTATTCACAAATATGTCCAAAAACAGTTCTGTTCCATCTTGGAAAGTTGAAAAGTGCGGACAGCAACTGTCTTTTTTTCCTTCCACAAAAGATGAGGAGAATTCGACTTCAACAATTCCTTATTTTGTCCAATTTAGTACACTGTACACATAAACTGCACAACCTCCAGAAAATCATTTCATTCTTTGATTGTTTATTACTGTCTACACAGTTTATTCATATTGCATGATCCCCTGAAAGAACCCTCAAGTAATTATTTCCTAGAGTGCATAAGCAACAGTAAGAGCAAGGACAGCAATTGTGAATAAAATGGTTGCTTCTCTCAATCTTGAGGGGAGTCATCCAGCCAAGTGTATCTGATCCAAAAGTGCTCAGTGACAGAGTTCTCCACAGTGATGGCATTAGCCTCAAGTGCTCAGCTAAATCCAAATAATGCTGACTCTCAACAATACATTGTAAAGAAAAGTGTCACTTGAATGCAAGCATGGCATTTTAAAAACAGTTGCTGTTGGATGCTTTGTCTCTAAGAAGCATACCAGGTTTTTCAATAAGAGAAGAAAGACAGGCATTAGAGGAGAGGAACTAGAGTATAGTCTTATGTCTAGCTTTTGATTATCCCCGGCTTCCCTAATTGGCAGTGTGCCCATTAATGAGGCAGAGACAGACACATATCCAGAGATTTTTACCTGGCATATTCACATGAGACATTAGAGAACACCTCTTCTCTTTTCTTCTCTCTTCTCTACTCTTCACTCCATCGGACAGATAGAATGGATAAAACAGATATAACAGGTGCACTTAAATGGGTGCCTCATTACGGGAACCATCCTTTCACTCTCATCTGGGTTTCAGGATAGTAATACTCTACATCACTATTAATCTAGCTAGCCGGCTAATGATTAAGACTGTCCTTTGAGTTTGCCTGCTAGGATCAGAGATAAGACATACCTGCTCTCTACATTGGTGTTGAGATCAAGGATTAGGAGCACTGATTTATAGATTTACATTCCAAGTTGAGATGAGAATTTGAAGAAGGGAAATGTTGCATCTAATTGTATAAGCTGAAGTCGAAGCTCGCTATAGTTCCATCAGCAGCACCCTTGCTGAGCGTCTAGACCCATGTGAGGGTGCACCTATTTAAAGCTGCTATAATCAATCATTTTTATGTTGTTCAAATGACTATATTTATGTGAAAGACGGGTGTATCCACAGAATGGAGCTGTTTTCAGGGAAAGCTTGGATAAATCCTCTTTACGACTACCTTCCCAGCAGCAAACAGCAAACTGGCAAAGTTAGCGATTAGCTAACTTTGGGGAGCATTTAGCAACTAAAGATCCTGATATTTCCATCAGAAGTTGGTGGAGTCCAAAACTGGGGTCAAAGGAGAGTGAATATTGATTTACATTCATCAGGTGGACACAACTTCCAAATGAATGCAAATTTTCTGCATCTGCTGGATGTCTAAATAAGTAATTGTTGGCTAACACAGCCATAAAAACAAAAAAAAACAAATAAACAAAAACTTACTGACTGCAGGTTCAAAGCTTGTCAAGTCAAAGCTTGTCCAAGTCAGCACACATAGTCAGGTGGGACAGTTTCCAGCTACATGTCTATTAAAAGCCTTGTGACACAGGCCCAGTATATTTCCTCATATATACATTTTCTTTGAAGTACTCTGCAGTTCTCTATTGGCTGATATGATTAGAGAGAGCTGTAAAGCTGTTGTTTCAAATTCAGACAACTCTATTCATCCCATAGGGCAATTCAGTTTTGCGATCCACCCAAACCACAAGTCAAGAAAAACACACACAAACAAACAGGCACAGTAGGCTGTGTCAGAGACAACGAGTAAAGGACACTGGCACCTTGTGTGGCCCTGTGCGTACTGACTCACACAAGGGTCAGGGAAGTGGGGTACTTCCACAGTAAAAATCTAAAAATATATCGAGCACTTCAGAGTATATATTGCACAAGAAAGAAATAGGAAATAAATAAGACATAAATGAAATGATTTAGGCGTAACTTAAAGAATACTCATTTAAGAGTCACTTATTGAAAATGACAATACAGAGTCAATACAGTCGATGTTAAGCAGTCTGATAGCAGAGGGATTGTCAGGAAATCTGCAACACTTCTACAAACAAGATCAGTTATTGTGCTTTTTTAGCTCAGTGTTAAGTCTGTGGGTTGAGGGTGATTCTCCTGTACACTTATCTTCTCCTGATTTTGAATTTCCAATGTATTTGTTAAAAAATCCTGGCTGCCTCTCCTGGTCCCTTTTTTGCATCCCTTCATCCTCTGTCCCTGGGTGGAGACAGTTGTCATTCAAGTCAGAGGCTCAGCTAGTTGACCAGGAATGAAAATTGTTCAGATAATCTGAGCAACCTCCTGGAGTGCACTACGCATCAGAGGCAGGAGAGAGAGCGACAACTGTGTTGGCAGCAACACTACAAGCTTAGGTCATCAGCTGAGACAAGGGTTAAAATACACACTCCCCTTTATTTATGATCTCCAGGAGAACGGAGCAGGTGACAGGAGATTTTTTGCAGATGAGGTCAATCACTGTGACATGCTTTCGGCAGTACATTCAGTAAAAAAAAAAAAATACAATGTGCCTCACCATCCAGGTGTGTCAATCAGATAGACACTGATTTGAGTGAGATGTCAGTTCGTCTGCTTGGTATTCATGCAGTCCCTCCTCCAGACAGTATGTTATCCAATTGCTAAACATCACTCAAAGGTGAAAGCCACCAGCAGAAGCTACACCTTACTTTGGTTGTCTACATGATTGCTAGCATGGAATATATTCCAGCTAACACTTTTTACTTTGATTGATTATTCTGCATAGTATAGAAATACTACCATTTCCAGTTTGTACTGACTGTTGGGCTACAGTCTCTGAGCTGTGGTGACTGCTGCAAAGTGCTCCCTTTGCTCCTCCCGGCTAAAGACAGCAATCTGTAATCTTTTGTTCAATCACCTGGGAGAGATTGGGGAGAGGAAAAAAGGGCAACAAAAAACAAAAACATAAACAAAGCGAGAGAATGCATGAGCTGGGTGTGTGGGAGTGCCCGTGTGTGTGTGTGAGAGAGTACGCAGAGGAGCAGAAGGAGCTGATGAGCATTACGGTGTGCTGAGAATAGCCCATAGAGGAACACTGCAAAGCCCGACAGGGCTTATGCTACCCCCCCTCCACAAAAGGACCTGCCTGAGCATTAAACACCTTTTTTTTTCCAAACAATTCATGTGTGTCATTTTTCTCTGCCTCAGTTTTTCATTCATTCAATTCCGCAAAGTACAGTTATCTCCTGTTAAGCCTCTCGGACACAGCAGGAGATCATCATGCAAATGGGCAGATGCACACACAGCAGTATCGTGATGCATTGTTTTGTAAGGTGGCTGTTTTCAAATCTTGATGTTTAAATCTGTCTGTTGTTTTTGCTTTTGAGCTGACGTCTGTGGAAAAAAAAAAGATTACGTTAATTGAAATTCAGCAGGGAAGCTCCCAGTGGTGCGCACTAACGTGCTATGACGGATGTAGCATCTATGCACCAGTCATACCAGCAACTGTCAAAAATGTATAGACTGCAAATATACAACCAGAGGTCCAAAATCCAGAGAGGGTATTGTAGGACCTCATTGGACATTGAGCATTATGACTGCACTTCAGCAGAATCATAGGCCTAAATGGCCAGTTTATACTATAACCACAGTGCTATGGTGTTGTATGCTAACTCTCAACAGATTTGTATGTTGCCTTCATGTAGTTATGTGCCCTATCATCAACAAGACATCTGCTGTCAGAGAGTCAGCAGTAGTTGCAGTAATCAGTGCACTTCCTTTTCCACCTCTCTCTGGGCAACCTCGATAAGGAGAAGGAAAAATGTGGTGTCATATTTATTCATGACCAGCTTTTCAGCTCTACATTCTTCCATCCTCTACTGAGGCATTGCGTGTACAGCCCACTCTACAACCACCCTAAGACAGATTAATATTGAATGGCTTTCTTGTTATTCTATCTAAAAAAATAACAAAATCATCATCATTATTATTTTTGCTTTGGTCCGTGGGAGCCGATATGGAACAGTGATGGAATAACCTGCCTTTTTTCACCTGTGTAATAAAGTAGATGAGGATCCCCTTGGTGGATAGGCAATCATTTTCTCATCATAGCAGGGGAGGATGGAGGGAGAAGAGAAAAATGGGAAATTGAGAAATGCACAAAACTGGAGAGAATATTAACAGAAAACAGATGAATGGAATAGAAAAGATGACTGGGAATTGTAAATAAAGTGAGCAAAAGGAGAGAATGAAGGAGAAAAGAGAAAGAAGAGAAAAAATGACTGTGTGATGAAAATACATTAAGTTGCAGTTTTAATTTTATAATAAGTTTATAATAATTATAATAATAATAATAATAATTTTATCTCGGCAAACATTTTACCAGCAGGGCAGCTCTTACATTAGCAGGACTAGCCGACAGACATTACTGTGCAATACGTAGTAGCTTGGTGCTACAGTAGGTAATATGATGGATTAATATTCATTAAGCTATATGTAATTCCTATATGTTTTTATTATTTTAAAATGAAATGTGTAGAGACCCAAATGACCAGTAAGAAAAGGCCTGAGGCAAAGTTTAATAGCATTCAACCTCTTCTACTTTTTGGTTACGTAACACTCAACGATACTTGTTTATTTCTTTTGCATTACAGATAGAGGAAACTCGAACCAATCTGCCATCTGAAATGCCCACTTAATGATTCGCCCTGCGCTGAATGCTTACTTACTTTCCAGTTTGGTCTATTTATTAAATCCTGGACATTTGCAAAGAGGCTGAAGTGTGTGTGTAAGAGGGGCTTGAATAATGTAATACAAAACTGCTGTGCTGTGTTGCTTGCTAAAGCACTGCACTCAGAATGATTAGTACAACATACTGAAACACAACTACTTATTTCCCTGTTTGATTGTGCAGGGAAAACAGCTTCATCTGCATCTGTGGAGCAAATTTGTTTATTTAGGGTACATACTGTGCATAATTTATGATAATATCAAGCAAGGTGTAATATTGAAAAGCATGGGTAACAAATTAAATGACCTAACTGTCTATGTGTGTGTGAGTGTGTGTGTGTGCCTATGTCTCTCTTGCATGAGCATGTGTAGTATTGTGAAGCTCTGTACAGCACATCCATTGTTTCTAATGCTTGGTTAGTCAGACATAACTGTGTCTTCCTCACCTGAACACTCACCAGCCCACAGGCACATGCACACAATACACACACACACACACACACACACACACACACACAGTTTGTTTACAGAACAGCCTCGTCCTCACTGTCCCAGGTCCAAACTTGTCAGCGGCTGATGAAGCAGACACAAGCTTACAGTGATGGAAGTCTGTATGCGGCAGTCGTTCACCAAAATAACTTTGGATGTGGACGGTGTTGATGTGACAATTTCCAGCTGCCTGCTTTTGTCTGGTATTGACTCAGAGTCTCTGCTGCCTCCTCTCTGTTTCTCCGCCTGTTTGTGATTCTGGCAAGTGCGGGCAATCAGATTTTTATAACACCGACACAGAGACAGATAAATGTGACAACTCATTTTCACTCTTCTGGTTGATAAAAATCCTTGTCTTTCAGATGAAGTAAGGATCCTCTGAATAAAAGCGTCAGGACTATTTCCTTAAATTTGCCTCTGTCGCTTCGCTAATAATTAATTCCTGAAAAGATTTGGGGGTGGTGGGGTGGGGTAGTTAGGTGCATTTGCGACAACTGCCTCAGTAGATAATGCACATGCAATGCCTCCTCTGACCACTTACTGTCTCTCTTTCCCCCTCTGTTCCTACAATAAAGCATTCACTCCTGACACATGTTCTCATATTCCCATTTACCATTAAGCAAGATTCAAGCATTTCATTGCTGCCGTTTATGTGCTCTTAATGTACCTCAAAAATGTGAAATTATTTTTATGTGTGTGTTCTTGTCAACTGAGAAAATGTAACTCTACTACAGTAGTAGTACTTTGGGTGCTATAAAGTGAGAGTTATCATCATAACAATGAATACTGTTTGTTCTCATGACATGTACTGTAGTTCTCAAGGGGAGCGATGAAAGGTAAGCACAGCATTAAGTCTAAGCATTTCAGTTGGCTCCTTTAAGTCATTAGCCAAGATCAGACTTGAGCAGGAGAACACTGTTAATGAAGATTAAGATAAGAGACCACATTTGACATTAAAGAAATAAAAAGGGAGCAAAGGCAATCAGCAAGACAGAGGCTTTTTCTGAGGCATCTCACTCTCCTTTAGAGGAAATGTGGAGTGACTTTATTGGCCCTTTAAACCTCTTCCTCTCTTCAGGAGTTTAAATTGAACGTGCAGCCTTTCCTGGGCCACTGTTTAATTTCCTGTAACGTAATAAACAGGCAATTTATTACAGCCGGCAGAGCAGTGCTTCCTCAGAGAGAGCTCCTTGCTGAATGCTGCTGCAGCTCTCTGCTCATTTCCCAACAGCCAATGGAAGACTGCTATTATCAGTATACTCTGAGGAATCTTTTAATACATGTTTATTTAGCTGCCAACAGTATTAATCAAATAGAAATGAGCAAAAACGCATTCTTGCTTTGCATTAGTACAATGTAATATCTTGGGTATGGTTATGAGAAAATGGGATAGACAGTTTATTTTCTTGACAGAGAGTAAAAAAAGAGCAATTTTTAATTCTGGTCTTTCAGTCAAGGCTATCACTTTCAACAGGAAACCGAGACGATACAAAGAGCACACCACTTCCCACACATAGGCAGTGCTAGCAACCTGCCCAGGTAGATTACCCAGAT
Source organism: Lates calcarifer (assembly GCF_001640805.2). NCBI lineage: Eukaryota > Metazoa > Chordata > Actinopteri > Centropomidae > Lates > Lates calcarifer. The sequence continues at coordinate 19,150,397 of NC_066838.1, read as the reverse complement.
GATAAAATCACTTAGTTTCAACTTAGGTAAATCTTAAATTAGAACATCTTATCGCACTCTTTTTTAACTAACACATTTTTTGCCACACACCTGTCTGAGCTGCATTAACTGAGTGGGGACTAGAAACTTTTCTCTTGCAAGCCACTTTGCCAGAGAAAGAGAACATGCATGTGAGGCCTTTAGGAACATCAGTAAAGTATTTGTCTATTGATATTCTCTATGTTAGGTGATTGTGGGTTGTTTGTAAATTTTAGCTACAGAAAATAACCTGGATTACAGTCTCCTGCTCTAAACTGCACATTTGTCACATGCAGTGCCATCCACCACCACAAGTACTTGTTTCCTTGTGTCATAAGGGAATATGAGAATTTCCTTATATGTGTCAAAACACTTTCAACACTTAATGAAGTGTCAAAGTTGATTCTAAGTCATTATCATCTGTCATAGAGTTCAAAGTATTGTCATGTTCCTGTAGTTTTTTGTGTTAATACAAACTGCCCTCCATGAGCTGGAAAGAAGGAGTGTGCTTGATACACGTGTGGACAAACTCCAGTAAAGGTCTAGGGCAGAGCAGTCCTTTACTGTGGAGATTTATGAAAATAGGAGGAGGAGGGATTTGAATAATGCACGCGAAGGTGACACCAAGGCTGGGACGCCCAGGTGTGGATGCTGTGTGTGATGTTAGATGCAGAGCAAAGTCACAGTTTGAAACTACAGTAGAAATCATTAGAGTGCACACCTCTGCCAAGACCAGACAATCCCACACATGTCTGCCTAGCTCTTATAATAGTTTTTCAAAAGTCCTGTATCGCCCCGTAACTGTATCTGCACCAGAGTTTGATGGGTTCTTCCCTGGCACATGCCCCAACCCACCACCAAATTTGGTGCAGATCAGGTCAGTACTGTTTACTTATTAGTCTAGAAGAAACATTGCGTCAAACACTCCTCTGCTTAAGTTAGCATGCTAACCAGCTAACCAACTAAAAAATCTGGGAAAAAAAAACCCAAACAATTAGAATTACTTGTACCTTGTGTTGTTAAGTGAGTGGTCTGTGGATGTTGAAATGTGGTATAGCTACTACACCAATATTACTACAATCCAGCTTCCAGCCACTGGTGGCACCACTGAATGCTTTACTTGTGAGAATAAAACCAGTCACTGAGTAAAAAAGAAATTAAGGGCCCAAAGAAGCAACATGTCACCCACAGTGTTGAGCAAGTTAATTGAAAAATATACATAACTACCTGTTACGTATTAAAAGAGTAATAACATTACTATAAAAGTGATTAGTCAAGGACAAGAATGAAAACTGCAAGAGTATGAGCTTTATTTTTCAACAGACCTACAAACACAAAGTTCAAGTCATTCCTATTTGCATTATGTTTTGTTTGGGTTGTGTTGGCTGTCATGCCATGTGCTCATTGTGGCCTTTTAAACCTTTGTCAGTGCAGCTGTATTTAGCTTGTTGTGATTAGACGTAGGTCGCTGTCACACTTGTTTTCTTATTAACTGAGAGTGGTTTGATGCATATGCATAAACTTATTATGTAGCCAAGGTCTTGAAATAAGCCTATTAAGAAATCCCAGGTTCTTTTTTTTTTTTGCACAGCATTTGTGCTATTCATCCACTCTGGCATCAAAACCTAAAACCTTGTGACTTTCTGTCTATGACAGATTCATAGAACTAGACACAGAGTTTTAGGAGAGTCAGTATTTGGAATGGGAAATAAGATATGTCAGAAGATATCCTCCATGGTAGTTTTGTGTCAGTTGGCGTAAGTCTTTGCTCCTGATATTTCCAAACTGCCCTATTTGTTTTAGTTTCAAGGACAGTTGCATCATCACTGTTCATCACTCCAGATTTTGCAGTCTTTTTGACAATATTGACATCATGTGACACTGTGTCATGTTTTGGGTGGACTTTGTCTTCATCAATAACCCCGACAATCACAGCTTGGTACTGCCTGTGAATATATAAACTGTGATGGTGTTTCAAAATTGTTTTGCTATCATCAAGGTTATGAGTCTGACAGTCTTTCATAAGCCAGAGCTTAAATACAAGACACCGACCTCAACCTTCTCATTGAATTTGTCTCTTTTTGTGTCAACTTTAAAATGATTTTGCTCAAGTTGTATGATATTTAGCTGTTTAGCAGTGGACACTCTTCTTCAGTCCTAAAAGGCTAAAGAATGGTCTTTAAGTAAATATTACCTGCTGAGTGCATGACTGGAGTTGCAGTTGAGTGGACAAAGGGGCGTAGGGCTAAAAAAAAAAAAGGTTTGCTCTGAGGGTGGTGCTAGACTTCAGGCCGTATCTTAAAACAAAAAAGGTTTTTCCTCTTGGGAACATGAATGTACTTAGCAAAATGATTGACAAGATGCCTGGTAGATTATGTGATATCATTAAGTGTGTAAAAGGGTGATCATAATGGATGGGGCTGACACCCAAATTATCAGGCAACCCTATTAAGTGGCCTCACCATTAATGGGCCCAAAAACACAACTCACAGTGTGTGTGCATTATGTGCATTTAGCAACATTCAAGACAAAATTCAGCAAGACTGATACTAGTTCTAAATGATAAATAAAAAGAAATATCAGTGCCCATGCTATATTTGTAACTACAGTATCGTCAAGTGCTTTTTAATGAAGAAGTGAAAAATTTTATTTAGCTCATTCATTACTTAAAATATCAGTGACTTTCTGAGTGTTGGATGCAGTGTTGTGATTTGGTTGGTTGGCTTGATTTGTCATTTTCTAAAATGATCAAATACCAGTTTAACCTTTAACTTGCGGTTGTCCCCTGGCTTAAACATTAAACATTTGGCCTGTTTTGTAAAGACACACAGGAGTAATAAAGCTGAGTATATTGAATTGACCCATCTCTCATATTAAATGCGCCTCCCTTACACAGATTTAACCCAAATGGTACCCGTGCTTTAGTAATTCTCAGACTTAATCCTGTGGGATAGTGGTGATTTTCAGCTCCCTCTCACATTTTGTTTCTGTGTGGTTCATGGAGGAGAGGAGAGCTGCCTTTAAGAGTTCACAACTTCCCCTCCTTCTCCTCTCTATGTATGTCTGCAGCATCACAACATCATCTGTTTCTCCCCTCTGCAGGCTCTAAATATAAGTGATTAAATATTAATTATGATTGAAGTGCTCTGAAACAGATTGTGTTGTATATGAACTTACAGAAAATCCATGAGGTATGTAATGAATTTAAAAGAATAGGTTGTCTGGGTAAAAAGTTACCAAAAGGGAGCATCCAGCAAGGGGGGAATAAAAAGTATAAATATGAAGCAAAGAAGAAACTCTGTGCGAAGATAAAAGCAAAAAGTTTAAATGTGAATAAGAGAACAAGGGAATACAAAAAAAAAGGATGCATTACCAATTTCTATGTGAAAAGAGCTGCCACTGAAGAAGCAGAGTTGGAGCAGCTCCCAGCCGATGGTGGATGAATATTTAATGATCCCAACCAAGATGCAGTAATTACAAGGGGAACGGACTGTCATACTGGAGCACTTTGTGCAGAACACCCTGGCATCTGCCCATTAGTGCTCTTTATGGTCCCTGTGCCTCAGGTGTGACACCGTATTTGGTTTAGGTCACAGGGATGGGGAGGTGACAGGAAGCAGCGCAGACACTGCAGCGTGTTGTGGTGCTACTCAGCTGCAAATGTGTCAGGGAATGAAGCATCTTGTTTTTGCTGTTGTTGTCTGCTGAAACCTGGGACTACGAGACAGAGAGATCTGATAAGACAGGAGAGTGGAGTGAAAGGAGGAGATAGCTCACTGTTTAGTGGCAAATTGACTTCCTCACAACATCTCTGTGAAGATATAATTTTGCCAGTGTACTTCTGCTCTCTTCAGGTCTTCTAGGATCACAGGACTTATGGGAATGTGTTTGTGATAGCGGGGGTTGGGACACGTTGCGGAAAGGTCATAAGAGATAGAGATTCTACTCAGGTATGGAAACGTTTAAAGCACATTACAAAGCTAACAGGCTTCAAAGACATATTCCTGACTTCAAAGCATCCTCACCCACCCCCACACATCTCCCACACTCCCCCCTTCCAATCTCTCCCTCTCTCGAATCAAGATCAGGATAGCATTATCAGTATAACAAAGTAAACTTCAGCTTTTTTGGACCAAACACTCTTTGTATCTATAATGAATCATATAGCTTCCTCATCTTAATAAAAAGCTACTCTATGTCAGCTAAGAAGCCCTTATTTCTGTGCACTGTATACCAAAATATAAATGTTTCTCTGACCATTTTAAGTCAGTCTTATTCATAATCTCATGGTCTCAGATTTGATAGAAAAATAAAGATCTTTAGACACCCTCATTCAGGGGCTCTGTTCTTACATGTGGTGGTGAAGACCCTGCAATGTCAAAACCTGTTGGTGCTTTAACCAAAATTGATTAAGGCTTTTAATGTACCTTTGCTCCTTGCTCCATTTGAGAGTGCCTGAAGAACTTTTTCTTTTCTGTGGTAATTTCTTTTTTCATCCTCAAGAGCACCTTAAGGTCCCCCAAATCTCACTGCATGTGATTAGATAAAAAAAAAGAAAGAAAGGAAAAGAAAAAAAAGAAAGGTGAATCTTAAAAAACAGACACATACTCTATGTGTGCTGTCTGACTGGTGGACTCCTCCCAGTTGATAATAAATATGATGTATGTCCTGTTTGAAACAATAATTCTTGAGGATCTCATAACTGTTAATTATGGAAGCCCATTTCTGTCCATATGTCCATATCCATATAAAAATAATTACTTTTTTTTATCACCTTCTCAAAACAATGAGAAACTTTCTCGAAATAATTAGTTTCCCAAAATAAGAAGATTCTTTCTTAAAATAATGACTTAGTTTCTCTTAATAATGAGAAACCTTCTTGATATAATTACTTAGTTTCTCAAAATAATGAGAGACTTTCACAAAGTAATGACTTAGTTTCTCAAAATAATGACTTTTTTGAGACACAAAGTCATTACTTTACTCTTTTTATATTAATTTACAGAATCTTTTTTCACCACACTGGCAGAAATGGAGTTCCATATGCAATAGTTAAAGTGGCTGACAGTGTGCAGGATTTCTGATTGCTTGTAAGAAAATTTTAGAAATATTTTCTTCAGTGCTGAATTTGTCAGACATTTTTTGCATTTCAGTCGAAAGAATTACTAGTTCAACTCAATTGTGTTCCAGCTGCTATAGAAATCTTTATGTGCATATTTGCATTATGTAGTTTGTATGAATAAAGATAAGTAACAAAGTGTGACATTGAACAGTACCTAGCAGAACTTCACGAGGAGAGTGATTTGAGTCATTTCTCATGTCTGAAAATGAAAATGGTGATATAAATTGAGTAGAAGTGGAAAGTATTGAACTTGTAATTTCTCTGAAAAAGGTTAACTGATTGTGGTGGAAAGACCATGAATATCACATTTATAAAAGAAGCTATATAAAGTAGATATGTCTGGATGGAATTAAACATTTGTGAATTTCATAACTTCTTTGGCCTTAATTAAATCCTGGGTCTGCATTTATCTTAATTATAAAAGAAATAGCTTTAGTCCTGTTGACAAGTGAAGGCTGCCGTATTCAGCATATACCTTTTTAAACTTTTTCATTCTTCTCTTTGTCTCAGAAGTTCATTCAGGTTCATTCAGTCTCCCTTGAAAGAACATCTATTTAGGTAAATTGAAGACTTGTTTTGTAAAATTTCATTTTTGAACTTGATGAAAGTGAAGAATTTCATGTGAACCACTTTGAAAAGCAGCGAACAGGCTTCACACAGTTGAGAATTAAACAGTCACAGAAAAGATTACTCTCAAGAGGACTACAGATTATATCCATTAATATGGACAACAAGTATCTTTTCTTCAGCATGGGATCATAAACGCTTCTTTGATTTCTTTTTAAGTCAGTCATTGATTAAGAGTGAAGTAAGTATGTGGGCAGTTCAGTGGTTATGTGTTCACCCTTTGCTTTACTCTAAAGAGGTCCTTGATGTTTTTAATATCTGTATCATTAGCCAAAGAAATGCACATGTGAACCACCTCCAAGTCTTATCAAAAACATGAATCCACTTTTTATCTGTTTGTAACTTTCCTGACATATCCTGTCACAGCACTAATTAAAGTCATAATTCCTATTCCTTATTTGTGCAAATCGTCTGTGATTTCTTACCACATTCTGCTAAATGTACTCTTAGAGGTGACACAGAAACATACAATATATGTATTCAAACAGGCACAATGGCAGTTTACATATCATTTGCATGGGTTTTGTGAGGAGTGGTGCACCAACTGCTGTAAAGGCAAAGTCTGATTCACTTTGGTATGCTTCATTTTCTTCACCAGCTTGTGTACATGTATACTGCTTATGTGCACAAGTAATATATATACACCATTCATCCACAACATTAAAATCAGTTACTGGTTTTTAATGTTGTGGCTGATTGGTATGTCTTTGTTGTAATTCACTGTTTTAGTGTAGTTTGTAAAACAAGCATGAATGCATAAAGATATCATTATGAAGTAATATTATTCTACAGATATCTCATGTTTTACTCATAAGGAAACCACATATTAAAAAGAAATAAGCAAAAATAGCGCTATATTTGATGTGCTGCTTAATATTTATGACCTTATTATGAAAACATGTCAGGGTAAACTCCAGAGGAGAGAGTGGATTCCTCAACAGAAAACGTGTATTAATGAGACCTTCGACTTACCCACAAATGCATGCACAAACTGTGCCGATGTGTGTACCTAAAAACACACAGGAGTTAATATGTACACACACATACTATTAAGCCATTTACCACTTTTAATGTTATGTCTGATCAGTACATTCTTTACATTAAATCACCTTGCCAACAATCGTCTGTCTTCCTTTCCATAGTTATAGCCTGTGTGTATACATACATTGCAGTGGAGGTTCAACATGACTCCAGCCTGTCTCCTCGTCTCAAAAAGTGCTGTGTGCATTAAACACTAAGTAGCAGACCAGGCTGTCTACACATACAACTCGCTGCATGGGGTCAAACTAACTGTCAAGTCTACATGACAGCACACAGAGGGAAATGGGTCTTAGTCTGCTATTAACTGTCCAACTGACCTAAGTTCAACTTCCCAGGTGGGCTGCCATACACTAATAAGTCTAACCGATCCAAGTTCAGGCATTAAGTAGCTGGAGTCACAGACACCAGCTGGGTTAACAATCCCTGCCAACAGTGTCACTGACCTGAGTTCAGCCAGAGTTACAGGTGCCAGACAGGTTAATCACACCACAAGCACAACAAAGAGACATAGTATTGACCTTATGCACACTTGGCCTGTCTGCTTTCACACTACAAACGTCACTGACAACAAAACTGTGCCAACCTTCTTGTAAGCATTTGAAAATACACTTTATGCCCTCCCACCACCACTAAATACATCATGGTGAGTATCTCTATGTAGACACATTGCTGTAATCACAGTAACTTAAAACTATGTGCTTAATTTTTACACAGTTATATTAGTATTAATGATCTGTCTAGACTTTAAATCCCTTTGCTGCAAATTTTTGCATATTAATGAGGAAAAACTGATATCCTTGAAACTACACTGTACCCCTCTGATGTTATAAGCTTGTAGTCCACATACACACAAACACTTGCACAAACACTACCAATGTGTGCACTTATAACCACACACAGGAGATCACATATTTTTCACTGCAGCCTTTATATTAATTCACCTTGCCACAATGCACTCTCTCCAAAACTCTGTACACCCTCTAAGAATTGATATTGCCAACACATTGTCACAACACAAGCATTAAAACATAGAGGTGTTTGTTAATTAATGCATTAATTAGCTTAATTACAAATTACTCATGAGCATATCTGGGGATGTTTAATGTATAATTGTGATAATAGCAAGGGATAAGGAGCTCAGCTACATCTAGTCCAGTTTGCCAAGGCTGGAACAGATAGTAAACATGTTTACTGTTTTCTCATGTGAGCAAGATTGGTCAGCCAAGTTTAGGAGAGTTTATCTTGCACACTTATACGCCCTGTAGTATCATACATCTCTGCTATTTCAAAATGATTTAATTCTCATATTCAGATGGAGAAGAAGGAGACAGAGTTGACAGGAGAAAGCAGCCAGGTCCAGACGCTTAACTTCTCTTAGCTGTCCAGTAAAGTGTAGCATCACTGGCAGTGCCCTAAAACTGCACAACCACATGCATAATTCATAGGAATGGATCTGCAATATGTGTAAATACATTCCTATACGCATATACACACGTGGGTATGAGCAGAGGGGAGCTTATGTAGGATATATCAAATCCAACCCAGGGCTGAGGCGAAGTTGCTCCTTAATTCCAGACCGGTGTGTTATCAGCCAAAGGTTAAAGTGGAGAAAGCAGATTTTCACCTCAAGGTGGCAACACTGTAAAAAAAAACAGTATTCCAAGCTTTCCCGGGTGAAAATGAAATGAACCCTCATCATTTAAATTGTGCAGCCCTATCTCCTAAAAATTGCATTTCTGTCCAACTAAACTGCAACAGCAAATCTGTTTTGTAGGAAATATAATTGTGCCTGTACTTTAAACGTAATGATGATGATTACCAAAACCACCCTCTTTCCCAAACCTTAACCTATATACATAATATCTAGCTGCATATGAGAGCCGTGAGAGAGAGAACTGTGATCACAGCTTACGAAGAACAACATCCAACATTTTGAATTTAACTTTGAATGAATCTCCAAATATTTCATATTTTTTCTCAGCGCCTGCATGGCGTCTTAGTAGTTCTTGTTCTTTTTATTTGAAGTGGAAAAAACTCTCAATACTTCCTCTGTATGCGTATGTTCCTACTGTGGAACAGGGATTGACATAAATGCTACACCAGTCTCACTACCGCCAAGACTTTGATGGCTCAGCTGATAAACAAATCCAACAGCCCCAGCAGGAGATACGGGGATAAAAGCAGTAAGTTGAAGCATGTTAAGTCAGAGTTTGAGAGCTGGGCAAATGAAATTAGACACATGCCGTGAAGTTTCATGCAGCCAGGAAAGTTCACTCTGCAGACAACGGAAGGATTACAAAATTCACTGAATTAACTTTAAGATCAAAATTGTGCAAAAATGTGCTTTTGTCAAGTGATGTAAATATTGTTTACAGAGAGTAATATCCACCCATATGAGTAGCTGTAATGTGTTGAATCTGGTGTGGAAGCTCCCCATACTCCAATGCCCAGGAGCTCAAAGGATATTGCTGTGATGAAATCTAAAAATCTTTTAATATTGAAATACAAAGTCAATACAAAATCATCACATCAGAACATGATCTCGGTAGAGAAGACCGTTTTACAGTGCTTTGAGCACCACAAACAGCAGTCCATTCATCTTTATTGTTTTGGGGATGTAGCTGAAGTCAGTTTATCATAGACTCTGCTTTTCTTGGAAAAAACACTTTGACAACATCAAGTTCACTGTAGTTAGTACTACCAGGGTGGAAAAACATTTGTCTTAATTAAACCAGTTCCCCAACTTATGGGCATTCATTCATTCATCCATTCATTCCCTTCTGAGTTTGTTAAGCGATAGGACAAATCTTTGCTCAGTTGTGTGTTTGTTAGTTTTAGGCTGTGTAATTGTGCTGTGTCATTGTTCTACCTTATTTTGTGAAAATTGTGTGTGATGCAGCTTTTTTTTTTCAAGAAAATAATACAAGACTCAATTTCTGTGGTGCTTGTGTTTGCAGTGATCAGAACAGAAACAACAATAGGGTGCAGGTGCCACAAATTATTATCTTGTGTTTCACATTATTTCCAGCAGTTACTGAGCTGAGTCAAGATATTATTTCAAAATGTGTAATGCAGTGGCTTGTTTACATGATTCATGAAATGCAGCGCGCAGTTTGACAAAGGAGGTGAAATTTATATTGTTGAATTTGTCCTTTTTCCTGCATTTCCTACTACATCATTTCAGTCTGTCAAATTGTGTCTCTCTCTTTTTTTTGTTATAAAAGGCTGGATGAAAAAGAAATGTAATTCACTTATTGAAAAAGTTAAAAGTCCATCTCTCAAAGAAAAGGTCAGTCCTTTTGAATAACCTTGCATTCTTCCAAGGGCCACTGAAGGACAGTATCACCATAATGGCCCTGCATTGATTTTCATATATTTTCTTTGATGCAGGCAAAGCTAGTGCATGATGCATTACCATCATATAATGGACAAGAGACTGTTTTTCATGTGACTTTGTAAAAAGGTCACCATTCTAAACATATGCAAATCTGGCACAGCTTGAATTGACTGTAGTCAATGCTTTGGGTGTACAAGAATAGTACAAACATTAAAACAAATAGGTCTCACTTGGTTTAAAAGAAGTGAAGATAAAGGGAGGAGGACAAACACAGAGGGAACATAATGCTACAAATGAAAGGAGCTTTGAGTTGTAGCACTGCCCCTTATTCTGCTCTCTGAACTGTGGACTTTTTGGTGCTATGGGTAACATTACCATGCACCGAGGAGATGTGTCAACAACTTGCAGGCCTGTGTCTCAGTGTTTACAACCCAACATTATAAAGCGCAATGCCAGCATTGCACTCAGTTGCCCTGATTCTACCCAAGGGTGAAATTGCCTTTTCATAATTTCCATTATACTAGGTCTTTGAAAAATGGCTCTCACGATCTGCGGTAAGATAGAGGAAGTTATTTTTCTTTCAAAGTGTGTTTTGATGATGTGCCATTTGATAGAGTGTCTCAGTCCCGTTTTCCAAAATGCTGGTAACAGCGCTTTGTTTGTGTGTTTCATTTCTATGCTAGGTGGAAGTGATGAATGGAGGATTTTATTGTGAAGGGTCCTTGCTTGGGGACACCTGAGCCCTATGATCTGCAAAAGGAGCGCAATGAGGAGACTGTGTCTACTGACAAGCCTTTTGTACAGAGAAGTAAAAAAATTAAACATCTGAATGCTTGTTCAAGGTACCAGCTAACTATCTGGATCAGTGTTAAAAAATGTTATGTGGCTGCAGCAGGAGTAAAAAAAGGCTTTGCTTTATTGATATGAATTAATCAAAGTCCATAAAGTATGCAAACAAATAAAATAAAATACATTTACGTCTAAGTGAAGGTAAATTGCTGTACTGAAAAATATATCACAAATATATTTACTCTTATCAAAAAAAAAAAAAAAAAAAAAAAAACAAAGAAAAAAAAAAAGTCAAGGAAGAAGATTTACCAATCACAATGCATGCCAGTGCCTGCTGAAACATTACATGCTGATCCCATCAACTTTCTTTGTTTTCAGGTTGTGTTTCCACTGTTTGGAAAGTGAAAGAGCAATAATTCTGTGGTTCATCCAGTGGTAAATATTTAGACACAAAATGCTCAATGACATAAAAATTCTTTTTTACTCTGAATTCTGTCTTTGAATGTTTCCTTCAAAACGCTAAATTCTCCTCTTGTCCTCTGGTATGAACGGTCATTTTTGTTTAGCTGTCTGCAAAATCTGGCAAGCTGGTTAAAATAAAATTCTTGGCAAGGACATTTTATCAATACTATACAGGTCATAAGATGGTTAAACATCCTCTAACACAGAGTTGAAAGCTTTCGGGGTGTCAAATGTGTGCTTTGTGTGTGTTACTGTGTCTTCTGTCAAGGCGTTCAAGGCCCTAAAGCACTGTGTTAAGGCGGTTTAGAGGATTGTAGTGTCTCCACATTGCAGTGCAGCCATATGTTCACATTTTGATTTGGAGCTCCGGAGGGAGAGTACCAGATAAATGAGAAATACTTTGCTGTAGGTCTGTTGTCTGACAGAGCTGAGTCTGTGTGTGAGGGAGGAAAAAGAGTGATTGAGGTCATGTGGAAGTGTGGTGGAGAACTATCCCTGCCAAATACATTATGGTCTAGAGTGATATACCAAAATCAGAGAGCTAATATTTCACAACCCACCCCGTCCAGCATTGCAGTTTTTCCAAGCATACTTTTTTCTCCATTCCAGTCCTCATGCTGGTTAGGCCAGGCCTGTTAGTCTGGGAAATGGGTTAACCGTTTGGGCAGTGGAAAGAAGTGAGGGTCAAGTGGTGGTGGAACCCGTTTTCATGTTCCTGTTGGGAATCCTGTCGCAGCGTTCCAGGACAGGATTTAAGTGCCGAGCGCGTCAGACGACCAGAGGCTTGGTATGAACCCCATAAGTCTGCCTCATTTAAAGGGGAATGGGGACTCGTTCACTGGGAATAGTTTAATAATTTAGTATGGCCTTAAACTAATCTATTTCAAGCACCCAGATGGTATTTATATTGAGCAAATGCTCAGATAATTGAATGGAATAATTTACTCACTACTGTTGCTCAGTGTCAGAGAATCCCCTCACTGCAGCAACCCTGGAAAAGACATAAAGTGAACCACTAAACCAAATCACTGGGAAAGTGTTTTCAGAAATAAATATGCTGCTGTGAAATCAAAGCAATTGAAATATCATATTGAACAACACAGAAATCTGGGTGCAATCAGCATATAGCTGTGGCTGTGTATTTGTCTCCACCTTTGTGCTTTTATTATATGTTGTTTGGGTTTGTATGATTTATTAGTGTGCATGCCTTATTCGTGTGCATGCCTTATGCTCATTAACGTCGCCTGTCTTAAGGATATGATGGGTTTCAGGGAGCGCCATGGGCCATCTGTCCAGTGCTTCCCTCTCCAGTGGGCATGAGTGCGCAACCACCTGGGGAGCTGGAATGGGCTGAAGCATGGTGGAGACAAGGTAGCTTCACTGACCCTTTCAGTATGTGTATGTTTGCACGAGGATGAGAAACAGAGTCGAGAAGAGAGAGATGGGGGGAGAAGGTAGGAAAAATGAGCGAGGGAAAGAGGAAGGGATATTAAATGAACAGATAGAGAGACAGAAATGGAAAGGGAGAAAGAGGGATGGAGAAAGAGAGGAATACAAAGAGATAGAGGGGGAACAGGCGGCTGCTGATTTTTAACAGGCGTGTCCCTCCATCTCTGATCAAAGCGTCCTATCAGCCTTAGGGGCATCTCCACTGAGTGCCTCCCATAGCTGCTAAAAATTCTCCCTGACTAGGAATCATTTTAACACCTCTCCTCTCATAGTCCTCACATATTTGTCCATTCATAGGACCTAGCACATGCATCATGCCTGCTGCACATGAAAGCACCCATGCATGTTTCCAGGGTTCAACATGAACCCACACTGGCAACAGGGTATGATGGTATTTTTTGTTAATGAAAGAGAATTGAAGATGGTTTGCAGTTGGTGGATTGGCCGGTCTTCTCGGTCCAGCTCCATTAAAAGTAGAAAAGTGATTGACAGCTGCACATGAAAGCCAGTGCTAAACTATGGTGGATAATACGGTAACATTCATATCAGATTTCATGTCTCATCCATTCATTCTGATGCATGTGGTATAGTGCTAGTTCCGGGTTTTCAAAGGATACAGATATAAATATTATGCAGCTTAAATTTACAATTCCACACATATACTCTATATAGTACCTCACACATAAACAACAGTAGATCTTTGAAGACCTTTGGGCAGCTCTTAAACATACCACAGGATCTGCATGACTCATTTAAGAGATGAATAAATTTGAATGGCTCAATGCCATGTTCCCCTGACCATTTTTATTCACCTGCCATGTGAATTTCACAGGCTGTGGGACCCGCTGCTCCACATTGTTCAGCTGACCACTTTGCAGCTGGCTTTGTGAAGTCTGAATATCATAAGGCTTCATGCCACTGCTTTGCCACTGGGTATATCCAGCTGCATTTTCTTTCCACTGTGTCTCCATCAAAGATGGGAAATCAAACAATGGTATTCTGTATTGCTCCAAGCCCAGAATTTCCCTGATCCCTGCCTGGGTCATTGTTTCAGAGCTGTCAACACTTCTTTGAATCCATCATCAGCCTTTGAAGGTCCTCCCTCCTGTGTCAACCATGGCCAATACCAGGATACTGGGGTCCGGACAAGGAAACCCCAGCAGCCACATAATCTCGAAGGAATGGATGGTATCATATCCTTCTCCTCCATAAGAGTCCAATTTTTCCAAAAACTTATCAGTTCTATTTTCTTACAAGCTAGTCCAGCATGTGACAAAAGAATCTCCATGAATTGAGTGACAATTCAGACACAGAGGAAGGTCCCTGGTGGCACATGAAGAGAGAATAATTTGGTAGTTTTTGTAAAAAATGGTGCTACACTCAGTGGGTTTACTTTTTACCCTTTGCACTTTTACTTGCTTTCTTTTCTCAGTATAATTTGCATTAATGGGCTCAGAGTGAAGTGGAGACAGGAATACAAACGTGAAACCCAAACTGCGACCAAATCAGTTCACTGAGAGAAAAAGAGAGACAGAGAGAGAGATCCCCACTGATTTTAGTGTATGGGACATGCCTGGCATCCCAATGGCTAATGAAAGCATCATTATCAGGGGAGCAAGATGACTGGGCCCCTTAGAATATGCTTACAGACGACTTAGAGCGATGCTGCCTGTCTTCCCTACTTTCTTTTACTGCCATTAGACCCAGGCTGTCTGGCTGTTTACTACTCCCTGGGCTGGAGTTTATTTGAGTATTCTGAATACAGTAATATGAGATGACATAATGAAGCACCCCATACACAGTACAGTGGCAAGCCTCAATAGGAGTTTGGCAGATAGATGCTGCTTTTTGAGGAAATAAGGGCTCCCATTGCTCCCAGCTCCCATAACTTCTGCTGACAGGTTTTGATAACTGCAAACCAAGTGTTTGTGTTGGGCAGTTCCTGCTTTAAAATTGGTTACTCAAGAGCTGTGTTCAGAAAAAAAAGTGTTTTTGTGTATGATTTATGATCATTTGAATTGAAATTCTGTCTTAAATACAAATTAGCTCTTGTGGTAGCTGTGTACTAAAAAGATGGGATTTGTTCTGTAACTATGCAGCAGTTCCATCACCCTCAAACAGAACAAACCTTTGAGCTGAAAAATATATCTTGAAATATAAATTCAAGTTTAGATTCCCTGTCATCCCTGTCAAATGGAGTCCAAGTTTTGGAGCAAGAGTGCCGTTAGGCACCCTGAAGGATTCAAAGGTAACCAGAGATGGAAGGATTCCTAGAGCATAGAAATATTTTAGGAATGTTTTTTTTAGTTGTTGTTGAACTGTTACAAAATGTCCTGTTTTAAACAACACCACCAATTTTCAGCATTATCACTCTACTGTATAATACTTATTTGGCTAATGTTCCATTAGCAGCTTTAACAATGAGCAGTGTTCTGTCTGTCTCTGAAACTCTGCCAAAGACATGCTGACAAATGTCCACTGCTTAACATCACTGGCAGAGAGTCTGTGAATGATTTAAAACTGCAGAAAAAAACAGATTAAAACACCTTTGGCAGAGCTTGTGACCCTGCCTTTAAAAAAAAAAAAAAAAAAAATGTTTACAAGAACATAGTCAGAGGAAAGACTTGTACTGTGTACCAATTCTATACTACAGACTGATATAGTAGACAGACTGTAGTATGTACTATACAGTAATCTCTTTAGTATACTTAAATTACAGTTAGCATAAAAGAAATTAACATGCTCATTATGTGTTTATTTTTCTATTTTATGCTTTGCAAGAAATCAAACTGTGACTCAAAAAGCTTCTGGCAATTAAACTTGATAAAGTCTGGCATGTTTAGCACCCAGGTAGCACCTCCATTTCCTTTGTACATCAACAGCACAGTCAAAACTCAAGCATTTTTTTGGTATGCAAACTGACTTTTAGTAAGTATACTTAATTTAGTAGCATTTCCATTACAATACACACAATAAGAGTCAAACGTGTTTAGAAATAATATCAGTATTAGTACAATATAGGGACACACACTATAGCAGACATTTCACAGGTTGAATTAATAACATTAATGATGGCTGCATTACATTTAGGTGTTCAAATTCCAGGACCAAAGAAGTGTGCATGCTGGCTCAGTGGCATAGCTTATTGGGAGGCATAAATTGAACAGAGGCATCGTTAATGTTATTAGTTCCACCTGTGATTTATCTGCCATGTCAAGTCAAACAGTCTGCTGTTAAAAAGGTCTAGGGCCATGAGTGTGAATCAAAACATCTTGCATTCGGTCCACATTGGTTGTTGAGTTCTCTCTATTCAAAGCGGAGGTAGTCTGGGTGAGTTGACACAGAGCACAAAACAAAACAATGAGAACAACTGACTGACTGACTGATTTGGTGAACCATAGTGTCTGTACGCATCAAAAAAATGATGTCATCTTTTCTGTTTGTATTGTTTGCTAGTGGTACTATCGTAGCTTAGCTAGCTGCTAACAGTAGCCACTGTACTTTTATTATTTTAATATTTGTATTGCTTTATCTTAACCAGCTATAATAAACTGTAACCTTTCATATTTCACTTTAATATTTAGTATTTGTGTATTTAACGGTAGATGCAATATTTTGTTTTGCACACTTTCGGAGAAGCACTTAATGCGACACAAAGGTTATCATGCCAGTATTTGTGGTTGGTGGTGTCATAGTTTGAGGCTGGACTGCAGTGTTTAATCACATTGAATTTTAGGGAGAGGTGAACACCTCAACAGCAACTACAACAGCTAGATTAAAAGTTCAGTTTCTCAGCCAATATCAAGTGTAGCAGGCTATTTGAAAAACCATCACTCTTACTGTACAAAACACAATTACAGTTAACAGTTCAACAATAAAAATCATATTCTGTACCGTAAGTTGTGTCTATATAATATCACAATTCAGGGCTTATTTGAGAACATGAAAGTGCTCTATCAGTGCCTAGAGAGCTACTTTGTTATTAAAGCATTGATTTAATGCAAAGACAGTCAACTTGCTTTTTTTTTTTTTTTTTTAACTATACATGTGTTTTGGACAATGTAATGAATGCTCAAGAGTACAGTGTGAAATGTCCAAAAGCCCTGGAAATTGATGTTTAAAGAGTGAAATTCTGAACTTTTTCCTTCTAGTCATGCTGTACCTAGCACTGAGAATGTCACGAAGGGATACAGAAACACTTCAAACATTTCAAAGCAAGAATAAGAAGTTCATGTTTGTATTGGGAGGAACAGTGCTGTAAAATCATCTTATCAAAGATCATGCTGTTAGTGTTTTTCAAAAAAAATATCAATGTACTGCTAGACTGGGCTTTGAACAAAATCTACGTCCAGTTAAATTTTTCTTTCTTTATTTCGTACCTACTGGAAAATTGAGAAATTATATGAAACCTCTGCACTTCCCTGAGTCAAAACAGTTAAAATTAACATCCAATTGTCGGTCATTAATTGGTGGTTTTTAAAGAGATGGTAGTATTCATGTATTAAAACAAACATTTTAACAGAAAAGCAAGGTGAAGCTTGAAAGTAACAAAGTGACAAGTTCCACACACTGTACACTAGATACTACATTAAACTTAATACAAATTGAAGTGTGACTATATTAAATTGAAGAGCATTGTTTCACTTATGTCCTCTGGCTGAAATACATCTGTCACAGTCACTAAGATAGCACAGTGTCCTGCGGAACTATGATCATAGTTAACACTTCCTGCAACCAACAATTTACAACCAATGCACTCAACACTCAGTAGCGTGTCAGAAAATACTGTGTCCTTTATGTAGCAAGTACGTAAGTTAGAGCCAGCTATGGACAACCTGAGACGGTCACTTCCCTCGAATCAAAGCGATTCGATTGGTGTCTTGAGCTAAACCAATGCAGTACATGTGTTGCCCCGCTGGTAAGTAGAGAGACTCCACTGTTTTAAAAGTCTCTCTGTGTTCAGCTCTCAGTCCTTGTGTAGCTTTGAACAGAATCTCTGTGGTTTGAAGTTTAGTTTCACGCCTATTAGTACTTTCAGATACCACTTTTATTTTACTTGTTACCAGTTGCAATACAGCTGTATCAGAGCCTCTGCTAATGCAAGCTAAACAGCTCCTGCTGTTGCTGCTCCCTGTTGGCCTGCTAATTGTCAAACAGCTATAGGAAATGCAGTGTATCTTAGTTACATGCTAGCAGTGCTGTTCTTCGATAAAAAAGTGGTCTACACAACAAGATATGGACTTCCTGTGTTCCTCTTCATCTGATTTGTTTAAACATTGCAGGGAGGAAAAGTACAAGAAGCTGGATGAAGAAATGCAAGCGTCAGGCAGTAGTGCAACATGTGTGGATCAACACATCTCCACCACGTCATCAAGGTAAACAACACCTTTTACCTGCCACCCTGCGTTCACACTTGCTTGTGGCTCATTTCAGGGGCTGAATATCCCCACATGTGTTGTAAAAAGGTAAAATACTGTTGCCATTTCTAAAAACCATGATATCATTTTTCCCTATTCTTAATCCTGCCCTAACCCTACATCAATCATAGTTTAATTTTCCATTACTACAAACTTTTTTAAGTCTTAATAAAGTTTTAATTGCTAATTGCATTGTGCTATGTACATATATTAAATAAATAAGTCATTTGAATGCAATTTGGAATTTTGCATATTTGTCCCGTATCAACGTTCTGGCTCATGAGTTATTCCAACATTACCACATACTGACTCCTCCTCAGGGCCACACACACACACACACCAGAGAGAGCGAGCAAGAGAGATAGAGAGAGACCTGCCAATCACAGCATTTAACAGGATGAAAACCATAACCATGTCTCAGGCCCCATCAGGAATAAAAAGGACTGTTGCTAGGAGTGGTGGAGCTCATCCTTGGGATTGAAGAATTGGGATGAGAGAGGTGGTAAAATGCCTGCATGTCACACAGAGGAAATTGGCTGAGCAGCCGCCCACTAATGCAGAGTCATATTCTTTTTGATAGGATTAGAGCCCATTGGCTCACTAAGCAGATATAGAGAACTGTCTGCCAATCAGAAACAGCAGAACATAAAGGTCATTAGTGGCTCGAAAGGCCAGAGACAGGCCAACCTCCATATAATGGTGTTTTTTTTCTTCAGGGAAAGGTTTTATGTAGCCACAGGACACTGTTTAGACACACAAACTGTTAATGGGAAGAGGTAGTAATGAACCATATGCAAGGTAATGCTTGGACATTGTCTTGTCAACCCTTTTTGTCAGAAGACAGCTTTTTTCGAGGGAGCAGCTTAGCTCAAAGAAAGCTGAGTTTTTGTGAAACCTTTAGATTCACATTGAAAATGTTTTGAATTGACCTTTGTTCAGCTTCTCAGCTTTTCTTTTCATAAAATTTCTCTCTAAAGTCCCAGTCTCAGAGACAACGTTGGATTTGTTGGGAAAGGAAGGCTGAGTATTTGGTGAATTCATCAAGTAAGCGCTGGTGTAGCACACTGTTAAGTACATCTTCGCAAAATGAAACTACCTTTGAACAACACTTTGTGACTTGGTTAATAAATGTCATAAAAATGAGCAAATACACAAGGCCTGTCAATAGATACAGAAGCTCCCACCAAAACAGACTTAATGTCAACATGCAGCTCTACGTGACAGACTGTTGTAGCTCATACTGTTGTCTTCAAATCAGAATATCACTGAAAATAAATAATTCAAAAGGGCCTCCATTACTACATGCCACAACCGTCCACTAATGGCATTTCATTATTCAAAATAATCTGGAAAAACTGTTGGATAAGAAGGAAAATCAAAACATTTTAAAGTGTGGCTCATGATGTGTTAATCACACCATAAAAAGCAGCTAATACTGTATATTTTGTGTTGAAAAGTAACATAATTATCTTCTTCTATCTTTAATGATTTTTTTTGTAATACAGTCAAGTAACAATTCTCAAGATGGAGAATAGAGGAGGGGTGGGTGGGGTGTTTTTTCACCTGTGCTGATCACCTACAGGTCACATGGGTACATCTGGTGAACACGTGACATGCGTGGCCTACTTTGTCTGTTTCACTAGTTTGTCTTAATTTGATCTGGTGGGATTTTTACATCACAGTAATGGAAAGCAAAGATTAAAGAAACTGAAAGCCGCATTACAAATACCAGTGCTGCCCAAGTCAGCGTAATTGGTTAACTGGTTGAAATCTATTCAGGAAAAACTCAAATGTTGAAGCTACATGCTCGTAAAGCAGTGGTGGAAGTTTCATGGCTAATAGTTAATGGGTTTGCCATACATTTGGGCACAGACACTCCAATTGTGGTTTCTAGACCCTGTCATTTGCAAACATAAACCTACGTAGCCCTTTAGCTCGCAGAAAAGGAAAAGGATTAAAATATCCTTGGAGAGATGTTAGCGGTGTGGCTGTTTGAACCAAAGCTCCAACGAGTGTTTCTTTAAGTGCGTGCGGGGAGTTTTCCTGCACCGGGTGATAGGAGGGGTTGGAGAGTGACGCTGGCTGCGCCTTGGTGCTGAGCGGAGCGCTCACCTGCAGATGAGAGAGCCGGGGAAACTCGGGGCAGAGCTGCAGCACACTCACGGAGCGCAAGGAGGGACCTAACGAACAGTCTGGCCAGGAAGGCGCGGGGGGGAGGGAAATTAAACAATTTCTGGAGAAGATTTACGAATTCGACCCTCTTTCTGGTTCCTCGTCCAGGCAGCCCTGACGCGCTTTGCTCGCCACGATGAGAACTGACTTCGCTCTGGTCCTGACAGCAGCCCTTCTTCTTGACACATTCTGGGTGAGATTTCTCCGTTTTTTTTAACCAACAGCTTGTGATGTGTAGAGGAGTTGTGAGAGTGTGAGACGCAGCGTCTCAGAGGTACAGGGTTTCAAAGCTAAAGCACATAAGCTCAAATAAAGTCATGTAGTCGGATGGAGTCCAGTGTCAGTCCAGTGTGCTGCCGCAGCAGCGCAGCGCCGGTCGTTATTTCCCCACAAGTACGCTAATTGGTCCCCTAATGCATGTCAACGTGTGAGAGGAGAAAAAAGAAAAAAAAAAAGTAAGAGTTAACGATCCAGTGATGTCCCCTCTGATTCTCGTCAGTTTTTTTTCTGGATCGCTGCGGGTTCATCTCTCGGCTGCGATATCCTACTCAAGTTAAAATTACTGCACAATTTAATCGCCAAGGGTAATGCCTTCATTCTCCAAACTAATTTTGTCATCCCGCTTATTTTAGTAGCGCATTCCTTTATGAAGCTTCCCAGACCAAAAAGCAATACCCTGCAGTAAGTTAAGCTTTTCAAGTTGTAAGGTGCTTTTCAACCTTTTTCTTGTCATTTAATCAATAAAAGCTGAATTAAGTGGGCGCCGGTGGGCTACTCCTAACGGCGCACCAAGTCGCTCCCCTAAATCTTGCTGCTTTTGAGACTAAATTACTGCTCCCATGTAAATTTAGGGGAAATGACACAACGATATTTTACTCCTGCGTTATTTTTTCCCAGGAGGAGAGGAACTATTCCCTTATGCCTCCTGTTCATTCAGACTTCAGCCTGCCTTGGCACCAGTTTGAGTGTGTGTGTGTGTGTGTGTGAGAGTGAGTGTGAAGGCACGTTTACTTGTGCTGCCTTCAGTGGCTGTAGTGGGTCAGATCAATTTAACCAACTGTGAGCACTAAACACTGGGTGCAAAGTTTTTTGCCGAGCGTTTGAGTGCTGTACACACACACACACACACACACACACACACACACCTCCCACACTAACACATCCACCTCTTTAGTTCTCTCAACCCCTCTGTTAGTGTAAGACCCACAGTAAGGAGTGAGAAAATTCTGCTGCAGTCATGCAATTTTCTTTTTTTGCGTGTGCATATTGTGTTTCACTTAACCCTGAGAGCACAACACCTAAATATTTCCCTCATTTCATCTGGTCTCTTTACGGAGGGAGTTACGCAGCACATTTTATCACAAACATTGGAGTGTGTGAGTATTAATATCAGCAACCTGCTTACCCAGGGGCATATAGTTGATAAACTTGTTGAATATATTCCAGCTAACTGCTGTGCTATATGCTGCTTTTCTCAAAGGCTCAGAGCCAAAGAGAAGTGAGAAATCAATGGAATCCATGTTTATCGATGTCTTACAGTGTATTCTCTTCCTTCCAGAGGAATAATGGGGAGCATGTTTCCAAAGGTCCCTGCCGACCTGGCTTCTCACAAAGCTTCTACTCTGTGCTGATTTCAAGGGATGTACTGCAAGGCCAGGGCATACTTAAAGGTGAGACCTTTAATTGGCGAGTCTGGCTTTTTTTATGTTTTCTCAAGAAATTTACATTGTGAGTAAAAGAGCTCCTTCTCTGCACTGAGGCCAGTGAAAGGAAATGTGTCTTCTTTTGATATCAGGTCATGTACTTTTCAGATTCTTGAAGCAGCACATACAATGGAAAACTGATTTAAAGCACATTTTTAAAAAGTTGAAAGAATAAATTCAGTTACATGACCTGATCAGGAGCAATTTGGTGCTTTAAAGTCAGTGCATTAGTGTGCTGTTGTAGTGTGGTGCTATAATAGCAACTGAGGGCTTTAGACAAAATGCCACATAAACCTGTTTATAAAAAAACAAAAATGTATGTGGATAGAACTCATGCTATTTATTACACTCCATCTGCTAGAATTTATTTCTACTTTCTGACGTTGCTCAACTTCTTCAACATTATCATTACTATCACTACTTTCATAACTGTAATCTTACATACTCTCATGTTCGCACTGTAACGTCTTATCCAGTTTTATGTGTGTTGCTCCAATTACACAGTGAGCCAACCAAGTTTGAGGGCCCGATAGTGCAGGAAATGGAATCGACATCCTGTGTCTAATCTGGCACTGCTCCTGCCAATGTGGGCTAATTGCAATTCTCTATTGATCCCAATGGTTTTTTCTCATAGCTCAGCTAAGCTGTATTGTTTTGCTGTGGGCGCACAATAGCTCTTTTGTGGGTCGACTGTGTCTTCGGCAGCTGCACAGTATACATTTCTCACTCTCTTTAGCCGTGAGAGACCTGGCGGGGATACAGCTGTCTAGACTCTCTCTCTTGAATGTGTGCGTGCACACCCACACGCACACACAGGCATTTTAGACCAAGGATATACAGTACAGATCATTATTTTTTGGTTGTTTTCTTACTGCATTTGTTTGTCCTTTGCTGTCTGGAGGAAGGTGTTGGCTTGATTTTTTTAGTGTGTCATTAACTTAAGTGTGTTGTAGCCTGGCTGGAAGTGGGATTGGATATGGGGCATTGTCACTGGTAGTGAGCTTGTTCTCTGTGTGGTAGTGATGTCTTCAGCCCAGCAGGGGGTGTCAACACAATCACAAACAATCACAGAATGAGCCATCACTGCTGCACAGGAGCCATTTATTTCAGAGAGCATTATTTATCTGGTTTGGTCTCAGGGAGATGAAACTGTCTCTGTGTGTTCATTCTGACATAAACTTAATCTTCAGTGGTCTAACAGGGTTGTTTGCAGTATTAGCACTTCAGTTTACCACTTACAATAGATACTTTAGTGTGATTTTACTGCATACTTTTCTTTCAGAAAATAAGCCACACTAAAGGCAGCTTCAAACATTGCTGTTATCAGACCAAATAAATCATTATAGTTTCCACTCATATAAAATGTAGATTCAGTTAATTTACAGTATTCTCTTAAATCACATTCAAAGCATATGCTTTAATTTAACATTTATCATGTGTTCCTTCTGTGCTGTTTGAAGGGACCCTGCTGAAGTAATGTGCTCATCATTGCAGTGACACACTCACAGCTGCAGTGTCGTCGTCATGTACGTCTGAGAGCACAGCTGCAGTGGCCAGGCTCACACATACACACAAGCGTCGTATGTGACTTACAGGGCTCAGGCAGTTGATTTATAGTTGGTAAGGGTGTCACTGGAGGGAGGCAGGAAGCGACTCTGGAAAGGCTTTAATAATAACATTGTTTAACCTAAAACCGTCAGATGGGGGCAGGAGTAATGACACACACTCATGCACAGACTCACTTACGTACACACATACACACACAAACATATATATATATATATATATATATATATATATATATATATATATATATGTATTCATGTTAGCCACCGGGGGAATAATGGGAAGGACAGAACTAGGACCGTGGCCATGATGGGGAGGATGCCTGGGTCTAGACAGGAGGTCAGCAGGGAGGAGGAGGGTGTTACATTTCACATTTTATCATTTTGAGTCACTCTGAAGCACCAAATTGCCTAAAATGTAAAAGCCTGGTGTAGTTATCGAAACCACCAGAGAAAATGTGACGACAAAGCCAAAGCTGAGGACAAAGCCAAGGCTAAATCTTTGCCACATTGCAATTTTTATGGTATCATATATTGTCCAAAAAGTGTATTAAATACTTTTTTTGTTTCCAATTTCATTATTGATTTGCAGCTTTGTGCCAAAAGAGCAGCTTTTTATGTTTTTATTATTTCTTTTTCCTCTCTGTTGTTTTTATTAATCATTTTCAGCCTTATCAGGAGTCATCTCCAGTTTTCCACAACTTTAGTTTTTGATTAATCTTCCTTTAATCAGCTTTCATGCTTATTTAGATCACTTCCTAAAAATTCAGGGTTTTCTGGCCAACTGAGGGTTTTCATTGGTAAACATTAAATAATTTTGCACACTGCATTGTTCCTGCTGAGTGAATTGATTTGCTCTCTGTTTATCTGGAAAACCCCTACCAATTACCAGAGTTAATGGCATATAAAAATAGGACACTGCCCAGTTGTTGCTGTTATATTATAAGGCTGGACTGTGAGCAGGACCTTTTGATTATTTGAAATGTTTTACTTGGATATCTTACAGCACTGCGTATTGCGTGTATTGATCATATTTTTAATTTGTATTTTAGCAGCAAATTAGTTACTGATTTTTTTTTTGTGAGACAAAAAACCAGCAGGGTTCAAAAGGTGAAATAATGGGTTTAAGCGGTGAGAGGTCTCATTCATCTTGTTTTATGTGACTGCGTGTGTTCATATATGCATATGTGATGTATTCAGAGCTGAGAACGCCTGCTGTCTTCTGTGTCTGGTTTCCATTAGAGCTATGACAGCTTCTTTAACACAGGGCACCATTAGAGGTGAAGCTTTGCCAGGCCTGGTTATCGTTACACGCTGAATGACAACACACACATACACACCCACACTAAAGAAAACTGTTTCCTCTGTTTTAAAATCAGTATAACAAAGTTCCTACTCAGTTAGTGCCTGTTGCAGCCATGTAGAAAAATACAGTCGGCTGTAAAGATAATTTGAAGGTTTGATATTTGGATCAACAGTAGATGCTCTCGTGGTGTTTGGAGTGTTTTGTATCCCACGGACGAGAGAGTATGAGTTGGGCCCTGGCCAGGCTCACACAGATAAACAGAGCCAGCAAACGTAACCTCATCCCATGTGTCCCTGCGTCCCTCTGCTGATTCTGTTCCTGGTAATGAAAGCCAGGGATGGTGGTTTCAGCTCAGTGAGCCCAGTCTGCTGACCTTGGACTTTGTTTGGGTTACTGGTGGTTTTGGGCAGCCCTCACTTTCTCTGTGTGTGACTGTGGTTGTGTTGGTTTGTGTGTGTATGTGAGAGAGAGAGAGAGAGGTTAGGGGGATTGAAAGACAGATTTGATAAATTCTGATGTGTGTATGTGCTTTTTTTGGACATGTCAGTACTTGAGCTGGAAGTATGCTGACATCCACGGTGTAGCTTCTCAGAGGGAAATGGCGATTCTCTGTAGTCATCACTTTGTTTTTAGAAACTCCATTGATGCTTAGCTCCATTTTGAAAATTAAATCCCTCCAGTAACTCATCAGCCACAATGACTGACCTGAATGTCTGTATTAAGGTGATCATATCTGTCCTTAACCCTCTTGACCAGGAGTTGGACTGCTGTTGTACTCACAAATAAATTTTCTTATGCACTCCATCAGTCTTTCTATCACCTCTACACACCCTCCTGCTTATACACATGCAGATACACTAAACGCCTGCTGCAGTGTGTTTATATGCTGCCATTCAATAGAGTATCACCATTCAGTAGAGATTCACCATGCAGCTGATGACATTTAAATCTACACCTTCCATCTCTGACCCAGACCCCTCCTTTCTCTCTTCAGTGCCACCTTGTTTCTATCACAGTCATAGCATATCCTGTCACATTCTGGCTGTTGCCCACTTTGAGGATAACCAGAATCCAGGAGAAATGGATGAGAGAGCTTTGCATTGTGAATAAAACAAATTGTTCAGAGCTGTAATTTTCTCTGGGATAATATTTCCAAAAAATCTCTTCCAGCGGGCATCCACAAGGCCCCGGGTGATGAGTCTCACTTGCCTTGGTTGGTGAGGCTTTAGGTGATTTTTCAAAATCCAATAGCCGTGGCTGTTATTTTGCTGTAGGCTTTGTATTCTGAACATCATTTTGCAACTTGAAGCGCAGGAGTTGATACACAGTAAGTATCAATTTCACCCCCACTTTAATGCACTTAACTATTTTCATATTAAAAAAATGGCTCAATATCACAAATAACCTTATAAGACCCCCCTGGTATTAATAATACATGAAGAATAAGGTTAAATTACCTTCTCTTCCCCCTCAAAATCAGAGCTGACACACACTCGCCAGTTTTTCAGTGCTGGTGATGTGGGGACAGGAGTCCGCTTCGAAGGACTGACTCACGAGAGCCTGAATAAAAGATGCCAATTTCTTTTCACATGCTCTGTGGGGATGGACAATACATCAGTTTTCTCTTCCCCTTCACCCTCAAACAGAATTAGATTGTTTTGATTTCCTGTTTACCTTTTGCCCCAAATCTCATGACACACAGCCTGCAGTGTTATCTGGGTTGATAGCAGACAGACGTCCTCATGGAGATTAGACATTGTTGGAATATAGCCTCCTTTGTTTTCTTCTGTCTCTGCCTAAAAAACTCTCGTTGTCTTTTCTCTGTCTTTATTAGTTTTGGATTATGGTATCTTACTTTATTTTAATCTTATGCAAAGTCCCATCTTCCTTTGATTCTCTCTTGCTGTTGTTTTGAAACATCCATGTTTTGTCTCTGAAGCCCCCTCTCATATAACAATCTAATCTCTGTTATAATGCAAAATAACAACACAAATCCTTACTCTGTCTTCACCATCTGTTTGAACCATTATATGGTTTATGGCTAATTTTTGCAAGGATTTTCTGTCACGGAGACAGGCGCAGACACATCCTTTTTCCATGGTTATTAATTACAGAAACGCATGAGGTTGACATTTATAGGATGTCTTGTGAAGTGCTGAAGACACTACAGACATATACTGAGGTGCTGGTTTATGCTCTTCAGGCCAAAGGCTGATCTGACCCCAGGGAGCTGTTACAAATAGCCAGTTGACACATATTTACTTAACGTGTAACCTCAGGCCTGATGTATGTGTCCAATACTTTTAAAGAATTGTGTGCAGATTTTCCAGAGAGGCTCATATAGATGATTTAGCCACATGGTTGAGCATTTCTTTCCCTGTTACGGTCTAGACATGAGTGGTTTATGAGATAAGTGGGGGGGGTGGGGGGTGGGGGGGGGCACCGCCACACCTGCAGGAGTTCCTTTTGATTAATACTGTTAGACTTGGGAGCCCATGCTGTGGAACAGTTATGCACTTTTGTGTGCTTGGTGTGTGTGTTTTGTGGTCGAATGTGCTGTGTTTACCAAGGTAGTTGTCCGGTGCTGTGCGCATAGTGGCTATCCTCCAGGTTTTTTTCAATCTGGTCATTAGAAAGGCAAGCAGGAGAGAATGAGAAAAGAAAGAAAGCAGGTGGAGGCCATTATTTTTTAATGAGATTTTTGACATCTTCTCCTTTTGTTTTGAGAGGAGGGACAAAGGAGACAGGGAGGGAGGGTAGGGGAGTGTGGATGAAAAAATGGGGGTGACTTCCTGCAGATTGAGTTACCCTGTGGTGTGTGTGAACTCTGCATCCTTGTCATCTGCTTGGTACATTAAGAGACCTCCTGCCTCGGTGTGATTGGCCTTCTGGGGTCCTACAGGACCAAGGTTATGGCCCTCCTGAAGACATTAAACCAGTTTAAATACTTTGCTTGGACTCCAGCTCTTTAATGCACAGATGGTCTGTATGGGCTGTGAAGGCTGTAAGATGACAAGGGACACTACTAGCTCTCTCTAACTCTCTCTCACTCTCTCTCTCTCTCTCTCTCTCATGCACACATGCACATTTTGTTTTTTTTGTTTTTTTTTGCTTTGTTTTGTTGGTGGTGTCAGATTAAGACTGTACAGTGGCTGTTGTAAGGTGTCCTGCTGTCTTTGGCGAAATACTTTGTCATGAGGAGCAAGAGCGATGCAAGGCTCTCCCAGGGCTGCTCTTTTGCCGGGATGTGGTGGACAGGGATTACACCAGCAGGATAATGATAAGCCTACAAGGCTGTTTTCTCTTTGCTCGAGAGTCATACTGACCATGTCCTTCAGCCAGGCTACTGTCAGAGGGAGGGTGAAATAGAGGCTGGAGTGGAGGGAGAGAGACACTTTGCTCTCAACAGGCAAGAAGATAAGGCTCTGTGCCCTAAAGCAGACAGTCAATATCATATATGGTACTGTTGCTGTTATTGCACAGTCATGCAAACACACACACACTAGCATATGCAAGGAAACACAGAAACCCATTAAGACACTGTAATACAAATGGGATCCAGATTTCCCCTCCCAGGCCGCCCACCACTCCAGTATAACTTGGGCCTGAGCCCAAACTCTGTGGTGTCCTCTTCCTGCCCACTCACTCCCAGCTCCTCCACTGCCTCTGTTTGTCTATGGCAGCATTTTAATTACAGCCTAATTGATTCAGTTAGAAATGAAGCCACTGTGAAGGAAACCAATAAAGAGATGATTCAGCTATCACAGCTCCATCATATAAAAAAAATTATATTGGTGTGCTGTGATAAAGACTGGCAGTGTCAGTGGAAGGGGGTGACACCATTTTGCAGTTTAAGATGCTTTTGTTGCGCTGTTTCAGCTTTCGATTTCTATTATTGTTTAAGCACTGGCAAAATTAAAGATACAAGAGCTCAGTTGGGATAATTCTCCTCAAAAATCTTTAACTGCAGTTTCCTGTAACAAAACATAATTAAAGAGAAGTGGACTAAAAGCTCATTTACTGCCAAAACTCCTTGTAACAGTGATTTAAAAAAAAGAAAATGAAAAGGTTCAGAGTTCTTACCTCTAACCCGGCCCTCTATTATTTCTCCACCCTGCCCAGTTTTTCCCCAAACTGAGATCAGATCGGCATTGTTAATTAAAGAGGCTTCTGTCCATTTCTTACACTTTTCTAATCAACCAGCAGAAGTGTATGATCTTTCTGAGAATGTGGGCAGGACAAATCCATGAGCATTACAGCCTCATATGCTATTCCCTTTGCTTGAAGATCCCTCGTCTTTGTTAAGGGAGGATGAAACGAAGGATGGAAGCCCTCAGAAGACATGGCTGTCTGGTAATCACTAATTGTGTCCTGAACTCCCTGTGAATGTTCCCCATTAAGTTCTTAAGTTCAGCACACAGTCGAATCATCGCCTCTGAACAAGGAAGCCGTGCAGGAACACAGGGGACAGAGGGAGAAAAGGAAAGGAGTTGGGGGTCGACAAACAGAGTGCCGGTAATGTTAATTAATCAGAAGACAATGATAAGTCCCATGGTGTCTGGGCCAATGCTATTCAACAGGCTAAAACCTAATAAGGGGCTCACAAAGGAGCTTTCACGGGAGCTCTGGTCTTCGCAAACAGTGCCTGATGATCCATGTCAAGATAGATGTTGGCTTTTTTGACAGTCTTTATTGATTTCCCCAAAGGGGGGATCCCTATATCTCCCTGTGGTCTGGGGCAGAGTTAGCTGGCTGGTTAGGCTCTCCTTTCCTTTGAGGTTGTGGTTGAATATTGAATTGTTGAACGTTGAATAGGACACTTTGGCAGGTGTGGTTGCAGCGGAAATCAAGCACAAATCCTCAAAATCACTGCTTTTTTTGATTCACTGGGTGTACAACTTGTTTTCACTGAAGATTCTTTTAATTACTTGTCCCATTAATGATTTAATAATTTAAATTTAATGATTTAAAATGTCTCATCATGTTTTGTGACCCCAAACTGATTTCTTCAAAAACTAGAGATATTATATTTTTAAACAATATAAATATAAAACAGATAAAAGCAACAGAGCCTCACATTTTAGAAGCTTGAACTAGTGAGTATTTTTGGCTCAAAAGATGAATTAATTTACTGTTGATTGAGTATTAATTGACAGCTCATTTCAGCACTGTATGTTACATTAATCTAATTGTTAATATATTGTCTATTATTAATATGCCGGCATGACATCCTCACAGCGTGGATGGTGATTCAGGAGGAAGCAGGGCTTGTTTTGAAGAAATCACATATAAAGTGTGAAACTCAGCAGTGTACCTCTCTCACAGTAAAATAAAAAATGTGTCATAAACAGATCATTGTAGCTGCAGCAACGGTTGTCATGGAGTGTTAATAATGTGCACTTACTCAATTACTCAGTTAACAGTTGCACTCTACTGAGCAATGAATACATGTACTTAAAAACTGGTGAAATGATGATGAGGGTTACAGTGCAATCCGGGGTGCTGTATTGTGTCTGTTTTGGATTTCTACTGCAGTGTAGTCTTTTCAAAATCACTTCAGTTCCGTGCTTTCAAATTATTTTGTGCACTTGATTAGCGGGACACAGATTGAAGAATTGGAGGAATGCAGAATATTCACAACATAACCTTTTGTTCATTTCAATATGAGAGCTACATACTTATTCTAAAATACAGTGCATGGCTGCTGTGGAGAACTGTAATTATACTTTTGCTGATATTCTATAGAGCTCTGAGCCAGAAGCTGAATGTAGATTTGTATGTGGCAGTGCAGCATTTCTCTGTCTTGTAAGGCTACAAAAGACCTCGTAATACTATTGGTCAAATTCCATGACTAAATGTAGGCTAGTGAGCCAGCCATTTGAAGCCTTGGGACCAACACGCTTTTAAAAGCACACTGGTCAGAATCCCTTTCTTCTCCCTCTCCCTATCTGTCTATTGTCTTTTTCAGCACATCAGAGGAAGAGGCAAAGAGCGAGGGTAATAAAAGGCCCTGCTTTCCTCCTCTGGGCCTAGGAGAATGTAGAGAAGCAGATAAGTTGTCTAGCTCTGAGCCTGAGAATGATCAAAAACAAAGTGAATCCTGTGGCCACAGAGGGAACAAGCTCCTGTGAGGGAGTGGGGGGAGGGGGAGATGAGAGAGAGAGAGGAGAGAGGAGAGAGGAGAGAGGAGAGAGGAGAGAGGAGAGAGGAGAGAGGAGAGAGGAGAGACTGAGAAGGAGGAGAAAGGGCTAGAGGAGCAGCCACACTCAGAGGAGAAGACACTGTTTGCTCATCTCTGAGGTAAAAAAGGATGAGGAGCTGCAGACAGATTGGCAAGCAGGCAGATGCTTTCTCTGCTCTAAGCTAGGACTTGGATGGACAGAAAGATGGGCTCACTCTGCACAACTCAGTGGTTTATGAACTATGTAGCAGCAGAGTGTTGGTGGTCTTGCATGATGATTGGCATGTTGTTGGCCTCAGTGTACAGTGGAGATAATGAATGTTTTATTGCCCTTCTATGAATAGGGCTTTGGGAAAGGTTAGTCACACACAATTGAATATTGCACACACACATACATTGTCGAGTGTCCCCAGAGGCAAAAGGCAAGGCCCTGGTCTGGGGGTGGAGGGGGGGGGGCGATTATCCGAAACACAGAAATGAAAGGATTACAAAGCGATGGTGTAATCCAGCTGTCAATCCCACACCTCATTAGCAAACATAGGTTTCAGAACCAGGAAAAGGTAGAGAGGGAGAAGAGGAGCAGGGAACAGTGGATAAGGGGGGATGGTTGAGGGAGAGAGATTGTTGGAGTGGGAGGGGAGAAAAACTAAGTAAGGGAGGAATGACGAGGATGTAAGAGAGTGGGAGGAAGAGGAAACCAAAGAAAGGAGGGGAGGAGGAGTAGGGGTAACAGCCTCGCTATTCTGCTCAGGGGGCTCTGCAGAGAGTTTTTATTAAGCTTTCATCTGCCTTTCCTCTCCTCCTTTACCTCTCTCTGCTTCCCCACCCCAGCAGCACTAACAAAAGCAGATGCAGGGAGCTCTAGCCATGTCAGTCACGTCTCAAACCCACAGTTCTGCTTGTAATTCCCCGATTAATTAAGAACAGTGATTTGTTAATTTAATTGTAGGTGTTGGGCCGTTTTTTTCATTCCCTTCTCCGTTGCTTTCTTCTGCTGCTTGCTCCCTCTCATCCTCTTGGCAGGCTAATTTGCCCTGCAGCTTTGAGGAGGGGAAATGAAAGGTATAGCAGAGGAAGCCTTCAGATGGTTTATTAAGAATTGATTTGCCACAGTGGCAGAGAGACAGACTGTAGGGAGATACATGCTGACGTGCCTCCCAGGCAGACACCCCTAGGCTGTGTAGGGGGGAAAGCAGAGAGATTTTGGAGACTGAGAGAGGGCGTGGGAGCAGAAGGAGATTATTGTGATATTGTCTGGGTGCCTTTGCTGAGTGCATTTCAGAACCACTGCTGACTGACCACCGACGCCTAACAAAACCTGGATCCACTGAACTCTCAGCAGTGTTGATCTCTCAGCTTCTTACTTGTGGCCACATGAGCTTCCACATGATGAGGTATTTGGCAGACCGTTTGCAGCACCCAGTGGTAAATGAAAAGCCGCTGTGAAAGAAAACGAAAACACACTCCGCTGTTAAAGATTAGATTT
Source organism: Lates calcarifer (assembly GCF_001640805.2). Classification (NCBI taxonomy): domain Eukaryota; kingdom Metazoa; phylum Chordata; class Actinopteri; family Centropomidae; genus Lates; species Lates calcarifer. The sequence goes on along the minus strand of NC_066838.1, from coordinate 19,117,722 downwards.
TTTTTTGATAATAAATGCATACACTTTGATGTCCAGGGGTAATCTGGACAAAATGACAAGCCTTGCACAGCAGCCAGCTAATATTTATCTGTTCCACCAGAAGCATGTTCTTTAATGAATACATTAGTATAGTCCGCCTGTTACAAAAGACAGACTCGGCCACCTTTCCCACTGTGCGTTTGCTGCAGTGCTGTTACATCGTCACTTCTCATGAGTCAAAGTCGCATCGGACAGCATGGGAGGCAAGAGATAGATGACAGACCAGAGGCATTAGAGCTTCAAAGCTCAGGAGAGAACAGAGAAACAGAATCCACCCCCCCTCAGCTAGGAGAGATGGAGTCAGTGCGTCTTATCTTTAGCAGCCCATCTCCACACGTCCATGCCGAAGCGCCTGCCCCTTAATTTACAGCTGGTCAGACACCAGGGCCATGAAAGCCTTTCCACTCTCCAGTGAGGTTTTTCATCCCTGCGTGTTTCTTATGTCAGGTTAGGTTGTTGATTCTATTTCCAATCTTCATGAGTTGATTGGCCACTGCTGCGTTCCATTTCCTCTCATCACAGAAGCGTGGCATTTCTCATTATCCCCTCACTTAATTTATGCACAAATTATTCATAGTTTGGTAAATCACAAAGTTTAGCGACAGCAATTTGACAGTTCCTGTTGTGTTTTAAGAAAATTGGTTTGGAATCAGAGATGTGTTCTTTGTTTGTTTCTTTTACGCGTCACAGTGTGTGCATGTCTGTCTGTGTGCAAACGGACGCAAGCGCAAGCGTGTGTGAAATCGGTGGCTGGTTGGTGAGGGTTGAACTTGAAAAAAAAGTTTGTTTTCTCTTCCGCCTATTGAGATGAACAGAAGAAAATGAAATAGAAAAGCAGAATAAAGATACTCAGTGGGATGGTGATAAAAGACCTGGCCTCATCATGCTACAGTAGCTCACAACAACAACATTGTCAGTATCTATGATGAAAAGGATTTGCGGAACAAGCGGAGCTGTAATAACACCATCTCTGCCATGCGACAGGCAACATGTATGAACTTGAATTAGCTGCCAGTCAGAGAGGCTTTATATAGCTTTACACACTCTCATCCTCATTACTGATGACCACCTCATTAGGTATGTAACAGTGTAAATGCTACACCAGGGATGGCACAGGCATATTTTTTGTTGTTTGAGTTGAAATGCATACAGTAGTTGCCATTTTCTTAAAATCAAGGCCTCCTTACTGTTGACTGGATTGGTAAAGAGATGAGCAATTCAAAAAGACTTTTCTATAGCTTACTGCTGGCTAATGCTAGGTTTGGCTGTAAAGTACCTGTGGTTGACATGCTGCAGTATAATGACTGTGTTAAGTAAATAAACATCTTAGTGGTTTGGTTCTGGCAACAATTTGGTCCAGGAATTTAAATAGCTGTGGTCCCCTACCTGAACTGTAGGTTCTCGTCCCTGGCCAGAGAGGCTCTGAAGGAGGGCTTGTTTTCTCAGCGGAGGGTATGTTGAAATGCTGAGTCGGATTCGTTACCCAATGGACAGAAAAAATTGAGACAAATGATACTGCTTTGAAGGGCACAACTCTGTTCTGTTATACCTAAGAAGGTAGAATATTCTTCATAGGTTGTCTTCTCCCTCTTATAGAGAAGAGGCGGAAACATCTTTCATCCATTTGATCCATATTTCCACTCAAGCAGAGGAGAGGCAAAGGCGTTCTAAATGGAACTGTGCCATAGAGAAAAAGCCATTTTTCTTTGAAGCGCACACGCACACACACATTTGCATACACATGATTGCTGCAGTGTGCATTGCAGCACCGCTTTTCCATGTTTTAACGGTGTGAGCCGCTGAACACAAAACAGTTCAGGAAGTCAAATACAGTGTCATTTTGAATTCATCACATCAAATATTTTCAGCATTGTTTATCTCATGTCAATAAACCCACCGCAAGTTTTACCAGGCATGATCTTGCTTGCGAGTATGTTGCATTTGTATGTCAGCAAAGAAGTGATTTGTCCTGCAGATGCAGACTAATGAATGAGGCGTCCTGCTCGTGGGCTGATATTAGCCTGGGTAGCAGTTCCTTTGATGTGATTAGCTCCATGCACTCTCTTGACAAATTGGGCTGTCCTTTCCTCACAGCTGAAGCACTAATCTATGCCAAAAAACAAAGAAACTCCTTCCGCTTAACAGAATGTGCTCTTCATGTGTGTACTGTATGTGCGTGAGAATAGATAGATATATAGATAAATGTGTGTAGCTCAGTGTGCAAAGAGAGAGAGATCTCGACAGTCTAGCCTGAATCTTTAAGTGTTTTTAGAATGAGAAATTAAGTCTGGAAAACATCCACTGATAATTAATGAAGCCTGGCAGCAGCAGCCAGTGAGCAAGCTTCGGTGAGTGGTTCAGATGATGATGATGAACAACAATGAGCAATGCTGTATTTTTTACTGAGCGTTGTCTCCCCTCCACTAAAAAAACTGAACCTACCTACAGAAAGATCAGCGAGTTGGGCATTTGTCCAGTCAGGTACAGGAAGTATTCGTGTTGTTGATGTTTCTTTTCAGGAGGAGAAGCCCTTGTCTGTTGTCAGCAGCTGAGATAAAATCTAACCTCACTGTCTACAGAGTAAATTTGGGATGCACTGTTTAACAGAGTTCCTAAACAATGCAAATGCCTGAGCCTTGTCAAACTACAATGAGCAGAGCTAAATTTGTGGACTCGCAGTGTAAGGCCATCAACAAGCTCCCAGATGACTAAAGTAAGGAACTGGATGGCAATTAGCATTATTGATGGAATGAATCAATGAGTAATTGTCCTCAGTTTCCCATCAGTTTTGCCAGTGTCTGTTTGTTTTTTATTTGTTTTACTGCTTCTGTGTCTTGAGGTTTTAGACTCTACACAATAATAGAGCTGGCCCTTTTTACTAACTGGTTCAGCCAGTGGGAGCATGTTCTCCTTAACTGATACTGTGATTGTTCTTAGTCCAGTCCTTGATGCAACCAAATACTTGGATCACCCTCATATGTTCTCCTAGAATGGTGAAAAGGAATGTCTGTCCTGTCGTAAATCCACCATCAGGTCCTTGTGTGTGTGTCAGATTTTGAACATGAACATGTACAAGCATTCTTCCTCATCTTTTCTAACCGCTGAATGTTTGGACAGAGAACACCACAGCGCTCAGGAAATTCAGAACAGACTCATGGCAAATTATTTTCTTCTTCATCTGTTTGCAGTCAGATTTATCTTGGAAATGAACACATAAGACATCCCAGCCCCATCCCTCTAGCAGCTTTAGCAAGATTTTCTAAATATTTAACTTTAATTTAGATACCAGTACTCAGAGGTAATTGTGTTGGCGGACTTGCTCTGAAACTTTTTGAATAATGGAAGTCCATCAGTTCAGCCACTTAAGATAGCATTTAATGAATTAAACAGGCCCTGGATGGGTGACCTGAGGTGGAAGACAAAGAGGTTGTATATATTACACTTATCTGATGGGATGTCTGCACATTAAGCATAAACTATTCTCATGTCATCATCGGGGGAAAAGGGATTTGCTTATCTCGAGCTTGGAGGAATGGGCTTCTTTTCTCTCTGCCACCTATTACTTGGCCACGCAGAAACCTTGCCCTAGAATTAAAATGCGAGTTTGAACATTCAAGAAAGTAAAGACGTGTTAACAACATTGAACCTGATGGAGATGAAGCAATGGTTACATCCACACCAGGATCCATTTCAGTCAGACTCCTAAGCATGACACCCCTTTCTAGATTCTTTTCGGCCCCTTTACTCTGCCCCAGCTCTACCCTCCTCAGCCTGTACCTCCCACCCCCACCTTAGTCCTTTACTGTGGCAAGTGGAGACTCTTATCATTGATTTTCTCTTTTCTCTCCTCTCCTCTCCTCTGTTCACTCACTGCAGCGCCTCCCAACTTATCTGACTCTGACAGAACAATGCTGCAGTAGGAGGGCACTCAAGGACAGATTAGATTGTTTGGGGATTCTCATTCCTCATTTTTTCATACTTCTCGGTCCATGTGTTCCTTTTCTGTAGCACAGTCCTACCTCTGTGATATTGTTTATCTGCCTCTATCACTTGCAATTGCAACAGCTTCTCCTCTTCTTCTGCTTCTTGGGCTGGAGAATAATCTCTGCCTTGGTGCTGTATATTTTGTGTGCCTGTGTGCATTTGTTAAAAATTTAGTTAAGGTTAACGTGTGTGTGTGTGTGTGTGTGTGTGTGTGTGTTTGTGTGTGTTTGTTTCTTTACCTCCACATTGCTGACTGTTTGTGGTAGTTGGTAGCACCTCCTCTGTCTGAGCTATGGTAATTACCGTGCTTCACTGCCTCTGTAGAAGTCAATGAAGCTGAACTCATTGTCTCTCTCTACATGGAAGTCAACAATTGTGTGAATTCCCTTGCGACATCGCAGTCACTGCTAAACCAGCTTCCTGCATTTTTTATCAGTCTCAATGTGTCTCAGTTTGTCCTTTGTCTCTTTTTCTCTCTCTCTCGCTGTCTCTTTTTGTGTGTTATTGTGTGTGTGTGTGTGTGTGTGTGCGTGTTATTGTATGTGTGTGAGTGTGTGTGGTTGTTTCCACATCCCATTGAGTTCTACCAGGGGTAATTGAGCTTAAGAGTGTTGTTATTTAATTTCCATGTATGTATTTCTGTATTTAATTTGAATCATGAAGTCTATTTAAAGTTGCTAACAGCAGCTTAATCAAATTTTCAAACAACAGCTAGAAGGCATTTCAGTGAAACTTTTTTTTTTTTTTTTTGGTTTGTTTGTTTTTTCTCAAAATGAGTTTTAAACATTTGAAATGATACTTATTTGCAGACCTAAAATTCTAACAGCCAGTTTTGTTTCTGGTTATATCTTTGACAATGGCTTCCCATGTCACACTAAGCCTAGCTATGTCCCAGTACTGCTGAAATGGAGAGGAAATGTTACCATTAACTGTGCTGAAGCTAAAACCACTGTGACCACACTGGCGTCTTACTGGGAGATTGCCAGTTGTTCTCAAACTCAGCCTCCCTTAGGTAATGTTTAACCTTCACACTGTACTGCAGGGCACATTCGATGGTGAATAGGTTAGCCTCAAACCCAGACAACCTCATCGGGTTGTGTTGAGAGTGTGAGGGGAGGGGGGTGGGGGTGGGTTGTTATAAAAAGGAGGTTAGTTGCATGGAATGTGCGTAATGGGATGGTGAACTGTGGCCAGGGTGAGACGCTGGATGTGATTTAGATTGTGGTGGCTTGGGTTTAGCTAATTGCTATTTGGGATAGGATGAGATAAGATGGAACGCGATGGATGGCCTCTGAGAGCAAGGATGCAGGATGGCTCCAACTGTTTGCCCTTTCTAAATGTGGATGGAAACCCAGCGAGAGATGTGTTGCCATGGCAAAAACAGAAGCCAACATTGTTCATTAATTTTTCCTACCTTTTCTTCCACTAAGGGATACCTTAGGCACTGCATGTAATATGTCAGCAAATGTATGAGAGAGACAGGGAGAGTATTCAAGGTAATAAATACAAAACAGAAGATAATGGGCACAGTTAAATTTAAACCAATAGTGTACACACCGTGTGCTTCTAGTAATGATGTGCCACAGTGAAAGGGAGCAGGGTATGGATTGGGGAAGAGAGTACAATGAAGATATCATTAATGCGATTCTATTGTCCAACAAATTGGCTAGAGCATACTTACGCCTGCTAAAACAGCACGCATGCAATTAGTGCAGAGACAGAGAGAAAGAGAGCAAGTGCTTTGCATGCCAGTCGCGTGCTGTGCGAGTCTTTTGGCACCAGTTAGCTTCTGTTGCCATGTTTAGAGTGTATAAATTGGTCCTCAGTTGTGTGTTGGCTCACAAACTGTCCTCCTCAGTGTCCATTTGTTTCCATCGTTATGGCTCCTTAATAGACCAACTGTGGCATCTATCTTAAATAGGTTGCTTTGCAGAGGTTTACGTAAAGCTAAGTAAAAAGATTTTTCCCCTTTAAGCGGTCTATTTAACCTCAAGTATGCATAACGCCTGGACAGCCATTCACCCGTTAATAGTACTGAGAATAGAGCTTACAGGAAAAGTAATAGGAGATTCAGAATCTTGAGTCTACGCTTCTCTCAACTCTCTAGCCTGGAAAATTGGCAAGAAGATGGAAGAGGTTTTCTTGTGCCATTAAAAGAGATCTGTGAAGGAGAGATTGGGATGAAGTTATCAATTCACTGAGGGAAGGTAGAGAATCTGTGTTGTTACTCCTTGTGGAGATGCTTTTGTTTACAATGGCCTTTACCAGGAAATGTCACACAAAGCACTCAGGCATCAAGGGCCACTCTCAGGGCAAGGCCCCAGGCTGCAGCGACTAGAATGAACTCAGTTCCCAAATAGAAAAAAAACACATGCACATGAACTCATACATACATGTATGAGCACACACACAACAGTTACACAAAAATACTTAGTCACAGTCCGTGTGATGCAACATATACAAAATCTGCCTAAAAGCTTCTGGCTCAGCACCAACAATCCCTGTTTGAGTTTGAAGAAGTTACAAATAACATTAAAGTAGCATTTATGGAAAAATGAATCCTTTTCTCGTGTTCACTCACTTTCTTCTGTCTGTTGTAAAATAACATTTTAACTTTGATAATTTTTGCAAATCAACCAGCACTGTCTCAAAAATAACAAATTTGCATTATCAGCAGGAGGCTTACATGAGACAGATTGTTCTTCACTGTAATACTCTCACATGACATTTGACTTATTTTTCCTGCTTCTGTTTATATTTTTGCAGTGTGGGTCTCGGAGGGAAGAGGGGAATAGCCTGCTGAATTAGGCCAGTGGAGACACTGACATTTAGACTCAAAGGCTAATGGGATGCCTGAGTCTGCCCTGCGATGGCTGGCTCTTTGTCGGGGTTCTCAGATCAGGACCGACTAACCCGCGCTCCTCTTCCAGACCGTCTGGAGCCCTAATGCGTTCTCTCTCCAGACACAGCGTCTTTCAAATGTGCCAGCTTTTTCATTCAGCCTCCATGTCTGAATGGTAGTAGCAGAAGTCAGTATGTCTGTGTGTGTCTCTCTGGTGGCTGCAGCCGAAGACTCAAGTCATGTCACACTGAGAGAAGGCCATGGGGAGGCCTCAAAAGAGAATCACATTGTCTCCTCTAATGGAGGCCAGGGACTCATGGAGTTCTGCCCTTACAATGGTAAAGCAAGGCCTTCTTCAGACCAGTCATTTATTCTGTCTAAAGGCTCATTTATTCTATCCCAAGGCTATGTTGTGAAAAACATCTCTAATGATGATAGTAATACCCAGTGGGTTAAGATGTTGAAACAATCTTTCATCTCTCGTGAGATGTCTTAGCGTGACCTATTCTTTGACCCTCAGGGCTAGTGCTGCCTATTGGAGCCAGAAGACTCATTTGACATAGCTCAAAGGCTGTCTTAACCCCTGTGGTAAACTCATATATCACCATTGTACATCCTCAGAATACTTAATCACACAGCACTTACATATGTTTCTCCCACAGACATTTTTACACTGTAAGGTAATGGATACTATGGCCAAAGTTTTAACACAGCCATTACATTGATCATTTTTTGAACGATGGAGGGATTATACACCTCCAGCCACTCTCACTGGACATTTTCCTTTGCCGTTACTGTATTTTAATGTGTGTAATAGGTGAACATTTGGCAGCTCCATTAGAGAAACTGAATTTTTACAACCTTGTTCAGATTCTTTAGGGAGTGGTGTGTTTTACTTGTTCATTTTCATCACCTAGATTTTTCCAGCCGATCTGGGGATTTGAGTTGGTGACTGACTCTTACAGACAGCTGTTCTGAGCTTCAGGACATTGGATGCAGGACACTGTGTGAAAGGACACATGTTAGTGAAAAGTTCTTAAATGTTAGATTATGTGCTTTCTGTGCTAATGGAATTGCTCTTCTTGCCCAAAAGGCAGTACAATTTGAAATATAGAAAAAAAAAAGAACATTGCCGGGGAGAGAGAGAAAGAGAGTTTGTTTTGCTCTTGGAAATATCAGCATAATTAGGAGTAGCATATCATTTACAAATCAGGCCTGACATTTAGGATGCTGGAGGGGTAATAATGGAGAATTGTATTTCACTCGTGTGATGAGAGGAATGTCTTCCTGATTGGAGAGGGGCAACGTGTACAGCATAGCCCTTTTCCCAGGTGTCACAATCAGTCCTGTAGTACCAGATGTTAAATTAGTCACTCTGTCAACGCTGTTCACCCCAGCAGCATGTCTAAGTTTTCATGTCCTGGTTGATATATGGGTGGGGGGGCGGGAGTTGCAGACTAAACTCTCAGCCAGTCTTGTTGACCCAAGTGGAGGTTTTAATCAGTATTGAGTATGATGAAGTGAATTAGTGATTGCTTCCTGCTGGCGTGGACACACGTAGTGGTATAAACAGAGATAATTAGCCCCAGAATCAAATCAGTAGAGCATTAGAATCTAGAGAGAGAGATGAATGAAGGGTGGGGTGGTGGTGGTGCGGAGACATCAACTTATACTACAAAATGAATAGAGATGATTGGTAAATCCAAACTTTGTGCTTTGATGTTGACTTACATAATCTTTGAGGGTTACGCCAGCTTGAACAACTCATATGGACATTTTCAGAGTAACAGTTCACACCTCTGCAATTGTCACCTTTTGGCATTTTTGTCCTTTCAAGTCCATTCTGGGCCTTTACAGGAAGCCTGAGTTGTAGCGAGTGAACTTGGAGCCATCTGTTCCAATCATATCACTTCATCTGTGATCCTGTTAGGCTGTGGCATGTTACTAAGAGATGCGTCCCAGATAGAGCATAACATATCAATGCAGCACAGGAACACTACATCTCTCCCAGGCATGCACAGAGACAGAGCAGAACAGGCAGACGTTTCTTATAAACACTTAGTCAACCAAAGTAAGGGGTAAGCAGAATAGGAGAGTGACTACAGCCTCTGAACATCAAGGAAATTTCCTTTGTGAATGAGTGGCTTCTGAAGGCACAAGGTTCACTTGAAGAAAATATTGGATGGATACTGTGACAGTCGCTGTCCATCATCAGTATTTGAGGTTAAAGGAGTAGAGCTAGCTGATGGTGTTCTATGATTCAAGCAAAGTATCTGTGGATAACTGGGATACATCCTCTGTAACTCCCACAGAAATGTACCTCTCTTACAGCGAGATAATAAATAAGCACACCCCCTGCAGTCTGTAAGTAATAAATACACATTACCCACAATTACTTCTGTGCTTTATAACTGCAGATTTGGTAATAACAGTGTGCTGGGTCTTGCCATGCAGTTTTATTATAATTTATGACGGCCTCTCTTTGCACAACTGCAGAGAACTAGTGGTTATATATCTACAGAAAAGCGTAGCTGAGGGAGACTGTGGCAGAGCCCCAGTGAGTAATCTTACCTTGATACAAATCAGTCTGTTTTGCTGCTGGTGATGAATGTCCTCTGATAGTAGGTTGTGAAGGTCTTCACTCTGGGTTAATCTCAGTGTTACAAAAAAAGTGAATAAAAGCTGCAGAATATGATTTGTTTCCCATTTTAGCTATGCAGCATACACTCTGATATCTATACACCTACAGTGCTCTACTCGTTTAAAACGACAGCTAAAATTGAGCTCACATATTCCTTTCAGTTGAACTGGATTGACAAATTCAGCATTTCTCAGACAGCAATGCTGAACACATTGCCAGGCTGTGATAGGTAATTTCTGAGGAAGCAGCCTTATCTGTTTCTTTTTTTTCCCTCCTCCTTCCTCACAAGACGAGGAGAAAAGTGGAAAGGAGAGGACAGGAGATGAGAGTAGTCGAGAGAGGAGGTAGATACATGTAGTGTGATCTGAGGTAGCTGTCTGCCAGAGTCTGCTGCTTTGTCCTGCAGAGGCTGAAGCTTCAGATCTACATTGGAAACCCCTTATAGCTGCAAGTACAAATCCAGGTCACTGGTATATATCAAACACAGAGAAGTACACTGAATCTCCATTAGACTCTGTTACAAATAATGAACAATAATTTATCTTGCATAGTGTTTACAGGGGAAAACAAGAAAATGATGGGGTGAAATACTTTTTGTTTCCCCACAATTGTCAGGAAATAAGTAGTGCTTTAGGATGAATTGTTTTTGTTATGTATTTATACATTGTTTTATATTTGTATGCATGTCCAGGTATACCTGTATATGAAATATTTTGCTAAAAAAATCAGCTCTAATCTGTTTGTCTTGCTTGAAAATATACAACAGTGATAAAAAAAGGAACCATCTAACCACACAGCAGCTAAAATGAGCCATTTGTGAAACCATTCCTACCTTGCTTATGCATCTAGAAAACAGATTTGTATAATTCAAATCTGTGTTGACTGTGTTGAGTGAGAGTGTACTCCATGACCCACTATGTAACAAGCTCAGAATGGATCATTTGCCCTGTAACGCAGACATTGCAACGGCATCACTGGTAAAAACTAATGCATGTAGCCAAGGATGGGCAAACCAATTTGTATGCTCGTGTTCTTTCTTAGTATTAACTCAGACTGACACTAATCCATTGTCCATTTAAATGCCCGTCCATAAAGAATTTGGGCTTTGTTAAAGTTCATCAACCTCAAGACCTGTCATCAGAATCTGTCCTGTAAAATTTAATACAGTACTTAGTACCTGACCACTCAGGCGAGTATAACTGGCTTAGGTTTGTGTGCACTGGTTTGACAAAATCCACTAAATGACTAATTTTGCATTTGAATGTGTGACATTCAAAATGGATGTCTGAATGTGACCTTGTACCCGCGCACCCTTCTCTGCTGGAGCAAGATTGGTTTGTAGTGTGTAGGATTAGAGCTCCAACTATTCGACATTTTCTCTCACTCTGTGGGGAGGTCGTTGTGTCTGAGATGTTCTGACACCAGAAACATTTCATTCAGCTCTATGTAGAAAATGCTGTTTTTCTTTTTTAAACCTACCTCTCTCATTTAGTGGGAGGCTCACTTCCATTCAATTAGCATAGCATTAAGGGGCTTTGCCGTTTCATAAACCTCACCATATGATTCTATCATTTGGGCTTCATCAGCGAGACTCATCAAGCTGCAGCAGGCCTCAGTATTAGCTGGTTAATTTGCATGCCACTCATGCTCTCTGGTTGTGTAGTTTGAACAATAGAGAAAATTATGAAACTTGAAATTATGTTGGAATGAATTCATGAATTATTTAGAATGTATTAATAATAACAATAAATAATAATGCCTTGGCTTGATCAATAATAAGGACTGTTTAATACAACTTCTGAAAATAAAAAATAGATCTTGCATGGGCCTCGCTTTATTTATCCAGTGCTTTTTTATTTGCTTGCTTCAGTTAATATTTCAGCTAAAATATATGGTAGAATAAGTGTGTGATGTGTATTGGCTGAGCTGTAGTTATAGCCCACAGCAGGTGCTGTTTTGATCTGCCCACCTGCTTAAATGGTTCACACATCCAGGGTGAGGAGTGCAAGGAGGATGGAGCAATAACTTGCATGAGCTCAATGTGTGTGTATGTGCTGCAGTGCATAGGTCATGGCTAATTGCATAAAAGACTTCAAGGATACCAATAATGCTGGTATATTAAATTCCTAATTTGTTTAAGAAGACAAGAGTGGAGTTGGACGTTTTTTTCATTAAGAACACCTGTCATGTATTATCACCATAAATAACACAGTAGAATGGCTGTCTTAGCATGACAAATAGAAATTTTGTAATACACCACTCTTTATATATACCGTGTTAGCTGTATGGAGATTTACAATAACACGCTATTCAAAAGCCTTCTGTCGAGTTGCTTGAGAGAAAAAAAGAGACAAGAGGAAACAGATGATGCTGACTGTTCCCTGTTGACTGAGGCGTTTCTGAGAAACTGATAATCTTTTTAGTTGTGAGGAGAGGATCAAAAGGAAGAAAAATGCCGAGAGGGCATTGCTATCTATCCATCTATTTATCTCTCTTTCTTCCCTGTTGCTGGATCTATCTCTGCATATCCCACATGTCCTGCCTTATTCTTTCTGGCCATTCATCATATTCCTGTGTCCAACTGCATTCTGATCGCTTCCTTGCTCTTTAGTCTTCCCATCTTTTCTCCTTTCTTCTTTTCTCCACCATCTTCCTGTCTTCCTGTCTTATCTAACAGGCCTCTGGGCGTCTTTGTCTACCAGTCGAATTTTGCACTCATATTATTCCCAGTCTTTCATCCCTCCCTCCCTCTCACCTGCCATTCCTACTTGATTTCTCTCTCTTTCTTTCAAGCTGGCTGGCTTGGATGGGGTACAGCAAAGAGGTATGCCATGGTTACATCCCATGACATCAGTGTGGTTTAGATATGGTGACTCCTCCTGTCTCTGTGGCAGTGACCCTGTCACTCGAGTCATGGATTTTCCTGGAGTGCCAGAAAAGGGAAGCCAGTCGTGGACGTCTACCTGTCAATGTGGCCAGAAAGTGAAGACCGTTGCCTCACCGTAGAGAATTACTCCAGAGAGGTTCCCTCCACGCAGCTAATTGCCATTCAGAGGGAAAACCTGAGACCAGTGAAACCACTAGAGAAGAGAAGAGAAGGAGATTAGAATCAATAGGTAGAGGAAGTGAGAGAGAGAGAAGGAGAGAGAGAGAGACAGTGAGTGAGTGGCGTTGGCATAAGAAGCGCATTTGATGTTTCTGTCAACACTCAAGCTACAGCATTTCCTCAAGAGCTCCTTTTCTAGGTTTCATGTCAGCCCTCATTCATCCTCTCTACGGTCTGACATGTTGAAAGAGTCGGAGCAGAGAAAGACATAGGGGAAAGGAAGACAGAGAAAAGAGAGCGGTCATTAATACTAAGGGAATTGATCTACCCAGGTCTCCATGGGTTTGCCAGTCTGCCAGTGATTGTAGTGTGCTCATTATCCATCTCTGCTCCAGGTAATTACTGGCTTGTTTTGATTGGAAAGCTTTTAATTAGTTGCTCATTAGCATTGTTTAATTAAACTCACCCCATGCCTTTTATAACACAGGAGTGTTCTTTCCCTACTTCATTAGATGTTGTTGGATGGGTTTATGGTTGAATTGAGAGATAATGGGTGGACAGGAGTACTGTATGTTAGTGCATGATGAGCACTTAGTAAAGTCAGCTGTATCAGACATACTTGCACACCAACTTTTAGAAAAGTATACTCCTTACTAAGGTGAACTGGGGAAGAAAAAGAATAGCAATGGGAAGTGAAAACACTCATACATGCAGAAACTTTCTCCTGTGTCAAAAGTGTTGGACTGTCGCACACTGAGGAGCTGAGGTGGCAGCAGGGGGTTAAGAGACAAAGAGAGTAAGATGAAGTGGGAGGAAGTGCAAGAAAATGTTGGAACCCAATGCGAAGGGCTATGTGAGAGGCTTTTGAATAGCTGAGCTGCACAGTTAAGTAGCTGGACAAGACACAGACAGGACAGCGAGAGGAATGCCAAATGGACCAGCAAAGACTGATGCTCTGCTTTTTTGTCCGTCTTTCCATTTCCTTCTTCTCCCCGTGTCTGTTGCTCTGTCTCTGTCTATTTCTGAGCTCTCACTCTATTCTCGTTCTTTATATTCCTTCATGTCGCCGTGCATCTTTCATGCTGTCTTCCTCATGAATTCTCTCCTACATATTCAATTCTTTATCTGAGCTTATTTTCTCTCTTTCTGTCTCTGTCTCTGTCTCTTTTTTTGCCTCCCTCTCCCACTGAGCAATAGCTGACACAGTATTCTTCCAGCTGAGTAGTTTACAGGAGGAGGGGTATGTGTGTGTGTGTGTGTGTGTGTGTGTGTGTGTGTGTGTGTGTGTGTGTGTATTTGTGCCTACATGCGTGTGTGTTTGCACATTGGGTGAACAGTGTCTGAACAGTCTTAGTTTTGTTTTCTTAGCACGTCCTGGCGGAGTGTGACAGTGAACAAAGTGTCAGTGTGTGAGGGTGGAATGGAAGCCAGTGCGAGTGTCATAGCATGCCCCAGATCTGACACTCGGGAGCCCATAGCTGTGGACAGTGGCTAGCTGTCTGCATGACGTCGACGAAACTGAACTCTGTAGACTTAAGCCTCATGAGGAGTGTGGGGGTGGGGGTGGGGTGGGGGTGTCCATAATCCAGGAATGTGAGGACAGTAGATGGTCGGGGTTGATGTAGTGTGTTGGCGGTGAGCTCCTGTCTGGGCATCACATGGCAGACTGACTGGACGAACAGACAGAGAGGCACAGAGCCACCACTCCCTGCCTCAGTGTCGTCACTGCTGATCTGCTCCACAGAAGAAATTTCATTCTGAGTCAGTGATCAAAACGTTTTGGATTTCTGTGTTACAGGCCTTTGCTATTTCATCCATCATGCATGTTAAGATGTAAACAAATGCACATGACTGAAAAAAAAAAAAATTACAGTAATATCTGTTGTTTAGGTTGATTTAAGCATTTTAAACATGACATAGGACTCTGCCTCTGGGATTGATGCTTATATAACAGATAGTATGTTTTAAGCAAAGCTTTATGTTTTGATTTTCTAAGCAATAGCTCCAACAAAAGCAAAATTGAATGGTTCTGTTTTCATCTCCTTATCTCTTCCTGTCACAAGAAATCAGCTCTTTATGACCCCTGCAGCAGCAACAGCAGCAACAACAGCTATAGCGTGCATCTTAGCTGAGCTGTACATTTGTACTAGTATATATTATTGTATTATGTCTTCAGTCTTTAGCTTTGAGATAGCCTTGATGATCCCCTATGCAGCAGCTGCCTTTCTTCCCTCATCCCTCTCCTTACAGTGCATTTATATACATTAAGCTGCCATCTCCTAAGAGGTGAATTAAATCTCTGTGCAATTCCATCACTCATTGCTCTTCTCTGCTCTATCCTCCTGCAGCTCTATTCCCAGTGGTGGTTGCTACTTCCGCAGCAGAGTTTGTCTCTGTAGGGGGATGTACCAGAGAGCCGTCAGCATTGTGAATGCTCCCAGAAAGCTGGTTGGGGGTGAGGTGGGAAGGGGAGGTGGTCCTCTTTTTACAGTGGTACATAGGGACTCTGGTGTGGTGATTTAAATGGCCAGATCTAGGAAATGGAGGACCCATCAGGCCATAAGGGAGTATGGGAAAGGTGCAGAAATGAGCCTACTAGGAATTGTGGGCAAAGCAGCAGCCTGTACTTAAACATACTCAGAGAGAGGGACAGAGAGAGGAAAACAGCAGCATGCACTAATGTATGCACCAGCATCTGTGTGTGCAAATGCATCTATGTGCACATACACAAATACACACATGCCAACATGCTTCCACACTGACATTCACATAAACACTGGCACAAGTGAGGATGCCCTGCTCATCTGCTGGCTCAGTGAGTTTAATGGAGAGCCAAACACACTGCCTCTTAGAAATTCAGCTGAGCAGCAGAGAGAGACAAGAGGAAGGGGAGAGGGAGAGGGAGAGAGAAGACACAGGAATAAGTCTGCAGGGAGGGATACAGAAGAACGAGGTGGACAAAAAAAAAAAAAAAAAAAAAAATCAATGATTTTACTCCTATATTTGAAAAAGGGAAGTGCATGGTGAGCGCAGAGATGTGGCCGACCTTCAGGTGCCCTGGCGCCTTCCTTTCATGTGCAGAGCAAATTACCAAGTGATTTTCAGTGGGAAAAATGAACTCACTGATGCATTGCACTAATTTCATTTAACATTTAAAGAAATGAGAAGAACAGGTCCCAGAGAGTTGCCATGAGGGAGGTGTGGGGAGGGAGGAGAGGCGGGAGGGTAGCTGGGAGAAACATGGTGCAGTCAGCAGTTTGTGTTGAATGGAGTGAGAATGAGAGATAAGCCGGGAGCCATCAATTCCTTACTCCACGCATTACTCATTTTCAACTATCCCTTTACATCTCTTGAACTGTAGTCCATCAATTCTTCCCCAGTCTCTCCTTCACAGAGCGTAGACGCGATCCAGGCAAGTGTTGCAAATCACAATGAGAGCTTGTTTCCTGCTGTTGGTCGGCAGACAACATGTGTACATGGGTGTGTGTTTGAGTTCAAAGGCACAGAGCCCAGCGTCATGGTGCAGGTTCAGGATTTTTCTTGCACCATCAGCACAGCTGTATTGGCTGTGGCAGAGATGCTTCTCAGCGATTTCTGCAACATAAAGAGTTAAGATGGCCGTGCTCTTGACTTCTACTAATCCTATTACTTGAGAGTGCTGCTCTTAGAGGGCTCCAACCTCACTTTTATTGGAAATCCTTTGCTGTTATAAAGCCTTTTAGCCTTTGGCTGGGCTATTGCTCTCGTAAATCTAGTTCCTGGCCTTTGGGCGATTCCCTCATGTTTGTACTATTGCAAGGTTACTTATAGGCATTTGTATACTGACAGAGTCCAGCTCTCTGATAATTGTCATAATGCTTGTATCATTCACCTACAAGTCAGCTGAGGTCAGCCTTTTATAAGTGTGTGTATTTTTTTTTAATCAGCTTGTAGTTCTACAGTTTCATTAATACCATTTGGACAAAAACAACTAAAAGTCAGAAAGAAAGAAAGCATGGAAACAACCAGGGTTGGCTGTAATGCTTCTAATTTCCTCCTTAGCTGATCTCTAAATGCTTGTGCTTTGTCACTGCCACTACACCACAGAATAAATTCACTCTTTCACCTCCCCATGCCTCCTCCTTCTCGCTCTCTAATTCATCTCATTTCCGCCTCGTGGTTGGTTCAATCCCCACCTCCTTTCAGTGCTCGCTCCTCCAGCGTCAGGCTAGCGCTGCTGGCTGCTCCGTATTCTGGGGCCGTTGTGTCTCCGGTGGAGAGTGATTGTGCCGGTGGCAGGGAGGTCAATTGGAAGAAATCGCGTTGCAGCCACCGTGGAGCTGAGGCGAGCGGGAACAAACTGGATATTAGCCCAATCCATGTAGGCTGGCGTGTTTACACCATCTATCCCCCCCCACACACACACACTACCACCACCACCCTCACCACACTCATACTCACTCACACATTCCTTCACTTTGGTCAGTGGCTGACTGGAGAAACAGGCACTATTAAACATGATCATACATTTGTACAAATCCAAATTTACAAGTGTGGATACACTTGCAGCACTCAGTGTGACTAAATAAAGGTTGTATTTTTAAGAGGCATTTCTGCACTTTCTGCCTTGTGACTCGCCAGCATATCCCTGCAGCCTTGTTAGCCAGGCCAGTAGAGTAAAGCCACACAGCTCAAGGTTCCTATGTGTTGATGCTTAGCTGAGGATTAAAGTGTGTAAATTTCAGCTTCTGGGGGCAAAACTCTTGTTGCCTGCTGACTTTGTTCTTTCCCTCGGTGAAATGTTTTTCAAAGGGTGTTTGTCAGTGCTCAGGGTTTCTGCTTTGTCTCCCATCTGGTGTTGCTCGATAGGTTCAAGGAAGAAATGGCTTTTCTTCATGTCAGACTGCGAGTTAGTTACCAGACCTAACCAGTAAGATTTTACCTTTGTCAGGTATAGATATTGAGTGTCTATGGTTGTTTATGTTCATGTTGATGGCGCTTTATAATATCTGAAGTTGAATTCTACTTTGATATTTAGTTAGTTAATGTCCGTATGAGAAAGGTCTAATGTGAACTGTGAGTTTACCGTAAATGTATTTAAGAACACTGTAAAAAATGAAATAGGCTTTTCATCAGGACTCCATACATCAAAGTTCATACATTTGACGTGGAAACTGCCGTAGTCGTCGTTAGGAGCAGCATTTTTCTCAAATAAATGCTGGGATGGATTTCCATAGCTGGTTCCATTTTAGATCTGGTTCCAAGTTGGTATAATACCCAGATTTGTTAAGCTCTGTGGCCGACAAATCCCATGTTGAATCTTTCATTCTTGTTTTCTGTTAAGTCTCTTTTGCCTCTTTCTGACACTACAGGCATCGGCAAAGGAAGAAAGACTGATGACATACTTTGTACGCTGTTAAAAACAAATGGCTTAAATGTTCCAAAGGCAATGAAACAGCTGCAAAATGCAAAGGGAGAAATGGCATGTCCACTGTTTAAATATCTACCATTCAACATGTTAAAGTACTGAACTGTAATTTTTGATAACTTGAAGGGGACGAGTGCTCACCCTCAGCCTACCACCAGTGTTCAGCCTTTAAGAGATAGCAGATTGGGGAAATTGCAAAAATTGCACAGCCATACAACAACTTCCTCAGCGATTTATTTAGTTGATATTCACCAGACGATAAGGTAGAATAAATATTTATTTCACTGTGTTATTTTTAGTTCAGCTTCTATAGCAACACAACCACGCAGTGAGAAGCAAATGCAACAGAAGGAATAATGAGTCAGGGCAGGGTTAATGAATGTCTTAGAGCAGTGACAACTTATGTGGTGAAGGCCAGACAACCCTTAATCACATTAGAATGTCCATAGTTTAACTTTGATAGTTAATTACAGTAGTTTCTATTAGTGTTAGTCATGCTTGACTCACTCTCTAAATCCAATTAAAATTACCAATTGTGTCATTAAAGTAATTAGAAGAAATTAAATTACATATCAAGTTATATCTTTTGTTACACAAAGCAGATGTTGGTTTTGTTACTGCACTAAGTAAAATGAAAACAGTATATTTGTTTAAACTAGCAGATGTCTCCATACCCCACCAAACAAAGTACTTAAAAAAGATTTGATAAGGGATTCAAAATGATTTGGATTTGATTTGCTGATTCAGAACTGAATTCAAATTTGATCAAAAGCTGTCAGACCCCATCCCAAGAAATAATCTGTCAGTTTAAGAGTTATTTCTGTAATTCATTTTACAGCAGCCTCTACAGATCTATTAGTCTAAGCTATGCTTATCGCTATTTTGAATCAGATGAATCAGAGGAATGAGACCACCAGGCCAACATATTTGTAACACTTAAATATTGTTCATAATATTTAAATTCTCAATGGCACGCTCATAAATGGCTGAAAAATAAGACAAAGAGCCGAAGGCATTGACTCGGCCTCTAAAAATCCCCACATCCCAATGCAACTGAGCATCTGTGGGATGCGCCAGGACAAGCACCCCCACCCTGCAACCTACAGGACCCAAAGGATCAGCTGCCAATGTCTCAGGGCCAGACACCACAGGACACACCCAGAGGTCCCGTGTCCATGCTCTGACGGGTCAGAGCTGTTATGGTGGCACGATGGGGACCAATAATAGGCAGGTGGTTTTAATGTTGTGGCTGATGGTGTAGATTTGTTCAGTTTCATTGTATTGGTTTGGTAGCAGATGTTTCTGAGGCAGGTGTCTCAAACCATTGCTACAGGAAACCAAAAATGCACCAGAGTAAGTGAGAACATGTTTTTGTAGGTGAGCTGATCCTTTAATCCAAATGCACATCTTTTTACTTTTAGCTCTGCTGCTTTTTGCTAGTTTGCCAACTTCTGTGAAGTGTAGTAGAAAATATAAACAATGCTGTTTGACTCCTCAGCGTCTTAAAAACTTCTCAATCCTTTCTTCCTGATCTTCCAAAACCTTTTCGAATGTTAGTCTGCCAAAAGTGGATCCACTCTTGCCATGCACACCAGTTTAGTAATATGCTTGCAGTTACTCTGTTTTGTGTTCTGGATCAACCAGGAAGGTGTGTATAAAAACTCCTCATAAGCAAGGTTTACCATTGCGAGGTTGACTGAGTGCTACTATAGCATTTTCAAAGCACACAAACAAAGAAATGTTTAGCAGATTTGTCTAATGTGCACCATGACATACTTTATTACCAGCACCAAACCCAGACAGTGTCTGCTAAGGAGAAGAAGGACGTGCCGCCGCCCATCTGATCTGATAATGCTATCTGTAAGCTTCATACACATACTAATGGAGGTTGGCATTGGCAATTTCCGGTTGAGACCTTTTGTTGTTGTGATGAGTAATTAACAATGGCCTACAAAGATGTTGGTGTGAATATTTAATAGTGACAAAGCGGGGGAGTGAGCAGACAGTGTTAAAACTACAACTCATGTATAATTCATAGTCACTGACAGTGATTGGACTATCTTGCTTCTCTCTCTTTCTCTCACTATGTGCCCCCCCGCCTCTCCCTCCATATCCCAGGGTACATTGGGCTCTCGTTGCATAGAGGAGAATCCAATGTGGAGTGGCACTTCATATCTTGTTAGGCGATTTATTCATGGTAATGAAGGGTTTTAATGTACTGTACAGCACAGAGCTCCGAGCTTTGGTTGTAACATATTCAGCAATGATCTGTGGGATGGATTATTTGGATTATTTGGCTTTAATTTAGATTCAATTACAGGGCTGGTGTTGAAGCATGGGATGTGACCTCTAATGTCTGTCCATGCTGTCTCTGTCTGACTGTCACACTGTTTACAGCCAAACATGACAGAGCAACACCAGTTCACGCTTCACAACTGTTTAAGACTGTATGTCAGGGGTAGGCAGCCTGCCTCTCCTCCCAGATTTTCCCAGGTATTCATTCCCACCCCGTTACCTCTCCCAGTCTCTCTCTCTCTCTCTCTCTCTCTTCAACCCCTCCTTTTTCCATTACTTGGTCTGACTTGCTGTTTGCTGTGGCTCTCTTATCTCCTTGCCCGCACCATCTCAGTCTCCCTCAGTCCAGGTTTGCCAATTC
Organism: Lates calcarifer; assembly: GCF_001640805.2. NCBI lineage: Eukaryota > Metazoa > Chordata > Actinopteri > Centropomidae > Lates > Lates calcarifer. The sequence goes on along the minus strand of NC_066838.1, from coordinate 19,097,107 downwards.
AGTCCATTTGTACAACTCTTCACCTCTCCAACACACTTCTTCAAACAGGTTTTTGAGTACCTCACACTGATACAATCACACACACATGCACATGGAAAGCACATACGCATTCATACCCTCACACCTTCAGATGATCCCTCCTCTCCATTCATTCTTCCACTCTTTGCTCTAGAGAATAACACTGGCATTTCTTCTGTAAAGCAGCCTATCACAGGGCAACATCACCCAGGTCCAGAGACCAGGTTCTACCTGATTGCTTTCCACCAGGCTGCTCACCCGTACCATAGAGCGTATGCAGCATATGGAGCAAGATGGATGGAGTGATTACAAAAGAACACATAGTTTGACATTTATTAGTTGCTTCTTAGTTCAGATATTTTCTCATTTCCTTGCAGGATTCGACCTAGGTTCTTTTTTTTAAACAACTGAAATTGATTGCCTTGTTACTCAGCATCTCTCTTTCACTCACACACATATTCCCTTGCTCTCTCTTTCTCTTTTTGTCCCCAGCCAGTTGGAGGGAGTAAATAAGTATTGATTCGGGCCAACTGAAGCTTGCTAGCTGAGATGCTATTGTGCTAACTGCTCGCTTTGTCTCTTGTCCTTGTTGTTGGTGTGTGGCACTCAAGTTCAGTTTGCGGTTTTACAGTTTAACAGAGTTTGTTTGGAAATACTGATAATCCTGTCGCTGCAGTAGCATGTTCGTACACCTACATTGTCCATCATCTCCCTGGGACAGGAGGAGAAATTAGCTGGACTTTTTTTTTTTTTTGGCCTTGCCTCCACATATGATCAGCTTTTTCACATCCAGAACTGTAGGTTTACAAAACTGTTTTTCCTCTGAAAACAGCAGTCATGTATTGTAGTGCAGACAGGCATACTTTTTCTAAACAACAACCTATTGCTGATCTTTTTCTGGGAGCTTGACCTTAAACTGACACCTCCTCACAGAGGAAAAAATAATTAGATGCATCGGTTCCACTCGCATCCAGTGAGAGGATTCCTCATTCCGACAACATGCAGATGTCTGTGCAGACGCTTTATGGTGAGTGTGCTGATGTGCTTAATGTACTCATTAAATCAGCAACGGCGACACATGTGTTTCTGCTCATTCTGCCCACATGAGGCAGAGTCGTAATTTAATCTGCAGCCTCCCCTGTTAGCCACATGTGCTAATGTCTGCACCAGGCCTTGATGCAGCCTGACACTGCCACGCTGGAGATACAATCTGTATGAAAGCTGTGGTTGCCAGAATGGCTCTGGTGAGATAGTGAGGTATTGGGCTCACTGGCATGTGGAGTGTCTGTGTGTGTGTGTGTGGGGGTGGGGGGGGTATCTGGGCAGGAGAGTGGGGTGTTTAAAGGAGGTTAGGGACTGGGCCACATATGCACGCTGGGGAAATTTTGATAGCAAGAGAGATACCAGCTTCATTAGACTTTTCATTTCATTTTTAATCAGGCAGTCCAGTGAGGTAAGAGAGCTAAAATGACAGTTATTAATAGAGACAAACACTGTCCACCAGGATCTGGATGTCCTACAGTGGGGACGGAAAAAAAAGGAATCAGACTGAGCTGGTGAAAAAACAACAAGAGGCAATTACATTTTTCCACAACCTTTTTTAATTTCTCCAGTCAAAACAAATTAACCTAAGGCTGGCAAACGTAAATGGCTGATGTTTTCATGCCCAGCTTGAAAGGGTGAGTCATCCTTGTTATGGTGTCATCCCTGTCACCTTTGCTTTGGCGCAGGCACAAGACAAATCTGTGTGTGCGTGACCTGGCACTGGCCTCAGTGACACACTAGTGATTGAGACAAGGAGACAATGGGATCAGTAGGTCATCACCGGGCTCCTGTTTAGAAAAGAAAGCATCATTAGAAATCGTGTTGCATCATTAGAAATTGTGTCACAATTGAGTCATAAGCATTCACTCTTTGGGCAAAGGACTAATAGCTGTGGCTCTATATTTCAAATACACTATCCATCCCTCTACCTTCCTTTTTTCCTTCCCTCCCTCCGCTCAGCGGATTCACCATACTACTATAAACCTGTCGGAGCCAGGAATAAATGGAAGTGACACCCCATGTGTCCTTCTGGATCCCTTCAAGTGACCTCAGGCCAAATTCCCTACAGAGTATCAGCACCTCCACTGCTCTGTTGCTTGTCACAGCAGGGGACCTTCTGTACTTAAAAGTTTTTCAAATCCTCTTTGTTGTTTAAAAGACCACAGGAAAGCCATGAAAAGCTATATATCACTGTATTTTATGATTCTAGATAATGAATATGACTTATTATATGGGGAAGTTGTCAGAGCGTAGTCATGTTTTTCCCACATCTGTGACTGTTTTGTCTTAAATAGGGGGTGTTTCCATTTGCGAGGTATGGCAATACAGTAATACCAATATATCTGGTTTAGTGTATGCTAAAGCTGACTGATAATATGCAGTTTAAAAACTGGTTTTGGAAGTTCAGTAATCAGTAATAGTAATACAGTTGACAATGATAACAGCATTGTTGTGGATTTTCACCAAAAAACAATTACAATGTAATTTATTTCCCCTAACTAATGGTTGATGTGCTGTACCATTTCCTACTACAAGACAACTCTGCTCACTGCAGTGCACAGTAAAAAGGGTCAACTCCTGGCAAGGACAGGAAAAAAAAAAAATTCAGTAATATATAAGCAAACGAATGGCAGAATTTTGCATTATAAATCTTCTCATAAATCTTTTTTAATATCTTAAGTAAATGCTGTAATTTGTCTCGTCGTATAAAAACTATAAATGAAAATACAGTTGATTGATTTTGTTACCATAGAGAAAACTCAGAATGATTATATGTAAGATATATTTTTGTTGTGAGGGTTCATTTTGTCACTGTCAAAAAAAGAGAAAGGCATGATGACATGTATTAGCAAACCTGTGAACTGGTCCCATTTCCTCTGCCTACTCTGTAAATGAGAATCTGGTTTTTGCTCGTGTGTGCTTGTGATGTAGTCCTGTGTGCATCTGCGCACATACGAGTAATAGAAGGTTGAGGATGGATTGCTGTCGAGTGTGCGCAAGTGGATCTGCAGGGTTCAGCTGCCCAGCACAGGGCTGAGTGATGCTCTGCGCCTGGCCTGCCACTGCACTTCCAATACACAAACACCAGCATATTTCACAAACAAGCATTGGCTGGTGTGCTTAGCCTCAGCGCCACCTCAGATCAACAATATTAATGCACTCCAAATATTAGTTTTCTCCCTCATTACCAAGCTGGGTGCTCTACGCCTGAACCCACAGCAGTCCTTGAGGATGGAGACAGCAGGATGTGCGTTTGTGTGTGTGTATCAAGCCAATTACACTGTAATGCCTCTGGTTTCTTTTGCTTGAAGAAAATAATTTTTATGCCTGTGTGCTTGCTGTTATTTACTCTTATAGACACAAGTAGCCATATATTGCTGCTTACAAATTTATATCACCGCACTGAATTGTGTTGCACTTGTTTGTGCAGCAGAATATGAATGTATTTAGACAGGAGTCTTGACAGTCTCACTAAAGAGTTGCTTCTCGCTAAGCCTAAGTGGGAGAATAGTAAATAGAGAACGAGAGGAGAGCTGTGCATCGTGAAATCCCCATCTGCTGTAAAGTGGGGCGCTGACACTTTCAATCTGTTCGGCTTTGCATTCGTCCCTCCCTCTCAGCTCTCTTTCTCCTCTCCATTATTGCTCTCATCCTTGATCTTCCCTCTGTGCCTGCTTTTGTTTCTCATGGGCAAAACCTCTTTGGTCTGCTTTATACAGTAATCACAGGTCTATCTCAGTGACAAGGCCTTGGCTTGAGTCCCACAGTGTGTAGGTACTAGCTGTTAAAATCAACCTAGCATATTGAATAAATTCTCTGTGTTTCATAGTCCAGCCTAGCATAATACATCCCTGGTGACAGTCACCTAACATGGCAAGTAGACTTTTTTTTTTTTTTTGACCATGCCTTCACCCCAACTGTAATTACATTGTGGGTGTTCAGTTTTCCTAGAGGGACCATGGGAAATGTTTTGCACTGTGTGGATGTGATAGAGGCCAACATAACCACTTTCTCCTGGGGCAAAGGGACAAATGGTGAGATTGTTTACCACTGTTTAAATGTTAGCGTTTTTAGCCTTTTCCCATGGTCAGGAGCACTGGGAAAGGGTACTAACCACTTGGAGTTTGAACATTTCAGAAACCACGAGATGTGGTTCTAACTTTGGGTATGTTCAGCAATAAAGCACTTATAGTAAGAGTGGACATTGTGACATGTCTTGTTTTTACCACAAGTGCTTCAAACTGTGGGAAAACCATGCTTTGTCTGCCTTCTACTTCTCTTTGTTTCCTGTGTAGAGAGAGCAGCAGGTAAATTCATTCAATTATCAGCCTTTTCAAGCTCAGTTGGGTCAAGAAAAGCGTTACATTAGATCCAATCAGTGTGAGATAGCAGGTGAATTTCTATCCAATTTGCTGGTGTAAATGTGATTTCCACACATACATAAATACATAATGCCCCTCATGGAGATGTATTTCCTTTTTGGATTTACCACAAAGAACCTGTTTATCAAGAAATTTTGTGTGGAGCAATTTATAAAGAAAAATGTAATTTAATTTAATTTTTGAGCATTAAAAGATACAATATTTCTAAGACCTTCTGTATGATTTATTTTCATTACGCTCTCTTAAATTTTGTAATGCATTGCCATTACTTAGATAATGTCATGAGCCCATAACAAGCTGGTACTGCATCAGTTGTGGTACTCTTTCCCTGAGTGCTACTAATCCAGCTGCATACGCATGATTCTGGTTAGTCAAGGGCTTTCTGTGAAACTGGAGTGAGAGATGAGGTTGTTGGAGAAAGAATGAGAAACTGAGGGGCTGCGAGCGAAAGAGGGAGTGGAAGGGTGCTAAAAGGGTCACACAGGGCGGTCTGCAATGCTCAACCACTTATTCATTTTTCTCCCAGTTTATATATAGGTGTGTGTGTGCACATGCACCTGCTGCTTTTATCAGGGCAGAGGCGGGTTTGGACTAGCCGCTTTGGAAGAGAACTTGTGCAGGTGCATACACGCATGTGCGGTATGCTTATTCACTTTCAATGTGTGTTCATCTGTGTTCGTTTTGTGTGAATGTGTATGTGTATTATTTTATGCTGTAAATCAACCCCAAAGTATAGCAGCAGTGGCGTTAGTGCTTGGGGTTGGAGTGGTTGAGTGAGAAATTCCAAGCATCACTGGCCCAGGAATGATGCATCTTCATGCCTTTCATACCTCTGACTTAAGGTGTACTGCACACACACAGAATGAAGAAGAGGAAGAGAGAGATACAAAGCACATGGCATGATCAAGGGGACCTTGGAAACACCAAATTTATGGGCTTCAGCACTACAGTGCTGCTGTATAGTTCAGGTGCATGGTGTAAGCACACAGACATACATGCACACGTTTCCTCTTGTACACAAACACCTTTTTCTTTGTTGGACATCCCTGAGGGAGAGCTAGTTCCCCAGGAAACCATGGCGATAAATGAGGTTGGGATGGATGTGGAATGGCGGTGGGGGGGTGTAGGGAGCAAATAGGAGACACTAATGAAGTATGAAGGGCTGAGCATGGCCGCATGGTTCCTGCCAAGCACAACCAGTCCCCCCACCAGTCCCGAGCTCCACCTGCCCCAGGGACACAGAGAGAGAGGTGGGTCACTCTAGAGACAAAGGACTGTAAAGCCCATGCTGAATTAAAAAGAGCAAAAACTATTTTAACAATTACTCTTCATCTTCAGCATTTTTATTATAATTACACTGCACTTTTTGTCCAAGGGAAGCATTTAAAGTTTCTTCCTCTCTCTTCTCAGCTTCTCACCCCTTTGCACCTGGCAATTTGTAGAGCTACATAAAAATGGCATTGCAAAAATGTCAAAGCTATTACTGTATCACTCGCACAGCCTGCACTCAACTGTGCTCTTTTCCTGTTATTTAAACATGCCTGTCTTCATAAGTGCCCACGCACTTGTGCTTGCACTCGTCCACCCATGAATGTGGCACAACTATGCTACCACCTTGTCTTTCAAGCACAATTGTTTCATGAAGAGTCCAGCCTCCACCCCCTTCCCTACCTCCTTTCCACTCTACCAGTTATGCAGGAAGTGAGCTTATTTAGCTGCCCGCACACCAATCTGCGGCTGCTTCATATCTGCTTTATTCCTTGTGTGCTTCAGAAATTAATCAGGTTCACCATCATTAAGGATTTTCCATTTCCCCATTTTCCATTTCTATTTCCATTTCCATTCCCCCCAAGAAGCAAGTGGAAGCTGTCCAGAGGAAGCTTGTGCTAGAAAATATGAGAGTATCCATCTGTGAATATCTGCTTGTTATTGCATATGGCAGCTGATTGAGTGGCGCTAACAAGGACAGGCCAAATAACAGTGTCAACTAGGATGTACATTATTTTTATTTCTTTTACTGGTTCAGCAATTAAAATCGTCTAAAAAGTGTAGCTGTGAATGACCATAGCCTTAAAAAAAAGAACATTTTCACTCTCCTGTTCCACACTAGTAGTTTCTTCTCTAGATGGCTTCCTCTTTTCACGTGGGAGGACATGACTGAAAAAATAATAGCACTAACACTGCTAACTGTGCACTCTCACTGTTTTGACAGTATATCACATTTATCTGTGCAAATACAAACTCATTGACAGCTGATCCAGCTGTTCATCGTCATCAGTCACTGGCATTGTTTCAGAGGAAGCTAGAGTGGAAGTCTGCATCTTATTTCACATTGTATGTGTTTCCTCGATTTCTCCTTACTCACATCTTACTGGAAGTGGAAGAAGGAAGTGGAGAAACTAGATGTGGGGAAAAAACACACGGACTGTGTGTTTGTCAGATGTATGACAAGTCGTGTCCAGTGAAGAAAGAGCTACTGGAATTTGCATTTAGGATTTCTGCCATTGTGTGTAGTTGGGTGTGCACTTGAGTGTGCATGTGTTTTTCATCTTGTGTTGCACATACCTGTCAGTGCGTATTCTCCCTCTTAATATGCATCAGTGAGTCCACATCTGTTGTCATGCCTTTGTTTTGACATGCCCCGAACATGTCAGTAGCGTGGTCCTTGCCTGTCTCTGGTCTGTCAGCTGTAGGTGACTGGCATGGTCTTGATGTGTCCCTTTTTTCACCCCTGACTTTTCCATTGGGGGTGGGGGATACAGCCTCTCCAACAATTCCACAGTACAAAATCGACTTGAACTACAGAATTCAAAAAATTTGAGTTGCAATTATCAAAACCCCAATGTACAGTATAATGAGCTTGCATTGCCAGCCATCACATTTCTGCATTTTTGTGGAAGTGGATATGGTGTGAATTCCAAGCTTAACAGTGATGGTGGTTTGGAGCTTTAAGAAAAGAAGCCTGCAGCTTCTGCTTGGCTCTGCGCCAGACAGCGGGACAAATAAATCTCTAATGGGGACAAACATCCCACTGAGGATATGGTACTAACATCAAACAGCCCACCACACTTTGAATTGAATCCAGGTCCTCCTAAACCGGTCGACTAAGCTGATGACAGAAGTGAAAAATTAAATTTCCTTACAATCATGATGGGTAATCAACTGCTGCAACCAAATTTGTTTTTCGAATGCTAAAAATTAGGGAGAACATATCTTTGTGTCAAAGTCAGAATTCAGTCCCATCAAAACCACATGAAAGGGACCAAAAAGAAATGTCTCCCAGAGTTGATCCTCGGCCCAGTAACGGACTGTGAGGAGTTCAGCAGAGATTGCATGGGCAAGCAGAAAATGCCACTAATATACCATCCAGGCAGATACAGCCACCTCCCTGTCAGGGCTGCAGACACATGTTGTGCTGTGTAAGTGTGTGTGTGTGTATGTGTGTGTGAATGATGAAACATGGTCAAATAAGTCGGCTAGTCGTGAAAGGTGGAACAGTTGTTTCCCTTACATTTTCACTGCTAACTTGTGATAAGTGCTCTGTGGCCTGTTTTTCCTTATCCTTATCCCCCTCATTAAAATTTTCTTAATCTGCATTCTCTCCTTCTCTGCCTCTCCTCCCCTCTCTATCTTTTCTGTGTGTGTGTGTTTGTGTGTGTATGTATGTGTATCTTTGTGTATGTATATGTGTGTGTGTGTGTGTGTGTTTGTGCATGTGCTTATACCTGTGTATGCCAGCTCAGGACTAGGCCCAGGGAGAGATAATGAAATAATAACTCTTATCAAACCACTGCAGACTGAGTGGAGCTCTCTCTTTTTGCTCTTTCTCTCTTCTCTGCCTCCTTGTCTTTGCTGCTCCCCTCTCTGCCTCAGCACTCGTCTCTCAGGCTGATTCCCTGACTGATTCTTCCTGCCACTCACACGCTGCAGCCAGTGCTCACGATGCTGCTGCTGAAGCATACAGTGCTAATCCAGCTGTGGTGTTCCGCGTAGCGAGCGCTCATTCTCATCCAGACGATGAGTGTGGGGGAAAGGCATCAGTTTTGACTGATGCAGCTTAGTTGTGCTGCAGGGTCACGATCAGTGTGGGGATACAGACAGTTAAAGTTACAGAGAAGCTTTTATTTGGTGATTTTTTTTTTTTTTTAATGCCAGGATGAGGGGTCTTTTGACTGCGAAAGATGAAAGTCTTCCAAACAGTGGCCTGTGCCTCATTATGGATCCAGAGCTGCTCCTCATCCTATAGATAAATTATTCACAACATGGCCCAAATGAATAATATTCTTCTTTAACCCTCCTTGCATCCCTTTATCTCTCCATCCCTCCAACCTGCCTCACCCACTGTGGTCAGGGTGTAGGAAGGGGTGAATGCAGCGAGTATCCTGTGTCAGAGCCTTGAATAAAGGACAGTTTGGTGTCAGCCCACTAATGAACAGCGAGTCTTTTAGTACCAACGCTTTAATAAGCTTCCTCTGGTTGCCACACATCTCATTTGTGCCTCAACACTGGTTTGAATATCGTCTGGTGCAATCAAGATGTACCCCCCCACACTTCCCTTTTGCCATTGTCTTTTTTCTTTTTCTTTCTGAGTTTGAATGAAGTTAATAACGGAATAGTTTCTTGTAAGTAAGTTTTTGGCACATCCTCTAACCTCCTCCTCTCTCTCTCCTTGTCTCTCCCATCTTTCTGTCTCCCCCTTATTCATTTTTCCCCCATTTTTCTATTGTCAATTGTCTTTCTCCTCGCTCATTCACTGCCCATTTCCCACCTCTCTCTATCTCAGTCTGTGTGTAGTGGCCTTACCATTTAAAAAAAGAACATTAAAAAGAGATGAGACGGATAAGGTGACAGAAGTTGGAGAAAGAGAGAGCGAGAGAGAGGAAGGAGTGAAGGTGAAGGTGAAGGAGGACAAGGCAAGAGGGAGGGGCAGAGGTGTGAGGCAGAGAGCAGCAGAAGCCTAAGTGATGCTGACAGGGACACATTTGCTCCAGAGCTGTGGAATTGTGTTGTGTGAAATTGAAACGGCGGAGCATCAGGAGCAGTTATTTGCAATAAATTTCAACTGCTTCAACACTTTGAAGGCAACACCCCCACACCACCCCAGTACGACTACCCTCCCCACCATTCCCTCTTCCTTGTATTTTTTCAGTTACCTTTTGCTATAATCTCTGTCTCGCTTATTCCATTTGTCCCCTTTTATGTCGTCATTCCTCTCTCCGTCTTGTCTTTCAGTCTTTCCTACATTCGTCCTCCCCACCCGTGTCTATTTCCCGTCTTTAACCATCTTTTCACTGCTGGTGTCCTTCAGGCCTGCTGGGCGCTGTGTCCAGGCCTGACACTTGACGTCCCAGCTCGGCTTCTCCACCACAGGCCTCTCTCATCCTCCCCTCACACCCCCCACCCAGCATCACACTAAGCAGCAGTGACAGGCACCAAGGCTGTCAGCCAGTCAAAGAGCAGAATTAATTTGTTTAATTTCATACCTTTCCATTTAGTCACCAACCCAGCCAAGGCACAGGGTGTCAACGCATCCAGTAAATTTTGCACGCACACTATTTTTTGGAGGCTTTGGCTAGGAGGGGGGGTCAGGAGGATGCCAGCCAGAGGAGGAGGAGGAGGAGGAGGATGATGGGGAAACATTAGCACCTTTCATACAGTGCAGTTAATGTATTTATATCAGGATGTAATGGAGTGTTTCTAATAATAAAAGGCAATTTCCAAAATCATTTTCGCCAGCTGATTATACAAGTCCATTTGAGCTCCAGAGGCCTTGTGATAACATTGCCCACAGACCTGTTACACTGGAAATGGGAAGTGACATGAAGTTTAGCACCGTGACCTCGTCTGAGCCTGTCAGGTTTTTAAGGAGCTCACAGATGCTGTGATGAAAATATTAATGACCCCCCTCCCCACCCCCCATCCCTTACCCTTTGTCCACCGACACACACATAAATGCACACACACAAACTCCGGCTTAATAGAAACCGACACACATGTAACTAAAAACAAAGAAGAAACAGATGTACAATTCCAATCAGTCCTCTGCACCAAGAAAAGCCCCCGACACTGCTCCAGAGAGCAATTCTGAGAGCAATATCCAATCTAGCCTGTGAATTTATGTACTTCTCTCAGCAGTAGACTGTATAGCTACAGTTGGCCATTGGGCATAATGACACATTTGAATAAGATGTATATTTACTCAGGGGACCTTGTGTCACTTGCCATGGCAAAGGGATGGTTTTCACCAGTGACACAATTTGCTGCTTGGGGCCTTGGTGCTGAAGCGTGGCGCAGGAGTGTGCATTTCATGCAATGATTCCTCCTGGCCTGGCCGGCTGTAGGCATGTTTGACTGGCAGGGAAATGGGGGGGGGGGGGCAACTGTATTTCGAGTAAAGAGGAATTATAAGAATGATTCATTGACCCTGCTAGAGTTCAGCAACACTTTGTCTTTTAGGGATGGGCAAAAAACATTTAAAAAAAAAAAAATCTTTTTAGGCTTGGGGACAATTCAGGATATAAATAGATTTTCTTCCTGCAAAATACACACAGACCAAAATGTGACTGAAAGATCTACAATGTCATATGCAAGACAGCTTTCTTGACAAGCAACAGTAATAAATGACCAGCACCACCTGCACGGAGGCTGTCATAGTAACACATATAGCTAAAAGTACAGGTTACACCTGGATCATTCCATACAGCTGTGTCAGTAAGTCAACTAAGTAGAGCAGGGACACAAGTTTAAGTAATAATTTTCAGGACAGATGGAGCAGAAATGTCTACTCACTAATTCATCTGCTCCTGCTGTTTGTGTTTCTTCACAAGACAGTCGGATATCTTCAGACAACTGGGTGCCCAGCAGGGACAGACTGAACAAAGTAAAATACTCACATTGTTCAGTCAACTATCATGACTTCACCTCTTGAAACCAGATAGTGTCTTGTTAACAAAGGAGAGTTTCTTTTTTTTCAGTCTGTCTTTCTAGTAGATGCAATTATTAAATTCTCTACAAGTGGCCAGAGTCATCCACCTGTAGTCAAAAGACACCTGGAGTTACAACACTCCTGTGAGCAGTGGCAGGTGCTCATATTGTGTAACTACGTATACCATAGTTTATAGGACTATAATGACTCAAGACACCAATTGTAGCACCTGACATGTAGATTACTCTTTGGCTTGAATTTTTTGTGCATGTTTTAATTACTTGATTTTCATAATGTAGACATTTTGTACATCGTGTAAAGACTAAATTCACTCAGGCTCACTTTGACACAAATACACTAGAGCACAAAGAGGTTTGTGGTTTGAGTGTCATTTACTTATATCCCATGTGAATAGCTCTGTTTTTAGCTTTTACTCACTCTCATAACCTTAATTTACTTTGTACAGGCATGTTGGTGTTTGGCATTATATAGTGCAAGAGGCGTAGAGTAAAAGTCTTTTGCATTGTCCTCTTTGATCATTCAGATATGGGCTAGTTTTATTTGTTATTTGCTGTATGTCTGTCCAAGTGTTTAAACTTAATTGTTATCAGTCCTGGGAACTCTCCATTGACTCTGTGACTCATACAGACTCCTAAGGGGAATGTTAACATGCAATATAAACTACAATCCGTTCCATTAATTATACCAGACCACAAAATCACTTGTATCAGCAGGCATTAAAGTTGTGTTAATCCACACTTCTGTTTTTGTATTAATATTGATGTGTTCATAAAAAGCCAGGCTCTGATTAGTAAGACCTCCAGGCCTTTGATAGAGGGCTGTAGGGATTTCTGAAAAATGCATGAAACATAAAAGTAATATGAAAAGTTTATTAACTCTAAATATCCCAGTGCCAAGTGCACACAAGCGTAATCACACAGTGCTGCTGTAATTAAAAAATACTTTTACATCCCGGTGGAATAGACTGTTTTATTTTACAGGCTTTTATTATTATTTCTTGCATGCTTTGTTTACGTGTTACAGGGCATGTAGTGTGGTGGTGCATAGGTCTCTGTGACACAAGAATGCATGCATAAAATGCATTGTTTTTTAGGGTTAGATTTTAAAAATAAAGATGTAAACTACTGAGCATGCTCCCTGGAGTTGTGTCACTCCTGTGTCCTGAGAGTCGCTGGGGAGGAGGCAGCGGTGATGCATCCCTGACAGGCTAGCACTAGCAGTTCTCTGGAAGCACTGCACTCGCTCAATGTAGGGAGCTAATGTGTTTGACCCCTCTTTCCCAAAGGAAGTGCTTCCCAGCGCTTGCAGATGAATGAATCAGCATGTTTATAAGAGCTCCTCATCAGTCACACCATTTTTTCCCCCTCCCGTTCTTTTTAATCTTTGCTTTCTGTCTTCATGGTGTCCTGACACAGTGATACTAAACAGTCATTAGCTGAGCTGAATATATTGTCAGGGGGGTTTAAGTTGAAGTGATCTCATGCTCTTGATTCTAAAATAGAAAATAGAGGCACAGTCTGCACACAGCATCAGTAAAAGAAGAACCAGCAAAAGTCCCTGCTAGTCTCAGATCACTGTTCAGTAAACCATCTGGCCTTTTGTGTTTATTCAGTATCAGTTCTTAACCTCTTCTTAAGGCAGATATGAGCTGTTTGTCACTTTTTCATCCCCTCTGTCATCTGTCTCTTGCACCAGGCACTGGAGGCAGCTGTTTTAATACTTCTCCCATATGGATCTTTCTTAAGATATTCACAGAGGCCTAGTTTTATTCTTAGCATCTGCTCACATAGTGACAATAAGGGTTCATGAAATGTTAACTCTTCAGGCTAACACTCTCACTTCGCTGCCCCGCAGTCTCTCTCTCCCATTTCTCCCTCTCTCCGTCTCTATTGCGATACTTTCTGTTTGTCTCATTTTCATACATATTACATATTCACTGCTCTTATTCATTTCCTCCCTTGGCTATACAGTGTCTCTTTTCTTTATGCAGGCTCTGATTCTATGATGCGGCCAATGGCACCTGCAATTTTGTGTGTGTGTGTCTGGATATGTGTGAAATATTTGTGTGTCACTGCCTTTCTTTTGTGTTTGTTTGAGCCTGTGTGTGTTTTGGATGGCATTTGGGATTCCAGTGCATCCAGTCATTAAAAAATAATGTCGCCTTCAGTGTTTCCCCTACATTGACAACCCCCACCCCCCAGAGAAACCAAAGACAAAAAAATTAAAGTGAATGTAAAAATTAAACAAATTGATTTATATGCATTATTGTTGAGTCCTCTCCTACTTTCCAACAAGGATGGACAGCCGTTGACCCCAATCATTTGAAAGTCAGGCCAAAATATCAGTGTTTTTTTTTTTTTTTGTTTGTTTTTTTTTTTACTCACACAATCTGGTGACAGTGGTGAGAATTCTAGCAGCTCTGCTACTGATGGCAGGGAAGCTAGTCCTGGCCAGAGCACTTGCAGCTCTCCTACTGTTACAGCTGCACCCCCCGACAAGCATAGGACAAGCATAGGACAAGCATAGGACAAACATAGGACAAGCATAGGACAAGCATAATATAGACTTTGACCTGTCTTGGCTGTCAGAGAGGAAATAACTCCTCCTGGCTCTAAAAACCAGTTTCAAAAGGCAGTGGAGGAATAACATTTAATATTAACAAACGGTCCAATTTTCATCTGTACAGAATAAACCACTCCCCAAAGCAGTCAACCAAGAGGAAACACTGACCTTACAATAAAGAGGTCCTGTGGTCAAAACCTAGTATTGGTCCTTTCATGTGAGAGGTTTTTAAGCTTTCCTTGTGGCTTTGTCACTTTCTTCCCAATACTCCTGTTTCAGCTTAAATAAAGTGGAAACTGTAGGTGTAAGTTTTCATGCAGTGCATGTTGGGATATTGACTTATGAATAGCATTTTGAGGTTTACCAAAAGGGCTGATGATAGGTTGTTGTAGAAACATCAGAACCGATGTATATGTCAGCTGAATTGTAACAAGAAATTGGATTCAGATTAGAAATGCCAAAATATATTTGGTGTCATTCAGAAACATTGTCCCCATTACGTAGTTAGACCACTAAAGAGGACTGACAAGGTTATATTTCAGCTGTAAAACCTTTATATGAAAAAGTACAAACTTAAGACTAAAATGTCTATGAAAAAAAAATGACCATGAGCTAATATATCAGGTTTTTTAATATGGATGACAGAATTTCTGTATCAGTGGGGTTGTAATATGAATTATTGAGTATAGAATATCAATGGGATATACTGAATGTATTTTCATAGTGTATACTGGGTATTAAACTCTTTCGGTATTTCATCCTTGTGTCTCTTCATAGAAACTTTATATGAACAGAGCCTGGGAAACCCACACTTTTTTGATGTGTGTAGTCAAGGTCAGCAGTAAAGTGGCCAGCTCATGTGTCTGAGATGAAAGGGACACAGGTGTGTTTGTGCAGAGCAGCAGAATTCTCTCAGAATTGCCTCTTCATCATTATTCTCTGTCTGTGCCTGTTTTTACCAAATGCGTGCACGTAAATAAAGAAGCACAGAGACACACACATCAATCTGATGGTCTTGCAGCCTGGGCTGTGCCCTGAACCTCGTGCGATCAAGAGGTTTTGACTTCTTCGTCCCCCCTCCTGTCACCAGAGCAATGAACGATGAGGGTCAGTGCTCAGGTTAAATGACCAGGCTCATAACCCATCGTCCAAGTAGCTAGTCACCCGGTAACCGTTACCACGGAGAGAGAGGCACGCCCATAGCTCGTCGAATTCACCCTTCTCACACACACTTGTGCGTATTCTCATGTATACAGATGGCAAGATAGAACAGTATCACACACTCAACCAGGGATGGATCGAGATAAATAGATACGTGCATGCACATACACACACTCAAGACAGAAACACACATTCAGGCCAGGTAAGTGAGCTTATCCCCCTGCGGCAGTGGCTGAGAGGCTGCTCAGCCATCAGTGAAATGGAGTGTTGCTCAGCTCAGTCTGAGCTTTATTCTCTGGTCTCTCTCCCACTGAGACAGAGCCACATCCACCACCAACACCACATAGATCCTTATCCTCATGGGTGAGCAAGTACAGTTGACTCAGATAACTGAGTAGTAACTTTTGGTGCCATGGCTATTGGGGTTGTTGTATTGACTTGCATTGCCAGTGTTGCTGTTATTTTGTTCACCACTGCATGTATTCTCTCTCTGCCTTGATTATGTGTGCTTTTGATTATCTGCATCAGTAGACATACAGTTAATCTATAGTTAGTTGTTGCCTAGAAAACCATTTGTCTCCATGCTTCTAGCCAAGCTAGAGATGTGGGATGTCATTGTTGGTTTGTCTGTCCGTCTGTAGGTCTGTCACTTTCTTTAAGACTGAATTATGCCAAGAACTATTGAATGGGTTGTCATTACTTTTATACAGATGTTCATGGTCCCCAGAGGATGAATTTTTTTTTGTTTTTTGACTTTGGTGGCACTTCCCTAATTTTTCCTCTAGCACTATCATGAAGTTGGCATTTACATTGTCTTGACAGCTATTGCATGGATTGCCATGAAATTTCTTGCAGACATTCATGTCTCCTTTGGGATGAATTGTAATAACTTAAGTTACCTCTACTACCTCTAGTGCCTGATGATGGCATTAGAGGAAGTAAGCATCACCAAGTGCCTGACAGTCCCATCAGCCTTGTCTCACCCATGCATTGTGTTTATTTCTAATTAGCAAATGTTAGCATGCTAACTTGCAAAAGCGAGGTGGTTACACCTGCTAAGCAATATGGTAGCATTGTTACTGAGCATGATAACATGCTGATGTCAGCATTTAATTCAAGTACAGGCTCACAGAGCCATCAGTCTGGCTTTAAACCTTTAGCCTTTTTGGATGATGTTATTACACTACATTACATCACATGCTTCTTTGTGAGTTGAGAAAATCATTCAACCTTTTATTAATTAATTTTAGGTCTAAAAATGTCAAAAGGCATTTTTAATCAAGCTTTAAAAGAGGTCCTTAACTAGTGACATTTTGGAAATTTTCACCTGTCAACAGTGCATGTCTGAATGTGTCTGCATGCATGAGTTTTTATCCTGTAAGTGTGTGTATGTGTGTGTTGGTGTCAGTATGTGTATCAGTTTGGTCTGTAGCAGAGGGCGGTGTCAGTTCTAATCTGGGACAAAGCAGGGATGGAAAGGTCAACTCTGCAGCGAAACACAGAGATAGAGACACACACACATAGACACACACACATAGACACACACACACGATATAGACAGAGACAAGCACACGTATAGACACTTTGAAAAGCAAGCACACAAAAGAAGATATTTATGGGAAACATGACTCATGTGAAAAGGTCAAGAATCACACTGGGGATTTGCAGGTGTATGCCACCTATCTGTATCAGTGTACATGGAGGTGCATGGGTGTGAGTGTGTATTAGAAGACACAAGTGTGCAAGCGATGAGAGTCTCTCTGTGTGCTTTTTTGGAGCCTTGTGATATTCCTTATGGGAGGCAAAAAGACAATGTAACAGTGAAGCGAGGAGCGAGGAGGGAAGCACAGAAGAGAGAATGGAAAAGGGAGAGAGCCAAGAGAGTTGAGTGTGAATTTCCTTAAAGTGCTCCATTTGGTGAGTCATTATTTTCACTAAAGCCGCAAAGAGCATTTTGTTCCCCAAAGGAGTCGCTCCTACCCTCTCCTTCCTGCTTGTTCTTCCCTCATCCTTTCTTCTAGAATGCCAGCTAGTGTCTATCATTTGTTTGTTTTTCAGATGACTTCTGTACACTCAGAGCTCAGTGAATGATCTTTTAAGATTTACCTCAAACCTTTCAGTATATCTCGCATTAATAATGCATTATAAGAGGGAACAAATTAACATTCCATATCCAGGACTTCGTCCGCTGCCCCTCTTTGCTTATATTAATTTTTCTCAGTGAGGAATGCTGATCCAAGCTGATAGATTATGTCTGTGCATTCATAGAGCTGTATTGCTTACTCATGCATATCTGTCGTGGCGGTGATTGTGTCCTCTCTGTGGGAGCTGGCCGCAGCCATACAATCAGCTCAGTGTGATAAATAGGAACACAGAGAGAACAAACCTTGCTGTCACTACAAATAAACATCTGTGGGGGCGCCTCAAGGCCTGCAGAGGCTTTCTCTTACACATAAACACACTTGATAACACAGATGCAGGGACAGACACATTCTCACACACTGACACACAATCTGCCTCCTCCCACCCATTCAGTTGCTCAGAAGGTTACTATCCTCTCCTGCGTATTATTTCGATCTGCAGAAACAAACGCCTTCGCTCCCTCTGGATTTCGAGATAAGCAGATTGGTTTGTCTTTTGGAGAAGACAAAAGGAGCTCAGTCCACACAAAGGTTTATAAAATGGCACCACCACGGTGGTAGAGAAGAGACTGAGCTCACAGGAGCCTCGAAAGCTTACCTCTAATGCCAGAAAATGTCACTTCCCATTTCAACAATAAAGACATGCAAATTCCTACCCAGGTACTTTTGTCTTGGTTTTACATCTGGGTCTCCTGCTGGCATGTGACACACCATGTGACTGCTTTACTGGCTGAATAATTTTTATTGTTTGCTGGGGATCTTTATTCTTATTGCATATTCCAGCACTGTCACCTCCTTTTTTTCATCAAAGAACAAGACATCAATTTCTCTCCACTTTGGTTGTTGGATGGCAAACATTTCATTTCTGGTTTAACTTGGTGTCAGCTGTGTTTTGCTCCTCTGTCTCCCTCTCTCTGTCTCTCTTCATCTCTGGAAACAAGGAGAAGTTCAGCAGACTGCATGGCTCCACCAAGCGCTTGAAATGCTAATCAGAATTGATCTGGATGGGGGATATTAAAAAAAACTGGGGTGATTGCTGTCACAGGGCTCAGTGTGGGGCTGATTTAGAGCACCATAAATATTAATGGTAGATGCCCATCAGAGATGGCATGTCACTGACAGTCCCATGATTACCCACTGAGTGCCGTACACAGCAACCTGTACAAGTGATTGGTTCAGGCACACACACACAAACACATGCACACACAAAGCGTTGGGCGAGTGAGAAGCCTAATTGAAAATGTAAACAGCAGTGGTGATGTGTGTAGTGACAGGGTTGATTAGATAGCCCTTTCTTACTTGGTTGAGCTTTATTAGAGATCTAATGGAAGATGTCCAGTCTCTCATTGGCACAGCCAGAGACACTAAAGCTATCTATACACACACACACACACACACACCAACCTGCCTCTTCTTGGCTGAGAAGCCATACACTTAATTAATACAGCACTGTTGACAAGGAAAATAGTAATATGCAGGCCAGTTTCAGTGACAACTAATGGAAATATAAGGACAGATTTGTGGATACATTCTTTGTTTTTCTTTAGTAATAATGCTAATATTTAATTTCATATGTGCTGTAGATCACAGATACAGTCCTCGTGTAACTGAATAGTTTGACTTCCAAATTAAAGGTGTCTCGTGGAGTTTAAAAAACAAATGAACAGACAAACAATGGTTTTGTTTACAATCAGCGAGTTTACATTCAACAAAAGTATTTCAAATCCTGCATTATTTGCATCCATGTTTTCTTCCTTGCAGTTTTACTATCTGCCTTTGTTGGTGCATTGCAGCATATCTTGGTATGTAACTGATAATTTTGTCACAGCATGTTTATATTGAGAGAGAGAGAGTGAGTTGTGCAGTTACACTAAATCTTAGGTCTTCAACAGTTTTTGGTCTCTGCTTTGTTTAGGCTAGTTTGAATACTGTTATGTCTATAAAATGTGTTTTCTGTTACTTTTCCACAGTAGGCTAGAGCAACTGGTACAACACAGACAGAAATGTTGTCTATCAAGTCTTACACTGGCTTTTAAGCATGCCGTCTCTGTCAGTCTTCCTCACTCTTTTCACATACACAGACACAAAGTTTCTCATCGACTACAAACTGGGGCAAGTAACATCTTCTAAGATGACCCCTGGACACAAACAGGCCCCTGCCTCTCTCTTCCACCTTTTGAAGGGTACCATTGGCAAAGCAAGGCACGTCTGTATTGATGCACATAGTTGGCAGTCTGCAGACAAGATCCACGGAACATCCAGGGCCATGGAGAAAATCAATGGTTGCTATCTCTGCTTGCTCCTAACTGATCTGAGGGCATGGGATGAAGCCTGTTTATGACTTCATTATTGGCGCTGTCCAAATTATTCATTGAGGTGTACCATCATAATCCACTACCTCCTCAGGTCAGGGCTTATTGTCCATAGTTCACTTTAGAATTAAGTGCAAAATGTTCACACACTGCCACTTACTTTTGCCCTACTTTTGACATCAGTGATTAAGGTCTCCTTCCTCATGTCCACATCATAGCCATGGCCAGGCAATGAAAGATTCACCTCCCTAAAGTAGGAATGTAACATTTTGATTCTTTTGATTCTGCTGCTGTACAGTGAGATAACTTTTATGTGACTGTACTGGTTGATGCAATATGTCTTAGATCTGTCAGTGCTTATATTCAGATGCATTCATTTCGACAGAAAGTAATTCAATCAGCGACGCTGATAGTTGTAAAGAAGCCTCTGTAGATATTGTCTACGGTCTCCAACCTGATATTGCTGCAAGTGGCTGAGGTGTCACCTGCCATGGTAGAGAAAGGATGTATGTGCCTGTCGGCCTCCCTGCCTTCCCCTCCAGCTGTCAGCCCTGGCCCGGTCTAACAAGGCGAGGCAAGGCTAATTGAATCCTAAACACTTTTCTCCTTCTGCTTAACCCTGTCTTTCATCTCCCACCTTCACTGCAGTGATGGGTTAAAACTCAGGATTCTAGCACAACATGACATTATGCTTTAGACTTTGTTTTTTTAGACTTTGTCTTTACTCCAATGTTTTTAATATTTATTTGTCTCCACATTTAATCATGTCTCTCTCCTTTTCTCTCTCCATCTGTACCTCTCCTCTCTCCTCCTCTCATCACTTTTATCTCTAGTGGTTCCATCTCTCCCATGGCCCAGGGCTTAATTGCTGTTATCCTATTACTGTTTTAATGGTCCGTTGGCACTGAATTTGGTTGATGAAAATGTATGAGCGTAACTGTTAGTGTGTTCTCTCTCAAATCTGAGACCGGCATAAACAGATGTCAGCACAACCATCCCCCTGTGCTGTTTTTCTTCATTTGTACATTTACAGGAAAGTGGGCTTTCAGTGGTCTACTCCAAAGCTGCTGGGGTTGCGATCTCAATCTTGGCACAGTTTGCTACATTTTTCTAGGCTTAAAGGCCAAAGCGCTTGCAATTATTTTCAATAAAATGAAGTACATTAATGAATAAAACAACCAAAGTAATTGCATGCCAGCTCCCTCTCAGTGTGAGCAAAGTTAACTCTTTGTACTTCTTTGCAGCCTTTCTTTTTAAAGTGAGCTTTAACCCCTGCTGTAGCAGATAAATAAGAGGTGCTAGAAAGAAACCTCTATGAATATCAATTACACTTGGGAGTCAGAGTGAGTGCCTGTGCTTTTTAAAGTCAAATACAGTTCCTCAGGCTCTATGATACAATGGTCAAGGTGGACCAGATTACAATTGATTAAAGTTGTAAGCTGCAAAGGTTTGATCATTTTTATGAAAAAATGAAAGAAAATCGGGGAGACCTTTACCTCACAGTAGTAGTTCCTCTGAGAAATGTCTGCATACTATAGAGAACCGGACAGCTTTGGTAGAGAGGGAACGTTTTCATCCCTCCATCCTGAGGGTCAACTTTTAAGTAATGACAGATGAGCCAAGGCTCCACTCTGTCCCCACTCACTCCGTTGTCTGATGTTAATGGCCTCTGATGCTCTGATAGACAGAAGCATGTCTAGGGATAAATCATTCAGAGGTCATCGGTGAAGCTGTCACTCATGCGCTCTGACGGCTGCCTGTCTGGTTCTTCTCCAATTCCCTGCCTCATCCTCTAGCCTGTCTGTCCACCCCCCCCCCCACCTGTCCTGGGCTTTTCTTCATCCGGTCACCCCTCGCCACTGCTGCCCACTGTGCTTGGCATGAGCTGCTAAGTCAGGCTTCAACAGGCTACGAAGTTAGATGTAACTGAAACATTTCATTTTATTAAACACACACTCCTCTCTGTCCACTGAGAAAACCGTTCTTGTTTTTATATATAAGGATTAATTATTAACATACAACATAATGCTTGTTGCAGCCTGACACGAGTACAAGCACACATTTTGGCAGGCGCACATGCACACACATACGGTACATATACATCCACAAACACACACTCTGCAATTTCCCATCTTATAAAATAGATTTCCAGTAATTACAGCTGTCATCGCATATTCCTTTTCTCTTTATTTTCTCCTGGCTGTTGTAGGTTTAAGTGGCTGTTCTGTGGAACAAGACAAGCAGTGCTCCATAATGAAGTGTTTAATATTTGATGCCATTGGATTTCACAGCTAATAAAAGCTGCGTGTGTGCCTCCATTAGCCCTCTGTCCAGGCTTGAGAATAGTGCTGCATGGCTGCACAATGTAAATCACAATCTGTCCACAGCCAGCTAATGGGGCAACCCAAAAATCTGTCATGATAGAAAGTAACAATACATACACTGTGCTAGAATTTTACAATCACTGTTTATACATTATTCACATCAGTTCTTTATGCTGTTTTGGTGCATGGCTGTTTGTGCCAGGGGACATGGAGATATTTTGTTGGAAGGGAGCCTCTGAAGAGCGTTATCTGTTAAAGAATATTTCAGATGTGTGAGACCATTCCCAGTTATTTCTCTGTGTGTGCAAGTATCTGTGTATGTAAGAGAGAGAGAGAGAGAGGGAGCAACAAGAGAAAAGAGAGAAAGCTGAAAACACAGGGCTTGATCTTTTGCAGTATTGATGTTGCCAACATTCAGCTGCCAATACAACTTTCAGCAGAGAAAACAAATATAACAAAACTGGATGCATTTTGACCACATACAGTACTTATATTTTTTTAAAAGGATTTCTCTATTTATAAATATATTCCTAACAGAAACTCTTTCTTTTACATGTCTTCCCTCCACCTTGCTGCCTCCCTTCTTCCAAACCAGGTAAGAATAAAATGGTTTATTTCTTTAAAATTTAATAGCCTCATTTCCCATCCTCCCTGGCCATCCCCTCTTTTCTTCTTCCCTCGCTGTCTCCTCCATCAGTAAACTCCCCAGAGGAAATGACAAAGGAAGTAAGGGCCAACAAATGTCAATGCTAACAGCAGTGTAAAGTCATGACAGGCATTGATTCTGGACTGAGGAGAGAACAAGTTGAGGGAAATCGTAGCTTATGTGGTTAGGTACACAATGGGCTGAGTCGAGCAGATTGGAAGCCCTTGTTGTGGCTTGTTTTGACAGGGCCCCACATGCATGTGCTGTGTCACCTGTAATGAAGAAATAAGGAATGAAATGTGTGAATTTATACCTGCATGAACACAGAATACCTTGTTCTCTTATGGCCCCCTTAATGATAATGCTGTCAAAAGTAGCTCCTTGTGCGCTCCATTTGTGCATTAGATTTGCTGTTTACACTCACAATTGCTCAAAATAGGTGTATCTGTGCAAACTACAGACTGGTTTCTCATAAAATGGCTGCAGCAGCCATACTTTTATGATCTGGTTTTCATCAGTGGGATACATTGAGTTGTATTTACTAACTACTTGGTATTCACTCATTGCCGTTGACTAGAGCTCCAACAATCCACTCCTCGCTGCCAGAAGATCTTAGCACCAGCTTCATAAGAGTCGCAGAGCAATTTACACACCCAGTGCACTCACACAGTTATTGCTGTGGTGGATGTGTTTAGTTAGTTTCTCCATGTAGGATGCTGAAATGTCAGGCTATTGTGTTCTGACAGAGGGAAAAAGCTTAAAATCCATCTGATCATCCAAACAACCTCTTGAGTTAGACAGAGAGTGATTTGGTAGTGTTCATGTTGTATTTCATTAACATGTAGTAACTGCATGCTTCTGAATTCACAGATAGCAGGTAGAGAAGCTTTTTAATGAAGAACTGAGCATTGAACCAAACAAACACACCAGAAAATGGTGACAGGAAGCTTGTATTATGAGAAATCTGAATTCCACGATGCAATTTAATATCAGCTATAAATATAAAAGTAAAATGCCTATGCCTATCAACAGACACACTAAAGTGACAAGATTCCACAGATGATATCACAGCCTTGCCAGCACAAGCTGCATTTGAGGCGATATTGATCAGATGTGCAGCAGGGAGAGTTTAATTTGGAGATACTGGCTATAAAGACTCATATTCCCTGCTAAGGAAGTGGTGCTCCCCCTCCAATTATATTTAGATTACACAGTTGGAACTAGCTGGCGTTAGAGCTATTATTCAGGAACGAGTAAAGGTTAGAAAGACTCCCTGGAGTAACCACATTCAGCATAGTCTTTTGTTGAAGAACTAAGGATATTACAGTCTGTGCTTTATTTTCATTTTCCTGCTCTCACTCTTTTACACTCTCTCCATCTCTGTATGATTGCTGTTAGTAGACTGTGACCATCACTTCTATTCATTGAATGAATGAACGACACATTACAAAGCCAAAAAAATGCAACTGTCATGGCTTTGATTTGTTTTGAACTTGACAATAGCTAGTTGTAAGACAGCCTTTTCTTCAGAGTTAAGGTTCTGCTCAATGCATTTGTTTGTATGTTTGCTGTAAATATTCCTACTTACACTAAATATGAGGCCATGGTGGTCTGTGCTTGATTGCTGAGAGTGTGATAGAAGTGAGCTCATCAGTTGCGCCTCTTTCTCTGCAGAGGAAAACTGAGGTGGATGGAACTTAAAACATTTTGTGTTTTTAAGAAGCTTCCAAGTCTTCCCCCGCTACTTTGCTACTCCCAAGGCTGTGACGTTTCATATGTAACCAGAAAACCCCTCTCCTCTCTCCTTGAAACCCCTCTCCTCTCTCCTTGAATGTCTGTGTGTGTGTGTCCAAGAGACATAACTGGCAATCTAATGGGTCTGGCTCAGGCCAACGCTCAAAGTAAACAATGACAAAGTGTAACATCCTGCCAAGCTGTCGGTCAGCCACATGGAGATAAAAACATATTAAATAAGTGAGGACGAGCGATTAATTTGCTCAGAACCCTGGGTGATGGAGTGTGACTCAGGATCTTCTGTCAGATACATTGAGTATTTTTTATTAAGTTTTATAATCGCGCGACTTTACAGATGGTGTGAAGGTTTGTCATCACGTACTACACTACTCATCCGTCTGCAAGTGTTACCAGCAGTCACAGCAGATGTCCTGAGCCTTTGAGAAAATGTGGGGAGACACAAATCCAGCATATTTCTCACCAGTGTTGTGACACAAGGACAACAGAGGGGCTGGAGGAGATGGCAGAGTGACTCTCACACATACTGTAGAGTGAAATGATGTTTACAGCATAACCTCTGTTGTGGCTGGAAAAGTGACAGTATGTCCACAGATTCCTGCTCTGATAGAAAATTCTGCTGGTCACATCTCAATCCCACAAGCCTTTGTAAAAACATCTGTTAGAAGGAAACTGGGTGTCTGTGCAAAATCAATATTGTGTACAAGTTTGTCAGCTCTAGAAAGGTCTCATAAAGAAAAGTATCAACTTATTTGGTATCATATCAGTGTCAGTCTCAGTGTCTTTAGAGGATATTATGTCCCAAACAAAATGAAATTCAGAAGGGAATAACCCACCTACTGTCAACTGTAACCATAAGAGAATGCAGCTGTGTCCAAACACATTACACACTCACTCACACTCTGTCACACAAGGTTATTGTTGGCTCAGACATCAGCAGCTTCATCATCAGGCCCAGACATATTTTACATCAACTGATGGATTCAGACTGATGAATGAGATATGTCATCAGTGGTAAACAGTGTGATTTATGAAGGTGATTTCACGCTTTGCTTTCACTCACACCTCTTCTAACTGCCCTTTACTCTGCTCTAATATTTATATAGATTGGAGATGCATAAAATATTGCTCAAGTAAAGATTCTTTTCAGCCATACATACAGTTAGAAAGGTGACACATCTTTTCACATTGGCTTTTAAGTTTAATATTTAATACTGGTGCTTGGATCTTGCATAACAAAGCAGGTAAGCAGGCAATAGAATATGTTAATGTGGAAATAGTTATTCAGCAAAACAGCTCCCTGGGTAACAATGACTGGAGAGAGAGACAGAGTGAGGGAAAGTAAAAAGGGGAGAACAGAGAGAGCTCACTCTACATGCCAGAATAAGCTTCTTGAAACATTTTCATTTCTCTTTTTCTACAAGTTGCATTTTCTCCAAACTTCCTCATGGCCACCACATAGTCTCTGCCCAGAAAGAGTCCCAAAAGTAACAGTAACAGGAGTCCTTGGTATGTATTCTGCCATTGCTCAAGTCAAAAAATGAAAGTTGTGTGAGAAGTCCCAGGATAGTTTCTCACAGGGAGTTGGGTCAGTGTGTGAGTATGAAGAGAAAGCAGGGCTGATTTGCAGCAAGTGGAGAAATATCAAGAGCTGCTATCTCTGGTTGTGAACGAATTCACAGTTTCAATTATTTATCAGAGGAACTCACCCTGGATTAGATTAAGGGCTTTCCGGTGGAGCGTAAAACACACAAACCCACAAAGCATACATGCCACCATACTTGTATTATGTGTGATTAAGTGCTTGCCTTATATATATATATATATATGTGTGTGTGTGTGTGTGTGTGTGTGTGTGTAGCCTCTGGAACAGTGTGACTATCTTCTTGGCATATTGTTTATCTGTGACTTCCAGGAGATGATGACTAATGCCCTTCAGTAGTACATTTGTCTGTGACGCATCACTATTCGCACATTAAGGAATATAATAAAAATGTACTACACATGCACAAATACATACTCAATTACACACACACGAGGGACAGGGACAGGAAAGAGGTAAGAAAATGGGCAGGAAGGAGGGAAGGAAGGATGAGATACCTAATGCTTTCTAATGAAGGTATAAATCAGTATTTGCTTGGAGGGATGAGGAGGACCTAATAGTAATTAAGGAATTGTCAAGTTCTGTCGAATTCAACTGTTGAACTCAGATTAGTTGATAATGAGAAAATCCGTGAGTGGGGAGAAAAAGCTGAGGTTTTAGAGAGAGAAAGTAAACGTGTGCCAGATTGTCAGCTACAGTAGCTGGAGCCTGGTTTGACTGATTAGCACATATGCTGTTCGGAAGTCGAATGAATGTTCACCATGTTAAGGAAAGGCATGTGTGTTTGTACCGGCTTGTTTATGTGAGGAATTACAGGTATGAGTTGTGCGTCTGTGTTCACTCAGACTCCTGGGTTGATTTCCTAAACCAACTGCAAATTACCTTCAGAGTCACAAACTTTTTGCGACGCCACACGTTTTAAATTGCACAAGGTGTTTATGAGCACTGAAGATCTAAATGGGCATAGCCACAGTAGAGTTACTTTAAATGCACTATTGTTAATTAAGACCTGGTGCTTGACTATTTACAGAAGAGAGAGTGCAGGTTTTCTGCTACTGAGCTTAGAGTATTGGTAGAAGAAACAAACATATTTGGAACTTCAGCCATGCTTTTCTTTCCACAAGGTTGTGTGGGAGAAAATAGTGGTTAATTAGTACTGCCATTGTAACGAAAACTAATAAATTGAGTTTGAAACTATTAGTTAGAAGCCTGTTATTTCAGTCTCCTCTGATGTACTCCAGGCCCTAAAAAAGTGAGGTATTCTTCTTTCTCAAACATATACCAAAGGCTTGGCAACTCTCAAGGTTCAGCAGAGGTCAAGTCCTTCCAGAAGTATGAAAGTTTACCTCAGAGAATGTCTTTGTGGCTCTTTGGTCCTGCACATTTGTTAACACAAACCTCCTGCTTGTGGTTGCCCTTCAATAAAACAGTAAACGGATAAAAAACATTCAATAAGCCAATTCAGTCATTTTGTTCTGAATTGGACCCGCTACAATCCACTACATGCTGGGAAAAATACAAATACAAGTGGAGGGCAGTGGAGGAATTGTGGTAAGGTAAGAAAAATGCTCATGTGAAGAATAATGTCAAAGACAAGTCAAAAAAACTATTGTGTTGAAGTGTTGTGGTGCTGAACATGCATGTATTTGCTGTTTGCATGGGGTGATGTGTGCAGGCGCTTCTGTCGGGACTCTCTCTTTGTCTACATGTTAGAACGAAAGGCAGCAGGAGCTCAAAATATAATTAGTCAGAAAAGCCAAGACAGCAGCTGTGAATAATTTAAGATGGCAGTTTATGCAAATGGTCCAAATCTGGGACATGGTGCAGAAGGTGTTAGCATTTTACTGCTGACAGGATGAAACAGAGCTGAGTAGTATATGAGGTGTACAGTCCGTACACAGCCAAAACACTGCTAGCATCACTCCATTAGTTTCACATTTATTTGAGATGGAAAATCTCAAAAATCTTTTTCACAAGGATGTGGCTCCTGTGTGCACGGTGTTACACTGCAACGCCTTGTGCTAATGATGCATTTACAAGGCACTTTCTCATTAACACCTGGATGGCCTCTCATCATCCTAGCTTTTATGACTGATTATGACACATTTAAATATATTATATCTGTCATGAATGTTCAGTTTGTTTTGTAGTTTAGTTTTGATAGTCGTGAAACTCTGAAGCGCTGGCAGATCGACATATCACTGTTACCTGGGGTCATTCTACATCAGACATCACCGGGACTCTTGATGGCTACAGTCTCCCTTCATGAGGCAGAACAAAGCTGGGAGTCTTCTTAAAACTGAGCATTCACCTCTAGCAGAGAAACATTCAAAGTAAAATGTGATCTAAGGTGAGCTGTTGTCACCATGGCAGCATGGTGAAAGCACCTTCTCTTCTACCTTCAGATGCCTCACGGGAGAAAAGTTAGACTTCTGCTTACTTTGCTCAGAGATGACTGCATCAGAGTTTTGAGTAGACTTTATTACCTCTCTAATTAGACTCCAATTATGGAATTTTAATATGCATTATTACATGCAGTACCCGACACACATCACCACCTACTGAATTCATTTGCTGGTGTTTAGCCATGCTCAGAGAGCTGACAGAATGGAATTCAAAATAGGAGTCAATGAAAGGGAAGGGAGTGTGCGTGCACATACACGAGACGAGGCAAAGCTACATTTTTATTTGATATTCCAGTATTATCGAGTCGCTGTCATTTAAATGTGGGGTTGACAGTTTCTGTAACCAGAGACACGGCATATTGGCTGGATATGTTCAATAATTATTGCCCTTTAGCGATCAAGAAGAGTGCTGAGCTTCACCCAGCATAAAGGGGCCATTGTGGCTGTGTCTTAGAAGCTGACAACCACATTGATTTGCATGAATCAAGCTTATATGCCTATGAAGCTCAGACACAGCAATGCATCCTTAATCTGCTCAATCTTTCTCTCCCTCTTTGTATTTCTTCCATTCTATCTTTCTTTTTTCCTCACTGCCTCTTTTTCTCAGTGTTTGACTCCCTCTCTCTGTCTACGCTTTTGTCTCTTATGCTGTGCTAGTGGTTTTCTCAGTTTGACATTCAAACAGTATCCATAAAATATGCCTCCGCATCACTGCCTTACCATTACTCAGGAATGCTATTTTGAATTCTAATATGTCAGCAGAAAGAGGTTAAAAACATCAATACCCATAAATCCCCAATATTTGAATATGGATTCAAGTACAAAGGGAGTGACCACAGTAATAACAGCATCAGGGCTAAACTGTAAGCCAAAGCAGAAACCCCCTAACTCAACATTGCGTGCTATTATCTGTGTGTTTCAAAGCAAGCTGGAGCTGAGTTATAGAGTTTTTTTTAAAGGATAAAGGGATTCCAAAGCAAGATCCTTCCTCAGCAAACCACTGTAGAATTCACTGTTATAAGTATATTCAGCGATACTGAAATTCATTTCCGCATGGGACGTTTTCCCATGAAAAGGCATGCAAATGAGGGCAGGAGGTAGTGGCAAAAAGGAGAGACTGCTCAGGTGTAGACCAGAATGGTAAGGCTGGATAGATGATGGGGGAAAGAGAGAGAGAGAGAGAGAGAGAGAGAGTGGGAGAGAGAGTACACATTGTACCTAGCCTCACAAATACTCACACTTGTAGGCACCTTTTCTCCTCACCCTCTCTCTCTCCTTCTCTCTCCCTCCCTCCTTTCTCACTCAGCCCTTTCTCTCTATGGCCACTTCACACTCGCAACAGGGGTACTATTTGTTTCTCTGAGTGGATTTGCTTCTCTCAGTGGGCATCTGAGAGAACAGGAACCAGAATGACAGAATGAGTACACACTTGAGCACACACTCTTCCCAGAAACACATTGACAGACAAGCAGCAACTAATAAACAGTAAGCGTGATTTACACGCACAAACATTTGCACACAAATACACACATAATCATACAACAGGAGTCCAGCGCTGCCCTATTCATCTCAAAAATTCTCGAGGAGACAAGAACAAGCACGGCACATCCTGTAGTTTTTAGCCTGATGAAAAGAGTGCGCTAGAGAAAGACGTGCAAAGAAATATGGAGAGGGAGCGGAGAGGTGATTCATTGAAGTGGAGACGTTCATTTAAATTTCTGAATTTTAAGGATTGTTAGACTGTGTGGAGTGTGTGAATGCCAGGCAGTCTGTCTGGCTGCCATTCATTCTTTAACAAATCATGTCAGCGGCCCTTTCCCAGAAAACATTAAAACCATCCTCGGTTTCAAGAGGAAGTAAGTAATACTTATATTCATTCCCAGACACTAATTTGGCTCAGATGTGAATAAAAATCCAAATATACCTTTGCAGAAAACTGTCTTTTTACTACTTACAGTACACAACATGAAAGCAGCAGACCTTCCCACTTAGTAAGAGCGAAATGTAAAATCACTGTACCAACTGTGAAATTACTCACCATGAATTAGGAGTGATGTAATTTAATCCAATCTTTATTAATTTGCTAACATAATCTGGAGGTAGTCTGGCTCTTATTGTGTTCAGATCCAAGGTAAGTGTAAATGCAATCCATTCAATGCGCCATTTGTACATTCGCAACAC
Source organism: Lates calcarifer (assembly GCF_001640805.2). Taxonomy (NCBI): domain Eukaryota; kingdom Metazoa; phylum Chordata; class Actinopteri; family Centropomidae; genus Lates; species Lates calcarifer. The sequence goes on along the minus strand of NC_066838.1, from coordinate 19,066,629 downwards.
CATCATTCCCTCTCTGACCTCTGATCACTGAGCACCCCTTACATCAAAAGTTAGCTAAACTGATTAACATTTAAAGAAAGAAGCCTATAATTGTTACAGTAACTGGTAGAAATGGAAGATTCACATCCCTAGAGCCATCAGGAAATGAGATGCTTATTGACTTTTTGAGTTGATGACATGATGGTGCTGTTCAAGCAAAACTGGACAGTCCCACAGCTGATTTGCCATGCAGGCTTTGCTCCAGACATCAGAGACCCGATGTCAATGAGAACACATTAACAATAACAGGTGTGAATGCAAAGGCAAGATTGGATTGTTTATTATCTGGATGACATATCTAGATATGTTTATAGATGCAGGTGATATAGATGCAAATATAAATGTCACTGCAAATTACCCTTCTACCTTGGCTGTGCTCATTTTGTACAGTTCATTTATGTAAAAGCTAATGTTCCCACACCATAGGTGTTCTTCAAAACCTGGCTCTGTGTGTGTTTGGGTGTATATCTGTATCCAGGAATGACTTTTGTTAAAGAATCTATTACCACGTTCATCACTTTATCTGCTATTTTTAATGTATTTAGCTGATGATGTAATGACTGAAAACACAAGCAGTGTCTCACTCAAGGACAGCTCACTCAGAAACTGCTGTTGATGTGAAGATTGATTGTTGCCAAGATCGAGTACTAATTTATTACAAGTTTAATTTTAATTTACAACACTTGAGACACATAATCCGTAATGGCCACTGTAGTACTGATGTAGGGATCTGCTATGGTCAGCCAGTTTGAGAGTGCTGTGAGTGAGGATTTATTGTTGAGGGATTTATGTAGAAATGCCTCTTCTCCTTGGGCAACTCAATGCAATAATACACATATTTTTGGCCTTGTAACTTTGTTGTAAACATTTACAAATATTTCACACACACAAACACATGCACATGGTCACATGGGTGGGATCAAAGATACGCCAAGCTTTTCCTGGGGTAGAGCTCTGTATGCTGACCCTCTGCTGTCAGGCCCAGAGGAGCACATCTCTGGTGTACTGGCAGATTGGGTAATGGGCAAAACTAAGGATGAGATGTGTGTCTTTATGTTGCTAGAATTTGTTCAAGTAAGATTTGGAAGAAAGAACTCTGAGAATACCCCCCAGCCTTGGAACTTTGCAAGAACAGAGCCTTTTCTTTATCATGGCTCCAAAAGTGTAGTTTCAATTCTCTCACTCAGCAGAGACTGTCTTAACCTGAGTGACAAGATATGGACATGAAAGGCCCTAGTCAAAGAAATTGACTTAAAATAAATTGAGTTTAATCTACTGAATTGAGTATAGAGACACTACATTTTACTGTACATGTATTGCTTCAAAGTAGGGTTTGATAATTTCTTTCTTTTTAATCACGTCATTACTGAGGAAGGGCTGTGGGAGGTGCGTACTGAGTCGTACAGGCATGGTTCGGCACAGTGGAGGAACACAGAGGTGAGATGAACCAGTGAGGTGTAACTCATAGGCCATAATTGTATTTTCTCACTAAATTGCCCAGAGGAGAAGAACAGTGGCTGGTTGGGGATTAATTCAGTCTAAACTGATTTAAACCCAGTGCATTTCAGAAGTTGATTAATCATCACCTATGAGCTCTTGATTTTATGTATCCATTAGCTTTTAATATGATTGCCCTGTTTTAGAGACGTAACCTTTTCCAAGATTGCATTACTTATCTGAGGCAACATGTTGGGGGAAAATGAGAAGGAGAGAGTGAATGTGAGCAGAGATGTGGGAGCCTTGCTTTGCCAGTGCAGTCAAATAAAGGCAAAGCCACAGAATCTGATGCTGTTAATATAATGTTTTATGCGCAATGAGGCTAGAATTTTAAGTAGTTTGCACTAGTTCGTGATTCTCCTCAACACTTTTTTGAAGCATCTATCAGATGTTTTGCTCAGGTTGTTTGTGATAAAAGAGAAGTTTTATGCTCAGCACCCTCATGTGTGTTTGTGTTAGCATCAGTGCTGAAATGTGCTGGAACACACCCAAACGCTGATCTGGGAATAAAAACTCAAAAAGAGGAACAGAGTTTGGTTTAGGCACTTTCTTCCTCTGAATAGAGCATGTCAGGCAGCTCATACTCAAATTTCAGTGATGAAATCAGACAGCACTCAGAGAGCACATAATTGTACATAATAGAAAATATTTAAAATATTATAAACTATGTCTGCAAAGTAATAGGTACTAAACATAAGAAACAATCAAAATAATATTTTTGCACTTAATCCAAGAATGCAATTTTGCTAAATTGAGACAGTCATCCCAAGAAGAATGATAGCAAATGCCCCAAAAAGACATGGTTCATGACCACAATTGTTTCCTATCCTTAATCAAACACTTCTTAATGTAACCATGACAACAGATATTCCTTAACCTTAACAAAGTCCTAATTTGAACCCAACTTGAGATGTTATCTTAAATACGTATTTATAAAAACCAATATAAAGCCATTTCATATGGTATCGTAGTAGGTATCTCATCTCATATGGTAGATTGCTTTTATGTAGAAGAGAAAATGCCAAGGAGCTGCCTTTACCACAGATAAGATGTAAATGCTCTATGAAGCTATGCACACAGAAATCATCACTTATTTTCAACTGAATCATTCTCAGGAATTCAATTAACAAAGCATTCTTCCAGATGATACATGTAAGGAACATACATGATAAGACATTATGTATGGGTCTATTTACAGTGTGAAAATGAAATAAAGTGAAGGGGTCCAAATACTTTCTGAATGCAATGTATTTTCTCTGCTAACACCCTTGAACTGACAGTGACTACTCCCAAGCAGAATCTGACCATTTCCAGCTGTGTGCATGTGCCTGTTCATACAGGTGAATACTTATGTGTGTGTATTGCAGCCCTCACTAAAGGGGGTTAGCTGCATGCAGTTTTTTAAATGAATAATTTATAAAAAAAGGTTGAATTATTAAGTAAGAATTATGCTAGCCTGAGTCACCCTTAATTAGCTGACCCTTCAGTGCACTAATTTACCCCCCCATTAAGGGTTCACCGACCTGAACCTTGACCTCTGCTAACACCGCAGTCTTTTCACAATCCTTGTAATCTCCTCCTCTATATCCTGTTCTCTGTCAGTCTGTCAGTTTTATCTTAATCATTTCATTCCACCTTTCTCTTCTCCTTCTTCTTCCTTCTTCCATATCCTTTTAATTTCTGGAATGAAAAACATTTAGAATATTTGCGATCAGATCACAATGAAACAAGTGGCCGCTAGATGTTAATTTCAGTTGAAAATACGATTATCTGTAAGTATCTTTTGATGAGCAATAATAGTGCAACATTTATAGTGTTGTGACTTTATGACAGACATTTGCAATAACACTCAGTTAGTGATGGCAACAGACTAATCTTTATATCATTAAATAACAGAGTTAGGAGTAGGAGAAGGTTAATGCATGAGTAGAACAACAGATTAAATGTAAGATGGAAGTGAAAACAGAGAGGCCCATGATGGCCACATTATGTACTAGAATCACCCACTGTGTGAAACTGGTAGCAGAGTCTAGGGCAACATTTATCATTTGAAGTTGGAGAAACATTAACATGAATCCCAAATGGAGACAAACTGGTATGTCATAGTAGATTACTTTGTTCTACCATGAAGACCCCCAGTGGCTATGTGCTGTGAAGTATTGCTAAGCTAGTTAAGCCTTAATCAGACCTACCCTGTTTATCCATTTGCCATGAACACAAACAAAAGATGTAGAGAGAATAAAATGACTTTATGTCTGGATTTAAAGATCACAGGAAAGATGGCTTCCTTTTAAACAGCTAGGAGTTGAGTCAAAGAAAGGGGATGAGGTCGGAGAAGTCTCTGCTGGATTTTGTCTAAGTTGTCCAATACTGTCTTGACATCTGTATGTGTGATAATTCCTGAAAGTATACTGTAGTATACCTGCAACCCTAACAGCATTCTCTCATTTTCATTTTATAAGGGAACATGTGGTCATGAATTATAAACCATTTGTATACACATGAATAAATTAGACAGCTGTCGCTGAGCTTTAGTGAATCTACATCTGACTGTTTCTGAACACCACCTGCCTTTAGTTGCTGCTATAGTTCATAGGCGACTTACTTGCTTAAAGAAAAAAAAATAAATCAGAAAATAACAGAACCCCATATTACAAAAGCCATTAGAGACTTTGTAAAATGTTGTTGACATAACAGTTCAAAAACCCCAAAAGTATTCAATTTACCATGTGATAAAACAGATACAGCAACAAAGTCTCATTTTTGGTGATAACAAACGTTTTTTTGTTGTTGCTTTTACTTGATAATTGGACCTAATTCATTGTCAGGACTGTCCTGGAAACCCATAATGGATTATATACTTTATATATGCTTTTATCACTTATTGCCTTAGGGTCTTTATGTACCTTTTCCCAGTCTCTGCCCCCACCTGCACTTGAAAAAAGCTTTCATAGTGTGCCATTTGTGGATGAGCACTTCTACCTTGAGACTAAATGTAGCGCAACAACATCAACTGAATGAGAGGAGAATACAGAGAAATAACTGGAATCTAAGATTATTGTCTATTACATCTGTTTGGGCTGTTTGAGATGTGTCAGGTCTGTGAGCAGCCCATAACCAAGCCAATGTTTTTAAATAATATATCCTTGAAAATGCAATACTGCTGTTATTCGTATTGTGTGGTATCGATTTGTAATTTTCTTCTTGTGAATGTTTCATAGAAAGAGATGTCAAATATAAGAGCAATGCATATTTTTACATACAGTATCTGTTGCTGTTGGCAGATACGGCACTTCAGTCAGGTAGCCTGCCATGCCCCCTCTCCCTCTTCTCAAACTGAGTTTGCAGCTCCTCTCTCCATCCTGTGTGATACTTTACCTCACTTTCCTTATAAAAGGCAATTGACAGAGTGATGGTGACAGTGTGACCTTCTGCATAACATCTCCATGTATTGTTATGGAATATATTCCAATATGAAGCATTGGTCACACACTGGCCAACATCCTGCAGTTGTCAGGTGGGCCACAGTTGCTGACAGGCACAACATCTATTTTAGCGTTCAGTCTTGATTTAGCATCCCATATGGTGAGACAAACAAACATTCTCACCAGGGCAGTTGCTACATTTAGGTGTCATGCCTTGGGCCTGCCCGCTGTCAGAGTCAATACAGTGTGGTAAGATATGATTGTCAAACAACAGCTACTTTGTGTTCTGATGTTTCTTTGTTTCTTTTCATCTCAATTGGAGCCCAAATGTTCCAGTGGCTGGAGGAAGCAAGTGTCTGGGTTAGACATCAGCCACTGCTGGTTGTCCAGCTGTTCTGTCTTTGTCCCAACTGCTCTCAAAGAAGAGACACTTGTTGCAGAGGGGGCAAGTCAGGCCCCCTTTCTGTTATCTGTGGTGAGGGACCTCTAAGGAGTATTACATTTAATAACAGCACTATGTTGCAGCACACACACATTGTTAGCAACACAGTGCCTCCCATACACCACACCTCGTCAATGCAAAGCTTGTTAGTTTTAGTCAACAAAAACGACAACAGACAAGACATTTTAGACTAAATTTCATCAATCACATTCATTCAATACAGTGAACTGTATTAGACATAGTACATTTCATCATAGTTTTTGGTTTTAATGGTTAGTTTTTATCAACTTTTCCTGTCACAAAAAAAGTGCGAAAATATTTATTGGTTTAGTTTTTGCTGATGAAATTCACACTGGAAGATACCTCAGGCAGAGCATCAGAGGAGGGATCCCTCCTCCAGGACTGACAGACAAGCAGTAGATGTTGTTTGTACAGAGTAGCTATGTATCTATCTGCTCAACCTTACCCTGCTTAAGGTCTGTCTATCTGACTGTTATGGAGATGGCTCAATGGATATAAAGCGGCAGGGTGAATGAATGTTCACTGTAATGTGACTCCTTGGTCTCATTGGACCTTCTAGCTCTGCTTGGGTGTGATAAGATGGTTTATCAGGCAACATTTAGATTTCAGTACCAGTACCAGATAACCACATTCATTTCAATCAAGATGAGTGATCTCCAGACACTAAAGAACACAGATAAACAGAGGGAAAAAAAAGAAACTTTTCTCCAGAGCGCTGGTTGTGTGTTTGCTCATGAAGTCAGCAGCAGGGAGGGAACAAGAACATGTTGACCTACTGGTCCTGTCAGTCTGTCACTGACAATGAGGAACCACAGTAAGGTGGTATTCATAAAGAGGCAGGCCAGTTGTGTATGTGTGCTAAACTTGACTGTCTCACGTCTGTGGTTCAGGGACACAGACTGACCTCATGTCAAGAGGCATTCCCTTGCTAGATGATGAGGCTGCATCCTGTGGACCACATCTGAACACTGTTTGGAAAAATGGAGGATGTGTTTACTTCAAGATAAAAACACTAACTCTATGCTGTAGGACCATATACCCTTGAAGGGTGAGGCTGTCAGCCATGTGTCATGTTCAAGGATGCTGCCATATACTTTTTCCTTTCTTTCACTTTTCATTTCTGCTGACAAGAGATAGATTTGCAAAGCTGGTCGTCATTTTGGTGGACCACATGACAGCATCTGGCTCTTGGGAATGACACAAAAGTTGCAGTGCATATAGTGGATGTCAAATTGCTGTCAAAGTCTGTGTTGAGAACAAATGCCAGGATATCCACTTTGTCTTATTGTTCGGTGGTGAAAGTCCTGAAAGCTCATAATGTGCTTGGCTGGGCAGTGATTACACTTATTCAGATTGTAAGTACCACTAATTATATTACATGAACACAGCATCTGAGGGTTTTTTTGTTTTGTTTTGTTTTGTTTTTTTGTTCCTGCATTGTCAATGGAATTTTTAAGCCTTGTTTTCTGATTCCACGACACCACATTCTGCCTGCTTATTTGTATTTTGTTTTGACTTCACCCAGGCAGTATACTTTTGAGTTATTTTGAACAAAACACTGCATCAGTTTTCTCGAAACAAGAATTTTGCATACTGCTGCAAAAATATCTATCAGGATAAAAATGTTTTTGAAAATCCTCCAGGTTTTCTCTTGGACTATGCACTATATTCAGTTTTCATTAAATCCACTGTATTTATGAATAGAGGTGTATGGCTAGTGTGTAAAACCTACTGCCTCTCCTTGTCATTTGCAGACACAGTATTCAGTCATCTTTGCCACAATATATCTTTTATCTCTTAAAAATAAAAAGATTTGATTGGCATGACTGGTGGTTGCACTGTGACAGGCAGTGACAAAGTTAGTCTTGCCTCCACTCTAAATAAGGTTTGCCTCAGTTTCCCCTGTTATTGATTGGTACCTTTATCTGCTTCCATCTTCTGCTTGGGGTTTCTGTCAAACTGTACGGCTACAATATCATACTCACTGTGTCACCTCGGTTTTCACAGTTCAGTCAGACAAGCAAAAACCCATTTCAGGTTACATTTCACTTCCGAGTCTCCATGTTCAATTCATCAAAACACTGAAAATTGAAAACATTTTACTGTAGCTTAAATCTATTTTTTTTTTTTTTTCAATTTAGCAAAAGAAATGATGGGTAGTCATGTCATTATACATCACAGTTTTAAGATCTTTTTACTACTTTATGAATCTTATGTATTATATTTCAATGTGAATTTACAAATGCTATTAATTAGTGGGTTGGATAAGGAGACAAGGACATATGATTAAAATTCAGCACTGATTGATATGCACAGCTAGATGATTATGTTTTTCATGATTAATTACTGTTTGAGTGTGCCAGAGTGTCCACATCAATATTTCCCTCTCAGTATTGATCGTCAGTATATCTGTTTTCTTTCCATTCTGCTGCACAACTAATAAAAGTCAGAGCCTGGCCACTGTCACATAAGCTTTATTTGAACCTTTCCATTCTTTTAAAATTAGCTTCGACTGATCCCATCCTCAGGTACACAGAGGAGGCACGTCTCTATCATGTTTCTACACAGTGCTCCCCCACCGTAACAAACTCCAGGGTGTTTTTGAGGATTAACTATGTATTGAGATTTGCTTGCTTGAAGCTAACAGAAGCATATCTCGTTGCATTACAAAGCCACTGAGCTCACCCCCATCTCGCTCCACATTCTCCAGTAGTTTATGCATCTGAATGTATGTGCATGTCTGAGTATGAGACTGGGTGTATATTTGTTGCATTTCCACCCCTGTCACTCATTCTCCCGTGGTAGAAGAAAAAAGCACAAAAGCCTCTGCCCTGCACCAATGCGATCATAGTGTCAGATCCCTAGTCTCCATCACTGCGGACAAAAGCAGAATGAACTGCTCCTCCACAGCAAACAGAATAATTAATTTTCTATCAAAGGAGATCACACCATCAAGGGTTAAGAGAGGAGAGCTCTGGAGGGAGAATGTGTTAATGTCGTTTATGACTTTGCAAATTATGCATTATAGGCAAGAGCAGAGTGGAGACTCAAAACGTAATTGCATTGATTTCTTACTGATGGCTACAAATAATGACATTTCTCTTGATCCAGGGGAAGAACAGGATGGATTGCGAGGCCCCGGGGCACATGCACAGGCTCTTACGTGCGCTTAGACCCCAGCTCATGATGCCTTTTAAAAACATTATATTACACTGGCATACACACACACACACCCAAACATTTGCCGGTGTACACATTTGGGTCATCATCTTCTCCCATCTACTCCAGATACACACTTAATACACACTGTGCATTTGTGTAGTACACAAACACACAAATCTACATGGACACATCCAGACCCACACATAGATCTTTATTGCTTCATCTCCTCCCTAGCTCTTTGTTTCCCCTGGAGGGCTCAGTTTAGATGAAATGTCAGTTTTAATGGAAATGGGAATGGAATAACAAAACCATGTTTTCTTCTATTGCATTCCAGTGAAGAGGGAGAGGGTGTTTTCCGCTATATGGCACAGCTCGGGCATTTACCAGGGGCTCATATGGTATGTTGCATTAAATTCCACCCAAGAGAAAGGACATGGCTTTTATAGCTGTCACTTCAGAGTGGAGCGAGAAGTTGGACTGTTTTTCTGAGGTGCACTAAATTATGTAGGATTGGGGGGAGAGGTTAAAGTGTCACAGAAAAAGAAAGGAGCTGGCTTTGGCAGACCAGTCTACCTGTACAGGCTGTCCTGTTCACTTTTTTCCCATTTTAAAACACCATATAGTACCTGGTAGCTGATACCAGTGGCTGTCTAAGCAGTGAGATATAATGTTGCAGTGGTTCCGTATCTTCTTGCATAGACAGCAAAGAACACTACAGAGACACTTGGAAGTGAGAGATCAAGAATAGACAGGATGTCACTGGACAGGTGTGTCAGTCGTCATAGATACTATTGAGCTGATGGGTCTTGTCACAGAGACAAGGCTCTCATCTCTCACCCTTCTGAAACATGATAAGGGGCTGATCTCCTCTGATATGTGTGTGGAGATAACAGGTCTTATCTTTGCTCTATCTCTGCATCTTCAGAAACACCTTCCTCTTTGATGGAGAGTCCAACGTTATTGTTCCGTCACTCCTCATCACAGACCCGATTACATGTTAGAGACATGAGCGAATGCACTTTATTAGTAGACTAGTATGCTTTTGTGTATACACACGCACTCATATCATCTCAGCCACCCCTTTCTCTAGGAGACTGCGTCCTAAAATGTTTCTCTCAGTGATCTCAGATTTTTTTTTTTTTATTTGCATTCTTGACCTTCCTTCAACTTTCCTCTTTCCTCTCCCCTTCTCCCCCTTTCTTTCCTCATTCTTGTGACCCAAAGCAACAATTGTGTGTCACTCCAAGTGGCAGAAGTGTGTGTGCATGTGTGTGTGTGTGTGTGTACAACTGTGTAACACCAACTCGCCTTTCTGTCTGTGCTCCATTAACTCCCTTTTCTAGTCTTTAGCTTTGTTTGGATTGGTGTCATGCCCCTAATCCCCACACCGCATGAAAATGGACCCCCTTCTCCTCCCCACCAATTCCCCTCTGCTCTGCTATGTTTTGCTCTTTTCTTCTGTTTCTTTTAACCCCGGTTGTCCCAATCTATCACACTCTCTTTCTTTGGCCAACCCTTATTTTTATTTCAAAGCCCAGTGTTCTCACTCCACACTGAATGTTAATTTAATTTAGAATTTAGAGAGTCTTTTTTTTCTTTGAAAATATTAGAAAATCACAGCTTTTTTATGGTGTCAATACAATGGCACTAATATTGTGATTTTTTTCTTTTAATTAGGTGTCATATTTTTTTGTATTTGCCTTGGGATATTTATACTTGTTTTGAGGGAAAAGAATCTGAAATCAAGTGAAACTGCAATAAAAACAGGTGGAATTATCACAGGCCATTTGGCAGGAATGTTTCACTCCTCTTAATTAAAATAGGATTTACGACAGATTTAAAAATGTATGTGAGACTAAATGAGTCGTTAAGGTGGGCTTTTTTTTGCAGTGCATTCCTTCTCTCTCTCTATCTATCTCTCGCTTCCTCTGTTCATCTTTCTGCTCCACTAACCACTTTCACTCACAGCCCTGCTCCCTGCTCTCATCTGACAGTATCTGCTGAGCAGGGTGAAAGTTGGAGACAGGGACAGAGACCATTCAATCCCTCTGTCTGTCCACTCTGTCCTCCTTATTCTTTTTTTTAATTCCCCTCACAGTTTGATAATGTAGCACTGCTGCCATACCCTTCATTAGACAGAGGCACAAAAATGCCAAACTACGTCAAAATATTGACCAGTATCCAGTTTTCTGTAAGATATAACATCCCCTGCTACTGTCTGGCAACCTGGAGGTAAGGTATTTGGTGAATTTTGCCCTCTCTCTGCAGTGCATCACCCCTCTCTCCTCCTCTGAAATCCTTCTCTCCATTAGTCTCTTAGTCTCTTCCTTTACTTCCCCACTATTTCTTTAGCTTTCTCTTTCTCTCTCCTCATCCCTTCATGACCCCCCTCTCTTTCTCTCACTCTCTCACTACTTCTTTCTGCATCCTTGTTGCTGAGAATAAGCAGGAATCCCCCAGTTAGCCACTCAGGTCGTCCCAGTGCTCGGTGTTCAGTACCAGGACAGACACAGCCCAAGGTGACTGTATGTAGAACACTCCTCAGGAGATAGGGAACACCTGCTTGGACAGGAAGACACACACACACACACACATATACACACAAATGCATCAACACAATTTCTGCCTATCTGTTCCTCATCAAAAGTGGCAACCCTTTCCTCCTTGAAATGTGGTACTCTCAGCCAAAACACATGGTGCCCATGGCAAGGCACAGCCTTTGTCTTTTTTTAGTTGTTTATTTAGGCGTTTATACAAAGAGGCAGGTCAAACGTGATTAACCCTGTCCTTTTTTTGGTTGACCATATTTTGAGATCTGATCTTTACCTCCATATACCTTGATAAGATCAATATGGGCTATGATAACCGGTTTATGCAATATTGATTTACTATTGAGCCTGATTGTTGCCAGACGGCGCCCAGCAGGTGGCCTTGAGGCATAATCAATTTATCAGCAACTTTAATCGACAAGGACCTCTGCAATAAAGACAGACAGTGTGTCCTCAGGTAATCCAATAGAGCCAGCCTCTGACACACACTGTCTTTCTGTGTGTGTGAATGTTAACGTCTGTGTATTCGTTGATACTAGACATGTTTGTGTGTCTGTTTTTCCACCCTCTTTTATGTCTCCATTAGAGACAGTCAGTCTGTGCGCACCCATTTCATGCAAAATCCAACATTTGTAGTACTCAAGCAACGATCCTCTTCTCCTCTATCTCTCCCTTTATTTCTTCCACTTTCTGTCCTCTCTTCCTCTCTCTCTCCACCTCCACATTCACCCTCCATATCTTGTTGTGTAGGTGAAGATGAGTTATAGTGGTCACAGCGATGCTGCTGATAGATGAAGGTGAACTCAGCTCTGGCCTACAACAGGAGACTTTAGAGGACACAGAGGCTGCCATCCATCCTCCTAGCCACCTACTTACCCCTAAACTCTTGCTGCACACTCTGTGGTGCAAACTGGAATTTCTACAATGCACTGTGGGGCTTTATAAAGTGCACAGGTGCTCAGCCAATATACAGTTGCATGCTGGTGTACCTTGGAATACACAGAGTATTTGTTGCAGTTGATTTTTTAAATATATTCCAACTTATTATTCAGTACACAGTATAACCTTTGTGGTAAATTTCTGAATAATCTATAATTTAGTGTGTCAGGCTGTCAGGGCAATGCATTGCTGTGTGTGCCTTAAATGTGATGTGTCAACAGGAAATATTATAAAGCACAGGTTGACTCTGCAGTGCACTCTATCCAAGGTATCATTTCCATGCTCTATGCATTGAAAAATATTCATGAGTATGCTATATACAACATACTTCTCCAGAAAACCCTGTAGCTACATATAGCTTCAGAAGATGCCATTTCATTCCCCCATTCAACCACAGTCACCGGTAGCTCTCATCAACCCGGTGACTGTTAACTCAACTTATCCCAGCTTCAGTGTTCGGGCAGTTCATCTTGTCACGGTTTAAAGGACACTCCTTCTGCTAGTATTATCAGTATCCTACTTCAGTGCCACACCTGCTCCTTTATCAGCCACGTGATAGCAAGGATGGTGAGCGGCGCCGCTGGGAGAGCCCTGAGTCCCACTTCCTTATCCTGCGCGCCCAGGTGTGGCCCTCTCCCACATCCGCTATCGGCAGGAAATTACACGCACCTTAAGCCCATTACCACTTCAAAAGGAAGAGGCATGGGGAAGTGGAAAGGAGTCTTCCCATTAGTGCCCTGCAGCATGCAGTTGTGCTGTACCTGTTCCCTCTCTCAAGAAATAATTAATAATGGCAAATTCATTAGGCTGACAACAAACAGCATATAGGTCACCCAGGGGTCTGCTGCTGTAGGTGAAGAAAGGTGCTGAATGTAAATGTCAATAAGTCTTATAGTATTCACTGTAGTGAGCTGTAAATCTCTTCCAACAGAACAGGTGTATGAGAAAAATCCTTCTTGGGATTTATTGCTTCTCTTGCAAAAACTACAGATTAGAATTATTTATTGCTGTGCATGTTGCATTTCTTGATTCATGAGTGGACTCCATTTTCCTGTCATCTGCAGTTTTGATGGCGCACCAGAAAGCTTGATGATTATACTCTAGCCTGTAACTAGATATTTTACCACTGCCTGACATGAACTGCAGTTCAGTATGTAAGATTCTTATCCATCAGTGCTAGAAATGTTTACATGTAAATGAATGGATGTGTGGAATGAGAAAATGGGTACAGGGAGAGAGGCAGTTTGAGTCTTGGGAGGAGAAAGTTATCACCGCTGTCAGCAGAGTTGATCTGCGTGTCATCATGGCTGCTACGTTAGTTTAGAATCCATCACTGCAGAGGAAATGTTCTGTCGCAGTCACTATGGAAACAGAATCAGGAAGTACAGACAGTGCTGCCCCAAAGTAGACTGAGTGGTGGTGAGCACACACATAAAATAGAAATTTCTTCCAAGTGAAGCAAAGAAATAGAAAAAGAGATGGAGAGATATGCTTGGTTGAACAAGCAATACAATGCTTGACTGAAATGATTAAATTGTAACTGGCGGCTGAAGGGTGTGTGTGTGTGTGTGTGTGTGTGTGTGTGTGTGTGTGTGTGTGTGTGTGTATGAGTGCATATGAGTGCATATGCTTCTGTGTTCCATGTGTGAGTGTTTATAATTTTGTGTGAGTCAGTGCAGAGGAGATGAAAGCATCCTCGGGTGTCATAAAACATTAAGGTCTTGTACTTATCTGGCTCTAATCTCTCTCTGTGTCCCGGCTAAACCGACTCACCCCAGGAGTGCCCTAATGCAACACACATGCTCAACCCGCTAAATATTTTCAGTGGGAAACTTGGTCCAGTGTTGGCACAAGATCCAATCTGACCACACTTGGGATTGTCATCATTAGGCAGTAAGAATTGAATTATGAACCTCTCACATGAAGGAAGGATATCAGGTCCAGATCAAACATATGGCTCTGGTTCCAGCAATGCCTCTAAAACAAACCCTTTCCATCTCCCCCTTAAACACAGAGCAAGAAAAATCCAAATCCTGACTTGGATCAGAGAACTTCCTCATTTAAAATCCCCCTTTTCCTGTCGCTATGTAAACAGAGCGGTCAATCTTCTCCACCAGCCCCACCATCTTCCCTGATTGTTTAATGTCCATGAAGGCGAGAGATGGTAATGAGTTGGCTGGTCTTGGCTCCTTCTGCTATCAGCTGACAGACTGTACTGTGCTGAACCATAATTACAGTATTTTTCATAAGCAAGGACAGTGATATAAAATGCCTGTGTGCACACATTGGGTGCTCGCCCTGTGGCTGTTTGGATTTTTATCTAACGCCACATAAAGTAAATCCCTGTGGGATAACCAAATGAATCTTTGTGAGGAAAGTAGAGAAAAACTGAATAGGAAAGTAAAATACTTGTAACAGTTAAATTATCCCAATTATTAGTCTGGTTATTTTAAAAAAATGGCTCTCATAACATGAATGTATCAGTGTTTGGATATTAATCTACTATCTGTATTTATATGTAGAACTTTACACTGAAATGCATCAGTGAGATTCACTTTAAAATCTCACCATCAGCTTGAACAACCCAGAAAAGAATCCAGTGTAGGTACCAGCAAGTGTTTGAAGCATCAAAAAATTGCTGTAGGCCCCAATTAATTTAGACACCTTATAACAGTCATAATACTAATACTAATCATGCTTTTTATGGTTTGTTTCAACAGCTGCTTGTAACTGCTCTGTCAGTTATGTGCAGTAACTATAAGGGAATGCCATAACGGCTGCCATAGTGGCCTTGTGACAGTTACTACACTTACCCACTTCAAGTGAATAGAATATTGTATTTACTGTTTACATGTGGTGACAGATGGTTATAGACCAGCAATGCTAAGGGGTTGTTATCCTTCATATTCTTTGTGGGTAGAGATTGCCTGGACTTTTATGGATAAGGACTCAGATTTCTGGCACACTGAGTGTTGGCTCAGGACGTGGGGTATTGCTAATCTTGTTTTTCTGATGTCACTTATGAGTCGAGGATGCTGTGTCTTTGAGTTGCACAGAGCCAGTATTACCACTATAGTAATTATAGATGCTCTTCCAACAAGGCTATGGTTTTGTGTGTTGTGTTGGGGATAGACAGCTGATTCTTATCTGCCACCACACTCCCACTTTAATTATCTCTCGTGCCCCTCAAGGATTTGAATGGAGGTTGTGGTGTCAGGTTTAACAAATGGCATCAAGTTTTGGTTCAGATACATGATCAAGGATAGGGGAGGAAATCAGTGGCTTCAATCAAGAAACTGAATTTTTGGCAAAGGGATGAGGTCACTTCACATTTTAATTTAGGCACAAAGCCGAGAGGACAGACAACAAATCAGGTTACAGAGCAAAGCAAGGGGACAAGGCTGTCAACATTCATTCACTCATTTCCGTGTGCATACAGACTTTTTACTGCAAAGGGGACCATATGTTGAGTGTGTATTTGTTTTGTAAGGATACATCAACAAGTCAAACATTTTGTTTCCATGCTTCGTAGACAGAGGTGTTCCTGTCCGAAACTGAAAGCCACACTGAGTGCACTCTATCAGCTACAACAGAAGGACATTCAATTCTCATTGAAAATACATCTGGTCTTCAGTTATTATTAGTGCACTAAAATGGGTCAACATTGACTAAAATCTTGGATGTATATGGGTTTTATATCAGTTTTTCTCCAGTATTTTCACATGTCTGTTTGTGAGCAATGTTTGCATCTGCGTGTGTGGACCCTGACCTTTTACATATGCTACTTCAGCAAAAGATTTAACAGAGGAACATAAAGAGATGTGCTGTTCTTGGATTCTGACCATTTACAGTATTCAGAATTGCAGCAGCATTGTTGTGTACTGTGCAGTATGTACAGCTGCAGATGCACTCCTAATTCATTCTGTGAATCCACAGGCATTAATATTCTGTCAATACACACCATTCCGTTAAGAACGTATTAATAAATTAATTATATATTATTAATGCTGTAAGACGTGATCTATTGAATCCTATATCACATCACAGTATATCTTATTTCTATCAATGTTGGCCATTCACACAAGCCTTCCGTTCACAGTCATATTTATGCAGCACTCTAGCATCTAGCATTCCACTCAAATTGTGCAACCCTGGAGTCCTCATTCATTTAATGGAACTGCCTCTCGTTTCCTCAATAAAGAGAGGCATCAGCATCTTTCAGCTGGTCTGCAGGGCTCATTTAGAGGGCCTAGGGCACAAGATGCCTTATTTCTCCACAGGCTATGCTTCCTGCTGATAATTATCCTACAGGCTTTGCACAACAATCCAACATGTTCTTCTCACCAGTGAGCCGCCTGTGGATTCTCTCCAGCTGTAATCCACGATTCTTGTGTCTTTAGGGGATTATATGGGGGTGTTTCAGTATCTGACTGCAGGAGTTGCTGGTGTAGAAGATGCATTAAAAGGGACTGTGGACAAGAGTAGATTAGATTAGTCACATCTACATCAGCATTATCAGTGGCTTAGAGAGAAATAGACAAACATTAGACAAAACATGGATGCGGTGTCTCTTTGGCCATATCAGCTTTGTTTTTAGTAGACAAACAGGTAAATCTATGTAAGTAATATCCCAGTGTTTTTATCTGGCAGTAGATGTAGTCTGTAGCTGATGATGAGATGATCTTGATTTGTTATCTCATGCTAATGTTCTGTGTAATTTATTGTCTCTGGCATGTGCTGTTTTGCACACTCGCATGGCTTTGGCAACAAATCTCTATCACTGGGCAACTGTTTCTTGCTTTAGTTCCCAAACTAAATTTGAGCTTATGTTTTTTGTCTTCACTTTACTTAAGGTTTATAGTAGGAGGTGCCAGCTATTGTATGTTATGCAGGTCTGTCATGCTTACAAAATCCTGTTTTGAATTGTCTTTGTTTTGTGATAACATTTTGGTTTCTGATTTTTGATGCTTAGATCTATAGTAGGCAGGGGTCAGTCTTGTAGAGTCATTTTAGAAAGGCTTTTACTCCTCTCATAGATTTGTACATACAATATAGCAGTTTTTATCCAAGATGTCCCAACCCTGTGTCACCAGACCCGTGTCCAGGGGCTTCAGTGGCAGATCTTTAATAAAGAGTGAGCCTCCTGGAGTGTTAGTTATGTTTTAGAGAGGAGAGATTGGGGGTTTGAGGGTGTTGTAACAAACAGTCGTCTCTCTCCTTGCTCTCAGTGGGAGCTAAGCAGTGTGATGGATTAGGCATGAGGAGTGTCCGCTGGTTTAATGGCAGGTCCAAGGCAGCCTGAGGAGATGGTTTTAATCATATTTGCCTCCTCATTACCCTCCCGTCTGCTGCCTTAGTGCTGCGCTGAGATATCAGTGCTACCCCAACCCCTTCCTATACAAAAACAACACACTGCCAAATACTATACACTAGGAACAGATGCCATTTCACATAGTTTCACCATGTTTGCAGATGCATGCTGACAGGCAGCCACACTAACAAAAACTGTTTACACTACTGAACTCCCTTGATAAATTTCAGAAGGAATTCTCCATAAGTGGTGCTGAATTATGTAAAAGTGTTAATAACTACACCCGTGAGATCTCTCTTGGTATTGCTGATGTAACAGCTACTATTGTGATGTCCAAACTGTGATCTAGAGCCATGTTATCGTTCATGACATTGACACAGTGTTAAAAATGTAAGATCTGTCATATTGCCAAGATAGTTTGATCTCGGAAAAAGAGAGTCGCTATGTCTTACAGTATTTAAGTAACAAGAGTTTTGTGATTCAGAATTTAGCTTCGAGGAGGAGCGGCTTTTCCATAATAAGCAGAGTAGTGACCTTGACGACGGCGTGTTGGGGGATAGACAGCTGGTTCTTATCTCCAAGGAGACCTGCTGGAAGTCTGCTGTGTGACAGTGATGCCTATCATTCATTTAGCCACGACCTCATCCTCCTTCACTAACGTTTCAACAAATGCAGTCTCATAGCAACTCAGAGGAGGGGAAAGAAAAGACTTGTCAGACTGCCTGTCTCGGCTTTCTATATTCTTTTTCATACTTTAATAACAGCACTGCTAATGCTTGAATCCCTGGTCTAGGGTGTTTAAAATTGATTACTGCAGCTCAGGACTTGGAAGGTGTTTTGTTGTTGGGGTAATCAAAGAGTTTGCTGTGCTTCTGTGTTCAGGTTTTGGGCGCAAGGGGATTTAGTATAGTATGAGTAAAAATAAAATGAATAGTTCAATACTGAGAAAACAGGTGGCTATTGTAGGCTAGTCTTTCTTCTGTCATATCTTAGTTGTCGTTTGGACTTAATGCATCTCCTCTAAAATGTGTTCACTCACTGTTATCTCATCTTTTTGTATTTTCATTTCATCTTGTTGTATTATCATTCATTCAGGTTCCTCTGTTATTTTACTGTCTATTCTTTTCTTTCTTTTCTTTTTTTTATTGTAACGTCTCCCTGCTAGCTGCTGTGAGCAATGTGAGGGGGCTAATTGCATTTCCAGCAACCTTGTTAATGACAATGTTGTAATGGCTTTCAGCTATTATTGAATTGACTTTCAACATTGCCATTTTAGTTTACACAACTGCCATTTGCTTAAAAGCTTTGCCTGTGTACTTCTGGACAAGCTAGCGTGGTTTAATATGTGCATGTGATAACAGGTTTAATGCTGTGAATAAAATGAGTTCACAGAAGACTCCATGGGGGCAGATTTTTCAAGTGTGTTTTGGCTGTGGCACAGAGTGTATTATTTTATGAAGTGTGCGGGTGTCACCATTGTTTGTCATTAAAAATTGTTCTTAAGGGGATGAAAACCTAAAAGAAAGTGGCAAAGGTCCATTATGAAGATGTCTGTGCTTATTTATCCACATCCCATGTGAGATGTACTTCATTTTAGATGAAGTGCAGTGACTTTTTCCTTAATATAAGTCAACCATGAACTGCAGCAAATATTTTATTTGTAATGGTTGAGGGAGAAAAAAATATTGGTGCTGAAATCACTGGATTTGTTGGCATTTTTATTACATGTCTCCACAGTTTATGTGCTGCAGGTCACATTAAAACAAATATAAAAGATCTGACATTAACATTGCATTATTCTGATATTGAATGGCCATTCATCATGTACCTTACTTGCACTTTATCGCACTTAATTTAGTTCTGTCTCTTTGGCTGAGTGCTTCCTTGTAGTGTTATACACATACCCACTTTCAGACTTGAAACAACTTATATCATCAAATGTGGGGCTAAAGTTCAATGCAATAAACCATGAAAAGGAGCGGGGAGCAAACTGAAGTAATGACAGCTTTTATCACAAAGACGAAACCGAGATGGTTCTGAAAGACGTGGTTCGTGTTCTCACCTCTCTCCTCTCTGTTTTTGCTCAGTTATTGATGAATAAAAAAGACTCTTACTATTCATCCTTGCACAGTAGAAATATGTCTTCATTTCACCTTTTCACTCAGTGGCCACTGAGATTCAGAAAATAAATGTTATCCTTTGATAGACTGTCGCACTTTGAAATGTGCATAAAAAAACATAAAACCTTCAAGGCTATCGATTCATATTATTTTTCTTTACACTGAATATGAGCATTTTATGTGTTAATTTACTGGCATGCACTTTGGGTATGTATCACATATACATACCCTTTTATGTGTGCATTTTTGTGTGTGAGAATAGTTTTGTGTGTGTCTATGTGCATGTTTTTGTGAGGGTGTATCATTCCTTATGGTGTGAAGTGTGTGTGTGTGATTGACAGTGGTGCCTGTTGGGTGTGACAGCGAGACAGAGTGCGCCGATCCCTCGGCTGGCCCTGCATCACTACATTTCTCCTCTCTCCCACTTCACATCCCTTCATCTACAACTCTGTATTTATCTTACTCTTCATTCCACCGGTCAAATATGTCTTAGTTGACTTAACTTCCTGTCTCTTTATTGTCCTCAAAGTGTTTTATCGCCATTAGCCATCCCACGGTCACAGCCTAATCCTTCTCCCTCATTCCTTGTCACCATGGGAGTGCTACAGTTCTCCCTGCAGAGGACAGCAGAGAGAGCAGATAGTCATTATGGAACAACTGTGGTAGGATAGTTTTTCCTTCTTCAGCCTTGCACATTAGTTTTATACCTGAACAAGGATATATACAGAGAATAAGAGAGAGAATTGGTAGGGCCAAAAAAGCACCTGGAGGTCCACCAGTTTTCCAGGATCACAAAAAATAGCATTTGAGCTTCACCAGGACTCATTCACTTGATCTGTTGTTGTTGAGCTGTTGTCTCCTTGGCTCTCTCTTTCCAACTGACTAACCATTCTTTCCACATGCTGGGCGATTTAAGGCCTCACTGATAAGATGATGGGCCTCAGGTGTGTCCAGGTCTAAAGCTGGATTTATTGTTCTGCATCGGGGCGTTGCAGCGGCTCCTGGAGGTGCTGTCGGATCAAACGTGCATCTCCAAAAAATACAATGATGCCACAAGAGGAGATATATAAATACTGTGATTGGGCAGCTTGAACTGCAAGTGTTTCCACTGACATGTTTTCAGTGCCAGTAGAAAAAGTGTTGATTGTGATAGCAAAGGCAACATGCAGAGTGAAAGCTCAGCAATTCTGTTTTTTTAGTAATGCTAGAGATCTAGTAAACTAAAGCCATTTGCAATGTGAACTTTTTCATCATTTTCTATCTCAAAGTGAGGGACCGAATGTAAACATATTTATTTTGTATCAATAATTATTACACAGAGTCTTCTTTAAGGTAGCCAAACATATTTGACATTTCCAGTTCAACTTTTTCCACTTTTGCTCCACAGTATATCACAAAGTGAAGGAAAGAATGTCAACACATTTTTAGGTCTAATAAATGCAAAACATGACCTCATCTGTCTAGTGTTGCAGCAGTGATGTGGCCATCATCATGATGTCAAATTCTCTCCTGAGCTATGAATACATTCCTCCACTGGAAGCTATTACAACAAGTCCACAGGAATATCTTGACAGAGGAGACTAAATCTGGCTTAAACAGTCAGTAGGCTGCAGCACTCGGAGTGAATACTGTCTTTCTTCAGCTACTTCACCCTCTTCAAACTTTAGGAGCTGTCCACAGTTCTGAATTAGACATTCAGGTAGCAGTCACTGTAGCTCTGTTGCTGGCCCTGAGGCTATTGTGTGTGTGGCTGTTTTTCATGTTCTGCTACAGTGGATCCACAAGTGCTTTATAGAAACCCCTTCACAATTCTAGCTAAAAATATTTACTGCACTTTTTGTGTATCATGTTTTGATGGACACATTGTGGAAACGTCTTGCTGGTCTTTACGCTAACAGGCAGTGTGTTATCTATTTTTGCACTTGGAGGAGACATGTCTAGACACTTCTTATTTGCACTATATTTCTTATCAACTTACATGAGTACAAAATTATCAAAAATACTAATGTTGCACCTTCTGTGGGGCAAATAATTTCTTACACAGTGGTCCAAACAGGCTAAGCATTTATTGGGGGTGATCATCCCTGAGGGGATGGGTGATGCTGGAGCTTTACTCAGCACAGCATTCATGAGAAGCCCTTGCTTTAGCAAGATTTCACATGATCCCTCCTCACTTTTCTAACAATTCAGGTACTTTAGACTCAATTGTTATGCATTTAAAATACAAACATAACATTCAGAATTTTAATTTTCAATTTGAATTCATTCTGTCTTAAGTGATGCACCATACACACTGAAAGGAAATGTTTTAAAAGCTTAGAAGTTGACCTGACCTGACTTGAACCTGACTAGTTGCGTGTGAATTGCACCCGATGGCTTGTGAATTATCTGCAGCTCCAGGAAGCATGACTCAGTCTTATCACACACATGTAGGGGTGTGGTAGTTTGGTGTACACATATTCCACAAGATTGGCTTCACCCACTGCATCCTCCAGTATCCCAGAAAACAAAATACACATAAATTTATGAATACATGATTTATTTGCAGTGGAAAGCCCTTGAGTGTATTAAGGACATGCAGCTTTAGCAAACCAGCATTTTGCAGAAAACAATGGATTGGACTGAGATGCACTTTCATTTATATGTTTTCATCCAAGTTATTTAATATTAAACACTCCTAATGATTATTTCTCCTTGCTGTAACCTACGCAGTGTAGTTTCCATGTGAATAGGTCAGTAGTAGCCACAGTGTTGTATGTTTCTGTATGTGGTTATCATTTTATCCATGGGGCAAAGTTGAACTGAGAACAGACAGGAAAAGTTTGGCAGAAGCAGAGGAGCACAATGCCATGCAGTGACATATAAAGTCTAATCAAATAAATGAAATGAACAAAGCTGTTAAGTGTTAATTTTAGATTTTTGCCAGAAAGAAAGGGAGGACTGCAGAAAAATTGGCAATGACACATTCTGCTCTTAATTTCTTTACTTGTCCATTTTACCTCGTTGCTGTTGTGCATCCACAGTGATTGTTACTGAAAATGATAACATTAGTTCACACTGTTCTCACAGTCAGACTAAAAGCATTGAGCTTTACACCTCACTATCATGCAGTTTGTTTGGCATTTTGTTACATATTAAGAATAACAAGAATAGGACAGTATTTATGTTGAGCATTATATTTAAAGTGTGTTCTGACTGAATAAGTAGGATGGAGATGCACACTGTAGCCTGAAGCCTTTGTAATTCTTTATCTCATGCTCAAACCTAGTCTTTATTATTAGGGTTTTATAGAGTGTGCTCCGAGGGGGAAAATAAGAGCATTTGTTAAGAATATTTGTGTGTGTGTGTGTGTGTGTGTGTGTGTGTGTGTGTATATATATAAGCATAAACAATAAACAATTATTGAAGATTATTGCGTTGGATATTATTTTGTTTCATAACTTATTACAACATATGATCCTAAAATGTATTTTACAAGATAGTGAAACAATATGCTACAGCTGTTAAACCCTCAGATAGTTTAGTTCAGTTTGAGACCCACTATGTACTGTTCCTCTCTCTTTCCTTTTTCATTCTTTCAGTCAAGGATGTGTACAGATGAGTAGCCTAAGAGCATCTGTTACCTTAGTAGCATCCAGTTTTACCTTTTATCTGAATTAAGCGATTTAAAGCCCAACATTTCTGTTCTGCTCTCCTTCCTTTGAGAAAGAAAATCATTCAAAACATGTAAAAATAAATAGGAATAAGATAAAAACAATGTGTGTAAAAGACCTTGATTAATCTCTGATTTGAATAGTAGGTTGAAAAAAAGGAGACAGCCACATCTTCTCATGGCTTCTACTTATTGGCTTGTGTTGATGTCACTGTTTAAAACTGTAACAAAAGTAAAAGAAAACATTTAGTTGTTGCAGCCATTGTTGTTTTGATGTTGAAGCTTCCTGTCGGTGTGTGCTGTGTGTGTGTATTCTTTGTTCATGACTTTGTCTTTGCGCTGATTGTGAAGCGTGTCAATATTTTATTTCTTTCAGGATATTAAGCAGCGATTTAAGAGAGTGTCACCTAAAAAGAATCTCTTATTAAGTAGAGTGGACACTCTTCATCAGTGTTTTTCACACAAACAATATCTTTGATGGAGGGAACACACTGTTATATTTATGAAAACTGTGGACTGTATGAGGGTTTAGGCTGTAGAAATGATTCAGGAGTATTAACATGAGGGTTTTATACCTACATTATGTAAAGTGGGCACTCTTAACTATTGTGTCTTTTTGAATACTGTAATCAGACTAGCCAAAGCTTAGCTGCTCATCATGGCTGATTCATAGAGAGAAAGAGGATCCAACAACACAAATTGTGGAAAAAAAACAAGGAAGTATTTTGTAGTGTCACATAATCAGACATTAGATTATTGGCCTTGGCAACATGGGTTGACTGGCGGACAAGTGAGGCTACAGTGACTACTCAGATAAAGTGTTTCCTTTTATTCTCGTAATCATCTGCTCCCCCTTCGCTCTGTCTCCCCTTTCATTTTCTCACTCCGGGATATATTGTTTGCATTCAAGTGTGTTATATGCAGAACATGTATCTTTTCACCCTTAAGAATTCTGCACTTACTCCAGATATTGTACGAGCTCCCTGCCAAGACTCTTAACTCATGCAGGGAGGAAACAATGGGACAAGGTGATAAAGAGAAAGGCATCAAGAAAATAGGTGCCAAATAAAGATAGGTCAAGGGTAGGATGAGGAGAAAAAAGCAAATAGAAATGGGGGACAGGAAAGTAAAATAAGAGAATTCTCTTGTGGAGGGCTGTGGGAGAGGTTAAAAAAAAGGAGAGGAGATGGGGAGGAGGACAAAGGGTGCCGCTACTTCTCATCCACTGTCTGATCTGTGGGTGGCAGTGATGACTGATGGAGAACCACTCTAACTGAAGGTCATATCCGAAACTCTGCCATTTTAGACTGCCACTGTCGCAGGGGAAAGGATAAATAAAGCTCAGATTGTCGTGTTTATTCACCCCACTTTCTTTGTGGCTTTGTCAGTGGAGGAGGAAACGTCAGACAGACGGGGCAGGTTGAAGAAATTGGAAGATAGTAATGCCAATAGACGATTCAGAGTTGTATAAGTAGGATTTATCTTATCGTACTTTTTTTTTTTTTTTTTTACAAAAGACATTCTCACTCTGACATCCTCAGATTAATATTCAATTTTAATAACAAAGACTTGATCCTCCTTGTTATGTCTGCCACTCCCATCCTTAAATACAACATGACTGATGCTTCAAATCGCTGATTTTTTAAATGCATTCTTGTTATTCAATGATTTGTCTTCCCTCCAGACATTGCTACAATGGGCATAGTGAGTGATGGGAATAAAAGGATAGCTTTTTCAAATCCAGCTAAGTAGGATTTTGGTTATCACTGTGATTATTTTTTACAAGAGAGAACAGACAACGGTAGGAGTTACATAACCATTTGTCATCAAATCATGTACAGCCCAAATAGGGTGAAATAAATTCTGGGAGGAAAATAAACTACAGCAGACAGCATGTTTCTGAGTTTTCTTTGCCCAGATTGTCACAAGGCTTAAGGACAGCAGTCTGTCACTGCTCCAATGTCCCCGCAGTCTGGCTGGGACACAGAGCTATTCGTCTGGCGCTGGAACCAGAGCTAGAGCCGGAGGTTCAGATGGGGTTGTTTCCCCTAGGCAGGGCAGAATGCTCACGTCCAGACGACCTCACTGCCCAGCCTCTAATATCTGATCAAGAACCATCTGCTGAGGCTGCCAGAGCCCACACACTCCCCATACCCCTGACCTCTCCAAGGAAAGCCCAATGGGAAATCAAGCTGTTAGCGGGCCATTAGAATGATTCTGATCACCATTTGAAAAGAAATGCAGCACAACAAAATTATATTATCATCACGGGGATCCCACTTTTGCTGCTGTATTAACTCTGGAAAAGGCAGGGTTCTGCTCAGGCATTTTCTCTCCCTCCCTCTGGTTCTTTGTCACCTCCATTGTGAGCACGTGATCTGCCATCTTCTCAGTTCTTTACCCCCCACCCCCCAAAAAAGCAGATTTGGCCATCTTTTAGATCAAAGTATAGTCAGTAATTTTTATTCCCTTTTGTTCCTACTGACAGATATAAATCCAACACTTGGGCACACAATGATACAATTAGTGTGGATTCATTTATTACTGCGCAAAGAAAGGCTTTTGTGGAAATCAGGCAATAGTGATAAAATGCTGTCGTTATGATCTAGCAGAGTGTTTATGTTGTGTGACAAGATGTTTTATGAGTGGACACGTATTCACTCATATGAGAATAAGCATGTATGCATCACAGAAAGTATGTAGAAGGTGTCAAAAGTGCAGTTCACATGAAGTTTTAATGGCCTGTGCAAACAGTTTCTGTGCCTAGTGTGTGTCGTGTGGCACCATTCGCCAGGCCTTGATAACAGTTGGTTAATGGGTAATGTGCCACACAAGAGTGATGCTGCACTTTCTGTTTTCATTTTGTTGCTGTAGTGCAGTAATTAATCCAGCTGAACCCTTTGTGCTCACAAAATAAATGCTTTCCATTTTCATTAATAGACAACTCATTAGTACATAATGAGCAAGAAGGCAGCACTCCCCACTCTCCCTGTGCAGTACATAGCAGATGAGCATGCACTACACTCAGCTAATTAAAACCTAGGATTGTGTTCTGTCTTCTTGTTTTCTTCTCTGGAGAGAGCACAGGCATGTGCTTTTAATACCTTAGTTTCATGAATCATGGTATGTTTTACATACCAGAGGAAAAACATGCTCTAGGTCAGTTTATTTATTCATGCTTGTACAGTATGTTCTGCAACAACTTGTGATTGCAAATTGCAAGTTGTTGTCATAACAAAGTGCACATGCCCATGGTTTACATTTACAAATTTTTAATTGTGAATTTATTTTGGAGCTTCCTGCTAAATGTGACAACTTCCTGTTTCCTCCACTCACCTCTTGTCTCTGGTAGAATGTTTTTTTCTCAGGAGATGTGGAGAAAAATCATCCACCGTGGACATTTAAGTTGTAATTTCCCCATGAATGGAAGTTTGCTCTCAACAATGCAAGAAAGTAGACTACAGTGCAGACACGGAGCACAACCTATGACCTTTGCTGTCAGAGCAATGTTTGTAGAAAACATATGAATTCTGTCTATATCATGTGTGATTCGTATTTGATAACGTATTTTGCTGATATGTGCCGTACCATTGCTTAGTCCTCGTAGAATCATTAATTTCCAGGTCAATGGTCACAACTGACTCGTGTCACCATCCATCACATAGTGGTGTCTGTAGTTTGAGACTTAAACTGTTTGGCTGTCAGTGTCCACCAGTGAGTGTGATTAATAGATGAACGGCTACAATGTTGGAATTCATCCTAATTACATTACAGTGATTATCTATCAATAGCAGTAAATCATCCGAAGACGGCAGCATTTGTTTCCATTGCAGTCTGCACACAGCTGACACGCACAGATACATATATGAACACATTTCATTTCTGTGCTTGCACAGATGCAGTCATACTAACACAAGAAAGATGTATTCTTGCATGCACATTTTCTGCACTTTCCACTGATGATGTAGTTTTCCTTTGTCCTGAAGCGATGATTAGCTGTAGGGATTCCTCACTTCATAATGGGGATAAAATCGAACCCAATTTCTGGCTGTAATTAAAACTATTCCCAGAGCGGACTGCTGGAAGGCCACAACTTTAAGAGGTCAATAGTAGACAGGTTTCCAATAGCAGTCTAATTCAATCAGTCTGGGATGTATACTGTATGTAAAGGATCACAGGGTGATTCTTTAACATGCACATACATTTGCAGTACCAGAAAACCAGCATGTATCCATCGTCTCATCTGTGGGCCTGGCCACTCGTCACCTGTAATGGACAATGTGTATTACAGGATGTCAGCGGCTGCTGTGCGTTGATTTTATCCAATAATGTCTCTTAAACTGTGCATTAGTGTGATTTTTAATCCTAATCATTGGCTGCTTTTGTTCTGCATTCCCATTATCTTTTGTGTGCTGAGTTTAATGACCCAAGAGCATCTGAGGAGCTCTGAAATCCAACTGCACAACTTAAGAAATGCACAGCAGCAGTCAGAGAATGTACTGTCTTTCCTTTAATTCCCAAACAGAGAATTTCTTAGTATTAGCTATAAAATCTACCCCTGAGAAACAGCTGCTCTACAGCATTTGTGTGTCAAATTTATCCAGCTGTCCTCACAACAGGGGTCGCATGGAGAAAGTGAAACACAGTGTTTGTGACAGTAAGCAAGGACAAGATTTGAGATGAGTGTAAGAGGAGGGGGGAAGAGGAAATTAGGACAAAATCTAAAACTTTCATCTGAGAGATACTGTTTTTGAAGCTGCTCTTGTCACTGCTGATGATAGTTCTCACTATCATCATTAACTAAAGTAAAATCCATCACACAATGTTTATGGCTTCAATCTAGTCTGGTGCAGGTGTGCCAATTCTTCATTTAGACATGTAGGGGGGTGGTGGGTGGTGGGTGGTGGTGGAAAGAACCAGCTCATTGGTCACAAAGAGAGAAAGCTTTCTCAATCAAGTTGAAGCTTACCTCGCATATAATGTTGTATATTTTGACATGTACCATGTGACAGATGGTACAAATTGTGCCAAACTGCAAAAAAGTGCTGACAACTGATACTGACAATCATTTATGGTCCAAAGTGTTTGTCAACTTGTACAACGCAGCGTGTTCTGCAGGGTTTTGCAACTTTTGTGTTATTTGTCATCTGAGAGCATTAGGGTATAAAAATGCAACTTCAGCCTGATAGAGAATAATTTTTCTTCTTTGCCTGTTGAAGTGAGATGGGTCTCCTCAAAATGTTTGGTGTTTCAAATATGAACTTCCTGCTGAGGCATGGTTGACGTGGCAAAGCAGAGAGAGGATGGTTGGCATTTTGGTGTTTGTTCAGATTTTTTAACTCGCACTTCAGTGTGTCCATGACAACCATAGGAACCACACCGGGGAAACAATTGGGCATTCACTACTATACTTTATGTGTTTTCGGTTTGTGTTTCCCTCTTGGCTAGTTTTCTTTCAAAGTACAGAAATCATATTACATTACATTCTAATATAAGAGGGTACATGTTTACCAAAATTAATAATGAACTGTCAGTCTTCCTCTGCATTGCTCTTCTCCTCTACCTTAGTCTTTCATCCTCTTTGACAGCTTTTAAACAGCAAAGCAAAACAGTTAAAAGATGTTTATTTCTTCATTTTGTAAATGTATCTTTAAAATGATGCTTTTAATGTCTTTGTGCATGCTTTTGGGCAGCCTTGGCTTTATTAGGCTTGCACGTATCCTTTGCAGTAGGGAAACCTGTATTGACATATGGCCTCTTTTATATTTTATTCAAACCCACAGGAATACTGCTGCGGGTGCACAGGCATCAAAACCCTGCACACATATTCATTGCAAATTAGTCTCCAAATCCACATAAGCCAATGATAGCTAGGAAGAAATGCAATAATCAATGACGGTGGTTTTCTTTACCTCCCTAAACAGCAGAGTTATTTATGTATGCTGACACCAATCAGTGTGATGTCTCTGCTCCCAGCAAGTTTTACAGAGGAAAATGGTGCTTTCTTTTGATTATTTATTATCGCCCAAGCTGGTGTGTGTCCATTATTTATCGTTATCAAAACAGTTAATAGATAGCATGCTATTACATTTTCTTCAGATTTCTCCCCTACCCTAACATATTATATCAGAGTGCACAGAGAGAAAGTGACACGCAGTGTAGCACCCTGCTGTTTACTGCAGGTAGCTGTGCGTAGGGGCAATTAATTAATCCATAATTTAAATTATGCCTTGTTATATTAGAATTAAATCACAGTTAGGTTGTGCTGTCTCCAGCTTTTTGTTTAGGCATCACAAGGTCTGTTCCTGAAATTTTCAACTTCTCTAAGTTACACTGATAACTCAAAAGTAGATTGGTTTTCTCTCTCCAGTTAGTGTAATGTTGTCATTATCTTGGGTAGATGTTGAAAATAAATTGAATTCTTTTAGTGTAAAGTTAGTCTATGTTATCACCGGAGGGAAACAGGTAGTGACATCCCTCTCCTTTTCTCTCTTTTACTCTGTACTTTTTATGAAAAATACAGAAGAATCATTTTTGGAAAATTATCATCTACTTAGAGGAGTTAGCCTTCACATTCTTGAGACTGTCTGCTTGTACTACACACACTTGCCAGAACATTTCTGTTTGACATACTGTAGTCTTTCTTTTACATAACAAATGACAAAAAAGTAGGATAGGGGCCAGTGGTTGTGACATGTTGGATAATATTTTATCAGCTATGCGGCTACCCCGAGGGTTTTAACAGTAGTGAGAGTTTGTAAGCCTTTGGGGTGAAAAGGAAATGGACCAAGGATTTTCTTTTAGTGATAAGGTTGACTGCGCTGGGCTGTGAGAGTGCTTCACTAACTAATTATTTGAAGCCTCCTCTCAGATTAGGGTAGACATGCAGAGCTTATGGACAGTTGCAAAGCAGACAATCAGACCATGTAATAACCAGAGGGCCAGCGTTTGCTCAAATCCACTGTAACACCTCACAAAACAAAAGTGTGTAAAGCCCTAATGCTCAGTCCAATCCCACGCCACACTGCCTTGATAAACACCGATGCCACCCCCACAATGGACGCCATCTTTACTCTGGCAATTAGGCAGAGCTTTGGATTATCACTTCCTCAGCCCAGTACACCACAAATCCATCCGGATTCAATTATTCACCTCCCATGTCTGTCGCCATTTGGGCTTTTTGGGCACATGGCCAGTAGAGAAATGTGCTAAAGGATTTGAACTGCTGAAAATACAAAGTTATAAAAAGAGTATTTTTCTTTGTTTTTTATGTATTCTTGCATCCAAGTTTGACAAGTCTATTAAATAAAAATGAAACCTTGGGAGCTTACAAACACTGTCCTGGTAAATATTTTATGGGAACAATGAGCTAGATTTACTGTATTGCTTCTCCTTTACAAACACACATTCTTCAGGTTTTTATTCCTTTCCCCTTATTTTTGTAAATGTTCAGCGTTGCATAAAAAAAACGTGTTGTCAGTACATCCTTCCCTCCAAGCAGCTCGTGTTTTGATCCACAACTTGTGGGCCGGAGTGTCTCTAGTGGGCTCTGAGTAAGAACCTAAAATGCTTACTGAAAGGATTTGATTTGCTCTGTCTTGCTGCACCTCAATGGTATTATTTTTACTTATTAGAAAGCTCACTCAAGGTAAATTGTGTAAGAGATCAAGGGTTTCCAGGGGTCTGGAGACTCTCATCTTTCTACTTGATCGGCCTCTCTTCAATGTGTTTGCTCAGATGCTTCTTTTCCCCTTCTCCTGGTCTCTTTTTGTGGATTGGAGAAAAGCTGCTGTGTGTATTTGTGGGCATTGCTCAGCACACGTACTGCATGATTCCCTATTTGTGTTTGCATATTAAGGCACAACTAAGCATGAATGAGTGCTGTAGTGGATATTCTTCTCGGGTCTGAGATGAGATACCCCCCCCCCCGGTTGTGTACAACCCTCCCCTGTCTGTTTATCTTCTTGGGTGGCTCATCTCCCTCCTAGCAAATCACTCCCATGGCTGTCATTTCCTGCATTTTATGTGTCTGCTATACAGCGTCCTGTCAAGTCCTAACACATTCCTCTGTGTGTCTCCTCTCTTTTATCTACAGATACCACAGTATCATCACAAAAAGGTAAGACAGCACTCAATCAGTCACCTGTGGATCCCTGTGCATTTTCAGATGGGTGGTGTGTGGGTGTGTTTTGCTCTCTGTGTCTGTGCACGTTCTCAATTTTTGCTAATGAGATGAATAACATTTCATGGTGTTGTTGATGTTGATTTGAAATTGAGTCATTCAGTGTTTCCGTTACAGAACAATCTGTTTGATTACAAAGTCAATCACTCACACCCACTGACACCTAGACTAAATTATCCCGCCATCCCGCAATGATAGACAGCCCACAGTCTGTGTTTATGCATTGCTTTCTGTAAGTCTTATGTTCAGACTAATCACAGCTCTGTTTAGACTCCTCCACACTTTCATGTGTATGTTAATGTGAGGTTGGAGGAGGTGATTGTTTTGCATAGTGGATCTTCAGGGAGAGACGGGAGGTGTAGTTGGGGGAGGTGTTTGCAGGAATGTACCTGTAAGCTGTTTTGATTTTTGTAAGATGATGGGGCCAGACAGTCAAACTGTCTAAACAGCTCCGGGGGTCTTGTTCTGAGCGGCAGCCTGCAGGTGTATGCACCGAGCAGTCCCGGTCCTCTGCTCTTCATATTGGAGATGCGGTAATGGCAGAGGGTGTGTCACGCTCTGTGATTGCAAAGCAGAAGCAGACAATCAGTCAGGAGAACTCCCCGCTGATTTTGTTGAAACTTTCTTTGATTCCCCGCTGCGCTTGTAAGAACTTAGGTTTTGTTTTGCACAGGCTCTTACCAGAGCAGAACAGAATGCAGGTGAAAATATTTCCATTGTCACCTGGATCTGATATTATGTGCACAACATGTATATTTGACAAACATAAACAGCAGGAGTGTGTCTTTTGGAACATGGTGACATTTTTCACCTCACAAGGCCTCAGATCTGTTGAAGCCGCTTGTAGATACAGTTCAAGAGGCATTGACACAGTACATCCGTGTGACAGGTTACACTTAGTATGCCCTCACCCACACACATACACACTGTTGTGAGAGCTATATATGTGATGACTATTCAGTGTGCAACACTGTCAGATGGACCTATAAAGGTAAGTGATGTGTGTGCCTGAGCCACACTCTCTGATGAATGTTGAGGGGGAGCAGAGGCTGGCTTGGTGTACATCATCCCTCCACAGCCTCACTTGCATACGTTTCTGAATGAGAGGGGGATAAATAAGGCAGTGCAACCCTGACGGTGAATGAATGCTCACCTTTTTATAGCCCTGTGTGTGTCCATGCCTATGCCTGACTTGTGTGTTTGTATGTCTTTTTCTTCCCATCCAACATGCCCAATTCAAATCCGTTTAGTCAGAGGCATCAACAAAAACATTCACTGTCTCTCGGTCCCACACATTGAGAACGCCACGGAGAAAAATAGCCTGCCATATTCATTCATACACTGTGAGTTATAGATGGCTATGCAGCTGTGACACTGCCATTGGTACTGAAGAGCCATGGGACCTTGAGCCAAAGATAATGTACATAAACCATGTGTATGTGTCTGCACATCTTTTAAAAGACTGGCATGTAAGTGTGTGTGTGTGTGCGCGCGCGTGCGCGTGCATGTGTGTTTGTGGGTGCCTGAGCATGAAAGATGGATGCACACTGGCAATGTCAACAACCCACACTCTCAATCTGTCAATATGCAACATGAGAACACATGTTAAAAGAGAACAATGTGAGACTATGACTATATGTGTTAGACTGAAGGACAGTGCATAGTATTTAGATCCAGGTAGAATTCAAACTGTGGCTGAATAACCTTTACTGTTGTTCCTCACCAATAGTATGATTAATACAGAACCTCATTATAATCTGACCTTATTCTTTAGTTCTCTACTTCTGTGGAACATCCCCACTATCTGCCCCCCTACCATGACATCCTTTATCCAACACCTCTCCACCCCCTTACACTCCTCCTCCCTCTTGTCTGCCAAATGAAGTATATTTATGGCACCTGTGCTGGAAAAACAGTCTCTAGGAGACGTCCCTCTAATTTCATTTTCAAAATGCCAGCAATAAATTTATCAAATGGGCTGAATCGAATCGGAGTCACACGCAGTGCCATCCGTCATGGGCTGTCCCTCAGGGGCCTGTGGGCGTACTTAAGCCAGCCAAAAACCTCTGCTGGCAGGAGAAAAAGACTGAGTGAGAGAGGGGAGTGAAACCAGATGAATGTGCTGGAGAAATATGCTGAGAACCAAAGATGTGTGTGCATATCTTTAGGTGCTTAGATGCATGTACGCAATCATGAATTAGCTTGTGCGTGAGCGCGGATGCATATGTGTGCACAGAGGTCAATGCTAATTCTCCAGCACATAGGAGCCTCACGCTGAAATCTCAGTTAAGCACTTTGGCCGTCGATGCACTGGCGTAATAATTGATTAATTGCAACACAAGTTAATTGATTGTTTTGCTCGTTTTTGCATTTGTAAATCCCTCACAGTTCAAACACCACTTTGAGCTTTATCCCCTCCCCTTGCCTCTGAAAACTCCAGGTTCACACGCTCTGTGCCCTCCCATTCCCCTCCCATTTCCTACTTCCTCATCTCTGTACCTGACTTTGGCACTTCTGCCTTCCTCTTTAAATGCCTTTGTCCCTGCTTTCCCTTTATTTCACCCCTCTTTCCCTCTGCCTATCTTTCCTTCCCCTCTCAGCATTTATCACTGTGCAGGTTAAGCCAGGCGTGAGTGAGGGTAAAGCAGCTTAGTACTAACAGGGCTAATGAAGTCAGGCCCTGTATTCCTCTGACGGGGATCAGTGGCGCTACTCTGTGAAGCCTGTCAGCGTTTAATGATTAGATGAAACATTCAGACACCCGCTATGAGAAGACAGGCACACTGATATGTGGTAATACCCAACCGCGGTCTCTCTCACAGATCCACAAACAGTTATGCATGTGCACGTATTCTCTGCACAGTCACATGCAGTACATACATGTGTACACTCCCACTCCTCCCACTTTGCGGAGGTGCTGATTTATGACTCAGACATGTCATCAAGGGTATACACAGCAAAGCGAATGGAAGAAAAACGAGAGATGACAGAGAGATTCAGAGAACGAGCGATCTAGCTATTGATTCCCGCAATGTGCAGGAAGGTGGAGGAAAAAGTAAGTGCACGAGAGAGATTTACCCCTTGGTTTAATGAGCAGATTGTAAACAACTCTACACATGCTATTCAAGATGCATGCTGCAATCCGTGATTTTTCACTGCTTCTCGCTTCTGCTAGAAAGCATGATAGAAGATCAATCAAAGGGCCAATATCTCAAAATCTTTCTTAACATTTCAAGATTTATCCCTGAATCATTCTAAATCCTATTAGATTAAGTTCTCTTTCTCTGTGGCCCCACATGGCAGTTTAATGTGTACTTGTGCCGGACTGCGTGTTGTTAGCATGTCAGTAAGTGTGTCAGCATCAAAGAGGGAGGGTGTTTGTTTGTGTGTTTAAATGCAAAAACTGAGAAATGAAGTGACAGAGGCAATGGTTGGGTCAATGAGCTGCCTGTTTGCTGGAGTGAGAGGGTGCCTGCGAGGTCTTGGCTGCTTTTTGCCCCATTAGCCACACGTGCTAATTTACCTGTCAAATTACATCTACACAAGGAAACTACTCTCATCTCAACTTCTCTCTCTGTCTCCCTCTTTCTCCAGTCCCCTTCTTCCTACATTTTTAAATTTCTAAATCTCTCCCTCATTACATTTTCTTCAGTATCTCCCTTCTACTGCTAAATTGGAGCCATACTCTGTCCACACCAGTAATTTCTCTCCCTCTTGTGAAAGTACCTGTTTAGCTCCAGTTGAAGAGTCTTAAGACACAGAACTTGAATTAAATGTATGTGCATTTCTGCCAATGTGTGGCTGCTGCTCCAAGTCTCTCGTGTATCTTTCGGTTTGCAAAGCCCCCTTAAAAGCACTTGAGGGAAACTACTTGAAAGTATAGTTATTCAAGGAAACACTTTCTTCTTCACATCCAAGAAAGTTGAATTACAGCAAGACTACCATGAAGAGATATTGACTATTGGCTAGTTAGATTTCTTCTTCAGTGCATGTCATGCATTGTTTTACACAAGATTAGAAAATTACTGAGATGGAAAAAATACCATGTCTTGAATTTTAAACAATAAATAATACAGAAAGGCTGAGAGCAAAGAAAGAAAAATAGAGCACTGATTTATTTTAGCAATCTGAAAGAACAGCTCACCATTTGATGCAAATGCACAGAGCTTAATTATCAAAACTGTTAACTGATGATCACAATACTGTAATCCTCATGTGATCTTCTCAGCTATTAACGGCCTCGTAAATCCAGCTCCAAAAAGCCTTTCTGACACCACGGTCACATCAGAGTGTGATGAGTTTGCAGTGTTGTTCAGAGATGCAATAATAAACATTAAGGTGAGTACTAGCTGGGGTGTAAATAATGATGTGTGAGAGACCCTGTCTGGCTGTAATGGAATTAAAACCCCATCCTGCTTTCTTGATCCTGTCCTTTCATTTTACAACCATTACAACATATGAGTAGTAGTAGCCATGGCTCTTTAATTACACACCTTTTTTACAGAAAATGCACTTTTCTATGTTTACATGGTACTAAGTGCAGATGTAAAACCATCTGAGCAACTTTAACAAGTAGATCATTACACTTAATTTGTCGGAGCAGGTTGTCCTTTTTTTACTACTTTATCTATGAAAATATAATTGCTGCAGAAGCAATACATAAATATATGTACATTAAGTTATCCTGAATCTCAGTTTTACAATAAAGGAAAAAGCACCTTGTGTATTACAGTTGTATCCTTTTGTAGACTTTTATGGCCTGTACACGTTTCTTTTAATCATTACCCTGGCTTAGAAGAGCAGGACAGGCACATAAATTTGCCATTGTTAGTTCATCATAATTTGTTCCAAACAGTGGTACTTACAAATGGGTGGGTGAAAGATTGCTGCAGTAACCTTCACAACTTCAAGAACACCGGACGACAGGATGAAATTTAAATTGTGTCAGGTGACTTTAGCCTTTGATAAATTGTACTACATGTATTTTTATAGCTCAATGATTGTTTCATTTCTGTGCTTGACGGTAAATGCATGGTGTAAATTATTACACTAAATCAAACGATAAACAACAAGTTGGATAATGAGGAAAAATATAGTACAAATACTAAAAATAGAACTTATTTGTGTGGAGCAATGTCAACTTACTTCCCTCAAATTCTTGTGATGACAACATAGATTATTATAACATCAGCTGAAGTAATGCTTTTAATTATTTTCAGACATCTGCCTTTATAGCACTGTGAATCTAAAGAGCTTTGTTGATCACATACTATGTCTATCATATGGTGATACAGGTGGTGCTTTGTTTTACTTGGGGAACTCTATGTAAGTGTTAGGATACACTTTATTAATGTGTTGCTGAAAGAAACACAAATGTGTTTTCCTAAATTTGGCACATGTCTAAACAACTGTTCATCCTTTTAACAATGAGGAGTAGCATTCCACAACATTCTGTGAACTGGAATTTCTATAATTCTATATTTTCTCATCAAAAGTTGAAGGTAATCTCAGATGGTATGCTCCTTATGCATAACCCTTACAGTCACACTAACAATACATAGTTCACTGTCTGGTTTTTAGCCAGGTTTGTCATCTGGTTCTGTGGATGGCAATGATGGTCAGTTGGTGTTGTTGCTCCAGGCTGAAATTTCACAACTGCTGGATGGAATTGCCATGAAATTTTGCATTCTTGGTCCTAATGGATGAAGCTTACTAACTTTTGTGATCCTCCTGACTTTTCCTTTAGTACCATTAGCAGGTTGACATTTTTGGTTTTCAGAGAAATGCTTCGAAAAACAACTGGTGGGATTGCCTTGAAATTTTGCTTTTTTTGTTGTTAAATTTTGTTATTCATGGTCCACGGACAATGAATCCTAATGACTTAAGTGATCCCCTGACTTTTCACACAACTCTCTTCTTTGGCTGTCAAAAACTATAAGAAAAATACTACAAATTGGATTTAATTGAAGTACAATGGACACAGCCCTGTGTTTGTCTTACATGCTCAAAGCCCTGTGTGCACTGCAGTGCTTTCGGGTTTCCTATGTAGCAGTAATGACTGAATGAGTATGTGCGAACATGCCATGGTTTGTTTTCTGCAGAGCCCTGCTTATGCTACTCTGGAACCCTGTGACGAAAGCCATGATTACTTTGACCTTTAATTTTTCTTCAATTTTTTTAAATTCAGCTTTGTGCACTGTGTGGGAGAGAGGGGTCATTATAGATACGATCTTGTCTATATTGCATCCCTCAGGCCAACTAATAAGGTCCAGCATATATGGAATTTAAATGCCAACAGAAGACACTGTAGGTTTCAGTGCTCCCCAATGAGCATAATTGAAATCTGTGACAGGAGTGGTAAAAACAAAAAGACACAGGTTGTGAATTGTGTCACCTGCACATGAAACAGAAAGTATCTTCTTTTTTTTTTTTTGTAACTATGTGAAAAGCTGTTCGTTATTGCTCGCAGGAGTCTGATAATGCGTTTTGTTTGCCAGGCTAAACCCTGCAACATGTCCAATTGAGTGTTAGCCAGAGATAAAGATAAAGACAAAGCCACACGAAGAGAGTTTTAGCAGACCCACGTCTTAGACTCATTAAGGCTGTCTGGGCATTGAAACATTTCTCAGGCAAAGACAAGAGAGCAGATAAAAGCAGAGACAAGTATAACAAAAAGGACAGAGATGGAAGTAAACTGATCACCACTCTTTCTTATAGAATCCTGTTCTTAAGCCTCAACTGCCAATTAGATATAAGAGCAGCCTGTTGCCTTGACGGATGAAGTTAATTTATCATTGTGTGTTCTGCTCAGTAGGGTGCAACACTTGATTGCACTGGTGGATGGAGTTTTCAGGCCATCCATACAGGCTGTGGTGTAATTGACTGTGTAGAGATAGACTGCAGCTTATCATAACTGTTCTCTGTTTGGTAGAGCGGCTCCATTTAAAAGGTGAGTCTGCCTTGTATCTGATGGTGTATGGCAGGTATCTGGTAGATTAGAGCATGGTTGCTCAGAGACGCTTGTGTTGCTGTGTGGTGTTACCCAGGAGCGAGGCTGTAGTGATCCCATGGAGCAAAATACCTGTTTGTCATGATTCAACAACATGTTATTGTCACAGGACTACCTGCTCCGAGTCACTTAGATGATTCATACATCTTTGTCTGTTTACTGACAAAACGCCGCAGTTGGGCTTGAAGCCCTACAGGGCTGGCATTGCCAGGGAAGCGGGTGGCATATTGCTCCCAGCAGGGCCGCTCCTATGTAGGCCTGCTCGGCAGAGGGATTTGGCCAGCTTGGATTAGCTCAGCGGGGTGAAACAGAGGGATGCAGACGGGGAGGGACAAGCAGTGAGTGGAGGATAGAGTACATCAATCTCTGCTCAGTACACAGACACCTGAGAAACCTGAGAAAGAGCTGCTGAGAATCATGGTGAGTCATGTTCATACACTGATGCACAATACACACCAGTAAAACATGAAGCAGCCACCCATGCCTCTGCCATTTGCTCTAAACTCAGAGCCAAACTAATCAGCAATAAATTAAACATTAGATTTCACATTATCTTTTGAAATAGTTTTGCCCTTTTTTACACTTTTGAATTTCTTCTTTTTATGTTTAATAATGGCTATAAACTTCTGAGCGAGGACATGTGAATATTCATTCAAATGCCCATAATGAGATAAACACATCTCCCGACTCCACAGTCACACTAATTAAGCAGGCTTTTTCCCTCTACAGTGCTGTGCTCTCAAACCTCATCAGCTGCTCAAAGGCATGTCACCAGTTATGGCAGATGGGTATTCTCAAGCCAAAAAATAAATAAGTAAGTTGAAATGGTTAAAAAAACACGCAAACAGGAAAGAAAGCAAAGCCAGTTGCCTCTGACAGACTGCTGAGGAAACGTGTCTTTATTCTTTGCTCAGGCTGGTTCATTTCTGTCCGAGGGATGGATCTAATCCAAGAGTTTATTACCAAACTTCAGATGCAAAGCCTATTCGTTTTCTGACACCAAAGAGGGCCAAGAAAATGAATCGGGGTCTGGACAAATTGGCATCACCCACATGAGCGCAGCGGGAAGAAATTCTCAAATATAGAAGTCGTGTCTTCCTTCAGCTCCTCTCCAGCATCTTTCAGACTTTCTCTGATAACTATTCTAATTTTTACCATTCGCACAGTCACAGTGGATACTGTTGAGTATATATTTTACAGTACAGCACATTCACTTTTAAAGCAAATCATTATGTTAGTGCTGTCTTCCCTCAAGGCTTATATAATAAAATTCAGTTCTGTTAGATTGGAAGAGAGTTGAGCAAAAGAGGGGATAACAGAGTATCACATTGAGTGGTGTATTGGCTGCATCAGGTATCCAGGCCCCACATCCTCCTCTCCAAACATACAAGAGTTCCTTGGGTTCGTCCTCCTCCCTGCTTTGAAACCAAACAAAGGAAGTCTCTGGGAGGTATTCTCCATTGGAGGCCATTGTGGGAGTAAGAGAGTGAATAAACAGACATCTCATATCCAAACGAGCAGAAATTGATGCCTTGCAGGAAAAATGGCAGCAAAGGGTTGCAGTTTTAGAAAGAGTGGAAAGAAGAATCATCCATTAAATCACATTATCATAATTTACAAAATGGATAAGGATGAGAGAAGAAGATGATTAGGGCAATAACCAAGTCTGTTTTGGGAATGTTGCCCTGCTCCCTCGATGCCCTGATGGGATCACGGATTACCTGTTAGCAAATAATAAAAAATATTAGCAAAATGATCAGTCTACTGTATAAGCTCAGATCAAGGATTAATTTAAAAAGAATTTGTTAATTTATTCCTTTGGCATTATTCATGCATGCCTTCGCCTTTGTGGTTCCAGTGAGAAAACTAAAGCCCTTTGGTCACCTTCCCATTGTGCTCACAGGGCCTGACCTCTTAAGCACAGTTCCTCGTGCCCCTTTAAGTAACCACTTTACGCTCAGCAGAAATCAGGATAACAAATTACTGTGCAAATCTACGCAAGTTTTCAGTCAGCCTGTTTACCCTGGAGAGAGACATGGCACCTAAGAAGCGAGGTACGCCCAGATGGATTATTCGAGGCTAATTCCAAGCACAAATCAGCTCACAGCCATCAATAATTCATGTGGAAGTCTTTGAAAAGTAAACACTGCTTAGCCCATTAAGAAACCAGATTGGCAAAATGCCGTAATGGCAAAGATACTGTATACAACTTAACACCACATACAGAGGGTCTGTAGTCACTACAGAAAAAGACATGCTAGTGCTCTATATGGAAATCCAGTGCTCATTAAAGGAAGTAGAATCTTATGCAGACCCGTAACCAGTATTACCTGGTGCAGCATTAGCATGGAATTGATGCTAAAGATGATGGCAGAGGGAGGCAATTAGAGTGACAGCCAGTGCTGAGATGTGTGGAGTTTTGTGGATTGATCTCCTCTGTCAGCTTTGTTTCTGTGCACTTGAGACATATGGGAGACTTGTGTTCCCATTCAGTCAATAAATGCATGTTGCTTAAATGCTAAAGAGGATCACGCTCCGACTGCTAAGTTCATTTTTGTTCTTCTTTTCCCTATTCCATTTGAACATTGACTCTCCCTCCCGTTTACCCTCCACCAATTTTTTCTTTGCCCATCTTTCATGTTTTTTTTTTTCAAGGTCCGCTTTTGATATTAAGGCAATGGGGAGTTGCTGGGTGTGCGGTATGTTTACGTAGCTTTTAGCAATTCCCTGTCCTTAACATTGCAATTCCCACCTGAGCAATGCAAGATAGGGAGTGGTCTCTGTC
Source organism: Lates calcarifer (assembly GCF_001640805.2). Lineage (NCBI taxonomy): Eukaryota > Metazoa > Chordata > Actinopteri > Centropomidae > Lates > Lates calcarifer. The sequence continues at coordinate 19,025,496 of NC_066838.1, read as the reverse complement.
TCTGTCTGCCTAGGATGCTCATTAGATAAAGAGGAGATCCATGTACTGTATTTCCACCAGTGGTATTGCAATCTGTTTATCTGTCTGCATTCTCCTCTCTTTCTTGCGTTCTTTCTCTCATCTCGCAGTGCTCTGGAGATGGTCTACTCCGTACAAACAGCATCTGTCCATGAGAATAATAATGCTTATAATCGTCCCCGAGAGAGTCAACAGTGGAAAACAGATTCTTTTTTTTTTTTTACTTTACAACTCAAAGTTTCTGATATATGATTTATAGACACCACACTCTGGACTTTCTCTAACTGCATCAGTTTCAAATTATAATGATAACAAGAATTTTACATTAGCTCTTGTATGATACTCTTTATGATATTTCTACATATTTTATTTTTCTTCTCTCTAAATCTTTTGAAGCATATTGTAGCTTATCAGACCACCAGATGGAATTTTATATGGAGTTGCACAAAACAGGGAAAAGTCTATGCAATAGTGTTTTTTTCCCTAGTTTTAAAATGTGTGTTAGTGATTTTGCTCCTTTAACCGCTACTTGGATGTGGCAGAGTCCCTTAACACCACCTTCTAACAGGTAGAAATCAAACAGTCATTTCCTAACAGGGAGTAGCTTGTCTTTCCGACATCATATGGGGGGGGTTCACATAAGATCACACAGGATTTTTATGGCAGATTTTCAGGCATATGGATTTATGTGTCAATGCAGAGAAGAGTAAGATAGAAAGAGTTGGAAGGGTTCCCAGGTGGATTAAATGCTTACTTTGTACATGTGTGTAAGTGTCAAAAGAGTGCGTGTGTTTGCATGTGCACTCAGACGAGCTTGTGCGTACCCGTCTGTGTATTTCTGTCTGTCTGAGTGTACATGTATGTGTACACTTGAGTCTATTAGAGTTATCACTCTTGTTGCAGCTCACTCCATTAGTGGGTAAGGATTCCTGCGCTCTGCTCCTAGCCAGAGGAGACCAATTAAAGCCATCAGGCGGCGTCGGGGGAACCCGGCTGCTCTCAGAGCCCGCGGAGCTAAAGAACAGAGGGTTTAGACTGGCTCCATCCTCCTCCTTCAGCTCCGTACTGCCTGCAGATAGGCTGCATTGGGAATTTCTGAGACAATTATGGATATACGCACTACTAAATGATACGTTAATGAATTCATTGCTTATACCTTCTGCATATGTCCTCTTCTTTGTGCAAGTTTCCATTATTATCCTCCCACACTTAATCCTATTCACGGTCACAAGAAGTTGGGTCACAGCATACAGTGGGCAGAAGGTCAGGGCAGTCTGTTACAGGGTTAAAACATGTAGATAGCTCATACTTATTCTTAAGGGCAGTTTAGGGTCTCCAATATGGCCTCTTTGGGCTGTGTGAGACATTGTTGACATTTCTAGCAGGCTTTCTAAATAATGTCTGCTAAACACATAAACTCAAATCATAACTTTCAGTCCTATAAAAAATTAACTCAGCTTTAGCTTGCCCCTAGTGTTCATAGGAGAGCAAATATGTCCGCCTTTGGCAACTCCAGATGCTCTTTTTTTGTGTGACCTTATTTCGTTAGACCGACAAAAACTGAATGATTTGAAAAAGAGAAGTTTTTAATGCTAGGATGCTTGCGTGAATACTTTTAAAAATATTCCCATCTCCCTAATTGAAATGCAGAAAGGAGTAGCAGAGATTCAACAGAGTTTGAGGCCTTCCCAGTGGGTGTTATTATTGTGTGGTTTTCCTGCAGCCTTCTACACTAATGCTCCTCTCGTCAGTGAGGCTCGACCACGCTTTGGGGCTTTGTTATAGCATGGAGGCCGGGGATGTCATACCCTGTTACAAAATAAGGCACCAAATATAAACTTCCCCCCTCTCCTTCTCCACCCCTCCCTCCCGTCTCCCTCATGCTCGCCCCCACCCCCCACCCCAGGGATCACCGCCGTGGAAATAGAGCCCCGCTCCGTAGTGTCTACTCAGTAGGTAATAACTTGCTGTTCACACTCAGATAAAGAGCTCCATTCATTAAAGTGGCTGCTCTCTTTCTCCACACGAGTGACACCTATCCCCCGGGAGAGCAGCGGTGAACTACAGGGTTGAAACCACAGGCACAGCGCTGATTGCCTCCCTCTGAGCTATTTGGTGGAGGAGCCCTAACACCCTCTACTCACCAGCTCCTTGAGCCTCATTCTCCATCTGATCTTCATTTCTTTCACGGGGAATCCCTAATCTTTTTTTAACCTCATCCTTCATTCCCCTGCCTACGTTTTAATACACTAACTCATTGCCCCTATTATCCCCTTTGCCTGCTACTGCCTTCACCTGCACATCTCCATCTGCTGCCCTAATCACACCTGCACTCTTTTTTTTCCCTTTTTTTTAATCCCTGTCACACTGATGGTTTCCCCCTCACTCTCTTTGACTTTCTCTTTCCCATGCTCATCTCCATCATCAGCTTTGATCGTTTCTCTTTTCTCTCTCCATCTACCCTTCCCTGTCCTGTCTCCCCCTCTGTCTCTTAAGCGTGCCTGTGAGGTCCCTGAGCACTGGGAGTTGCTGATGCGTGTACCGGTCAGTGGTACTCATGGGTAATGTGTAGATCATTCATCCTCTGGACAGGTATGTAATAGAGGCGGGACGAAGGAGAGAAAGGGGACAGTGGGAGATCTCTGGAGGTATGAGAATCAATTTCATCGGGAATCACTGGAGCAAAGAAGTAGAACCCCTTTCTCTCTTTGAACCTCTCTCTCTTTCTCTCTCCATCTTTATTTCCCACACTCTTCTATCTCATTCCTTTTCTAACTGCTTGTACTGATCAGCTCACGAGGTGCTGTGGCATTACACTAGCCAAGCAGCAGGATAAATCCCTACACAAATTAGAACACAGATGCTATTATTTAAGTCAACCCCCTCTCTAGCAAGAAAATTATAGTCCTTAGTTCAGAACTGCAGCACAAAGGAAACATGCTTTTTCTCCCTTGCTCCATATCTCTCTGGGCACAGTAGTGCATCAGAGCAAACCAAAAAGAGAGAGACAGGGAAAAAAAAAACCCCCACAGAGATTTCCCCTGTAGTGCTACTAAAGATGGCCATGGCGAAAGGCCTGCTACACTTGCACTGGAGAGCCAGTGGGGGACAAACAGCAGTAGCATGCAGGCTCTTTCAGTCAACTGTGAAATAGAGCTTTGGTTAAAACAGATCGACATGCATGCGCCTGGTACCTGTAGCAAAGACGTGCATGCTAATGTCTTTAATGGTATGACCATCCAGCACAGGTTCCACTTCATAAACTGAAATGAATGACTATTGGCTGACTGACACACACCATTTGACCTGGCACACTAGAGGAAACGATGATGTGGAAGACAAGGAAAATTGCTCATCAATCACAACCATGGATGGTCAGGCGCTCTCATCGTGTAGTAGTAATGTTCAGTGAATTGATTATGGAATGATGAGGTGGAGTAAAATGTTGTGTGTCTCGCGCATTTATAGCAGAATGAATTTTTTCTATTTATGGTGGCCGTAAAAGGTTTGCACAGATGTTAATGTTTCTATACAACCTCTGCAGTGGAGTGTCAGTTCTGTGTATTATCTCTTATTTGGAAAGGAGACAGTGATGAAGTGTGATAAGGAATATGTGTGTGAGAATTAGAAAGAGAGAGAAAGATAAAGTGAGTGAAAGACACAGAGAGCTAAGGGAGGTTCTGCAGAGTGGGTTTTCCACTCTATCAGTACAGAAATGATGCATAACTTCACAGTATGCCCTTTAATTGGCGCTATTAATATCAGTTAAAGTTTTAATACCTATTTATTAAAACTTTAACTTTTTTTCTGAAGCCTAATGTGAATAGAATTATGAATCTCAAGGGCTGTGCTCTATAAAAAGGCTCAGACATAAATTATTAACACTCTACCACTTCATCTGCAAGATCTCACTCCTACAAGATTTGTTAAAAAGGAAATAGCCCAAAGGTCTAATATTAGGATGAATTTTCAACATTAAATACTCGACATGCAAGTTCCATATTTCTTGAATAATTCTCTTAAAACTGTACACGTGACCTCCACGTTAGTAGAAAGTTCCAGCAGCGCATTGAACCTACTCATCATTAGCTTGTGGAACTTGGCAGAAGATATATAGTCTAAATTGGTCATGTATAAAATGTAAACAGAGTGTGGAAGCAGACAGAGAGGAATCCTAATGTACACAGCGGCCTAATTTGTCCGTTTGTATCATTAAAGTCCTCTCCTCTGTCAGATAATCTGTGAAAAGCCGTAGTACTTATCTGCTAAAAAGAAAAAGAAAATGGGGGGAATGAACAGAGAGACATTTTAGGAAGACTCAGATCCAGTTATCCCCCTGTTATTAAAATTAATTATGGTTCAGAGATTAGAAACTTTCTACTCTGACACTGAGTTATCTGTAGCTTGTAATTTGAACTTTTCACAAAGTTTTTAAGTATATTCAGTGGCCAACAGAAGCACCAGCAGTCTGAAATGCCTTCATAAAGCCTGAGAAGGGAAGACACAAGGAGTAGCCATTTGTGACAATACAGTAACATGTGTTACATTAGTATGATGAAGGAGGATGGATTATTGTGCTCCTAGCAGTAGATTCAGGAGAAGAATATACCTGTAGTATATGTCCTATATGAGATGGAAAATGGAAACAATGAAAAGTAGTATCGACCCAACTTTCAAGACATCTCTTGCTTTTGATTGGGATTTGGATTCCCACTGACAGACATTCACTTCTTATGGGTCCAATACTGTACGTACATGTAATGTATTTAATCGACTTGCCTGGTTGAACTTGCAGGCATAGTTGCACTTGCATCTTAATCCTCCTCGCTCTACTTCCTCTCCCCTTTTCTTTCTTGTATCTTCAACCACCCCCCCACCCCAGTATTCTATTTCATCACTTCCCGCATAGTGGTCCCCCTGTACCTCCATCTCTACCTCATGGTTTCAGCTGGAGAGTGTGAAATGAAGCTTGTATAATTAAATATTAACAGCCTGCTGATGAGGGGATTGAGAGCGAGGGTGGGAAGAGGAGCACACCACTGAATTCTCTGCCCTACTTCTTGCTGTTAATGTCCACTGGGAATTATTCATATATCAGCTAACCTGCACTGGCACCTAAGAAGGCACAGGGTGAGCGCTGAGATGTGCCAGAGTGGCACTGAGTGAGCCAGGGTCAATCAACATTAATAGAAATCCTATTGGGGGAATAGAATTCCAGGGTGGAGGGAGGCTTTCATTATTAATTAGCCTGTCAGATGCTGTTCTTATCTGTTTGGATGAGAGTGTTCAAAAGAGAAGTGGCTGCAGTATAAAGTTTTAGCTATAGTGCAAATGGAAAGTGGATGGATAATTGTCAACATGCCAGTGTCTCCACAGTGCAGACCAGAGAGAGCTGCATTTATGATTTGATTTAGAAGTGAATCAATTAGCTCATAAGGCATTTTTATACACAACACACACACCACAACTGTATTATTATTCCTTTATAACAAGCTCATGACAAACTGTGAGTCCTAACTTTCACTCAGAATACAGTATTTGATGTTGGCAGTCATGAATAAAGCCAGATGACTTTTTATGAGAAAGCGATAATTTTAATCCAGTAGCTATTATCATATTTGTCTTCAGCTGACTCGCAGCTTAACATGTACTAATAGCAGAGGAAAATGTGTAAACCCTCCTAAGGGACAATACTTGTTCCAGTTCTGGTGTTTGTTGAGGCATTAACATACACAAGTCCTCATAATCTCAACAATTAGACTTGATTAAACCAGGGTTTATGCAGTATCTGAGCAGTGCGAGTGGATCGGCATAATGTGCCGTGGTCTCTTAGTTACATTGTACATCATCATAATGTGTAACAAAGATGAGATTTTAGTAATGGGTTCCTCATTATAGCATTAAAAGACACAGTAAACTTGAGGCAGGCTGTGCAGAGTTGTGCTTGCCGTTTGAGTGTTAGTGTTGCGTGGCGTGCTTAAGCTCTCTCCGGTACACAGTCTGGTCCAGTCAGGCTATTAGAGACCTCTCTGGTCACACCTCTTAGAGCAGAATCTTTGTTTGTGTGCGTGTGTCAGTGCGGTGCTCCATGCATGCGTATGGCAGGGTTGTCTTGAAAAGTGAACACAGGCAACACTCCCGCCACGGTCTCTTAATTTCTCTCTGTGAGATATCCATGTTCAGAGTGAACGCATCACGCAGCGCAAGGAGGCCGTGAAGCAATTAGGGCTCTCTGCCGCCCCTGGCTTGTCAGCTCCAGTAAATAAAGCTCCCCGCTGCCCCAGGCGAGCTATGACGGGAGAAAACACAGAGCAGACTTCAGTTCTAGCCACTCCTGGAATTCAAAGGCATGAACACCCACTAACCTTCCCCTCCCTTCCACTCCTGCTTGGCTGAATCACAGAACCCAGTGGAGGGTGTGGGAGGTGGGTAGTGGCTGTGTGTGTGTTTGTGTGTTTGCTTGTGATCTTCCATGTAGAAGTGACCACCCAGTGAGACTAATGGCTCCAGTGCTTTCTGCATCTCCATCTGTGTGAGCAGGTTAAGCAACCTACACACAACATCTATGGCATGACAAACTTGTTTTTGCTTTGCTCTCTTATTCCCATAGCTTTCATGCATTTCTTAACTCAGTGAAGTGCTGGACTTTTGTTTTTCACATTGAGTCTGGCTGTCTGGGTGAGTGTTAAGACTTAAACCCAATCAGAGATCAATCTACCAATAATGACAGGTGACTTTTTCTCCATCTCTCTTCTGTTGCCCCTAGGTGATTACCATTTATCTTACCAGACAGACTCGCCTGCCATCCATACACACACACACACACACCATTTCAGGGTGCACAGCGAGTAATTATCCCACCCTGTAGTTTTCCTCAAGGGCCACAAACTCTCCCCAACCTTGAAACTTAGCTGATGAAAGTTCTTTGTATCCCACTGCTGGTGTGTCCCCCCCTTTGGAGTTTTAAATTCCAAATGTGTTCATTATTTGGTTTTGAAATGCCTCCCTGGTCCTCAGAGGAGGTATTTGTTATCTATAGTCTAAGGAACAAAGTTGATCCAGGGAGAGAAAACACAGGGAGAGAGGGAAATGGGCAGTGAAAGGGATGAGTAGATGATTTCCCCAGCTACCACTCTGGCTTTAAAGAGTAAACATAATAATAGTGCTCACCTGTTGGTATCTGGGGCTTAGCAGAGGGCCCCACTCAGTATGACTATGGGATGCACAACTTCAAATACCTGCTTTAACAGTCTTCACACCACTACTAATGACACCACTGCTATTAGCACTGCTACTACCACAATTACCATCATCATCATCATTGTTATTGGCATAGTCATTTTCAAAGCACATTAAGTGATTTTCACAGAACTAAAAATAAAACAAAAATAGATGAGATTAACAGGAAAAAGCAAACTTAGGCAAAGTAGTAATCATTAAAGTAATACATGAAAAAGCAGTTCAAGGCCTATTAAGTAAAGATAATTGCATAAATGTTTATTTCTTAAAAATGGGTTTTAAAAGATGCTACTGACTGAACTCATTAGGAAGGTCATTCCAAAAACAGCAACAAATCCCTTGAATCCCTCAAATCTATTTTGCTATGTTTCTGATCATATTTTGTATTTGTGATCTTTTTTGAAATTGCTACAGTAGATCCAGGTGTGTATGCTGATGCCAGTATTCCAGAAGTGTTTTTTTTTTTTTTTTTTTTTTTTTTTGGTGTGTGTGTGTGTGTGTGTGTGTGTGTGTGTGTTTATTAGCAATATCTCTGGTTTGGTGTTGTTGGTAATGTGATTCTGCTAATGACAGTGGTAATTGCAGTGGGAGAGAGAGGACTGGCCTGTTTGTTGCTGATCTTGTAAAAGAATGGCTGAACATGCACCTGCCATCTCCAGAGATACTCATTAAAGAGGAGAGATGCCAAGTCCCAACATCTCAGTTCCTCTTGCATACACACAGTGAAAACTGTACACAGTGTAGTTACACGCACCAGCACACAAGCTCATGCACACTCAAACGCGCGCACACATCTTTGATAATCAAAATTGGAATTTTTTTTCTTCCTTTGGTAAGATTCTAATTCACTGTCCAGGTTTGCCAATTCCTCAGAAGCAGAATTAAACATTTCTCTCCGTGTTCGCTCCCCAGCTGCAGTGAAAGTAAATGGCAGAATGGGAAGTTAAGGTGTGAAATTACAACCTAACACAATCTCCTCCCCTCCAACTTAAAACCAGGGCAAGAGCTAATGCTGCAGAGTACTGACTCACCTTATTATCGTTAGCTATTTTCAGAAACTTCCCCCAAATGTATACTGATTGAACAGAGAAGAGATGAAAAAGAAGTGTGTATGTCTGATTTAGCCTATGGCCCTGCCCTTGTGGGCAGCCATGTAGATTCATATTAGCAGATCAAAGCATGTTGAGTGGATAGCGTGGAAAGGGTGAAATAAGATGTGCTTGCTCAGTGCACATGTATATGCCCATAATGACTCCAATCACGATTTCCATTCGTTTGCATGTGGCATGTTTAATTTGTGTTTAGTTCTATTGCCACATGAAAGAAACAGCATGTAAAGTCCATCCTCTAATTATGGCAGCTCTAATCATCTCCATGTTTCTGAAAGTCACTTGTATATAAACTTAATGAGTCCCTGAGCACGTATGTGCATTGGTGTATAATGCTTGCATAGTGTATGAAGGTATGTGTGTGAGGGTGTGTGTACGTGTGCATGCTCTTTCATGAGTGAACAAAGCTCATGAAGGGAGAAAGTGTGAATAGAAAGAGGATTTTGAACTTTGAACCACTGCAACTAATTGGTCTGCCAATTCTTCTGACTTCCTGCTGCTTCAGTGCCGTTCCACGACTCTCAATAAATAAAGAGCGCTCTCTCTGAGTCTGTCACCTCTGTCTTTTACTGTCAATCACATCTCTCACCTCTCTCTTGAACTATTCTCTCCTCCCCCTTTTAACTTCCCTTATCTGTCTTTTAAAGCTCCTTGTCTCGATCACCCCCTCCTGAATCATTTGTTCGTTGTCTTTGATTTCCTACTTGAAGCCAGGAAATGAAAGGTTAGGCACTGTGATTGTTAGCTGCTTGGTTCCGGTGTGGCCTGCTTCAAGCCTGTCAAACAACCTCTTTAAAGGTTCGACAGGAAGAGCAGGCGACACGGATGAAAGAGCAGGGGATGACATTTGTTTCACAAATTTAGGCATCGTTCATCATCTCCACATTTTTACTGTTTTCTATGCCATGCCCTGTCTTTTGATGGCATGTTTTCCCTTTAACATCAAACAATGAAACAAATTATAAGTCTGTGTCTGACTTGAATGCGTGTTGTGTTTCAAACAGTTTGCGGCTTTAAATGTAATCTTCACTTTCTTCCCCACTTCTCAAAGGAAAGGAAATACCCAGGGATCTTTTCTACAACCTCTTTTCTTCACATTGGGGGTTTGCAAAACCCATTGATCCAAGTCACTTTGTGTCTTTGTGCTGCCTATGATCAAGACAGCTTCTTAAAAAAAAAAAAAAAAACTGACAATAAGACCAAAGGAAAGTAATGAGATAGAGATATCGCAACCAGAGGTTAAGAATGTAAGGAATAAGAGAACAGTGTCAGGATACACCATACAAAGCTTTGTATTTCAAAAGGGGTGAATATGCTTTTTCATTCGTTTGTGTGTGTCTGTGTGTGTGCAGGTGTGTTTCTGTATTAGAGAGCAAGAAAGTGAGGAATAATTGTTTTTGAAAAAGCTATACCACAGACAGATAGATAGATAGATAGATAGATAGATACATCAGAAAACATCAGAATTTGGGAACATCAGCAAAAAGCTTTTTTTTTTTTTTTTTTGGTAATTGAGGCAAGATTATTTTGGTGACATGGAAGCATGTTGCGCATCTTCCTTCCTGTCTGTGTCCCCTCTGGCCAGGACTGGTCATTTGGCCACCATGGTAACAAGAACTTTACCCTATTCCCATATCCGCCCCAGACTAGCTCACCCTGAAAATGTCATATCTAATATTGACTCATTTTAGCATGAAACTTTAATAAGCTGTCAGAGAGGGGAACCCGACCAGACACTGTCCATAAAGGGTATATCCGGTCTCAAATTATTGGCCTTGTTCCTCTTTCCCAGACCCGTTCACATTTATCTTTAACTCTCTCTCTATTACATTCCTTAATGTATGGCTGTGTAATATTTCATAACTGTGCATGGGTTTCTTCATCTCATGTAGCTTCACATTACAATTTCATCCCTTGGTTGAGTTTCAGCGTTTCTTTTTTTTTCCCAACTCAATTTTTCTGTGCTGCTACTCCACCTCTCTTTTCCTTTGTTGTCCGTCCTCCTGCTGTCATCTGATTGATGCCTTTGCCAGTGTGCTCGTACTTCATTACTCTGATTTTTACCATGTCTCAGGTGGGCTTTGCACTGGGGAGACTGTGAAGAACTAGAAATGTGTCAGTGGTGGTTGGGGGCATGGTGCCCTACTGAGCAAATAAAATCACCCAAATAACATCACAAAATTGCCTCCTGTCAGTGCTCCAGTGACAGGAGATGGGAAGAAAGGGCTGCATGGCGACCATTCTAGGATGCTAGTGGAGACAAATATTCACACAGGCCACTGGGGCCGCAGCACGGCTGTGCCATATGGCAGACACATACACACCGTCCTCCTGGACACACAAATTCCTGTATATCCTGACAGAGGTGATACTGTATATTTGTGATTACTTTAGATTCAAATGCTTTTAACCCTTGCTGTGTCTGAGTGTGTTTCACTGAGCTCTCAGCACCAGGAAAAAAAAAACTCTCTGCAGACTTTGTGCAGTGTAATTACAGAGTTAGTTGAGCTCTACTACTCTCTTATCTCTTCTATTGGGACAAGAGCCACATGAATGGACCCCTCTGTTCCCCATCCTCTCTGGCAAGCACCAAATCACTATCAGTAATAGATTTGCTCTCAGTCTCTCTCTTTCTTTATCTCTCTTTCTCTACCCCTCTCTCTCCCTCTCTCACTCCCTCCCCCTCTGTATTTTTTTTTTCTAGCCACTTTCAGTCATGGAATCTTCTGACATTGCTGGGTTCATTTATCTGTTCAAGAAATGTCAGGCTTTTGCACACAGGTGCCACTTCTGAGAAAAACATATGACAGGCCATTATGACCATTATGGAAAGAGCTGTAATGCTCACATGATATTCGACAGGCAACTTGAAAAGTTAAACATAGTATAATGCATTAGGTAAGGCATTGGTTACTGTATCATGCTATAAGGCTTCCTTGCTATCTAATCCATAGAGAATTTTGCCACTTTTACTCAAGTAGCATAGGTTGCATAGCAGGCAAAGTCTCTCTTCAGAGTCAATTCTGCCACTTAAAAAAAATCTCTGTGATCAAGGAGCAGCTTCTCAGCAGCATTATTTCCTAGTCCATCACAACTAGTTCACACAATACACGTAACACTTTATTCACATGAGCAACAGAATGTTGTGCGTGCCTTCACTGGCTTTGTGACCAGTTTTATTCATAGCTGAGCCAGATAGAGAATGTTACAGAAATGTCCTACGGTTAGTAGGCAGTATGCTTGAGCAACTTTTACAGAAAACAGCCAGTAAACATGATGCCAACGTAAATTGTCAAAGTATTTACCGATTTGCAGTGAATGTCTTAAAAGGACTTCTATGTATTGCTCTTCTCTCCAAGTGTGTGTGTGTGTATATGCATGTGTGTGTGCCTATCTGCAAGGTCTGTTTGTGCATTCAGTAGGAACTAAAACACAAATGGACTGTGAATTTTGTGTTTACAAAAGCCCTCGCTGCTGTTTTGCCTATTTCTTTCTGCTGAGGACAGCAATGGGTGTCAAAACATAGTGGAGTTTGACATCCTGACGCTGCTTGAATCTCAGGCCAGAGGCTGTCAGTTCACTGAGAGGAAGAGGGAGGCTCAGTGCCTTGTTTGAAGGCTTGTCTGTTTGACATCGCTTTTCCTCGCCATCTGACTGCATTATCTGCATTCTCATGCAAAGCCTGTATAACTCTGTCATTCAGAGCGTACAGCCACTGCGTTCATATGCTTGTGTTTCTCTGTAGGTGTGTGTTTCTGCACTTGCACACCTAAAAGGGATTGGTGAGACCTATGAAGTGTTAACACAGTGGTTCTACTCGGTGAGGAATCATAATGAAGTATTGCAGCATGTCTTCCTGCACCTCTGCACGATTTCCATCTCAAAAAGAAACAGTATTACTCCATTTAAGGGGAAGCCATGGGAGAAGAGGTGGAAGTAACAATGGACATGTCTTTCTCTGACATTCTCCTGACATACTTGTCATTTGAAATATCTGTAATGGATGTCTTCCTGCTACACTGACAGTGTGAGAGGGAATAGGTCAAGTACAATGTCTGACATTCTCTCAGCCTTAATTAGGAGTCACCTGGTCACACAATATTTGAGTAGTTCAGGAATACATGTAGCATGCTGTATTTTCACCAAAAAAAAACCACACTGTCAGCCAATGAAACATGGTTACTTGACTCTAGTGGCAGCTTCCAACTATCTACTGAATAGTAACGTTGACAATGTGATAACAAATACAGTATCTACTATAAAGAGTAGGTCATGTGGTGAAGATAGCAGCCATTCCTCTGTCTCTTGTCACCAATTTGACAAAATGTGACATTAGTGAAAGGAGTAGTGTCTTCAAAACATCTTGAGTCAACGCTTTCTCCAGCACACAGGAAAGCATGAAGCGTTAACCCTGTTAAGATTTGCAAGGATTTGTGTGCTTGTTTTTTTTCCGTTCCTCACATTTTTTTTTTTTACTTTTTTCTTTTCCAAGCAATTAACGTGTGAGCGAACTTGCCGCCTCTGCAGATTCCTAATAGCCTGTCCTTGACTTACTGAAAAGACAGATGTTTAAAAAAAAAAAAAAAAAGAAAGGAAAAAAAGTGCACTGACTGTTTTGGAGAGCAGAAAACTGTTAATTGAAACGAGAAAAAGGGGGAAGAGGCAATGTGTATTGCACATCACAATTCTCTCTAGAAGCACTGTCAAACAAATTGTCTGTCGGCTGATAATGTAATAACACAGCTGAACAAAGCATTCTCTTCAAAGACATGGCAGGAATAGGATGAGGAGAAGAGAGTTGTGTTGGCTCAATTTTTTTCTCTTTCCACAGACTTGACAGTTTATATCAACATTGCTCATGTTCATTGGTTCTGTGCTCAATTTGCCCTCTGTCGAACTATTTGCTGAGCTGCAGTGGACATGAAATGAGTGTTTTTTTCCCCCTGTCTAACTGCCTATGCTATGGAAAGAAAATTGTGCTTGCTGAGGCTTTATTTGAATTGCAGAAGTTTGAATATATCATGCTCATGCATTCCGCAATTGAATAAAAGAAGAATCCGCTCCAAGAATGTATTTCAAGATTGAATCTGAAGGCCACAATTTAAAATCTAATGTAATAACTTTTCTTCATTTCTTCAAATTTGGTCTCCTAATTAAAAATTATTTCTTTTACTCTAATTTAGATTAGACCTTCTAAGCTCACTTCTGGGCAGAAGGGACATTTATTCATACTGTAACTTTGGTTTCGTATGAATTATTCAGCTCTTCAACTTTTTTATTATAGTTGTGTGCTGCAAACTTTTAGAATACAGTGATTGAGAAGAAAACCAAATATCTTTTCAGGGAAAAAAAAAACTGATGATGGTTGGTGTAAAAAAGAGAGAATTTATAACACCAAACTGAAGAAATGATGGAAAATCAATTAGAGTGAGGAGTGTTATAGACAGGTCGGGGATGTTTTGGATGAAAAATGTAATAGAAACAAGAAGATGTGAGAGTAGTGTGAGAAAGATGCTTACAATGGTTAAAAAAAAAACAATGAAAGAAAGCTACAGCTCACCAGATATACATATATACTGTACAGTATCTGCTAGCATGGTATGAATAGTGAGTGGACCATCCTAAAGAAGGTGTTGCATTTGTACTGCATATTTATGGGTAGCAAGAAGCTGTGTTGGATGAGATGAGTTACAAAGATACAGACATAAGGAGTTCAGTGTCTTTTCGATTTCATAGTAGCTGACAGCTATGTAGTACATGGGCTGTGCTATAAAATTATATACACTCCTCCTATCTTTATGTCCCCAAGCAAAGTGTTTTGAAGTCCTATTCAATCCAGTGGTAGTTAAAGAGAGAACAACAGATCCAGGGTGAATCAATAAGGACTGAAAGTATGAATAAAATTGCGTTAATGGATTACAGCTCCTTCATTCTGGATGCATATGGCTAATTGTGTGTGTTCTATCCAGTAGCATACAGACACACAGCTTTCCCCAGTCCACTCCAGACCCAACAGAAAACAGAATCTCTAATAAGCAATGCTGCTGCTGCTGCTACATGTCTCTAGTTGAGCAAAAGATGTATGCTAAAAGTAGAGAACATATTTAGGATAATAGATTCTCCATGTCAAAGGTGAATGTTCTGCCTCAGGCCATCTTCTGTTTCTCTCTTTCTCAGCAGAAGGATCACCTCCATTTGCCAGAGTTTGAAATCCTTGGAAATCCAATGATAAACAGTCCTCTTACAAGATAGACAGTGCATTGTTACTGGATCTTAAAAGCAACCTTTTGATCCTTACCATATTAAGTATATGATTACACAAAATTTGTTATAGTAATTTAGAATTGATTTTTATGATACTGTAGTAAACAACATAGTAGTTGAGTTGTATCTCTTTCTTTCTGTCTTTGATGGAGATATGCATGTATCGTATTGGCTGAACCAAATCTAAGGCTGCACTAATGAGTATTTTTAAATTAATGACCATTCCAATGATTGTGTAATGTGAAAGTGGTTGCTCAGCTCTTTTAGCATCTTTCAGTTCATTGCTTTGGTTTTACGGCCTGCAATGTCACTGCTTTGGTTCATTGTCATCACTGTCATCACCCTCAGTCAACAGCAGGCTCTGATAAACCTGTATGCCAGCTTCCTAGCACAGGCAAAGTTAACATCTAGTGAACATAATATGTGATATCATTATAAACAAGAGCTTAAAAAAAAGAGAAAGTGATTATATTTGTCGAACAGCCACAAACATAACGTAGCACATGTGCCACAAAAACTTTATTAGGTGAGAACATGTCCAGGATGTGTTTATAGCTTGTTCTGCTGCCCCAGAGTAGTCAAAAAATCAATTATTACAGCTTTAACCACACATGTGGTAGCACCTGTGAAAAAGACTGCTGTCAAAGGGCAGTTATTATTGAATTAACTGTTTGAAACCATGAAAATACATTTGTAAAGATCTTTTAGTAAATTGCACATTCACAAAAGTGGGGTCACCTAATGGCCATGTTGATTTTTTTGATATTGTCTGCATAACTAGAAAACTCTCTGCACTACAGTGTCTGATATCTGTAATTTAGATAGTCTTGTATCAGGAGAAGGGTTTTAACAGGAAACTGTGTCACAAAAAGATGGAGGGATAAGAGAGATGAGGAGGAAAAGAACAAAGAGAGGTAGTGACAGAGAGAGAAAGATAAACAAAGAGAAAGGTCAAGGAATGATGGATAGATGAAGGAATGTAGAGATAAAACGTAAAATGTGGGCACACACTGAAATACACACAGAACTATATTATTGTCACACACGTACACACACATTCACACTGCCCCACTCTGATTTAATCCTCAGATTCAACGTGTGTGTGTTTGTCACTTTTGGCCAGCACATCATCTTCTCTAATCTCTCTGTAATTGCATTTCAGTCCTACACACACAAACACGCTCAGTATTGTGCACACACAAACATAAGTCACAGCACCTGCATCAGAGGAAATCCCACTGACCTAAGAGCCGCAGGAACAGAGGTGTTTTGTGGATTATGGTGTGCGTGCTGTCTCTAAGAGTAATCTCAGCTCCAATGAAAGGATGGAGCTACAGAGAAGGAAAGTATATCCCTGACATCCGAGACATAGAGTCAGACTGGACTTAACCACTGCCACTGCTCACTGTGCACCAACAGAGCAATCCCTGGGTAGATCTGAGCAGCCCAGGAGATCCCTCTGTTCACATCTATCTTCCTACACACACATACACACACACACACACGTCCATCACAGTAGTGTCATGTTTCTGGATGTCAGCATTTATCAGGCCAGGGGCCAGACATAAGGGTCCATAGAGGAATGTGCAGTGGCCTGTCAGCACAGTAAGATCAGTCAGTATTGATCTCAGCACTACATGACCCAAACTGCACCACTATCTTCTATTACCAGAGTCCTGGAAGAGCCAGTGCAACTGAAATGCATCAAGATGGCACTTAGCAAAATCTGATGTTTTGTTTTGTAACATTTTTTGCAGGCCTCTCCTCAGGGTTTATATGTATGCCCAGTGAACTGTGTGTTGGATCACAAGCTGTTTTTCCAAAGTTGCAGTCTAGACAAGCAATTTCACTTGCACTTTTTGTGCCCCTCAAATGGGATCACATTCATTCAACCTGATATTCAGCGTAGTAGTGTGTGTCATGATGACCAAACTGGGGTTGCAGCTGCCGATATTTTCTTTTTCAACTAATTAATTGCTCATTAAATGAGAAATGTAAAAATATTCCTCTCAATTAACAGAGCTTGAGGTGATTTCCTAAAATAACTTATGTTAAATGAAAAATAATTAATTTACTATGCTGTGAAATGAAGTAAAGCAAGCAAGTGCATATTTTAATGAAGCTGTAACCAGTAAATATTTGTTATTTTTATGTGAAGAATTAATTGATTCTCCAAATGATCAGATTAATTATTTTCCATACATTAATGAATCCAGCAAATGATGAGTTGTTTTCAGCCTTAACCAAAAGATTTGATGAAGACTTTGATCTGAATATTACTCACAATCATAAGTCTGTGATTTTTGCTTATCTGCATGAACACAACCAGCTTCATCAATATTTTCTCAATCAGTACCAAATAAGAAAGATTTTAATCTCTCTGTGTGTGAATTAATATGAGAGAGAGAGAAAGAGAGAGAAAAGAAATACTGCTGAGGCTGCATTTGTCAGGTGAATGGTGAGGATGACAGCAATAAAATGGAGTTACTAATGGTCATGAAGGTAATAAAAGTGTGTGTGAAGTAGCCTTCCCAGCAGACTTGAGGGTTGAGGTGGTACTAAGACTAACTGCTTCAGAATGGTTATGGCTGTCATTACAACACCTCTGCATCTCTAACAAGGATTATTGTACAGAAAAGAACGACCCAGGAGACCCTTAAATCAGCGTGTATTCATGTGTGTGTGTGTTTGCACGTATCCAAGTGTGTTTTATGTTGCAGAATCAAAGACTACAAGCTCCTATGTGTTTTATGTTTGTCTGTAGTGCTCTTTGTTTTTCAGCGAGTGCTCCCAGTTGTGTGTTTAAAACCGACAGCGCAGGGGAGAAAGCCTGGGAGCGATGTGTGCTAAAAGTACATGTCATCTTCAATAAAGGATGACAGAGTTCACAGGTCTACAACTGCATCCTGTTCCCTGTACCACTGTAGGCAGCAGCATTATGTAGCACAGAGAGTGCCTCTTCACAACAGCAATGAAACATTGCTCTATTCATGAAGTAGTGGTTTGAATGCTGCTGATGTCAGGGACGATATTATGATGTGGTGCAAACTGTGTTCACTTTGCCAGATGTCTGTGGGTAAAATATGAGCAGCTCTTTTAAATGTTTTTGCCTACATGCTCTTACATTTCAATTACATAAATGTGCATGTAATCTTTATCTAAAAACATTAGTCTGAAAACATTTTTTTCCCAAACAGGGGCTTCTATGTTATAATAAAGGCTATAATGTTTTCTGCACTTGAATAGAACATGCTAGCTAGCCATACAAACTCATCCATACACAGGCTGTCAGATTTTAAGAGACAAGTACAGACTGTGTAAATAATAAGGACAGAATGAAGCTCAAACTGCATTGTATCCTCATCATTACCACATCCAATTCTGCATATATTATAGAGGAAATTCTGTTTTATACCTTCAAAGTACAAGTCGGCGGGATTTCTGTGTAAGAAATACACAGAAAGAAGAAGTAAAATGAATAATAGTTGAAGGAATATTCGGCTGATTAATATATACATAAATACATAGGGGTGAAAAGCAAATGCCTGAATCCTGGCCTTATTCGACTTACAACATCATTACTGCTCTGAGCTATTTGACCTCTGTCAGCTCTGTCGCCTCTTCAGCATATGGCTGCATTACTCTAACCCTTTGTTTTTAGTCAGAAATTCCAGCCCGGAGAGGCTTAGTTCAAACTACTCAGTATGGTAGAACCTGACAATAAAATCTTTTAAAGCAAAACAAATGCTGATGGTCTGGCTTTTCTGTGTCCTTTTGGCAGGCTAGATGAGCCTTCACAAATCAATCACATGTCACAAATACTATTTACGGTGACATTTGTCAGTTTCAGAACTGGGCTGAGGATGCCAGACAGTTAATCTGGTGGGAAGAGCTGAGAAGACTTGTGAAGCAGCAGATAGCCACCTCTGGGCTGACAGAGCCTATCTCAGCTCTGTCTGTCTGCCCATGTGTCATCTCTATCTCCTCTTTTTGTACTTGGTAAAGCTTATGTACACTGGCAAAAGCCCACATACAGATACACAGTCACACACTGACAGGAGGACACAGCACTGATGGGAACTTTAAATAAATATTCAGACACACTTGCCCAAGATCTCTATTTCCATGTATTTTGTGCATGCTTACACATAAAAGTCACACATTCAAGTATATACATGCACACACCAGAAAAACACAGACCTGCTTACACATACAGTCCACACTTAAATACACACAGTAGTTGCCAGGCTCATCAGAGTTCATATCATCTGGAGATCTTTCCATTTTAGAGAACATGTAGTCGATTGAAAATGGACCGACTAAGCTCTTTAGCTGGATGTAAGCGTGAGGCAGGAGCTGCGGTGTGTTTGTGTATGTGTGTTTTTTTTTTTTTTTTATCTGTGTAGGGAAGAGAGAGAGGCGCATCTGTATCAGACCTAGACTGTGATTCATTTCAGTTCCTGGGGCCTGCTCCTATCTGCTCTTGTTTACTGTGTGCAGCTCTGATAGCATCTGGACAGGAGGCAGACTTAATTGTTCTAGTGTAGCCTGTAATTCTTTTGGCTCCTGAGATCTGGTGCAAGGACAATTCAGGAATGAATGAGAGCTCATCTCTTCAATTAATCTCTATTCACATCATATAGATGGAAAAGAACAGACTGATTCACTTAGCAACCATCTGCTTTACCTATCTTTAAAGAGAAAAGGCAGATGGTTGGATTATCTTTTTCAAGATATAAAACTGGTATAAGTTCCTTATTATCCTTATTAGAGTTTTTCATTAAAAATAGGAATGGTAGCTATGTAGATGTAGTGCTGAAACAATTGGTTGATGAATTGCCTTTCAAACATGAGAAGAACCTTTTCTCTGTTTTGTATTATTTGAAATTCAGTGTTTTTTGGGGTATTGGTTAGAAAAATCAAGCAATTTGAAGACAGCGTTTTTTTTATAGTTTTCTTTCATTGTAATATTTATTGTAGCATTCATAGTAGTAGCATTAATGCACCTATGCATGCATGCATGGTATGCAAATAAATACACCCAAACCAATGCTCTTAATTGATCCCCTGCCATGTTCTGATTTAAGAGTAAATGTGGCACCGCGTCCCCCATCATGATAGTGATGAGTAGCACCACGCTCACTGCTGTGCACGCCTCGTTTCTCGGCTCCGGATTCAGGGTTTAACAGGAGTGGACTTGCGGCTAGTGGTAGAGGGGAGTAGGGGAATCATAGGCTCCTCCATCATCTGGTTTACCTCTCAGCGTCTGTCTGCCGGCCTCTCACTCTGAATAATGATGCACCATTCCCTCCTTCTGATTACACTCCCCACACAGTAACCCACTGACGGACCACACATCTCCACCTGTCTATCTCTAGCCTCCGCTGCAGCTCTCCTTTACTTATTCCACATTTTTTTCCTTTCTCTCTGCTTCTTTCTTTCTTGTTTGTTTTCAGTGCCCATCTCTTGATGATAATCTTAATCATTACTGAACACTTCAACAGGACCATCATGGGGCAGAAACAGGGATGAGATAAAGCGGAATAATTTCCCTATACTGTCACTTCAAATTTTATTGTGCACAGCCCTCACAGCTGGATATTGCCCCCCCAATGCAAAAAAAAACCCATACACCCTCCTCTCTTATCCTTGCCCCCTCCAGCAGCCCCGTTTTACAAGAGATGACTTTTTTGAGCCTTTTTCTGGACTCATTCTTAATTCATCAGTCACTATTTGTATGAGGCAGAGGTAGGGTTCTAGGCAGCAGTGTCCAGCAGGTTTGTCAGTGACAGCTCTATTCTGAATTACCAAGTGTTCCTAAGCTCTCAAAGGGAATCTAGAAGGGCTGGATTCTCTTCCTTCCCCTACAGCAGCCATAGCAAAATCACATCCCTATTCCTTGAGGGCAATGACAACTGACTAATAGGTAGCACCTTCCACTTGTAGCTACTTATTGTTCCGTGCAGTGTGTGTTTGTGGGAATAGGTGTTTTCACTTGAAGAGAAGAGGTCCCTGGGGACCATCTTCAAGTTTTGCCAGTAGTAATTGGTACTTAAAATTGGAGTGCTGCTAAGCAACATTAATTGGGAAACTGTCTCTGTTGGCTCAGCATGGCATTACATTTTTGCGGATGACAGCACTGATATTTGGTTTGCATATTTTACTGTCATTGCTTCCATGTTGACTATATTGAATCTTTGTAAATTGATTTGTAATCTGTTTTACATTATGACTTTCTGAGAGACATTAGAGACCACTCCAGTGTTTTGGTTGATTTTGTCTGTGTTGTCATCACTTACCATTTTCAAATAACTCCATTCATTTTGGATTTTCTACAGTTGTGTTTTGCCCCCCTTGAAGTTTGCTGGTTTGAAATTTGCTTTATAAGTTTGGGTATTAATCACCTTTATTAAAGCTTTTATTGTTTTCTCAGTAGACAACACAAAACTTTTCATGAAAGATAATACTGCAGAGACGCCAAAACTAAGCTCACAGTATGTGTGCACCAATTTCCAGATCATGCTTGATCTTGACCTCACTGACTGATTAATTTTAAATTACCAGTTAACACTCAAATTTCTCTTGATGTGATGCTGTACCAAAAATTGTAATACTGCAGTCCAATATCAACAATATATTCACTACATTTTTGTCTACAGCCCCCAGTGTCAGAGGATCAATTGAAACCTCTGTGCCAAATAGCTTTTTCCAGCTTCATATACTAATAATCTAATCTTCCCTCTCCTGGTGTGGCAGAGTGAATGAAGGTTTGTGAGAGGTGGCTGTACTGTATACTAAATATAGTATGCCCACAGGGCATCATAAAAACACATGGCCTCAGCCAAATAGCAGAACACCTACCTTTTCTCTAACAACAAATCACTAAATCTTCATTTGGTAATTGAGCCAATGGCTAATCCTGTTGTGAGACATATCAATTTGATTTTGCTTCTCTCCTCATTTTCCCTCCAGCACTTTAGTAGTCAAGGCCTATTGTCTCCTGTCTCACACACAAGTGTCCTGGACTGTAACAAGAAATAGCCATTTGGCTCATATCGATGTGGCCTTCTCTCCTCCCCTTCTCTTTCCACACAAGCTCACCATTTCCAGCAGCATAAACAAAAGTGCTGTTTTCATCTTTTGTCCGGCTGTGAAGCAGCTGAATGGACAGATCAATGATTGTATGAAAGCCATTTATACTTTCTGCTCCTAGTGCATTTCAGCATGTGTGTGTGCTCGTGACAAACTGTGTGTGTGTGTGTGTGTGTGTGTGTGTGTGTGTGTGTGTGTGTTTTTGTCCATGTCTTGTCATGTGTTTGTGGAAGCTCATCCTTTCAAGTGTATCGACAGTTTGTGTTGCACCCAGTAATTATGGCACAAAGATACACTCATTATGTCTCTGTAAGTGTGCGCCACCGCTCTAACCCACTGTGAAGGGAAAAGGCAGATTAAGCAAGTAGAACACACACACAAAAAAACAAATGAGCACACAGATTAGGCTTCTACAGTTCTTTATTCTTTTATTCAATATTACCATTTAAGTGTGAAAAAAACAATTCATTGTGACTAGGGACTTACTTTACTGATGTAACT
Source organism: Lates calcarifer (assembly GCF_001640805.2). Lineage (NCBI taxonomy): Eukaryota > Metazoa > Chordata > Actinopteri > Centropomidae > Lates > Lates calcarifer. Next base: position 19,003,273 of record NC_066838.1, on the reverse strand, counting down.
TAATTTATAACGGAGTGTGGTGGGAAAGGGCTTTTCAACTTGCATTGCCATTGCTGTAACCTCTGAGAGAGTTTTGAACCCACAGGCCATTACTGAGTGGTGTCCACAGGTAAAATATTTGAAAGAATGGTGCTTAATGAAAGGCCTCACTTTGAGCTGAATTTACGGGAACAGAAGAACTTTAAACTCCAGAATAACAACAAAGAGGAAGTTTCTGGTATAAGAATGTGTGTGTTTTGGTGTGTCAGTTGAGGTTGTCTGTAGTGCTTGGGGCATTAATCACCCACAATCCTCCCTTACCTCTGACCCTGCCTTTTAATTGCATCCACACCTCCTCTTCCACCCCTGCTGTTTTTTCTCACCTTTCTCCTCAAATGCCCCCCTGCACGGCCAAAGTATCCACAGGACCCGGGCCAAGAACAATTAATGACTCTAGCTTTCTAGCCTTTTTCTTCATCCCCTGTTTCTATATATTCTATATATCCTTTCTTTTCCAAACAGCATCACTGTTGAGCAGGTTTTTCTCCTTAGATTTGATGTTTGATGTTTTTTTTACTAGCACTCCCTTTGCCTGCTGTGACAGGAAATGAAAAGAATAAATAAACTTGTTTGAGTACTGACTATTCTCATTATTAGATGCTCTGCCTTTCACAATGTCCAGTTGATACAAGGATATGATTCAGAGTCTCTCTCTCTCTCTCTCTCTCAGTAAACACAAAAAGAGGAAAAAAACTGAATAACTGAGTAGAGGATCATAAAAATACAGATGTTTCCATACAGGGCACCAAGGGTCACTGCATGGTTTGATGAGTATCAAAATGCTGTGAATCATATGTTATGGCCTTTGCAGATACCAGAACACAATCAAACACCTGAAGGGTATTCTGTAGGAGGTTTTCAACACCACTCACCACCACCATCATGCACTAATACAGGAATATATTTTGGAAGAATGGTGCTTATCCCTCCAGTAGAGGTCAGAGACCTGTAGAATCTAGCTGAAGCCGATCTGATGTATTATGAGGGCCCAACAAGAAAAGATGTGCACACAAGGACACAAATATTTCAGAGAGACAATATTGTAGCTCTGTTTTAAGGCAGCACACTTTCAAAAAGTCACAAAGGGTGAAGAAGTGAAAGAAGTTATGTCTGGAGCAAGATGTATAATGAGTGAGTGTTATCTGTACAAAAATCTTCAGAGGAATATGGATTATTTAGGGAGGCACGTGGAGGGGGGAGGGTTAATGCACAGTTGGTAACATGGCTGCCAGACAGGCAGGTGCCAAACACTAGGGCAGATAGCTTGTTCTGGCAGTAGTAGACATGTGCCACCTCCTCCGCATGTCCTTTTCTTGACCGCAACCAGTAAATCTGGGACTCAACCCACTGTTAACATCAATGCTGCCTCACCGGCAATAAACCAGATGTACTCCTGACTGACACCTGTCTTTATATCAAGTAATGTGTGCAGCAATAATGTCTGTTTTTCCTCTTATTTTTTAAGGAGTCACACTAATGATCAAGCACTGCAGTTCAGGTCAGTGAATGATGAGATGCGTACTGTACACTATCATAAACAGACAACAAGTGCTCGCAGTTGAATGGTGGAAGCGCGTGGTTCACTTCCAATTACAGTGTCAGGAGCCTGCAGGCAAGGGTCATGTAACGAAATGAAGGAAAGTGGTTTACAGCATCAAGATGAATGCAAAGTTGGATCTTAGAGGAGAGAAAGTTACGCGTGCAGACAGGGCCTGAGGCTGTCTGACCCCAGGATCAGGTCATTAGATCCAAACCAGTCAGAGAAAATGTAACGGAACTAATAATGACGGATCCTACTGACCTCGAGCTCTCTGCCTTGCAAGCGAGAGCAAGAGAGATGACTTAGCCTTGACTCAAATGGTCAGCCGTGGAGAATGTTTGAATATACAGCCAGCTTCCTAATGAGCAGCCTAATGAGGCACTGACAGGGCCTTTGTCTCTTACTGTGCTGTTGTTCAGTCAGTGATCTGCTGTGACAGAGAGAGAGGACTCAGTGACTCAGGGAGAGACTTGCCAAAAAAACTCAGTGATTTATTGAACGATAAACTTTTCTCCTCTCCGTCCTGGCATCGTTACTCATATTAGCAGCTCGTGAGATGCAAAATCTGACTCAGTCACCGAATATGATATATGTTCGAATTGTTCAGACAGGCGCTTTGTGCTGTGTCTCGTGCAATGCAGCATTCATCCTGTTACTGTGTTGTCACAGATCTAATATCTGCTTCAAGCTGCACTTATGATTTCTAGCTATGTCGTCTATCTCATACATTAGTATCTTACTGTTAGTCGTAACTAAGCATCTGGGCGTATCTGCCGCAGGCCCACAAATCATGTTCCAGCAGGACTTAAAATAAATGAGGCTCAATCTAACCCATGGAGAACACATTTAATATTTGCAGTGTGTGTTTGTTTGTTTGTTTGTTTTGTTTCTCTGATGTTAAACAGCAGTGATAATTAGTACCAATCGTTGCTTTGATGGTTTCATTTGGTTAACTTTTCACAGTTCGAATCGCAGCCTAATAACAAAATGCAGGTTCCCTCTCTTTATTTTCTCCACAGCGGTCGAGGCCAGCTCACTTGGGTCCATGTATTAAAACCAGACTGCAGAAATTGTCTTCCACCTCAAATACTTCTCATTACATGTTCTTGGGAAACTTTTCTCTTTGCTGTAATTGCTCACAGCTTTCCCTAACTGCCTTGTAGATGGAGAGAAGCGGTTGAGGTTTCTGACCACTGACACTCTTGACACAGTGTGAAAGCTCCCTTAGCCTATTTGCTGTGTTTGTGGGGATCAAACGGCCGAATCAAACGCTATTCTGTCCTGTCAACTGCAGACGCCTGTAGACTTGAAAAACGCACGCTCATTGCTGTTAGCTCACGACCATGTAGCCTGTGTTCCATCACACTGTCCTGCCGTCTCCCTCCTCTTTCATGTGCCTAAGAGACAGAGCTTTAGGCCAGGGCTGACAAAACGGCGTCATTATCTTAGCGTTAGCGCCTGCCCACGCTTTGCCTCTCATTCATTTCACAGCTAGCCTTCTGGCCCCAGAGGGAGAGATAGATCATGTGGGCGAGAGAGAGAGAAATAGAGAGAGAGAGCAGTTGGAGGAGAGGTCTCTTCGTCTGTGACTCTACCCTTTCCCACCTCTTCCCCTTCTCTCTCCCCACTAGCCTCCATGTACTGCTCCCTCATGGCTTTCCAAAATGCATGATGCCATTATTGGGACTCCTGCTAGCTCTGAAAGAAGCAGATGGAGAAAAAGAATTGGGATCTTTCAAAAGAGAGAGAGGAGGTTAAGCTCACCTAGGTGCACAAAGTAGCTATTTATTATGTTGCACACAGTCAGTGTAATCATGCACTTCGCAGCTCAAGGTTGCTTACGTGCAGGATGACTCAAATATAAAAACACAAAGTATACTGTATATGCATTCACAAAAGTGGAAAAGCTTGCCAAATGTGAGTGGATTCACTCTGTGAGGTGAGTATAGCGGAGTGATTGTCACCAGAGTGTCACTGTAGTAAGCGTGGGCAGGACTGAGAAAGGACAGGGCACAGCGGTGGCAGCCCTTTAAATCCAGCTGTGAAGTCTGAATCATTTGCTCTTTAATGGCAATCATAACTCATTGTGCAGTTGTAATGTGTTCCACATTAACAGTGTGGGAGCTGGCTGTGGCTCATCTGTGCCTAATGCGCTATAGCTACGGGCTAAGAGCTCTCATCAAACACTGTTCAACTATCACTTCCTCCTCTTAAAGTCTTTTGTTTACTTTGTGCACTCTTCACGCCCACACCACAACGAAACTTCGAAAGGACCGAGACACCTCTCATGGTGTACAGTTTCTGCTCCAAGTCTCTTGAGACCACGCTCACCTATATTTAGCCATTAGAGGTTATATTTGCTCATTATTTTGTGAGAGAAGTGCAGTGAAGTCTCGCTTGTCAGGGAGCAGAGCCTTCTGATGCTAATGAGGTGATCCTCTGGCCATGTCTATAGGCCATATCCCAGGAAGGTGTCAGTCTGGGTGTAAACCTTTTGCGCTTTCGCTCTACTGGAGGCATCCAAAGTCTAGGAATAGAAGCAGCGTAGGTGAGGCTTTGTAACCAGGCAGGGCTGAGAATGAGAGATGTTTGTGTTGAAGGAGCAATAGATGGTGATGGATATGCTTGGATAGAGATGCACAGATCTGAACCTAGGCCATGACGCTATACAAACACACACACACATATACAGTAACTGTGCCCTTTGATTGCACATGTGTGCACAAGAATCACACCCAAACATCCTAAACTCACACATTTATTAACTGGCAGGAACAGACCTGGAGCAACCAATGATAGAATTTCATTGGATTTCATCTGCTTCACATCTTGCATTCATGTTTCATTTCCACTTGACAGTTTGATTTGAATTTAACATAGTTCAGTGTACTTGTGAGGACTACTAATGCCATGCTATGACACATACATAAATGTAAGTACATAAAAAACACACACCTTCAACCCTGACCATGTTGCACCTACACCAGCATCATCACCCAGTTCAGTCCACCCCCCAGGGTTAAAGAACCACCCCTTCACTCTCTCCAAACCACCCCTTCACTCTCTCCATGCTTGTTTGCCTGAAGCGTGCAAGGATTAGCTAAAGCGATTATCACAAGCTTTTGCAGTTGTGTGAAGATGAATCATGGTAATGCTACACAGCGGAGCGCCTCATGCATTTCTAAACCCCTCTACTTGGTTTGTGATTTCCAAAACTCACAAGGAGCCAGTTAGCTTTGCCCTACCAAGCTAGGTGTAGGTGAGTCAACTGTAGCCAAATTGGCAACTTGTCACAAGCACGTGTGTGTTTTGTGTGTGTGTGCACACACATTGTATGTATACAGTACACACCCACAGAGATGTATAGACATATTGCATGAAATACACTTAACACACTGCACATAAGTCAGACATTTTGACAGAATAATGTTTTCAAAGTATTGTATTATTTTACATGCCAGATTTTTGATACAACATTGCAGCTTTGTCATAACATGTTTAACTCTGTTTCACTCAGTCAAATGGAGCTGTCACACACCCTATGGGGACAATCCGCCTTTGGCAATTTTTGACTTTGTTACGATGCTGTACATCACTAAAGCATGTTTGCCTAGAGGCTGTCTCACTTCTAAGTGCCAAATGCTTTTTTAGCATTAGCAGTGCATAGTGTGGAATTGTCCAGGCTAAATGCAAAAGCTTACTCTAGTTCACTTTATGTCCAACTGTCTCTGTACAACATTTCCTCTGGGGGTCCTCTTTTTCTACAGTATACATATTTTTCTTCTCCCTTTTTCCTCTGCTCATACTTCCAACTACACATTAGCACCTCTCCTGCAGATGGTGTGGTCTAATCATGCAGGCTTTTTGCCGTTCTGCAGCTTCCCTCCCTCCATGCCATCTTCCAGTCTGAACAGATGATCACGGCCCCTGGTTTCTCTCCCTGGCCCAAAAGGCTCCGGAGGATGTTCTCATTAACGGGACTTGTCAGAGCAACCTGCTAGCACTGCTAATTTATCTCCCCTGTACACACAAAACATACCATAAGCAGACCACACACACACTAAGCTCACACTGGTGCACAAGTGCATGCATTCATGTTCATATCCCTCATGCTGACAAACTGAGACACACACTTGCCCTCCGCTCATAAAAGCCTACACATAGACAAACACCACATGTGGCGTGTGGCCTCTCCAATGGAGCTCCAGGGCCTTCTCCTGCTAGATTGCACAACAATTAGCTGCAATGAAGGTTAGTGCCGCATCTCTGACAGTCTGACAAATGATATATGTGCATTTGTTTGCAAAGCATATGTGTTTGTTTGTGTGTTCTGGAGGATTTGTTTTTGGGAGGTAGGGGAGAGGGTAGGCTGTTACACTGCTGTCTGTGTTTGTACCTCTGGGAGCCCTTCTCTGCCAGCCTCCTTCAGCCTCCAGCTTCTGTGATTCTCTGTCTATGCTGTGTGTGTGTGTGTCTGTTTGAGAGTGAGTTTAAGAGTGGTTGCTGTGGGTGTTACCTGACAGGATCGTCATATCAGTGTGCACCTTATCAACAGTTGCAGGAAAGCGTTCCTGTATTTCACACTTTCACCCACAGGAGAGATATTTGGACCACTCAACCTGTGTGTGTGCACACAAACATACACACACACACACACACACAACACATTAATATAGATGCACAAACACACTAAAGCCACTCAGCTCGGCCATTCTTTGGGCTTGGCCCTGTTATAGTGTACAAGCCCTAGAACACATTTAGCTGACAGTTTTAAGACCCATCAGTCACTTCCTCGTAAAGGCCACTCGTTCAGCCCACAAGAAGGTTCAGTGCTGCTACATAATAGAAAAACATCATGTACTCACACACGTAATGGCACTGATGCCCTCAGGAGGATGTTGTTAGTAATCATCAGTGACTAATGTTTCTCCTTTAGCTTGCTCTATGACACTGTACTCTAGCTTACAGGTTTATACACTCACATAATCCTGTATGTAATCACACACACAGGTGACCTCTGTCATTTGTTGAATCATAGTATCTTACCCCAATGGGAGGTATGAGTTTAATGTGACCAGGATCTCAAGTCAACCCACTAATTTTAGGACCAAAATCTGTTTACAGTCTTTAGGACTATTGTATTGTATTGTAAAAAGCCTTTTTGTGATGTTACTTGAGTCAAGGTAGGTTGGGGATGAAAACTGTAATTTTGAAAATGAAAACAATCTGGTGATGTGGAGTTAGAAATCAGTGAGGTTACTTTCTGCCTCATGATACTGGCCACACTACCTGCACTGTTGGCATTGGACATAAATCATGAAGTCCAATACGCATACAATTCCTTCAGATACTGAGCTAGCCTGTGTTTATCCAACAGCTGCATTAGCAATGACAGACAACAGCTGATTTTTCAGTTCATAAGCTGTATACATTTTTTTTATTTATTAATTTTAAAGTTAATTTTTAAGTTTAAATGGTTCATACAGACCCAGTTATCTGAATACAAAGTGTAACATTTGAAAAAGTCTAGGTATCATTTACTTCATTGTGTTACAGTTGTACAAGCTCTGTATTTCAAGGGCTTTTAGTCTTTCTTGGAGTCATGTCACTGACTTGGCCGTTTGTTGAACTCAGCTAGTTCCTATCTCAGTGAAACTTCAGAACCACTAATTGCATGGTTCAGCCATCGCAGTCCACCATCAGCTCCTGGATTTCAGGGATCGCAGCCTGATAGCTATTGTATAAGGGGGAAAAAACAGAAGTGATATAGCCTATTACTACTGAAAGACCATGTTCTTTATCCTCCATACACATTGTGTAATTACATGTATGTTTTTCCACAGTTTAAAGGCTTGAGGGACTTCTCTGGTTTATGCTCTGACCCCTACAATTGCAAAAACAGAACCTTTTCTTAAAGTTGTGATGGAGAGATGTTGATTAGATTTGAGAAATACAGCCTGTATTTCCTCCAGCAGTTGGGGAAAGCAATTTTGTGCTGTTTGCTTCCTTGGGGAAGCTTGAGAAAACAATATGAAAATGATTTCTTTTTCTTTACAACAAGCATATTTGATGCTTGCAGGCAAACACTGAAATAAAGGCAAAGTTGACGCCTTTGTTTGTTATGGCCTGTACTAAGCTGTCTTTTTGTGCTTGTGTATCTGCATTTCTCCTCCTGTTTTCCACTGTGACAGAAAATATTAAGAGACGCAGTGGTGGGTGTAGTGGATTGGGATTGGTTGGTGACTGGGAGCTGTTCCAGGGGTAGTTGATAGATATAAGGGCTGGGGAGGAAGGGACACACACAAACACAAATACACACACACATAGATATGCTGGCCTTAAGATCGTAGTGGTCTGAACAGACCAAAGGGGAAGAGTAAGGTTAGCAAAATTAGAATGCTGAAAAGCAAACCCATATCCTTCAGAACCTGACTTGATTCAAACTGCTGACAGCAGCATTCTCTGTCAGAGTAAATGCTCTGCTCACCAAGACAAGACAACTGTCATCCTTCCTCAGTCTTAGTCCAGCCTTATGTAACTATTAACACTACCTAAACCATCGTCATGGAGCCATGAACAGTCCTGCAGACTCCAGACCATGTTACTCAAACACACACATCTGCTGCACTCCTCTGTGTGTGAAATCCTCTTGGTCAGACTGTATCAGATCTCTTGCTGCAGGGCTTAAGGCTATGCCTGTATATAGCAGTGCATACAGTAGGGATACAAAATCTGGGCCAAGTTCTCTAGGGAACAATAACCTATACTGTACGTATCAAATCCATCATTGAATTTGTAGGCTATCGATCCAGGAAACGCACTGGACCACAACCGCCAGAGCATTTTAGAGTTTGCCCCCTCCACCCAATAACCACAGAAAGGCAGGGTAAAAGGCCAAATGACTGCTGTGAGGGAATGAGAGCAACATAGGGATGTGAGCTGTGGTTTGCTGTGTAAATACCTCTTGACTATGTTAATTGTGTTTGCGTGTGTGTGAGTTTGTGTGTGTTAAATGTGCTGTTCAGCACTGCACAGACCCACAACTGCAAGAAAAAGTTGGGGAAGTTAGTGCTTGCATTCATTCTGCTGTTAGTTCCTCTCCTTTTTTTCTACAAAGGGAATTTTCTCTTCCTGGGAGAGGCTTTATTCGGCCTGATCCCTCTCTCTCTTTTACTGCCTTCTCTCCTAATCACTACTAAAGCCAGCCCTAATTGCCAAAAGACTTGATTTTCTCTCTTTTTCTCACTCTCTCTCTCTTTCTTGCGGTCTCGCTTTCTTTCCGTCTGTCTTCCATTTTTCATATCTCACCACAATGCGGAGGAGAAGAAGAAGGAAATGAATGTTAATCAAAACAATACAGAATGAGGAAAACAGAAGAAAACAGAAAACAGAGTCTTTGGTTTTCATTATAGGGGCAAATGCACAAAGCAGGACAAATGTGGCCACAATGTGATAGCAACAGGCAATCTTGTAGTTACTGAGAGAGTTATGCTCATGTAAAACCATAGTTTTGGTCATGATCACAGATATTTGTTGGCATTGTGTCTCCATACTATATGTTTTTCTTTATTTACAGGCAGTTACACACTGTGATTGTTTGGACTCCCGATACCAGCTCAGGCAACAGTTCAGCTCCCCTTGCTGCGAGAGGTGGCTGAGAATTGATGAAGGCCAATCAAGCACTTCTGTGATTGTTTGAAAGAATACTAATCAGTCATTAGGGAGATGCTGATTAGTCAAAAACATTGTCTTTGTGGTCTTTGTGGTTGATCTCTCTGTGAATATGCATATGAATGTGCATGTACAGTATTGATTTCTCAGTTTATACATTTTTGTGCATACACGTGGGCCATCAGTGTGCACAGAGACTACATGTCTATCAGCCTCTAGCAGCCTATGAAGTCTCAAAATTGCATCTGGTTCGATCTGACTGCTGCACTGAACTCATTACTGATGTTGGTTGGTCAGTTTCACACAGCAGAAAGTTTGACCAAAAACCTAAAAGCTGAGCCCAAAGTATGTGAACAGACAAAAATAATTCTGTGTTATTATCCAGCAGTGTGCATGCCAAATCTCCAGCAGCTCTGAGATCAGCCAGCCTGTTAGCACTAGTCCCCTTCCATGACTAACCAACCACAGTTATAGCAGCAGCAGCCCCTTGATTAGCCATCCAACAGGGCTTTAGCTCTGAAAAAAGCCAGTCGAGATGGTCAGGTAGGATAATCAATTCATGTTGCATGACATTTCACCCTCACTATTTAAGTACAACGTGTGGACCTTTTAATCAGAATAAGCAGAGGTTTTGCTGTAAAGCTTTGTTGGCAAGTGATAGTACTAATTCCATTTGAATTAAAAATGGCCAAAACCATTTCAAGTGACTTAAAATGAAAGAAAATTGACTTTGCACTGCAGCTCAAAGATATTTTTCTTAAGCCATATTAAAAACTAGTTAGCTGAACTAAACAACACCACACTGTCCACGCACAGCATCTTTTTAATTGGTGTTTAATCGTTGCTGACAGAGAGGTTTAAAATTAACGCAGATGTTCTGAGGAGGAGTATGACCTCCACACTTGCAGGAGTGCCCCCAGATTTACACAGTGGTGCACACGCACACTGCTATTAGTAGCTTTGTCTTTGCCTCAAGTCCTTCCTTGTATCCTAGCTTTTCTCTCATTCATATGGTTAAAATTCAATGTAGAAAGACAGTAATAACAGATAAGATTTTCTAGAAAACCAAGAGAAGTGTTTTGGGGTATCTACAGCCTAATATCTCATGCTGACATTTTGAATTTTCACCCAGACACAGTGGAGCGGTGAAGTTAAGTGTATTGGTGTTCAACCAAACAAAACGGTAAAGGCTTTTACATAGCCCACAGGCCATCCATATACAGGACACACACAACTCTATGTTCACTTTATGGTACATAGGCTGCTGCAGCAGTACAGTGTTGCTGTATAACCAAGCAAAGTTTAGAGTTGAGACGGGGGAAACAGCTTCTAATTTCCTCCCAACCAAATAAAGCTTCTTTCAGTCTATCACCACTGAACAACAGTTAAACAGTAAACTTTGTGAAGCTATGATTAACATTAGCCATCAGTGTTTTGCCTGTGGGAATTGAAAAGAGTTTAAAAAACTTGCACCTCATTAAAAGTGTGTTTTGGATTTGTTGTGGCTTTGTAGTTGTCAAACATGACAGCAAGTCAATGTCTGAACTTCTCAAATTCATGTGGACATAAAATGTGAAAAAAACCATAAAACAGTCAGATAAGTGAACCAGTAGAAGCAGCTTTGAAAAGCTGTACTAAAACAAAGCTTTGCTTTGATGCATGTTTGACTGATAAGTAGCTTTTAGTTTTTTGTAGTACTTAATACATTTGTAATCTACGTACATCCTCCGATTCGTCTCACAAAAAAGGATGTTGGAAAATACATATTTGGTTTGATGTATTGTCTCTGCACTCTATTTCTGGATGCTAATGCAGAGTTTGAAATGGCTCTGTGTCCAGTGTATGTTCTCTCTCTTTATGTATCTGTGTGTGCTTGCACACTGTGAGCTTCTTTGAAATGGGAGCTGGTCACTGCTATCATCTCTTTGTAGGTTTCTGGGAAGGATGGAGGGATGAGCCAGTCTCCCTGACTGGCTTCAATGAACCTGTTCCCTGATGGGCTTCTAACATTGCTTTAAACGCCTTTCCATCACAAGTTTGTTCTCCCTTCATAGTCTATCAGTAGTGGACAGTGGACCTGGCTCTGTTTAGCCAGTCACTGAGGGCTTAGCTCACTGTAGAGCTCCGCTCTACTCTGATTAGACTGCACACTCCCCATGGTGCCTCTGATCAGCAGCCATACTCGTCTCTCACCATCCATCTCTTCATCCCGCCCTCTGTTTCCATCTCTCGTTGCTCCATCGCTCTCCCTTTGTCACTCCTTTGCACTCTCTTTCTCTCCTCTCTCATTCTATCCATCTATCCATCTGTCCCAATCTCTCGGGAGGCCAGCACAATTAACCTGTTTAAACAGCCATCTGAGCATCCCATCCATTCCAGTGTGCCTGTGTGAGAGAGAGCCAGTTCACTGAGCCAGTATTCCAGTGCCAGGGCCCCATCCACTGCCCTCTCCAGCCTCCACCTCCACCTCAGCTCCCATTCCTCTCTCCTCCCCCTGATCCTCTTTATCCCCCTCATTCTCTCTCCTCCCCTCTTGTTCTCAATGGGCCTGATTGTAGTGAAGATTAGTCTGACCCAGGACCAGTAAAAAGTGTTTTCTTTACTGTTTTGCAGGGCAGGGTGACATCTGAGGAATCCAGTGCACCACAATTAAAATGGCTGCAGCTATAAACTCCGCAGCCTCTGGAGATCTCCACTTTAGCAACTGCAATCTGCCTATGAGCTTTTTACCCATTTCCTTTCTCCACTTTAATGTTCTTTCATTCATTTCACTGTCTCTCTGATTGCCACCTCCACACACTCTCTATCCTCTCATCCATCTCTCTCACTCTCTTCCTCCCTGCCCTTCCCTTCTCCCTCTCTCCTCTCACCTTCTTTCTGTCACTCCTCAGCTCTCTTCCTCTCCCCTGACTGTATCCCTTTCTCACTTCCCTTTCAACACTTGTCACCTACTTCCTGTCAGGCTGTCCAGAGAACACCACAAGAAGGTCACACCTCCTTTCAGCATTCCTCTCCTTCTTGTCCTTGTCTTGTTGGAGGGAAAAGCGAACTTTAATTAAAAAAGTGCGGAGAAAAGTGAGGATGAGGCTCAGGACGTGATATCATTCAAGCAACACACAGAGCACCATTTTCCCTGCCCTCCAAGTAATTGTGATTTTAAAAAAATCATGGGATATGTTCCCTCCCTGTGTGGGAACACACATGGTAGTATTTGTAACATTTCAGGGGTGTGACTGCCCACATTGACTAGACAGAGGAGAAGTGCTAGGCTGGCTGCTTGGCACACTGGGGTGTTGGTGTTATTTGCCAGATCAATGCACAACCTGGGCCCACTGCTTTAGACGACTTGTTAATGTGCAGCACTGTGCCGTTGGGCTTCATTGCTCTGTTGTTGGCCGATTTTTATAATCTCTCTTATAGCAGTATCGACCCAACTGAGTGAAAGAGGAGCTATTGGAGGTTTGTGTGTGTGTCTGTGTGTGTGTGTGTATGTGTGTGTGTTGATGGAGGGGTAAAATTGGCACTGTCTTTTTCTTTAATTGGTAGAAGAACAAGACCCTCTGGGTACTCTATGCACAGCCTGTCACTCCATTTGTGTGTGGGTATTGGTGCAGTTAGTTCAGCTTGTCATTGTTGAGACACGCAGGCAATCATAGAAAATAAATGACTACACACACACAAACACACAGACATACATACACACGGGGCTGATTATACACCTACAGTCTACACACTACTACATACCTCATTATTTATTGCCTCATTGATTTTGACTTTTACAGATTTTCACTGAAACATACCTGAGCATGTATGAAAGAAATTATTTAGTTTAAGATGCTTTTCAGTGAGATTTACATGTTGTGCATCAAGGAGCACAACTAAATTGAAAAGGCCTTGAGTTTACTCTATTATAGTTTCTTATTATACTTTTTTGTTGTTGTTGTTGTTACCAGCAAACAAATAGTGAGCAGCATGTGAAATCACCACCGGGGAGGTCACAGCTTAAGGCAATTCTCTTTCCTGGCCTGCTCTATTATTATCTATGAATATTATAGAATCAGAATAAGAAAAAATAAGAAGGACAAAAGCAAAAAAAGCCATGGACTAAGGCATAAAAAAGGATACATAGCTTATTGTATCTAGGGCTGGAATCCGTGATTATTTTATCAATTAATTCTCTTGTCTATAAAATGTCAGCAAATAGTAAAAAGGGCCCATTACAAGGAGTCCATGGTGACATCTTACAATGTCTTGTTTCCCCCCAAAAATAATGCTCAGGTTCCTATGATAGAAGAAGAGGAGAAGCAGAAAATATTGACACTTGTATCCAGACAATTGTTGCTGTTTTTTCTTTGAAACTGTTTAAATGATTATGTGATTATTGAAATACGTTGTCTCAGCTCTGATTTTATTATCACAAAAAAAAAAAAAAGGTTGTAAACTAGACCTGAACTACATTAAATCCATGCATCCAAACATTGTGCTTCCTTCTGCAAGAAGGCCACAAATAATGCACCTTTTTATATATTTTATATACTGGAAGATACCCCCCTCGAATATCCCTTCCCTCAGAGTGAAGCTTCAGCCTACAGGCCTCTTCTAGCTATGACCGCAATACTGCTGCACCACTGGCTGCATGCCTAGCTTCGAGAGCGAAGAGACAATAATTGGAGGACAGTGAGAGAGGGGGCAACAGACCACCTGCTGCTTGTGTTTTTTTTTCCCGGTGTTTGACTGTTTCGCAGATATGAGCACTTAGAAATACAATAAAGCATACTTTGAGTTAGATTTTTGACTTCTTCTCATTGTTAATGTAATCAGGCAGCCTTCCAAAACTCTATTTGCACCGACACATGTTTGCCAACTGGTGTGTTTGTTATTGTCGCCCCCCCACCATCCGAATCTAATCTTTGAGAATCTGCAAAAATAATGGTAGGAGAAATGAGATTAGACAAAAGGGAAAGAAATGAAACAAACGAGGGGGAGCAAGACAGCTTTTTGAAACCTTTTTTTGTTTGGGATGGAAATGTTGAGCAAAACAAAGAGAGAAGCAATCTGATGAACAGAAGAGGCTTTTCTGCCTTTTGGGTTGATGTAATCCATCTCCTATGTCTCCTCCTGTCTAGACCAGGACACTTGTGCAGCACCTGCTTCACTCAGTGGACAGAGTATTTGTTGAAGAGCTGTCCCCTCTGACTGAGCTCTGAGTGGCTGTCTGGACTTACAGAGGAGGGTACTGACATGATCACAGGCATATTTAGGGCCAGACAGAACAAAAAGCCGGATTTACTTGCAGTGTACTTTCTGTAATGGAAGCCTTGTTTCAGCTGTTGTGCGGACGTGGGAAGAAAGAAAGAAAGAGAAGATGAAGCAGTGAGTTACGACCCTCGGCTCAGGGTTTCTTACGTTATGCCGTCTAGACAGTGTAATCCCAGAGAGGGAAGGTCACAGGTGCCATGAGGGAGGAAGGAAGTGAGGATGAGGAGCCAAGATGTGATACACTTCTATGACTCATCTTCTCATGAACTGAAGAGTTTCATAAGAGATCACAAAACACGAAAGTGCCTTGACAACACCGAAAGCTCCATAGGTTCAACTTATAGAGCATAGCTGGTACTAATGTGACAGAAAAAGTGTTTGATATCTTCACTGGAGAAAGCTCTATTCTGCATTGACCTCCATCTTTACGTGTCTGTCTGTTGTTTCTGCAGTAGCTGAGCTGCATTATTGCTCATCCCTGTTGCATGTAATGCTCAGTTTTGATGGGGGTGAATAAGGACATTTTTAAATTTCAAGTTCATTTGTTGCATATTTGCCATAGTTTCCAATCATTACTTTGTTTAGAGTGCAAGGATGTTCTGAAGAGTTAGTCTTGAGTTTCATTCAGTCCATTCAGTCCCTGCTCATAAAGACATCCCAGTAGGCTTTTATATTAACTCTGTTTAATGTTTCTGCCTAATTGGTGAAATTTAATGTAGACATATTTCTTTCTGGGAAGATGTTGTTTTTCTCAGGGAAATGAGGAGTGCTAACTGTATAGCAATAAACATTATTATTTATATGAATCTAGTACAAATAGCTGTTTTGGGTCATTTCATGTTCAGTTTGCATAAAACTGTTATTTCTGTTAATGCAATTGGAGCCCTGTTTTCTGTGGCACTGTATATGGTGTGGCAGCATGTGTCTCGTTGAGTAGTAATTAAAACAACTCTTTGTTGCTCTCACAAATATGCAAAATGTTACATGGTATATATGAATATGCATATATTAATTTGAAATACTCATACAGAAGCATACACATACTTAAAACATGCATACAAGTGTAAAAATGGGCTATAGAAATAAAACTGATGTAACTTAACTGCACATATATCATACAGACATTTACAAAGCCGTGACCTCCAAGTACAGGACAACACAGTGCTAAGACTGTACAAATAACAAAGGTAAAAGCTCTGGTTTTAAGTTTTATATCTTCTCGCACTGAACCAGTGAGGAGTAAAAAAGTGAATTTGGCTCCCTGGGTCTGAGTACATGTGAGAAAACTGTGGAATTCAGAATCAAGATGCACAAGCACACTGTTCAAATCAATCACTTTCAACTACAGTGCCACGGAACAACAACAAACCTTTTACATGAATGTAAGCAGACGTGACAACTATGTCAAGCAGGTTTAGATTTCCGCAAGCACATTTACACAGTACACTGAAATGGAAACCAATGGATGTGTGAAAGAAAGCTTTAGAAAACAGTTAGCTGCAATGTGCAATTTGAAGAAAATGGGCAAAACATGCAATGTACATGGCTTCTTTGGAGAGAAGAAAACATTCAAGTCCTCCTTAAACCATTCCACAAAATGTATATTTTACAGTGAGATGGTGGTGTGACGTGCTAAGTACTGTACGGAGTGTTTGTAGTTTTTCTTGTATGTCTTCGAGGTCTGTCATCTTAGTGTTAACACGAAAGTGTAGAAAAGAGAGGATGTGAGGACCTGTGCAGCAATCATATTGAAGGCAGATGACCTCATGGCTGAGAGCTGAGTCCACATGCCAGAGATAACCGGAGAAAGATCAGAAATAGAGTGATTTGTCCTTCACATTAAAAGTTAAAAGCATAGTATTTGTCACTCAAGGAAGAAAAAAGCACGGTACCATTAAATGCCACAACACTAGTGGGATCAATATTTCCTGACAGAACAGTACAGGTTAAACATTTATGGATATAAATGTACTGCATTTGCAAAAGAGGTTGACAGTTTTAACTTTCTGCTGATTATTCCTGAAATTTGTCTTCTAGTTTCTCTTTTGTACTTTGTTTTTC
Organism: Lates calcarifer; assembly: GCF_001640805.2. Classification (NCBI taxonomy): domain Eukaryota; kingdom Metazoa; phylum Chordata; class Actinopteri; family Centropomidae; genus Lates; species Lates calcarifer. The sequence goes on along the minus strand of NC_066838.1, from coordinate 18,986,703 downwards.
TTTAAAAAGTTGCCACTTTTGTTTGCTAATAAGGGTTATGCTTATATAATGACCATATCTTCTTCTCTGTAATTCTTGCAGTTGATTACCTACAAATACATTCAGCCTGAAGCTCTATTAAGAACAATGCATCTCACCCCCTCCATTGTAAATGCATGCCACACAATAACTCAACATTGTTTTTCACATGCAGCTGTGTAGAGAATAATTCTCAAGAGTCTTATCCTTGACCTATAACTAATGGAGACTAATGGTGAAATACTCCAGTGTCAAACCAGGCACTCTCTACATAGTCAATCTACTACTGTATATACCTCCTCCTTGTTGCCTTGATGTGTGTACTGCAGGTGTACTGTGTGTGTGTGTGTTTGCATGTCTATGAGTGAGACCGACACTATCAGCGACATTCCCATATGCTATCACATACTTTGTGCCTGATTCATTAAATAATTAACACACAAATCAGCTGCTTTAATGAATAGCATAGTAAAATCTTCTCACTTCTCCTTTCTCACAGTGAAGTTCGACAACTGCATGGGTAACGAAGCGGTGGTTTTCCGGAGCAGCGACCCAGTCTTCAGCGTGCGGACAGATGGGTCCATCTTTGCCCAGGGAGAGGGAGCCAGCCTAGATGAACCGGTTCAGTTTAAACTGACAGCAAGTGGTCCACACACACATGTCTGGGAGACTGTGGTCCAACTGGCACTGATTGACCCACCATCACCTCAACAAAATGAAAATGAGGTGAGTTATATACTTACTGAGCACGAGCACTGACGCACAAATACCATGCTTCAAACTCCAATTATCATCCCAGAGTTTCTTCTTCCTATCATATTTTCTCCAGTGGTCTAGTGATAGTAACTGCCAAGAATCAGGTCAAAACTCCTTGGGGTTTTAGAGAGCGAGAGAGGGAGAGACAGAGAGAGAGGGAGAGTAGAAAGAAGTAACAGTAGCACATGGTTAAAAGTGATAGAATCACGCTGCCACAGGGGAGAGTGCGATTCCCCTCAGCCATAAGCTGTTATTGGAAAACATCCTGTGCCTTGGATACCTCAGGGGTCCTCGACTCTTTCTCATCTATTTAAAAGCTGTCAGTGGTCAGGTGAGGACTGAGCAGCCTGAGCTTAGCTGTCCCTGTGACTACAGAGCCACACAAGGACAGATCTGATAGTCAATATCAGTACTAGTGCAAATCAGATTAGGTAATGACAAACACACATGATTAGGGGACCGTGTGCAGGTCTAAACAGCTCATACAGGACGTGGGCCAGTAAGTTCCTGACAGGATCAAATCTAGCTGAGATAGACGTATCACTTACAAAACATGACTGACAAGGATCCATTAAATCTTTTTAAGCAAATTAAGTTTTTGGTAGAAACCAGCTGTCACTTCCTGGTCATAGATAATAATACAATAAAACAATAAAAGATAATAAAATTTTGTAGCAGCTTCAAACTGTGAAATTAATAACTCTTGAAGTAACTATAATTAATATATTTATGACAGTGGATTAAATGACTTATTAAAATGTGAAAGGTGGAACTTGTAGTGGCAAACCCACAGGGAGGTATCACCCCACCCTGTGTTTCCCCTGAGCTCTGCAGACCTTTATAGCTTTTTTCATTTCATTGTTTTGGTTTTGTGGGCCATAACTTAAATGTTTCAAAGTCTCACAGCTATCAGCTATAGCAATTCTAAAAATCTGCTATTCATTACCTGGCCAACACCAGCCAGCAAACAGACAAAGTACACAGCCAGGTGGTGAACATAGTGGAGCATTTTAGCAACATAAGAGCCAGGTATTTCCCTCAGGAGTTTGGTGGAGAACTAAAGAAAGCTAAAAGAAAAGTGAATATTGGACTTAATCCAAAGACCAAAACCAGAAGCATGTTAGTGTTTCTCTATGTCTGTTGGATGTATAACTGTTTTGGTAACAAGATTGCTATATCAAAAATGTGCAATGTAAAAACAAGCACCTTTTCTAATAATGTTAATAGTTGGTATATCAATAAGAAAATCTATGCTGGTATGGATTGAATGTCAGTTTTTCCAAAACCAATTTATGACAAAGAATTAAGATGCAAATTCTGGAACTTAATTAAACTTTAATTACCTTTATTTGCTTTGCCTGCTCATTCCAATTCATGGTGATGGGTTTCTGCTTTCTATACTGGCTTGGAATGCTAAGCGAGGCATTGTTGCCAGTAAAATATGTAAACCTTTGTAAATGGACCTCAGAGGCCATTTTGAACTACCCAACCATAGTCTAGTGAGGCCTGTTATTCATAACCCACAATAAACTTTGAACTTCAGATTTATGTGTAAGCAAAAGATGAAAATACAGTGAATACCAAGGTTAGCTTGAATGATTCAGTTCTTCAGTCATTCAAACTAACCTTGTTGGCACCAGAGACATTTTTCTGACTTGTCCAAGTAACTTTTTTTTGTATTTAGACTTGAGAGCTGGTGCTTAAAGACTGTTTAAAACCATAAAATAAATAGTTGTCTGATTGATTTCTTTGTACTGTGCATGGTCAGAAAACACAAGAAGATGGCACAAAGTCAGTCATGGAATCATGGAGACAAATAGAAATTCGGAGCGGGACATCAGCCAAACCAAAGATCTATTAGTGGGAGTGGGTGTAAGGAGGACTATGTAGTTCTGGCTCTGAATACCTTGGCCTTCATTCTCATGCTTTTATAATTCAGGTTGCTTCAAATGATTCACTGGTTGGTATGGTATGAGCTTCAGTATGTAACTACAGTGTGTTAAGGGTGAAATGACTGGCTATTCTTCTTGATTTTTCAGTGTGTCAACTAATAAAGATCCTGAGCTATGAACACACAGACAGACAATGAGAGAGCTACATAGGGTCAGGGGTCAGGAACACACCACATGCTGGAACAACTATGTATGCAGCAAGAGCAGGAGCAGAAAAGCAGGACGCTGAAACAAAATGTGATGTTTCATTATGGAAATGGCGCTTTGTGGCGTGCTCTGGTTGAATAATAACTTCCAGATGTCTGGGTAGCCAGGGGCTGGCTGATATCAAAGCGTGCAGGGTTTTTGGGAGGCAGTGGCATGGAGGGGAAGAGCTGGCGACCACCGCCAGCTGGCTAAGGCTGATGGCACCAGGGCTGGGGGGCCGCATCCATTTCACACTCAGTGACTCCTGTTCACATAGTGTTAGTGTGCTTAAGCGTGTGTGTCTGGTGTGTGTGCGAGAATGTTTCTTTTTTTTTTGTGAGAGAGAGAGATTATGTCGGATCAAGTGTGACTTATGCAAATTTTGCAGAAAATTTTCATTTCAGTGTATGGTCTACGTGTGGTTGTGTCTTTGTTTAGGGCATAAAGTGACTTATGTTTGGAGCCTATAGGTTTAATCTGTGCAGGGTTGCATGTCAAAAACTATGTGCCCCTCTGTGTTGGATTAAGGGAAATAATACAAGCTTTAAATCTCTGGCATCTGTGATGCTGTTGTTAAAAATTCTAATATCTGACTCTGCTTTGCTTGTGCTCCTTATCCTTCATCTTTTATAATAGTTTGAATAAGTGCGCAGACATCTCCGCTTAACCTGTTTTTTTAATCAATTTCATCACCTTCCTGTACTTTCTCTCTTTCTATGTGAGTGTGAATAAGAAAGAGCGAATCTGAGCTGCAGGGTTTGATCAGAATTACACCATGGCTAGAGAAAATCTCACTTAAGCCTTTTGCAGCAGTGATGGGCACAGCTCTTTCTCCATCTCTCTGTGTCTCTTTCTCTGTTTTTTTTTCCTCTCCATATTTTTCTCTCTACATCTCTCCTCAGGGAACTCACTAGTACCTGTTAGCATGTGTAGATAAAAGGATCTGGAGCATGACTTATTTAGGCGGCGGTGAGGGGGGGGTGCACATCTGCTTCTGACAACCCTTCTCATCCCTTCACTCCATCCCAAACATGTCTCGCTCCACCTCTGCCTCCCCTCACCACACTGGTGGGATGTGGGGCAGCCATCCCCTGCAGTCAACCCCACTAAGCCTCCCTCTCTCTGAAGAAAAAGAATACATTTGTCCAGACCCAGCTCACATCTGTCTCCTCCCGCTCTGCTGACATACTCTGTTTGCGCACAAAGGCATGTTGCGCTTGGCAGAGGTTGGTCTCCTGAATATGGACTGAATGCAAAAGATTGTGTGCATGTTTGAGTGACCTTGTAACACAGTACAACAAAACATGCAATATGGCAACATGTGTGTTTGGATGGTTAGATTGTCTCTTGTACAAACTAGTAACACAATAAAAGAGGAGGAGTGCTGATACTTTTTGGGCCATGAACATGAGAACAAGCTGCTCAGGCTCGAGTCTAAGTTTTTGTCTGTTTCAGGGCTTAGAGATCCCCTAGTGGCCAAAAAGGGATGTGCAGGTTTCCCTTGACTAGTGATTGGAGACAGAGAGAATTTAAATGATATATATTCGTCCACACTTTATGGACATAGGCCCATATAAATGCAATTTTATGTGAAGAACGTTTCACTGCATTTTTATATCAATAGTGCAATGCAAAATAAGCTTATCACTTAGTTTATTATAAACTTGATGATTATAGCCAAGTAACTTTTCATTTGGTAGACTGAAAGTTCAACAGTCAAACCACAAGGTCCATTTATCAGTGTTCTGATTTTTTTTGTCACATCACATGATCAGCAGATGGAGTTTGCCCAGTTGCCATGAAATTTGATGATGATTGTTCATTTTCATTCAATTTTTTATAGCTCAAAAGTTGAGACTGAAAGTTCATTCTCGTCCTGGGAAATAGTACTTGACAAAAGACATATGAAAGGTGAAGCTCATAGTGATGAACTCACAGAGAATTATCACTCAGTTAACAAGTTTGTAATATCAACTTAAAAGGTGGTGATACGTCAGTGTTGTGTTTACAGCTTGTTTCAGATGCCCTAAATGGCAAAATATTTCCTCACAGTATTGCACACACTTTTACTTGTAAGTGTAACCATCTCTCTTGTTTTCTGGACTTTCACTGAAAGTTGCCCCTGGACTGCACAATGTGTGATGTCTGAAATGTAGTGCTTGGTTGATGAAACTGAACATGACACCTTATCCCCTGCCCCTCCACACCCCACACCCCAACGCATCCACACAAACACATACATACCATATGCCAGGTTGCTTGACACATTTCCTTTATAGCAGCCTTAAAAGCTTTTCTCCTGGGCGTCCATCTAATGAAGTCAGCCTTGAAAGCATTGTTTCCACTGGCAGATACAAGCAAACCCTCTGAGGAACCTTGACCAGGCAAGAACAAACAGAGAGAAACAAAGAGAAAACACTTTTTATAGACTGCATTGTACAGAACCCTCAACTTTCAATATGTGCCAGAAGCCATTGCCATCTTCCAACACTGTAGCCTGCCCCTGTGTTGTATTTTATTTTTATTCTCAAATGTCAACTGCTAGGGAGGAACTGTAAGGCTACATATCGCACAGGAGTAATATAAAATGAAAAATTGGAAGAAATATTAAAAACACTGGCCTCTTTATATGTAAATGTATGGTGATTGAACTTCTTTTTCTTATGCTCCCGAATTCACAAGCCCAGGTTTTTCTTGTACTCTGAGATGAACACCCACCCACTCAAATGCACACATACACACATGCAGAAATAGAGCATGCACATATATTTTCTACTCTCTGCTTGCACTGTTTTCTTTACTGTAATGAAACTTTTTCTCTCATCTCTGGTCAGTGGTTTCCAATTCCAGTTGTTTTGTCTTTTTTTCCCCTCACACCCTATCTCGCATTGCCTCTCACTCTCTCTGCATAACATAGTACTGTTAAGGTGCATAGTTACATCAGAAGTACTATGTTCTTCAGTTTGAACGCTACCCTTATTCAACATTTGATTAAATACTGGAGAAATGTGCTTTTCATACTGGGGCCAACCCCTTACTCGTAGTCACATATAACTATAAATCAATTTTGGGTCCACCCTTTGATGTAAGACCCACAGCCAGCCACATAATCAAAAACATAGGCTCCACACCCCCTTGGCCAACAAGCAAAAAATTATTAACTAGGCGGCACAGATGTTTAATGTGGCACTGCCTCCTGTGTCTCAAGCAGTAAAGCAGGTCGTCCACTAATCAGAAGGTCGGTGGTTTGATCCCCGGCTATTTCAGTACACATGTCGAAGTATCTTTTGGCAGGATACTGAACCCCAAATTGACCCAGAGGTACCATCAGCGTATGACTGTATGTGTACAGAAGCACTGTATGAATATGGGTGAATGTGACTCATAGTGTAAAGTGCCTTGAGTGGTTGTTAAGACAAGAAAATCACTGGATAAGTGCTGTCCATTTGCGATCACTGCATTTACCTGCAGTGATGGAAGAAGCATTAAGATCTTTTATTTAAGTAAAAGTGGCAACACCACAGTTTAAAAGTTCTCTATTGCAAGCAAAAGACCTGCTTTTAAGATTTAAGCACAAAAGCATTAGCAGCAAAAAATACCTTAATACATAATTGTACCCCTCAAGATGGCCCCTTTCAGAGAGTTATATTATCATATCATCACTAATGATAATAATATCACTGTATAAGCACTGTTTTTGTAGCTGGTGTAGGTGGAGCTTATTTTAACTGCTTCATTTTGTTGGGCAGTTTAGTATGTAGCAGTATGTCATATTTGATAACCTGATCAAATGCTAAAAACATTAGATTTGAACTAGTAACTGTAGTTCTCAATAAACAAACATAGAGGAGTAAAAGTGAGAAACAATATTACCATCTGCAAGCAGAATATAAGTGAAATACTCAAGTACATGTAAGTACCTCAAACTTGTACATAAGTCTTAAGTAAATGTACTCTGCACCACTGTTTACCTGCAGATAGCCAACTACACTAGGTGCTGGTACAGATAATTTCTACGGTTCTTGATTCAAGGATTAATATTGTATGAAAACAAAACATTAAATTTACTGCCATAGTTGTGAATATACAGAATATCATATATTAGTAAATGTACTGTATGCTGTATTTATAAAACCCTCTAGGAAAATAGGCTGCCTTGCATCTCTTCCACAAAATGGAAAAACTCACTGCTATACTACATCTCATTCGTGTCTCATTCTGGCAGCTCTCAAACACAAAACAGCGCTGTATTAAAAAGGGCGTCAAATCCTTCGCTCCACTCCAGTGGAATTAACTGTTTCCCCTGATTTCTTTTGGCAGATTCTGAAATTTGAATTGAGTCCACATTGACCACTCCTGTTCCTGCAGTAGTTACATCTGAATGATGTGTAAATGTTCAAGACTGACAAAGCCTTAATTCAGTATTTCTGTGTTCAGATTTCATTGCTGGTTTGACGACCCCTTTAACCCTCTCCCTATTTTATCCTCATATTTTGTTTGTAGTTTTATACATTAAATATTTGTCTAAATGAGAGCGTGAACTGCTATCATTGGACGGCCCTGTATAAATAAAGATTGAAAAAATGTATGAAAATATGTTCTCCATTCCTGCCACTGAGGCAGACATGACAAAGATGTGAACTGGGAATGTGCTGGGGGCCCGATGATAGGAGTGTTTGGTAGGTGAACTTCTGTGCTGCTGTTTTACCTGCTGGTGCACCATCAGCCTAACACAGCTCAGTGCTTGAGGAATCACTGTTATTGAGACAAGCTGTCAGGACCCACTGACTGGGAGGAGAGATGGTAGAAAAACAATAACACTGGAAGAGAAGGGCAAGGTGGGGGAGCACAGGAGCAAGGGATAGCTCAGGGGACTGTGATTGACACAGAGAGTGCAACTGATGCATAGCTTCTGCAATGATGTTCGTGACTGAATTCTTGACATGTTTTTACTGGCTTGTAACCCTGAGATATGCTGCTAAAGTTAGTGAAGAACAACTCTGCAGAATGCCAATTTAATATAACCTTTAGATCACAATATACAGCACATCTACAATAGCCCCTGGGACACTAAATGTGGTAGTTAAGAAGTAAGCCTTGAGATGGTGGATTCTATGTAACCTTGACATAAAAGTGTAAATATGTGTAATGCACTTGAAAGTAAGAAGCAACATATCTGATTGTGTGCACTCAGTTGCCATAACCAGCCCTGGGGTACACTATAATAGCTGTCTTACTATAGTTTCAGTGATTTTTGATTGTTTCTTCCCACCCTGGAACTATCTGCAATGAAGCAGATTCTCCACAGTTCGCCTTAGTGTGTTTTGTAGTATGTAAGGGAGGTGATATGCTTGATAGTTCCAGCATTTGATGTAGCTGTTTTGACTCAGGGGTGAGTTAATGTTCATGAGGAGATTGAAAATGGGCTCCTTTCAAAATCCTTATTTGAGCATCCTTCAAAAAGACAGGTTTGTGGTGGTCATTTCTCTCTCCCTGCAGGGAGTGTGTGAGGGGAGTGTATGATGGGAGAACAGTGTATGATTGAAGTGTGTGTCTGTGATTCAGCTGTCACTGTCCTCTGAAAGAGGCTGTAAATACAACCTCTGACATGCTCTCTGTTAATAGGATTTTTATATCTGGTGTAAATGACAAAGTCTGAAGTTTATGGTCTCTTTCGTATATATAGATGCACAGATATATACATACATACATAGAATTCACAGACTTTCCACTTTGACTTTTGACAGCTCTGTCCTACTCAGGTCTGATGCATGATGCCACAAATGCACTAAATAAGAACATCTTTTTTCTCATTGTGTTTGTTGCTTATTTGGCACGCTGCAGCAGATTTTCTGCTTTTAAGAACTGATGTAGCTTTCTACTACTGCTATGAATCATTTTTTCCATTTCCATGTTGGTTTGCTTGGGAACTTTTATCAACCCAGTTTGAGTTACAGTTTGGATGCAAATAACAGAACTGAGGACTCTAGTGCTTTTGTAGTTTAAGCTTATTTTAAATGGTTTTGGAAACATCACAGTTAAATACTTATCAACCACATATAAGCAAACAGACAAAGTGAATAGGAAAGAATTTTGTAGATTAATTTAACAGAGGAGTTTCTTAATGAGAGCATGGAAGCTTGTAATTTGTATTTAGTTTTGTATTTACTCACTTTAATTGATTTCCTAATTAACATGTAGTTCCAGCTAGTATGGTAAAATTATTAAGGTATCAATTACATGCCTTTTGTCTTGCTCTTGGCCAATTATCATACATTTATATAGCTTGTGAAGACATCCTATTTTCCTGTGTCACTGTACATACTAAATAGTCTATTAACTACATACACAAATTTAACACTTTATGAGAGAGTAAGAGAGAAAATTCATCCAAATCTCAACATATTGTATAAGATGGAATATCATCACAATATGATGAGTTACTGAAAAACATCAGCTGGTTATCGGCTGATGCCCACAGTTCAAAGCACACTGAATGCATCAGCTAGCTCAACATGCCATTTGACCCATTAAATCTGCATTTGGTCCGTCAAAGAATTCAGCTATTTAATGATTCCAGTACATTTTCACACAAAGGCTCAACATGTTATTTCTAAAACTGTATTTAAAATATGTTCATACTTTATATTCCTGCCACATTTTGTTCTGATAATCAATGGATGGAATTTGTAGAGTTTGCAACTTTAAGCAGTGTTAGAGCAAGGACATGAATCGTCTTTGTTCTGGTTGCCAAGCTACCTAATCGCCAATTAGGTGCCGAGGGGCTAACTGCAAGTGAACGAATGAGTCATTCAGTCAGCAAGTGGGTGATCGAGTGAGTGAATAAATAAAAAGAGCGAATTTGTGTGCAAATGGGTCCATTAGGTGTTTCAAATTCAAAATACAGGAGGTGTATTGTGCACTTTGTTTCCATAGCAACATCATGCATTCTCTTCAGCTATAGATATGACAGAAATACCGTAGGTTATAGTAACAAATAATTCACACATGCATGTGTATTACACATGCACTAGCACAAGTGACACAGGCTGCTTTTTATGATGGAGCCAGAGCAGCTGCCTGACACACACTCCTCACTACAGTTATTGTTAGAACACATCTACAGTACTTATATTCAGAGTAATAGCTACTTTCAGACTGCAAGGGGATGGTGCCACCAGTATTTGTATTTGCCACTGCCATCTGAGCTGACGATAATTGAGGTTTTTCCATCAGCCATTGCAACCGTAGAAACCACACTGTTTCAAGCTATGGACCATGGTATTTGGCTGCAGTAAGAGGTTAGAGAATGTGGGCAGTTTATGGTACAGGTTGTCAGTAGGGATCAGATGTAACCAGCGGCCATAGTGGTGGATTTCTACTCTGCTGCCTGCTGCCATTAAAAATACAGACCACTTGACATCGGTAGGTAGCCTACACAGCGCTTACTGCTCAGTATCGGAGTGAACCTTAATACTTGTTCACTAATACAGTGGGCTGTCTGCTAAAACTTTCCATGGACACACAATGAGCAAAGATTTTAGATATATAATTTTAACCTGATTATTATTATATCATTATTATATGTTATTCTTGCTGTCCTGTGAATTTTTACTCTGAATCTGAAACAACTTTGGTTTCACATCAGTAACTTTTATCATAAGCAACACATCCAGCCTCCTAAATAAAGTCTTGTGTTGTCTCAAAAGGTCATGATGGAAGATGGAAAAGTCGCTGAGGGAAAAGAGAGGAAGGACGTTTTCCAAGCACCGCCTCCTGTCATCATGTTCTCAGGGTCTGGCCTGAACAGCTCCAAGGGTCTACGGAGGCAGAAGAGGGACTGGGTGATCCCACCAATCAACGTGGCAGAAAATTCTCGAGGACCGTTCCCTCAGATGCTCGTCAGCGTAAGTGACAGATTTGATGGGCCGCATCACTGATTTGTTCTGAATTTACAGCTGGGATTTCTTGAGGGCACTTCACGGCTAACACTGATTGGGGGGTGTGTGATGGACGATGATAAAGAAAAGAAATACATTAGCATAACTGGTTTGTTCTCCACATCCTTGCAGATGATTATGTTGTGTTCCCCCTGATGTAATTACAGCCACAAATTCTCAAGGCATTTAAACAGTCCTGATTGGCCCTGAGATGTTTTCCCTTCAGACATAGACCAGGCTTCAGAGCAGCTTAGCAGCTCAACTCTCCTACAGTGTGAGGTCCACTGGGTTCACAATGAAACAAATGATTATTTCTGCTCTTTTATGCATCCTTTCTTTCCTTTATCAGGCCATTTCAGAAAGGTTGCCTGAAGTTCAATACTATTTTTATAGCTGCTTTATAACAATACAATTTGTCACAGAATCTTTACTGAAGCCATAACTCTGGGCCCCCTGTGAGATATAAAAAAAAGCTGCTATTCTCAGGCTCAAAAGAGCAGGACAGTGCTTCATTCCCTGTGCCCCAGTAAGGACATGATGGTTGAAAATTTAAATAGATCAAAGGTAACAACATGACAAATGACCTTACTACAGCCTCATCCTGCATGTGTGTCTCTGTGTGCATCCATGTCTACAGAACCAGGTATTTAAAAGTAGTAAAACCTCAGCTGCCTGTGCCTAATCATTATTCAATAAACCTGTTCTCATTTAGCATACAAGATTGGAATGTGGCAACAACAACTGACTCTCATCACGGGCAAATTTCATTTCTGCAAAACCACTGGCTTTGATAGGTACAAAATATAAACAGAACGTGGGGAAGGTTAGAGGTCGAGGCTGACGGAGGGGAAAAAAAACATGAATAAATAAGCGTTTGTGTAAATGTGTTTTTGTGCAAAGGCTTGAGCTGCACGGTGCTTAAAATTCAGAGATTCTGTCATAACAGAATCTGCAGTTTGTCTCTCTCATAGCAAAGCTCTAGACTCAAAGCTTGTGGTGCACGTTGTAATTCGACAAAAAACATCATTCCAGTAGACCGCTGCTTCTTTCTGTGCTCCCACTTTCCTTCTCTCTTTATCTGGAATATCTAGCCATCAGCTTTTCCTCACTGTTTACAAAACTCTCACAGTTTATCTCTTTTGGGTCTTAAATTGTGCAAAAGAAGCATTTTTTTCCCTTTTGTTTCTGTTCTTTGTTTTTCAACCGGGTTTCATCCAATCCCCAGGGAAAAGCCTGGGGAGCTGCTCGAAGGAAACTTTTTTTATTCTCATTCTTTTTTTTCTTTTTTTTGGTGAAACAAATACATCAAGTCAAAAAGAAGAGAGTTTGTAAGTCTTTGTTTTGGAATTGGAGTGCCTCTACAGCTGGAGTGTGTCCCATCAGCCTGGCACAGTATCTCTTCTAAGCCCGCTGAGCCCTTTAGAAGTGCTTACACCCAACCATAAACTGGCCAGACAGTTCTGCTGTTTCCATGAGCTGGTCAGAACCAGAGAAGAGAGCCAGAGTGGATGGGGCAGGGAGAAAAAGAGAGGGTATCAAAGGAACATTTGGAAGTATAGTGTGCAGCCAAACACAATCCACTTTGTGCAGTAAATAGGTCCGTCAGGGGCTGGTGGATTGCTGAGAGTCGAGCATTCAGAGCAGAGAAGTGGTGCGTGTTGATGCCTCTGTTGGGCTCTCAGGTTCCCGTCTTTCTCTTTAATGATGACTGGAGGGCAGGCAGGGCCATACTGAGAACTAGAGATTTTAACAAGGAGACAGCTCTGGGGGTTGGATGGCATGTGGGTGATTTTGCCATACTTATTGTTTATGTGTTTAGTCCACTTTTATAACCTCTTTGGTCTTGTTTTGAGAATTGAGGCTCATGTGCATCTGTTTCAGTTCCTTCAGTAAAAAAAACCCACTCAAAACAACAAAACAACCCATGCCAAGATACATATTTTTTCCTTAACATTAAAATGAGGATAAAAAAAAGTTTTTTTTTATCTCTGACATTTAATATGTTAATCATAATTTTAATCTTTATAGGAAACATGTTTCAAAACAGAGCTTGCAGTGTTTCTGTCACTCATCTCTTCAACTGTCTTTCTCCAACTGTGCCAATGCTCAGTGCTCTGTGTGCCGTGGCTGTGTGATGCCTCCCCTAATGGCCTGTGAAGTCAGTCCCTTTCCTAATGGGCTGTTCTGTCATCCAGCGCAGCAATGAGTGACATGCAGGCAGCGGCCTTCCCCGCCATCCCGCAGCTTTTCTCCCTGCCCTGACCAAGTTGCCATCAGTTGGACAGGCGGGGGTGACAGCAGCCCTCACCTGCATCTCCGCAGGTCTGCAGCACTGTCACTTTGATCAGGCCAGCATAGGATCGGGCAGGTGTCAGGACAGAGGCCTCACTGACTGGCCTCTGAGCTCGCAGCCTGACATGGCTCAAGGGAAATGTTGACTGCTCCGGTAAAGTCTTGGCAGAACCGTACTCCCATCGCTCTCTAATGCCAAGACAGCGTCAGAGCTGCTATTGACTGCTTTTTATTAATAGCAGCGCTGAAATAATTGCTCCAGCACTTTAGACTTTTCCACTGCACATCAAAGTGTAGTGTGCATGGTGCAACTCTCGGGCTTGTAGCTTGGAGTTTTACTGAATGTAGCCTGGTGTTAGCAACAATGGTTTAAGCACTATTGCACCTCTCTACAAGAAATAGGTATGATTAGTGCTTAACTTTTAACATATGAATATGCAAGTTTAGCAAAGAAAGCAGTGGAGAGGAAACAGTAGCTCAACATTGTTACAGAGAAAACAAAGGGAAGAAGAGATGCAGAAAGAGTAAAACAAAAGTGGGGGGAGTAATTTTTCACAATAAACAGGTGTTCTTTGTCGTTCTCTTTCTTCTGCAGCCAAACAGCCATCAATAGCATGTAAGGGACATTGATTTTTCACAGAGGCTTTTTGAAACCTTCCATTGATCCACACACTTCTCCTACGGCTGAGACGCATCGATTTCTTTTGCTCGGGTAAATAAAGACTCAACGTAACCACTCCACCCCCCCACCCAACTCCCTTAACCCCCTATTAGAACAAACGTCAGCAGAAAAATGAACAAAACCCTGATGAAACAACAATTTAGCCAAGAAGCAAGACAGGGCATGAATAAATGTTTGTCCAGTTAAATGTCCTTTTCATTGCACTGTTCCCTGACTCTTGTCTGTGAGAAAATAACAGGGTGAGAGAGGGATAGATGTGTTTTGGGCCTGTCAGAGTTGCTGGTGTGGGTGAGGTCACGGTATCGTTGCTTTCTCACACTCTGTATCTGACTTCAGAAATATGCTTATTTGCTTTCTTACGTGAAGCTGCAGTCTAAGTCCACTAGCTTGGCTAAGCATAAAGACTGAGAGCAGCTGGCTTGGCTCTGTCCAGAAGTAACATAATACAGCTAAAAGCTCCTCCACAGCTCACTAATTAGCACATGATATCTTGTTTGTTTGATAACATGATAAGATTTGAGCTTCAGTTTCAGTAAGAGGGCTTTGCTACCTTTGGATTTCTATTAAATAGCCAGATATGTAAATAGTATCCATCTTTATTTAACTCTCAACAAAAAAAGTGAATAAGTATATTTCCCAAACTGTCAGTTATTCATATAAGACTATGGCAAAGATGACATTCTAAAGTTAGTACCGTTACAATAGCTCATTCTTCACAAAGGAATAGCCATTGTGTATCTACACATCTACAGTCAGTAGAATATCAACTTCTCACAACATTGACCTCTTTACATTCTTTTCTCACCTTCAACTCTCTTCTAATTGTTCACTCATTGTATAATTCTTGTGCTTGTCCTCAGTCACCGCTCTTAATTTCAGCCTCTCACTTCTGAAAACCCCACTCATTCATTCCACGCCTCCTCTGCCCTGGGTAATATTTTAATGTTTGTCGAACAGAGATATTATTTTGAGTGAAAAGACATTTATTTTGAGAGCCAGAATAAGGGATGTGAAAATGACAAACAACCGTTTCAGCTAAACTGTTGTTTTATTGGATAATATTTCTTTGGAAGAATTTCTTTCTGTCTGCTGGCTGTCCTTGAGACAGAGAAGCCAGATATTCCGATAAAGTGTAGCTGCATCCCTCAATAATCACAGGACATTATATTGACAGGAATACCATAGAGAGAAACAGCAGCAGTGAGAGCAATAAGCCAAATAAATGGGTACTTGTCTAAAGCCCTTTATTGACTGATATGAGGGGAAAGTTTTATTTGATATCCTGCTCTTTTATCGACAAGTGATTTGTATCAATAATGTGTTGTAGGTATTTATTTCCTGGTAGTAGCTTTAGAGGCAGCATGTTAAACAGTGCACAAAGTACCGAAAGTTTCTGTCATGGTGTGTGTTGCAGTGCATCTGGTTATGTTTATTGTACTCGCTGCAGCACCTGTGCTCCAGTTTTCTACATCTTTCTCCATGGAGCACGTTGAGAAAAGCGTTTTTCGAGCAGAATGAGAGAACTCCCCCCCCGAGGTGTCTGCTTTCTCCTCTGCGTACGTTTACCAGTGATTAATGACTGCTGCGCTTCACTGACAGACACGGCAACAACAAAAACACCAGAAAGACAGACAAAAAAAAAGAAAACAAAATCTGAAAGAAAGGGAAGAACAAAAAGCAACATACTGTACAAGAGAGCTGGAGCTGGGCTTGATTGAATTGGAGAATTTTGGGGTGGGTGTGTGGGGGGGAGATGGGTGGGTATGATTGAGAACAAGAGAAAGCAACAGAGGGAGAGCAAAGGAGCAAGAGAGGGAATGTAGGACTAGACCAGGATTAGAGACACGTCTCTGTTTGTGTTTAGGTCTGATAGACTTCCCAGAGAACTGCTGTTCACGGCCTCTTCCCTCGAGTCTAATGAAGCCTTCTGGCATCTGCCACCCCACCACCCGGCCAACACCAGCACTGCACTGCTCCACTCTGCCCCCTTCATCCTTTTTCCACTCCCTCCTGCTGAGACAAACACACTCACACACACACATACACTCAATTGCAAACAAACGTACACATGCATACACAGGCACAGAGAGAAATTACTTGTCCTACACAGGCGGGAAACAAAGGATCAGTAAAGCGCATGTGCCGTGTTGTTGCCTTTGTATATGCTCATTGTTTGGGGTTTTGTTTGGTCGCATTTCTGCTTTATCCCTGAACAAAGAGAAGAAAAAGCTAAGCTAGAAAAACAGGACTCCATCTTGTGTGTATGTGTCGTTTTTTTTTTTTTTTTTTTTTTTTTACCTAGTCCACCAGAGAAAGGTGGTGAAAACACAGGGATGGGAGTATTTAAGGATCACAGTCCGATCCAGAGCTCAGTCACTCGGAAACCACATTGCTGCCCATATGGAACGTTTTATGAATGTTGAACTGCACAGAACTCTGTGGGCTAAATAAATTCAGGCTGTGAAAACACTCTAATGTGTGGCTACGCTAAGTCTATCAAACACATGAACTGTGCACTGCTGTATATGTATTCAAGCGTTTTCCTTTCGGGACTGTGTTTTGTCTTGTATTCTTTCGATGTTCTTGTGCACTGCTAAAGTCCTTTCTTGGCAGGCGTACATCTTAAACACACATACACCCACTTCACACACATACACACACACACACTACATAAACGCTATCAAGCCAGGGAAGTAAAGAAAAGAAACAATAAACTTCTTTCAGAAATGGGTGGACCTCCTGTAAAGTATGAAGAGAGGGGGGAAAAAGGAGCAAGAGACCTTGATCCACTGTGGGGGAAGAGCAGAAACAGTCATGTCAGCACTTCATTTCCTCTTTGTTTTTACTCAGAAACACATCTTGGCTAGTTTAAACTCTTGGCTTTTTGCTTGGTTTCACCCCCTGAAGAATTCACAGGAGGTATTTTCTTTCCAAACCTGAGCTTTGAATTTTATTCCTGGAGACGCTGCAAATCAGTCGGCCAAATATACAGTTTGATATTTACTGATCCTCTCTTGATGTCTGTGTTGTGGCAGTGCCGGTCAGCCTGTTGGTCTTTCCACTACTTTGGCCCAGTCGGAAATATCTCAGCAACTACTGGATGCACTGCCACAAACTTTGGTATTCTTCTGACTTTTCTTACAGCAGATTGACATTTTTTGATTTTTAGTGAAACATCTCAACAGCTACTGAATGGATTGCCACGAAATTATGTGTAGTCATTCATGCAGAGGATGAATCATAATGTTTTTGCTGATCCCCTGGCCACCAGCAGATTAACATATTTGGGATATTATTGAATATATCTACAATTAAAGCTGCGAGCAGCGTTGAACGGGCCCTCGCACCCGGCGCCCGTCGGGGGAGTGGCGACCGCGGGACCCCGGCAACCGCGGGGTCAACGCAGGTCGCAGGGCACACGCTGGCGTAACAGTTCACACTTCCGAGATGTAAAAATTTTAAATAAAAGCTTTTATGCTAATTATTTTCTGTGATAATATTTTTCAGAGCTCATCATCTGTGACAGCTCTTGGCTCTCCTGACTGTAACCTCTCTGTGGCAGCTTCTCACAGACTCAATCAACTCCTCTTCCCCTCCCCCCTCAAACACAAACACAAACACAAACACACACACACACACAGATACCCCCTCCCAAAAGGAGATAAAACTCAGTTTTAACTTGAGTTTACAAGCTTTGAGCTTTGAGCAAAAGCATTTTTTTGCAAGTTCTGTTATTGGGTGCATATATAAATCATTTATGCTTAAACAAGGGTTATAATGAAGTTATTTGAACAGTGAATATCTCATCTGCCTAAAGTCAGGGCGAAGCCACTAACCAGCTGTAGGGATGGGTATCATTAGGATTTTATCTTTATCCATACAGACCCCTATCAGTCCAGCTCAGACTGTTACTGGTTTAAGAGAGTGAAGTTTATAGCAATTTGCAAAATTTGGAGATTAGTGACAAACTAACCAGTTAGACTACATACAGACAAGCTTTCATTTTAGCTGTTAGTAACAGTTTGCCATGAGCTTGACCAGCGTGCTGTGCTTCGTGTTAAACATGTCATGAGACTGTGGACAACGTTTGAGCCAGCTTTGACATCTGCAGATATGAGTTTCTGAAGAGGGGCCTGCTGAGGTTAGATGTGCTGAATAATATCCATTTTCATATCAGAAAAAACACTGCATTAAACATTGTCTTAGCTCACTGAGCTGAGGTCAACAGGTAATATAACCAACCTGTGAGGTGGCTCACCCCCGTAAGATAAACACATAAATGATCCCTGATAGAACCGATAATTAAAGGCACATCAGTGACAGGGAATGCTATTAAAACTAAACTATAAACTGGTGACATTAACTGCAAAAGAAGATTTTTATTGATACATTTCAGGTAGAATTTAGTTTTCAATAAGGAAAATGCTGTAAGAAACCTGAATTTGTTGCAACAAATTTAAAATAAAAGCTTTTATGCTAATTATTTTCTGTGATAATATTTTTCAGAGCTCATCATCTGTGACAGCTCTTGGCTCTCCTGACTGTAACCTCCCTGTGGCAGCTTCTCACAGACTCAATCAACTCCTCTTCCCCTCCCCCCTCAAACACACACACACAGACACACACACACAGAGACCCCCTTCCAAAAACCCATCAAAGAGTAATACAATGGCTCCATCTGTAGGATAAAGTAGAGAGTCGCAACAGGAAGTTACCCCAAAATCTGAGGTTTCAAACAGGAAGTTGGGTTTCCGAACTTTGACGGGCCAGAACCGGCACACGCTTCGACCCAAACTCACAATTTTCGGAGGACTTCTTCCAAAAATTGTCAAGGAGGGGCTGACAACATTTGAAGTGAATCTGGTCACCCGTCTAGAAACTGGACATCACACTATAAAATATGTCATTTCCTGCTATAAATAGGTGGTGCTACAACAATTGTATGAATATTGACATATGGATGTGTGCAGATAGGTACCATTAACAATCCTGTAAAGTTTGATGCAGTTTGGACAAAGTATGGCCGAAATATAGCAAAAATAAAGCAACTTCCTGTTTCGTGGCGAGTAATCGAACTTTGAGGGGCCATAACTTCCACGCCCTTCAACAAAAACTCAAAATCTGCCGCAATTTAACATCGTCTATGTCTTAAGAACATACTATTAAGTTTTGAAGTCAATGGGATAATGCGTCTAGGACTAGTTCGCGTTCAAGCGACCCCTGGAAATGGCCAAAAACACACAATTTTTTCACCTTCCGGTCAAAATAAAAATACTTTCTGTTGGGTTTAGAATATGGCTCCAAGAGACTTTTTGGTGCGTCATGGGATGTTACATATGTGTGCAGATTTTCAGATTTTTAGGCGCAACGGGCTTGAGGGGCTGTTCCGTTTAAAAATGTAGGTGGCGCTACCGAGGGCATTTTACCACGCCCATGCTCAAGACCCCTAAATTATTAAATTTTTCGCCGTGCCTGACGCGTCTGCAAATTTTGGTAAGTTTTCACGCATGTTAAGGCCCTCAAAAAGCCGATCTAAGAGGCGGAAAAAGAAGAAAAAAAATAATAATAATAATAATTAAAGCTGCGAGCAGCGTTGAACGGGCCCTCGCACCCGGCGCCCGTCGGGGGAGTGGCGACCACGGGACCCCGGCAACCGCGGGGTCAACGCAGGTCGCAGGGCACACGCTGGCGTAACAGTTCACACTTCCCAGATGTAAAAATTTAAAATAAAAGCTTTTATGCTAATTATTTTCTGTGATAATATTTTTCAGAGCTCATCATCTGTGACAGCTCTTGGCTCTCCTGACTGTAACCTCTCTGTGGCAGCTTCTCACAGACACAATCAACTCCTCTTCCCCTCCCCCCTCAGACACACACAGACACACACACACACAGAGACCCCCTTCCAAAAACCCATCAAAGAGTAATACAATGGCTCCATCTGTAGGATAAAGTAGAGAGTCGCAACAGGAAGTTACCCCAAAATCTGAGGTTTCAAACAGGAAGTTGGGTTTCCGAACTTTGACGGGCCAGAACCGGCACACGCTTCGACCAAAACTCACAATTTTCGGAGCCAGTCTTCCAAAAATCCTTAAGTCTGTCCTGACAACATTTGAAGTGAATCTGGTCACCCGTCTAGAAACTGGACATCACACCATAAAATATGTCATTTCCTGCTATAAATAGGTGGTGCTACAACAATTGTATGAATATTGACATATGGATGTGTGCAGATAGGTACCATTAACAATCCTGTAAAGTTTGATGCAGTTTGGACAAAGTATGGCCGAAATATAGCAAATTTAAAGCAACTTCCTGTTTTGTGGCGAGTGATCGAACTTTCAGGGGCCATAACTTCCACGCCCTTCAATGAAAAGTCCGAAACTTTTGCAATTTAACTTCGTCTATGTCTTAAGAACAAATTATCAAATTTTGAAGTCAATCGGATAATGCGTCTAGGACTAGTTCGCGTTCAAGCGACCCCTGGAAATGGCCAAAAACACACAATTTTTTCACCTTCCGGTCAAAATAAAAATACTTTCTGTTGGGTTTAGAATATGGCTCCAAGAGACTTTTTGGTGCGTCATGGGATGTTACATATGTGTGCAGATTTTCAGATTTTTAGGCGCAACGGGCTTGAGGGGCTGTTCCGTTTAAAAATGTAGGTGGCGCTACCGAGGCCATTTTGCCACACCCATGCTCAAGACCCCTAAATTATTAAATTTTTCGCCGTGCCTGACGCGTCTGCAAATTTTCAGGAGTTTTGACGCATGTTAAGGCCCTCAAAAAGGCGATCAAAGAGGCGGAAAAAGAAGAAAAAAAATAATAATAATAATAATAATAATAAACCGAACGAAAACAAGAGGGTCCTTGCAACTCGTTGCATGGCCCCGTTGGGCCCACGCAACTCGTTGCTCGGGCCCTAATTAAAGCTGCGAGCAGCGTTGAACGGGCCCTCGCACCCGGCGCCCGTCGGGGGAGCGGCGACCGCGGGACTCCGGCAACCGCGGGGTCAACGCAGGTCGCAGGGCACACGCTGGCGTAACAGTTCACACTTCCGAGATGTAAAAATTTAAAATAAAAGCTTTTACGCTAATTATTTTCTGTGATAATATTTTTCAGAGCTCATCATCTGTGACAGCTCTTGGCTCTCCTGACTGTAACCTCTCTGTGGCAGCTTCTCACAGACTCAATCAACTCCTCTTCCCCTCCCCCCTCAAACACAAACACAAACACACACACACACACACACACACACACAAACACAGAGAGAGATACCCCCTCCCAAAAGGAGATAAAACTCAGTTTTAACTTGAGTTTAAAAGCTTTGAGCTTTGAGCAAAAGCATTTTTTTTAAGTTCTGTTATTGGGTGCATATATAAATCATTTATGCTTAAACAAGGCTTATAATGAAGTTATTTGAACAGTGAATATCTCAGCTGCCTAAAGTCAGGGCGAAGCCACTAACCAGCTGTAGGGATGGGTATCATTCGGATTTTATCTTTATCCATACAGACCCCTATCAGTCCAGCTCAGACTGTTACTGGTTTAAGAGAGTGAAGTTTATAGCAATTTGCAAAATTTGGAGATTAGTGACAAACTAACCAGTTAGACTACATACAGACAAGCTTTCATTTTAGCTGTTAGTAACAGTTTGCCATGAGCTTAACCAGCGTGCTGTGCTTCCTGTTAAACATGTCATGAGACTGTGGACAACGCTGAAAATATTACTTTACTAACTACTGGCTGAACAGGCGCTTTGACAAAGAAAAGGTAAAGGCCAGCAGCTTTTACTTTTCAATGCACTTGTCGTCAACTTGAGTGGCTTATATTCAGCTGGTTCACCTCGACGCCGGTGGATGTAGACATGCACTTTTCCTGTTGCCGTACACTGAGTAACACGAAAAAATCAGCTGACCCCTTGTGAAATTTCCTAACTGATCAAAACCAAACTGTAAAGACAGCATCAATCCACGCTCAGCTTTGGTCAAGGGGAGACATATGGTAAGATTACATGAATTCAAAATAACCTACAATTCCTTCAAATTAATTTGAAGCCAGTTTAATTTTTTGAGCCAGCTTTGACATCTGCAGATATGAGTTTCTGAAGAGGGGCCTGCTGAGGTTAGATGTGCTGAATAATATCCATTTTCATATCAGAAAAAACACTGCATTAAACATTGTCTTAGCTCACTGAGCTGAGGTCAACAGGTAATATAACCAACCTGTGAGGTGGCTCACCCCCGTAAGATAAACACATAAATGATCCCTGATAGAACCGATAATTAAAGGCACATCAGTGACAGGGAATGCTATTAAAACTAAACTATAAACTGGTGACATTAACTGCAAAAGAAGATTTTTATTGATACATTTCAGGTAGAATTTAGTTTTCAATAAGGGAAACAGTGTAAGAAACCTGAATTTGTTGCAACAAATTTAAAATAAAAGCTTTTATGCTAATTATTTTCTGTGATAATATTTTTCAGAGCTCATCATCTGTGACAGCTCTTGGCTCTCTTGACTGTAACCTCCCTGTGGCAGCTTCTCACAGACTCAATCAACTCCTCTTCCCCTCCCCCCTCAGACACACACACACACACACACACACACACACACACACACACACACAGAGACCCCCTTCCAAAAACCCATCAAAGAGTAATACAATGGCTCCATCTATAGGATAAAGTCGAGAGTCGCAACAGGAAGTTACCCCAAAATCTGAGGTTTCAAACAGGAAGTTGGGTTTCCGAACTTTGACGGGCCAGAACCGGCACACGCTTCGACCAAAACTCACAATTTTCGGAGGACTTCTTCCAAAAATTGTCAAGGAGGGGCTGACAACATTTGAAGTCAATCTGGTCACCCGTCTAGAAACTGGACATCACACTATAAAATATGTCATTTCCTGCTATAAATAGGTGGTGCTACAACAATTGTATGAATATTGACATATGGATGTGTGCAGATAGGTACCATTAACAATCCTGTAAAGTTTGATGCAGTTTGGACAAAGTATGGCCGAAATATAGCAAATATAAAGCAACTTCCTGTTTTGTGGCGAGTGATCGAACTTTGAGGGGCCATAACTTCCACGCCCTTCAATGAAAAGTCAGAAACTTTTGCAATTTAACTTCGTCTATGTCTTAAGAACAAATTATCAAATTTTGAAGTCAATCGGATAATGCGTCTAGGACTAGTTCGCGTTCAAGCGACCCCTGGAAATGGCCAAAAGCACACAATTTTTTCACCTTCCGGTCAAAATAAAAATACTTTCTGTTGGGTTTAGAATATGGCTCCAAGAGACTTTTTGGTGCGTCATGGGATGTTACATATGTGTGCAGATTTTCAGATTTTTAGGCGCAACGGGCTTGAGGGGCTGTTCCGTTAAAAATGTAGGTGGCGCTACCGAGGCCATTTTGCCACACCCATGCTCAAGACCCCTAAATTCTTAAATTTTTCGCCGTGCCTGACGCGTCTGCAAATTTTCAGGAGTTTTGACGCATGTTAAGGCCTTCAAAAAGGCAATCAAAGAGGCGGAAAAAGAAGAAAAAAAATAATAATAATAATAATAATAATAAACCGAACGAAAACAAGAGGGTCCTTGCAACTCGTTGCATGGCCCCGTTGGGCCCACGCAACTCGTTGCTCGGGCCCTAATAATAATAATAATAATAATAATAAACAGACCGAAAACAAGAGGGTCCTTGCAACTCGTTGCATGGCCCCGTTGGGCCCACGCAACTCGTTGCTCGGGCCCTAATTATTGGCTTTATTGTTGTGAATTTTGGTGCAGATATCCAGAGTCCAGTTATAGTAGTATAGTAGTACAGTTAAATAACACATGTATTTAAAAAATGATCACCTCAGATATTAACTCTGCTCTTCGTGCACAGGTACATCAACCTTGGCACATGCAAGTGTAAAATAGAAGTATTCAGACATAATAACTCTGCTCTTGTGACAGCTGGGATAAACCTGGATAGGCAAGCCTGAGTTATGATGGCACGGGTAAAACACCAGAGGAAGCTGAGAGTGCTTTACATTGTTACTCTTGCTAATGGAGTCTTTGTGAGAAGCATACTCACTCCTGTCCTCTTTGACAGGTCACATCATTAATGAAACATTTGACCATAAAAGCAATTTGACCGTCTTTTGAATAGTGTGAAACTCAGGTATTTAAGAAAGGAGGTGAGCATCTAAGGCTGCATTAATATCTCATGCAAGGAGGTGGTGGAGGGCATTTGTGAAAAAAAAGGAAGGGAATAGCTTTAGATATTCTTTTGACAGGTCTTTTTCTCTATGCTTAGTCCTGACTTGTTTCCCCTCAATGATCCACTAGTTTCCTAAGAGCCACTCCCTTGTCTTGGCATACGGTATAACAAATACTTTATGAACTGCATTTCCTTTCCTCTAATGAAATTAGATCAATATAATTACATTTATCAGCCCCAGGAAATGGAGTCTCCTAATCTCCTGGTATTGATGAGAAAAACAAATTGTTACTACAGTCATGTATTTGTCAACAGCATTTGGCCTTTGTTTCCTCTTATGTTCAGGGAAGTGAGACTGAAATGTAATTTTCACTGTTTAATATCTCATTATTTTGAAATTAGCAGTGTGAAGTCCTGGTAAACATGTTCATCAGACATGCTCAGCTATGGTTTATTTTTCAAGAGGAACATTTCCCAGCCTCGGCCTTGCTGTGCACAACCAGCCAGGCCCAGAGCTGCTACTACTAAGGCTTTACAGTAACAAAACAAACAACAAAAAATCCTGCATCAGCCACCCACTCACTTATACACGTACAGACAGCGCAAACACACACACACATGTTCACAAATCCCCCCCTGCCCCAACGCATACTTCTCTGATATGACATCAGGCAGCACCAGGCGGGCTCCCTCCTGGGTTCAGTTGGTGTTAAATTAAACAGTAAATCATCTCACCAAAAGACACAAGAGTTATGTGTGAGTCAAGGGCAACAGTTCTGGGCTCTTTAATAGGAGATGAGGAGGACTTTATGAAGGAGATAAATAACAGCTTAACAAACAGCCTCTGTCTGGTCCCCTGGAGGTTAGCCTCAGCGACCCTGTGGATCAGGAGGATGAAGGAGAGCCAAGAATTTATTCCTCTGAAGACATGAAAAAATAATGCGCAGTGAAATTGGAAGAAAGATATTCGGAAGGAGACTCTGGGAGATAGGGAGTATGATGATGAAGTGGGGTGGGGGGAGGGCGTTGTGGGTGGCAGTGATTGTTGGTGATATGAGACGAGGTCGGTCAAATAGAAAGGACAGGTTGACAGACAGGTTGGCAGTCAGATAGACTGAAAGACAAAATGACAGTAGAGGAGATCAAGCAGACAGACAAACAGACAGACAAGATGCGTTCATCCCATCAGGTAATCCTTTCCTCCCACCTCTGCTCAGCAGTGTTTGCATGTTTGCCTGAGAGACAGGACTGACAAAATACAATCTGATTCAACACGAAGCAACAGCATTTAGAGGAAATGGAAGAAAAGAGTAATTGCGAGGGGAAAAGTCCTAGGGCATGAGATTGAATTGAATTGAAGCGCTTTCAGATGCAAGTCATGTGATGTAAAATTCTAATCTCACTTAATGTGCTTGTATTTTTCCATTTTCCCCCTCTTTGGTTCTTTCTTTCCTGGAGGTAAAATGTGAGGGAAATCAAAATTGAGGCCTGCACCAGAATAATCTGATCCTATTTGCGTTGTCATTTACAATGAAAGGCCTCAGTCAGAATCTTTTCATGCAAGTATAATGCATACTGTCATGGGGTGATCGTGTTTTTGTATGACGGTAAACCCCACTAACCGCACACATACCCACAGACATGCAAGGGCACACACAGGCGCACATGAAGAACTGGTAAAAGCAAGCACACATCACCACCGTGTATGTGTATAATAAAATTCCTCACTGTGCAATGAAATGCTTTACAGCATCTCAAGATGAAACAGCTCCTAAGATAAACAGTTTAGCGGCAGATAAAAAGTTGGCTGTATTTTATAACTTGTCCTTTAACTTTGCAGGTTTCTCCCTGTTTCTCACTTATGAGTATTTCTGGCCAATACTCCCTGATGCTGCTTTACACATTTTTATTTGCTCTTCATTTTCAGGAGAAAAGAACATTTCCTCCTAACGCTCTATAAAAGCTTTAACATCCCACATTGTTCATAAAACCAGAGTGATGCATAGCTCTTTGCACAGCACCTGGCATCGCAGCATACAGCGGGTGATGTTATGGTTCATCTGAGGCTTTGCAAAATGCTTCTTTATATAAGGTGATTTGTACTGGTTGCCATGTAGTGAGTGTCATTTTAAAAAGGGCTCACCGTCAAGCCAAGTGGCTAGGGCGTCTGGGGCATTTCCATATTTTCAGCAATGTTTTCCTGATGACTGCTGGGACTTGAAAGAGGTTCACAGAAACTGACCACTGCTGGTTCTGGTCCATTTCCTGATCTGTATCAATCATGAAGTGACAGGTCAGCTGCCTCTGAAAAAGCAAAATCCACATGCGCACCAGCCATCTGTATGTCATCCTTATGACACATGTGCTTATGCTCCAGCAAAGATACACAGGCGTGAATCCACAGACACACATGCACAGCTGCACAAACATACACACACACACCTCCTCACTCTTCCAAGGTTCATTTGTCAAGATGACAGCTGGACTCTTGCTGAGGTGGAGTTTGCCAAGCTGAATCCCTCACTTGGTTAGTGGGAGCCAGAACATCCTGGGAAACATTCTGACACACACTTAGAGGCTGCGGCGGGACCACGTATGTGTGTGTTTGCGTGCGCGTACATGTTTGAGCAAAGTGTGTCTTTGTGTTTGTGCGCATGTACATGAGTGAGCATGCAACTTTTCAAAACACCCAGCAGCAGCATGGCAAGGTCCGGCCCCTCTTCAGTTTCTGCCTGTGCTTGGCAGGGGTAGGCTTGGCAGGGAGCAGCCCATTTTGTCAGGCTTCCAGTCAACATCAAACGTGCATACCGCTCCTGCCTCAACCAACAACACCTTTCCTCCTTCGCCTTCGCACTCACATCTGGGTCCTTAGACATCTGTTTACCTCATGATACTTCCGAAGTGTTTGTCCCTGTCGGCTTGGAGGAATGTGCTGTATGCTTTCCCCTTCAAACAGCCCTTCAGCTGTGTCCACTGGAAATGTGTCTGTGCAGTGATGTAACTGCATGTTTCTCTTGACTAGATTGAAAAAGACAATGGAAGACAAATTCATTCCAGCAGCACAGGACTCCACAAAGGTCACATGTCTGGTCAGGGGGGAAAAACTTCATCCTCTTTCTCATGTTTTACTGTACATCCATCCTGCCAAATGGATGTCCAAGCAAACAAGTCCTGGCAACTTCTCTACACTTCCTGTTTCCAGGTTTCCAGCCAAAAGGCTCATGGCCTGCTACAGAGTTCTGCTGATGCAGTCAATTCACAGCCACTTTCATTCCCCCCTTACTCTCCTCTCTCTTTTCCTCCCTCCATTTTCCCTCTAGTCTGCATTTCTCGTCTTCACTGCTGCCTGATGGATTTAGAAAGTGAGAAGAAAAAGAAGAAGGGTGGGGGGGGTGGCAGAAGAGGGAGATAGTGGCGTATGAAAGGTGGACGGTGCAAAAGTGTGTGTGTATGTATGGAGTTTGGGAGGGGGTGGGTAAATGGCTGGGAAAAATGCTATAGCAGCAGATTTCATGCCACTGTCACCCTGTCTCCCTCTCGCTCTCTGCTTCTCTCTCCCCCTACAAGTCTCCAACACTCTTTACTCTAATTACCCAGATTGGGTTTCCTGGGGATGAAGGGACGAGGGAGGAAGAGGGAATAACAGGGGGTCCTTGATATTGTCCTTGTCAAAGCCTAGGGGAGCGACTGGAAAAGTCATTCATGCATCCATCACACTCCCGATTTCACAATTTAATCAATCCCCTAATGAAAGAGAGTGACAGAGAGAGAGAGAGAGAGAGAGAGAGAGAGAGGGAGCGATGGGTAATAGTGAGATGGCAGCCCTCACACTCTAACCCTGCTAAGCCAAAGCTAAGGGGTGCGACCGCTCTTTGTCTGCCATTACAATGGCTGCCTTATTTTCATTCTCCCTGCCTGGAAGAAGGGAGTGCGGAGGGCGAGTCATTCCATTGTTACCTCTAGGGAGAATAGCACCTCTAATTTGCCATAAGCCTGCACTATTAAAGACCAGACTCCTTTCTCACTGCAGTAATTGGAAAAGTCATTCACTGCTTAACTTCCATTACTCCATGTTATTTTCACTAATGTGGAGGAAGGTATTTTAATAATCTTACTTGCATCACCTCTACTGTAGCCATCATTCAAATGACATTAAAAAAACACGGAGCATGCTACATTTTATTCTGTCACACACTCACACAGCTCGCTAAGCTGGATAAATCTGAAAATGCATCTTTCTGCCCCTCTGTCCTCTCTGTCCCCTCAGTAAATCAGAAAATGGCATCCTTCTATTTTGCAGATGGGTAACGGCATAAAAGCACGTCCATACAATTGGTGACCAGCAGTGCAGTTGAAAAGACAACTTTCAGTCATCTCAAACTATTTCTGTGATTATTCAATTAAAATTTCATTGTAGTTGATCACACAGTACAGGTTTGGCGGTAAGCTGTATTTATTTTTATTCTGTTCATATTTGCAATAATAACAGTGATTTGATTGATGTCGCAGTGCAAAACAACAAAATCATTAATTTGGCTATATTGAAACACAATAGAGGTGACTGAGCAGAGCAGCAGAGGACACAACTGAGGTCTGACTAGCTTAGGCTTAGCAGAGATCCTTAGCTCCAACCAGGGAGTGCATAATTTAGTTTTTTGCAAAGCAAAAGAGGAGGAAGAAGAGGAGATTTTGGCATGGCTCAGGAGGTATAGTGGTTATCTCATAACTGCTCCAGGTGCTGCGCCATTACTGTATGAATGAATGTGTGAATGAGTGAATGGGTCATACACTATAAAGCCTTTGAGCGGTAGATAGACTAGAAAAGTGCCCTCCATTTAAATCATTTACAGCCATGTTAGCAGCCCTGAGGCTATGTGCTAACATGCACATAGTGACAATGCCAATATGCTGATGTTTAACAGATATTTTTATCGTGTTCACCACTGTAGTTTAGTGTGTTACCATGCTAACACTTGTTAATTGCCATAACAAAAAGTATGAGGCAGATGGGACTGTCATTAGTTTTGCAGGTATTTGATCATAAATGACAAATTTGAATTTTTATCTGAGTCTGCCACTGGATGAAGATATTACAGTTTATCCTGTGGGTGTCTATACACAATTTTATTCCCATCCATTCAGTATTTGTTTAGACATTTCACAATAGGGTGTGCACTCACACGCAAGGGAAAACATTCAGAATAACATTCAGATTCCATCAGCTTAATTTGGACGTCGTCATTCTTAAACAGGGAGCCACGGGAAGATCTGTTCATGCAGACTCTGTGCAATCCTCACTAGCTAATGAATACAGGATGTTACACAGTTTGTGTTTTATGCATTAGTTTGTAAGTGCATTTTTAAAAACCCTAACTTCAGGCTGAGATACTCAACATCAATCCGGCCCTACCTTTTGAAGAGATACAATGCACAACATCAAAGCCTGAGTTTTAAGTCTGTGTTTTAAAAAGGCCACGGGAAAGCTCTTAATGCAGACACTTTGCTGACTCACAGCAAAACACACAAGGTGTCTTTTTATCTCTGTGCACTCACCGGAGTACATTTGACAGATGGACTGTGTATGTGATATGCAGTGCCACCTAAAAATCTTTCTCTTGTAGAGGCTCTTTCTCTTCAGTGTTAACCAGTTTGTTGTTGACCTGTTGGCCAATACCTGTATTTCTTGTCTGCCTGTAAGGCTTTACTGTACTGCTGAAGGAACATATCTCTCTGTTTGTTCCTGTCGGCATTTGTCTTTGGAGTAGCTATCCCTGTTTGTTGGGCTTTGAAGCTGTGAAAGGCCTGGCTTTCAGCTCTTTAGGGGTTTGCTCTGACTTTACTGTCTGCAGGTGACAGACTGTTTATACTGTCCAACTGCTCGCTGAATGAGTGTCATTCTCTGAAACACTAATTGGCATGCTCATGGCAGGCCCATGTCTTATATGTTTCTTTTTTGCTTGCGCGTGACATGCTTAAGCCAAATAGTAATACTTTTTCCTTTGAGCGTTTTCTGGAACTCAATGCAGCTGATTTCACTTTCTCTCCATTTCAAGAGGGTGTTTTTGGTTTTTGCTGTGTTTACAGTTTTGCTCTCGGTTTTTCATTCTTACAATATTCATACCTTAATTATTATGAGTGCTAGATGCATGTGGTCATAGTGTATATTTCTTGGCTGTGTTATTTGTTTTGTTTTGTTTTTTTCCTTTCTCTAATTTCTAAACCTCTTCAGTAAAAAAAAGACTTTTCATTCAACAGAGCCTCACACAGTCGTCATCACATCAGTCGTCTCAAGCTGTCTGGAAGATATAATGCACAAAGCTGTGAGACGATTCAAGTTGAAAGGACACCTTCCTTTTAATGTGTTTGAAATTGAAGGTTTTGTTCAACTGAATGCAAAGTGATTTCAAGAAACTGTTCTCAACAGTATTTTTAACAATACGTTTTAATATGGTTAATGTTTTCACAATTCTCTTTCACGAACAGCAACATGTGGCCAGTTTGTTTTCTTATTGAAACCACCCTCAGCCACATCCAGGCCACATATGATATATCTTCAGTCTTATGTCATGTGTTTCAGGAAAATGAAATAAGTAGAATAACAAAAGAAGTCATGAGCATTAAGGATGTTCTTGGTTAACAAATCTGTGCTTGGTTTTAAGTTGTATGCAGTGCAGATAGAATGTCAGAAACTCATCCACCACATGTGGCCTTTGTTTTTGTATAACTGAATATGACTATTGTGATTCTGAATCTGCTCTGACTGACTCGGTTCAGTGTAGGAGAGAGTTAAGATTAGGCCATAATTCCAAATACCTTTTTTTTTTTAATGTAACCAGTGTGTGAACAGTGTGAGCGGATCTTCTCTCCCCTTTAGCACTTTTTTTTTTAAACAAAGGCATGTAATGAGTAGAAAATCAAGAACAATGACTCATTGTTGACTTGAACCCCCAAAAAAATCCTCTGACTTTCAACTTCTTGAATACACAGCAATCTATATTATCTAGACTGTTCAGTCAGATCAGTCAGTGTTTCCCCAATGTGCATTCAGCAGCAACACACCGCTGATTTAATGAATTAATGAATGAATTAATGAAGTTAGAATTTCTGTTACTGTTATTACTGTTAATTGTGTGAATGAATAAGTTACCACATTGATATTATTTGGATGTTAATAGGCTTCTGAGGCCTTAAATATGCAATGCTTAATTTCTCAAAAATGGTGGGAGAATAAATCTAATTTAATTTTATTTTATTGCCTGCATAAAAATGCACAAACAAATCAAATTGGTTTTATTAATATCCTGATCATACAAGGTGCCAACTTCAAAGAGGTACAAACATTGACTAAACTAAAACAACTTTTTCCTGTACACTTATCATGTCATTATATATACATATCATTATATTTAAATTTTCAGATGAGTCTGAAAAACTGTCTCATTGGCTCATTGAATTAAGCCGTTTCATATTTAAAAAATCATTGTTCTCTGGGACGCAGACACGGGACATTGAGAGCGTCTGTTTGCAACTTGTTTCTCTTTTTACTGAAGATCCAGACGTCTGGTTTAAGACTGGTGTTATAACAATATATAAAGTGACGTGACTTGAAACATTCAGAAAGTAGTCAGGTGAAAATGTTTTAATGTCTGGCCATTCGGCCGACAGCCCCCACTGGTGGAAAACACTGTGGATTTGTTGTACCTAAATGCTCATGTTGACAGCAAAGGACATGAACAAATAGCAAATAGCTTTGGTGACTTAAATGATTTCAGACAGTATGCAGCCACAGCTCTGAAAAAGAGTCTGATGGAAGCAGAGAAAGTAGCAATAACAATTAACAACGACGTCTCAACTAATCGACTAATCAACTTAAACTGGCTCGATCAACTTCAAAAAATAATCCCTAACACACACACACACGCATATATATATATATATATATATATATATATATGCGTGTGTGTAGATATATATATATATATAAATCAGAGTTGTTGGCTTTTAATGACACATAGCAAATTGTTTCTGCTTTTGAACATAATTGTTGGATGGATAGGAAGTTTAAAATACAAAGGGTCACTCATTGTGTAAGAGCATTAATCTCACTGGTTCACCACCTTAATGTAATAATCTCTCAATTCTCCATGTTTGGTTTGGTAAAAACAATACCACAGCTGGTTCTTCACCAACCTCTTCTTTTCATCTTCTTTTTCCGGCATCATCACTTTCACAGCAATTCCACCCTCTAGCAAGGAGGATAGACCTGCAAATGTAACAAGTACACTGGCACAGACAGTGTCTGTGAACACAGCAAATTCTATTTTGAATTGTATATACTGGAGCTCTAAGCATCTTCATGTTCCTCCCCTTTGTTTACATATAGCGCCTTCTCTCCTAATCTGCCATGGTGAGAGTTGCGTGGGTGGAGGAAAAGCTTGAATGCTGAGGCAAACAAATGCAATGGTAATATGCTCAGGAACACTCTGGTATCACACAAAGCAGAGAAGCCCACCACTGCCTGGGTTTGAACTTGAAAGACCTCAAAAATAGAGTCAGCCAAGACTAGCCAGGCTAACTCAAGTTGGTAGAAATGTTTGAGATTACATTTTTTTTAGATTTAGAGGAAGTGGGTTGTTGTTTCCACCAAAAAAGAGAAAAGTAAAAGTGAATTCTAACTAAATTGGGCCCTTAAAGAAGTCAACATAGTAGAACAAGGGAACATGCACACTGGCTAGCCTAACACAAGGGTGCACCACAATAACAGTAACACAATAACATAACTACATCTATGAAAAACAACATGAAATAACTTGAAAAATGAACTCTAATAGATACACAAAACTGTACCCCAGCCTGTTTGGTGCAGTCCTGGCCCAGGTGTGGGAAATTAAAATTAATATTCACATTTTAAAGAGCAGACATTCCCAGGTTTAACAGAACAGTGAAATTAACAGTTTAATAGAAACTAGTGCCAGATGCCAGTACTTAATTTTTTTGTTCAATATTTGCGTATACAAATGTCAATTCTCCTACAGCTTTTGCACTCATGTAGCACCATATCAGCCCACTCCCACCTCCATGTTTCACAGTCAGCACTGTGGTGTTTCAGGCCAAATCCAGACTAAATATGCTTGATCCCATCTGATCCAAATATATTCTGACCAAACAATGCGCAGCCAACATTCATCAGGCCTCTTTTCACGTACCTCTTCTTGCAGTTTTGTGACATTTTGTGAGCAACGGTTCTCTTCTTGAATGTCGTCCATGGAGGTCGACGTCATGCAATGTCGTTCAGACTGTCTGATCAGTCTCTGAAACACCAATTTCACAGATAATCCGTGTTCCAAGTCAGAGGCACTCACCCATTCTGCTTTTCAATGCAAGGTTGCATGGTGTCATTTTTCGAGGTCAGCCACTACGCCTTCTGTTATTGGTAGTATGCCTCTGTCTATATCTCCATTGCTGTGACAGTGTTCAGTAGCCTACTAATACACTATTGTACCTTCTCCCATATTTATAAGTCTCACAATCTGGTTTTCATGCTTATTCAGGCAGGTTCTTTTACCATGTGGAGTCATGATGCTCTACATGACTATACTCTTGTGACCACTGTATATTTTTGCTTTGAGGTTTTAGTTTGGGCCTCATATTTTCAGTGTTGTCTAACCTGTTTGTTTTGAATATTACATAAGATCAAATGCCCTACACTTCAACTAAAAAATAATACAATTATTGTAAAATGGTACAGTTTAGTGATATTGCCTGGTGTGTACTCACTTTGTTTTCTACTATATGTAGAGGTATTTCTAGTATTTTTTTCTAATCCCATGCATGTTTATTGAGGTGGATCTACATGGATCTAATATATTTGATAGAAGTTACATAACTATCTACTTGCAATTTGAATTGATGTTTTGAATGTATCTCTTCGTATCATTGAAATATGTCAGTAATTTCTACAGCAGTCATATATCTAAGTATAGTAGTTGGTACTTTTTAAAGTGTTAGTTTACATGAATTTTTAAGTGGAAATTAATTCCTTTGCACCCCAGTGACTGTGGTGGTAGAACGGCGCCTCTGTGTTATTCATTCCCCTCTCTTCATCTCCTCTCCTCTGTTTTCCCCAAAGACCCAGTGGCATGATAATTTCTCATTTGATTCAGTTTTGCCTGGCAGAAGGGAGCTAAGCTCACTGATAAGATCTCCTTAAGAACCAGACAAGTTGTCAGTAATGAAGGGAATTGCTTTGATCCGTCGACAAATAGGTCATTTAGACAGTGTCTGGTTTCTGATGCCGAATGATACAGTCATGACTTTCTCTCTCGCTGCCTCTGTCTCTCCTCACTCTCACTATCAATCTCTCTTGGCTGAGCGCTTCTCGTCCACTCTCTCTCCCCTACAGACACATACGCACGCACACACACACACATTATCAAGACAATAGAGGGAAAATCAGAGGGAGTAAAGAAAAAGTCAAAGAGAGAAAAAACTGAAAAACTGTTTTTGATTATCATTTGCGCTCTTGAAAATGAATTCCTTTGTTGTTTATTACCCAATGGAGACATTTTATGTGCGTGTGTGTATTGTGTGTCCCATGTGAGCTGCAAGATAGTGGTGTAACAAGAGACACACAGAGAGGGAGAGAGAGAGTTTCCCTCTCTTCATTAAAGGAAATAAAAAGTACTGATACAGTTATGAGCAGCTCTTCGTGTTCGTCTCATGCTGGGCTTTTTTCAACACATTCACTCCCTTTCTGAAGCTAAAATGGCAAAATGACAGTAAGAGCTGCTTACTATTGAAATGACATCCTGCCTGTCACAATATTCTGTGATAAAAGGATGAGACTGATAACATTCAACAACAGCTAGCTGATTCATTTCCTTGACAACCATTATTGGATCTCTTAATGCACAACCATGTATATATGCATGTGATTTATTACAAACATCACAATCAATCACGATCCAGACATCATGGCAGTGGCAGTTTGTCATCCCTTGGTCATTATCAGCTCTCAACTGTCCAAACAAGCTTAATGTGAGAACTGGAGGTGAAACAATGCTGAAGTATAATCCTTTCTTGAAATCAATCTTTGGAATAAACAAAGTCTTTCATAGCAGAAGAAAGCACAGTTGTGCACACTTGAATGTGAATATGCGCGCACATGCAGCCATGCAAAGATATTTGGTAGAAACAGATGAGAAAAGGATTCTGGCGCCGTCCCTCAACAGTTTTAAAAACGTCTACATGAACATTGTGGAGGGAGAGCTAATTGGCTGGAATGACTGTGGAGACATGCAGCTGAATCTCTTTGCCCCCCCCAAGCAGGGCGACTTGGAAACGGGTAGGAAATCAGGGGGGCGGGGAAAACCCAAATGAAATTATGGGGAGCTATCACTTCCTAACTGGTGAGGATTTATACACCACTGCCAAGGCCAACGGATTGAAGTAATTTCATTTTTCATGCATGGCTTCTGTCCCCACGGAGACCTGAAGCGAAGAAAGAGAGGGAGAGAGAGAGTGATGAGAGAAGACAGCAGAGGGGAGAGATGAGAGGAAGAGAGGAGATGAGAGAAGGAGAAGGGAGGGCAGAGGAATGGAGAGACAAGAAGAGGGGAGGAGAACAGGGGGATGAATGAGAGGGGGAGACAGTTTGGCAGGCGGATATGTAGTAATTGCTTGTATTTTCTAATGCGACAGGAGAGGTAGATGGAGTCAGCGTGCTGTAGTCTCTTTGCTTTGCCTGTACAGGAGGGTAATGGCAGTACATTGAGAGTTCAACTGAGTTGCTAGCTGGATGTTTGTTAGTTTGTTGGTGTTTAACAGGGTAGAGTTTCTTTGAAGTAGTAGCAGTCGATGCCTGCAGCTCGTTAATTATCATAGCTGTCAGCAGTAATTCGCTGAGATATGCGCAGAGCATTCTGACGTTCTCCTCCCGCTATTCCCAAAGAAAACACATATACAGACATGCACAAAATAGCATTAGTGGGCTGTTGTGACAGCTCCTCTTGCATTCCTACAGCTAAAGTGTCTATAACTGATTGTCCTTTGTTTGATTAGAAAGATGCACCTCGGTCATATCTTTCTGAAAGAAGAGCTGATGATGATGATGTTGATGCTGATGCTGATGCTGATGAGGAGCAAGAGAAGAAAAACAGTGATAATAGCTGTGTCAGCGATGGTGACAGGTTTTTTATTCCACCAGTAGGAAGAGTCAGGATGACACCTGTCTAATACTGTATGTCCTTCCCTTGTCCTTGTTAGTTGCTCGAGCTCTTTTCTCAGCAGGGCAGAATTCCTGGTGTGTCAAAAGTGTGGCTAAATTGGTTCCTTGAGCGGTGAAAGATGGAGACAGCTTTGGACAGTCCTACTCTTCTGGTGCACTCAGGATCTCCACTGAAATAGTCAATGATTAGAAGAGAGGTTGGCCGTTCCTGAGCGTGTTCATATGTGTGCGAACAGTATGTGCCTGCATACTGGAGTAAGAGCATGATTGAGTCATTTTGATACACCACCTGATGTTCATGGGTTGTCATGGAGTTCATGGACAGAGATGGTATGCTTGGAGGTTTGGATTCTATTTGGGCACCAAATTGAAAAATTCCTCCAGATGAGTCCCAATTACACAGCACTTCAGTGCAAATCGCAGGCCTAGCAGTGCACTTAATGCACCTATTAGCTGTCTATCTGGCCAGAAAAGCTGAACCAAAAATACGGGCCTATTTCTTAGAAAACATTCTGTCTCCCATTTCCCACAGTTATTAAATAATTCTTTTCTCATGTGCACCCTGGATGTGAGACTGTTATTTTCCTCTTGCCCATTTTTCCCCCTTCAAAATGTGTTTATTGTTATGTTGCCTGTTGTTGCTTCCCTAATTACACCACAATTACAGCTTCATATTTTCACTTACCTAGCTAATTGTCATTTTTGTTCATAACTCGTCTGTATTCCCAGCATGGCTCCAGCAAGTCTGTACAAATCACCACCTGACTGTCAAAGTTAACAGTAAATATATGTTGATTTCATTTCTCCCACCCCGAAATATTGAATTTAAATTTCTCTTTTGAAGCAGTCCAATTCTGCCAAACAGAATGCATAGCGCTCCCTGTGGCAGCACTAATGGAATCCTTGAGTATGTGGTAGCTAGAAATGCCAGACTGTGATGAATGTGTGTGCGGGTGCCCTGGCTGCGTGTGTGTTTGTGTGCCTGTGCATGTTTCCAGTGAATAATATGTAATATCAGGTTTCTTAGATTGTGTCAGGACAAAATTATTAAACTCTAGGGTTGTATATCACAGACTGGTCCTTGAATAATAAACACCTCGCAGTACATATTGCACCAATAGGTGCAGGCTGGCCGTGGGATCTGTATGAGTTTAGTTCCTTGCATAGAGGCTGAAAACTAATAATGCAGAAAGGTGTGTTGCTCTGTGAAACACATTATGAGAGTTTAATAATCACTTGATGACTCATTTCGCTCTTTGTTGTGATGCAGATTCGTTCAGACCAGGACCAGGACATTTCAATCCGATACAGCATCACTGGGTGGGAGCGGATCAACCTCCTAATGAGTGTTCAATATCGACCTGTGCTTGGAAAGATGTTCGTCACAAAACCTCTTGATCGAGAACATCGCTCCTCATACCATGTGAGTATCTCTCTCTCTCTCCTCCCCTCATACACACATA